>NC_067454.1:28339908-28961158 GCF_025434085.1 Hippocampus zosterae | reverse complement strand
ACCCGGTTACCATAACAGTGGCAGACATACAGGAAAGAGTCTCAGATATGAAGAACTGGACAGCACCAGGCCCGGACATGGTCCACACCTACTGGCTAAAGAAACTCACAGCACTCCATGAGCGCCTAGCAGTACAAATGAACCAGCTGCTGAGGGATGGGACTCACCCAGAATGGCTAACCGAAGGGCGAACGATCCTGATCATGAAGGATCCCTCGAAAGGTGCAGCCCCATCCAACTATCGGCCAATAACCTGTCTCTCCACAACATGGAAGCTCATGTCAGGCATCATTGCGGCTAAGATAAGTGGACACATGGATCAATACATGAACGAAGCGCAGAAGGGCATTGGTAGAGATACCAGAGGAGCCAAACATCAGCTCCTGGTTGACAGAACAGTCGCACAAGACTGCAGGTCCCGACGTACCAACCTGTGCACAGCTTGGATTGATTACAAGAAAGCCTATGACTCGATGCCACATATATGGATCACTGAATGCTTGGAGTTGTATAAGGTGAACAGGACCCTAAGAGCCTTCGTTGCGAACTCGATGAGGATGTGGAAAACCACACTTGAAGCCAATGGCAAGCCACTTACCCAAGTGTCCATCAAATGTGGCATATACCAAGGTGATGCACTCTCCCCACTGCTGTTCTCCATAGGACAGAACCCCCTAAGCCACGTAATCACCAAGACAGGCTATGGATACCGCCTCAGAAATGGAGCTACAATCAGTCACCTCCTCTACATGGATGACATAAAGCTGTATGCTAAGAGCGAAAGGGACATAGATTCCCTGATCCACACAACCAGGATCTACAGCAGCGACATCGGGATGTCATTCGGGCTTGAGAAATGTAGTCGGATGGTGACTAAGAGAGGAAAGGTAGTCCGCACTGAAGGGGTCTCACTCCCTGAAGGAACAATAGCAGACATTGAGGACAGCTACAAGTACCTTGGTATTCCACAAGCCAATGGCAACCTCGAACTGGCAACAAGGAAAGCGGCTACGGCCAAATACCTCCAGCGAGTGAGGCAAGTCCTAAGAAGCCAGCTCAATGGCAAGAATAAGACCCGGGCAATAAACAGCTATGCCCTGCCAGTGATCAGATACCCTGCAGGAATAATAAGGTGGCCAAAGGAAGAAATTCAGACCACGGACGTAAAGACCCGAAAACTCCTAACCATGCATGGAGGGTTCCATCCCAAATCCAGCACCCTGAGACTGTACGCAAGCCGAAAGGAAGGAGGCCGGGGACTAGTGAGTGTGAGAGCCACTGTCCAGGATGAAACATCAAAGCTCCGTGAATACATCAAGGAGAAGGCTCCAACGGATGACGTACTAAGAGAATGTCTCAGACAATGGGGAACAGAAGATGAGGCGCTGGAAGAGGGACCATCATGGGAGGACAAGCCCCTACACGGGATGTACCACCGGACCATAACTGAAGTGGCTGATCTCAAGAAGTCCTATCAGTGGCTAGAGAGGGCTGGCCTGAAGGACAGCACAGAGGCACTCATCCTGGCTGCTCAGGAGCAGGCCTTGAGCACCAGAGCCATCGAGGCCCAGATATACCACACCAGACAAGACCCAAGGTGTAGGTTGTGCAAAGAGGCACCTGAGACGATCCAACACATAACTGCAGGGTGTAAGATGCTGGCAGGGAAAGCCTACATGGAACGCCATAACCAGGTGGCTGGCATAGTCTACCGAAACATCTGTGCGGAGTATGGACTGAAAACCCCAAGGTCAAAATGGGAAACACCTCCGAAGGTGGTGGAGAATGACAGAGCGGACATCCTGTGGGACTTCCAGATCCAGACTGACAAGATGGTAATGGCGAACCAACCAGATATCGTGATCATAGATAAAGGGCAGAGGAAAGCCGTTGTAGTGGATGTAGCGGTCCCAAGTGATGGAAACATCAGAAAGAAGGAACACGAGAAACTCGAGAAATACCAAGTGCTCAGAGAGGAGCTGGAGAGAGCCTGGAAGGTAAAGGTGACAGTCGTGCCTGTGGTGGTCGGAGCACTTGGGGCAGTGACCCCCTAACTAGATGAGTGGTTGCAACAGATCCTGTGAACAACATCGGACATCTCAGTCCAGAAATGTGCAGTGCTGGGAACAGCAAGGATACTGCGCAGAACCCTCAAGCTTCCTGGCCTCTGGTAGAGGACCCGAGCTGAATGAGGGACGGACACCACCCAAGGGGTGAGACGAGGATTTTATATATATATATATATATATATATATAGATATATAGATATATAGATAGATATATATATATCTATAGATAGATCGATAGATCGATAGATCGATAGATCGATAGATCGATAATATGTGTGTCTCTCTCTCTCCTGAGCAAACAGCTGTGCCTCCAGTTTAGCATGATCACTCTCAGACACCTGTTGGCGTTATCACTCTTGGACACCTGTTGGGAGACCTTAGTAGAAGGGCTGAGCTATTTCAGAGTTTTCCTGGAACTCAGTGCAATACAGCCCCTTGTAGAAGTCCACAACACACTGCTGGATCTTGGCTGACTCCAGCAGCAGTTGCCCAGTGTTGGACTGAAGGGATTGGATGAGCCTCCTTTGGCTATTCCTGCGCTAAAGACCAAAGGAAAAACTTGGAGGGTGAATCCATTTGAACAATTTTGTTGAATCGAGAATGGACCAGAATGCCCCGAGCAGAAATATCCAACAGGTCAGACAGAGCTAATTGTTTACTTTTGAGAGCACCTCCTGTGCAGGTTGTGTGTCTAATGTAAGATGCGCGTCAGGTATATTCTGCTTATCTTTCTGAGACGCCTGCTCTCCAGGATATATATGTGCAGTCCGTTATTCAACAGGCCAACAACATTCTAGACCAGTGGTGTCCCCCCCACCCCCGGGCCACGGACCGGTACCGGTCCATTGGTCATTTGGTATAGGGGCGCACAGAAAGAATGAATAACTTACATGACTTCCGTTCTATTCATTTCGGAATCTGAAAGATGTTTTATTTTGGATTCTCCGTTATATCCATCTACAGTATGTCACTCTTGACGCAGGTCAAGGCGCGCTTTTCTGTCATGCAATAGATTACTGCTGAAATGAAATCCGGGAGCTGGCAAAATGAGTAAAAAAACAAACGTCTTTGGAAAGTTTCTTTGGGAAGGGGAAAAGGCCCAGCCAGGAGAGGAGCCTACGACTTCCAATGAAAAGAAGGCTACATTTACAGTGATAATTTTACAATTTACCGACAGCGAATCCCTGAGACTCGCTGATCAGAAAAGTATGAGTCCCATTATGCATTGAGAGAGTCCAAAATTTCGAATTCTGAAACGGTCTACTTATTCAATTGCATATGATAACACAAACAACAACATACACATACAATTATTTAAAATGCTGCAAAAATGTAAATAAATTTAAATAATTCAGTAGCAGGCCCGAGGATTTCAGAAATTCATGGTAACCGTTTTTCGGTTCAGTCGGATTACCCAGTGGGAAGCCACGGTAACTAATGTTGGGTTCCATAAACGTTCATCATGGGAACCCATTATTCTATTTTGACTGATATTCATAATCAAGAATTCTGAAACTTAAAAGTATAATGTTTCACGGGTAAATGTTTGAAAACTATGCATTAACAATAAACATTCAGCAGCTGTGTACTCCAGGTTTATTCCAAAAAATAAATGGATCAAAATATGATGTACCGTATTTTCACGACTATAAGGCGCCATTAAAAGTCTTAAATTTTCTCCATAATGGACAGCCTTATAATGCGGAGCGTCTAGTGCAGGGGTGCCCATTAGGTAGATCCTGATCTACCGGTAGATCTAAGACAGGTCCCAAGTAGATCCGAGGAGTGTCGAGAAGAAAAAAAACAACCAACCATTTGTGTGTCTTTGTACATGTTAGTAATATATTTTTTGTGTTAATATACACTGCGCACTAATCAGTCTCATTTTCACAAAAAAAAACATAATAATAAAATAAAGCAGGTAAATCTTACATTTGTGTGTGTGTGTGCGTGCGCGCGCCGGTAAGGGTAGATCCCGTGAGGTTCGTTGATAAAAAAGTAGATCTTCGATCCAAAATGTTTGGGCACCCCTGGTCTAGTGTATGCGCCAAGTTCCAAAGCCTGACTGAGAGCACTTCTGGCCGACACGCTGTTTATACAGAGAAAAGGCGACAGGCATGCAGAAGTCCGCCAATGAGTGATGGGTGGGCGTATACGAGGACGCTCAAGGCACGCCGCAAGCAGGTACCAGTAACCAATGAGTGATGGGTGAGCGTGTAAGAGGACAATAAAGGCACGCCCCTAACATGCCGTATGTTTAAGATGGCGTCTGTTTTACCATGGCTGGCTGTGCCCAATAATACAGTGTGTTTTGTGTATGTGTCAAATACAGAAATAGCACCCGTTACTGAGACTGCGCCCAACAATACGTAGTGCCGAATGGTCGTGAAAATACAGAACTCATGTGGCATCAGAGTATTTTTTCCAATCTCACACTGCAATGAATTTACTGGTAATCATGAATACAGGTAAGTATTGATGTGGCTTGACATCCTCTTCTCAAGACGACGCATGTGTAATCTACTATTAATTTGACGAAAGAATTAGTTCTACCAACTGTTGACATTAGCATTACTACACCTTGTGACAAATGTTTTATTCATAAAGTTACAATGCTACAACCAGTAAATTATAGAATAACCAATACCGTTTCATAATATTTTTCATAGTGTACAAATCTACTTGCCTCGTAATCGTGCCTCTCCTCGTATCTCGCTCTCGTGTTCTGTGCATACATCCCAGGTGAGTTTAGAGATACGCCCTTTGGACGATTCATACGAAAAATCAACACTGGCATTCCCATTTCTTAAATGTGGTAATTAGTAGTTTTTTTCGCCGCCATCTCAAAATTTCATCCGTGCGATTCCTCAGTTTGCGATCTAAAATAGCAACCCGCATGCACACATAACGTTATCTGCTGCGTCCCCCCCCCAACACAGAAAACAAAACAGAACGAAAGTAAATTAGAAGAAAGACACTCACACACCACGCCACACCACAAACACAGATACCGGCTCAGTGAAATCGCGTTGATCACACAGTCAACTAATGTGCGGTGACTTTTATGGTTTAACTATTTTTCGGTACCGTTAAAATGACGCCATGGAAACGACACGCTACCGGTAACGATTCTTACCGTGAAATCTTCAGGCCTGCTGTAGTTTTTTTGTTTGTTTGTTTGTTTTGACTGAGAAATTTCCTTGCGTCGCAAAAACGCACATTATTTGGAACTGTGCGTCCCGTGGGAAAATTATGCGTCTAGGACGCGGGACGCAGAAGTAACGAGATGGCGGCATCTAATTGACAATATCCGCAATCCTACTTCAAATATGGATTTATCTCAACGGGAGATTCCCACGCATCAAGCCCACTCTGCATAATATGCGGCAATGGTGAGTCATATTTTTCATTCACTTTGTAACTTACTTGGAAGACAGGTTTAAACGTTACCAAAGCGACCAGAGAGTGTTGCGATCAGATAGGACGTTCCTTTTGTCACGATTCATTTTTATTATGTTTCGAAAAATAACAGTTTTCATGCGGGTCATATTACATTATTTTGTTGTATATACTGTATCTGTCAAGACCGGTACCTGAAAATATTATTGTCTGACATTAAACCGGTCCGTGAGGAAAAAAGGTTGGGGACCGCTGTTCGAGACAATCCTTCTCATGTGCTGCACTCCCAATTCGAGCTCCTACACTCAGGAAGGAGGTACAGAACGCTTCTCTGGAAATGAAACCGATATAAACACAGCATAAATACAGCTTATGAACAAACAACTAGAGGAAGGCAGACAGACAGGAGGACATGAGGGCAGTGTGGACTGTTGCATATGACTGTAATATCAATAAAGTCAAGATGTCGCCCGAGTAGGCAGTCGTCTCGTGAGCCTTGCTTTTTTTTTGTGTGTGTTTGTTGTTGCGTCTTGTGGACCTGATGTGGACTTTTTTTCTGCATTTTTTGGCCACGACATTCATCAAGGAGGGGAGTCTGTGCTTGGTGAACACTCGGCAAGCCTCCTCGCTGCCCATCTTCAAAGCCCTCCTCAAAATTCACTTGTATTCTTTGGCATTCGACTCAACATGACTTAGATTTGTTCTTGGTTTGACTGTTTGGTGCTTTCTACCGCCTTTATTACCGATTTGTCTTACTGTTTATTGTTCATCCATCCATCCATCATCTACCGCTTATCCGGGGCCGGGTCGCGGGGGCAACAGCTTTAGCAGGGAAGCCCAGACTTCCCTCTCCCTAGCTACTTCTTCCAGATCTCCCCGGGGGATCCCGAGACGTTCGCAGGCCAGCTGGGTGACATAGTCTCTCCAGCGTGTCCTGGGTCTCCCCCGGGGTCTCCTCCCGGTGGGACATACCCGGAACACCTCACCAGGGAGGCGCTCAGGAGGCATCCGAATCAGATGCCCAAGCCACCTCATCTGGCTCCTCTCGATGTGGAGGAGAAGCGGCTCGACTCTGAGCCCCTCCCGGATGACCGAGCTTCTCACCTTATCTCTAAGGGAGAGCCCGGACACCCTGCGGAGAAAACTCATTTCGGCCGCTTGTATCCGGGATCTCGTTCTTTCGGTCACGACCCATAGATCGTGACCATAGATGAGGGTTGGGACGTAGATCGCCCGGTAAATTGAGAGCTTCGCCCTTTGGCTCAGCTCCTTCTTCACCACGACAGACCGATACAACGTCCGCATCACAGCAGACGCTGCACCGATCCGCCTGTCGATCTCCCGCTCCCCCTTGCCCCCACTCGTGAACAAGACCCCAAGATACTTGAACTCCTCCACTTGGGGCAAGATCTCCTCCCTGACCCGGAGGGGGCACTCCACCCTTTTCCGACTGAGGACCATGGTTTCAGATTTGGAGGTGCTGATTTTCATCCCAACCGCTTCACACTCGGCTGCGAAACGCTCCAGTGAGAGTTGGAGAGCCCCGTTTGAAGGAGCCAACAGCACCACATCATCTGCAAAAAGCAGGGATGCAATACTGAGGCCCCCAAAACGGACTCCCTCAACGCTTCGGCTGCGCCTAGAAATTCTGTCCATAAAGGTTATGAACAGAATCGGCGACAAAGGGCAGCCTTGGCGGAGTCCTACCCCCACTGGAAACGATTCCGACTTGCTGCCGGCAATGCGAACCAAACTCTGACATCGGTGGTATAGTGACCGAACAGCCCGTATCAGGGGGTTCGGTACCCCATACCTTCGAAGCACCCCCCACAGAACTCCCCGAGGGACACGGTCAAACGCCTTCTCCAAGTCCACAAAACACATGTAGACTGGTTGGGCGAATTCCCACATACCCTCGAGGACCCTGCTAAGGGTGTAGAGCTGGTCCACTGTTCCACGGCCGGGACGAAAACCACACTGCTCCTCCTCAATCTGAGGCTCGACTTCCTGACGGACCCTCCTCTCCAGCACCCCTGAATAGACCTTACCAGGGAGGCTGAGGAGTGTGATCCCTCTGTAGTTGGAACACACACAGATTGGCCGCCTCAACAATAGAGGCACGGAACATGGTCCACTCTGACTCAATGTCCCCCGCCTCACCCGGGACATGGGAAAACCTCTGTCGGAGGTGGGAGTTGAAACTCCTTCTGACAGGGGATTCCGCCAGACGCTCCCAACAAACCCTCACGTTTGGTTCTGCCAGGAGGGACATTCGGACATCTTCCCCCACCATCAGAGCCTACTCACCACCAAGTGGCGATCAGTTGACAGCTCCGCCCCTCTCTTCACCCGAGTGTCCAAAACATGCGGCCGCAAATCCGATTATACAATCACAAAGTCAAGCATCAAACTGCGGCCTAGGGTGTCCTGCTGCCAAGTGCACATATGGACACCCTTATGTTTGAACAAGGTGTTCGTTATGGACAGTCCGTGACGAGCACAGAAGTCCAATAACAAAACACCACTCGAGTTCTGATCGGGGGGGCCGTTCCTCCCAATCATGCCCCTCCAGGTCTCACCGTCATTGCCCACGTGAGCATTGAAGTCCCCCAGCAGAACTCTCCAGCACACCCTCCAAGGACTGCAAAAAGGATGGGTATGCTGAGCTGCTGTTTGGTGCATATTCACAAACAATAGTCAGGACTCGTCCACCCACCCGAAGGCGGAGGGAAACAACGCTCTCGTCTACCAGTGTAAACCCCAATGTTCACACCAATGTGTGAACCCCACTGAGCCGGGGGGCAATGAGTATGCCCACACCGGCTCTGCGCCTCTCACCGTGAGCAACTCCAGAGTGGAAGAGAGTCCAACCCCTCTCGAGAGAACTGGTACCATAACCCAGGCTGTGTGAGGAGGAAAGTCCGACTTTATGCAGTCGGAAATTCTCTGCCTCACACACCAGCTCGGGCTCCTTCCCTGCCAGAGAGGTGACATTCCATGTCCCAAGAGCTAGCTTCTGCAGCCGAGGATCGGACCGCCAGGGTCCCCGCCTTTGGCTGCCGCCCAGCTCACATTGCACCCGACCCCTTTGGCCCCTCTCATGGGTGGTAAGCCCGTGGGAAGGGGACCCACGTTTCCTCTTCGGGCTGTGCATGGGTGTAGGCCCGGCCACCAGGCGCTTGGCAACGAGCCGCAGCTCCAGGCCTGGCTCCAGAGGGGGGGGCCCGCTGACCCGTGTCCAGGCAAGGGAAACTTGGATCCACTTGTTGTAATATCATCAGGGGTCTTTGAGCCGTGCTTTGTCTGGCCCCTTACCTAGAACCTGTTTGCCATGGGTGACCCTGCCAGGGGCATAAAGCCCCAGACAATTTAGCTCCTAGGATCATTGGGACACACAAACCCCTCCACCACGGTGAGGTGGCATTTTATGGCATAATGAATATGCGGCCCGGTAGTCCAGTGGTTAGCACGTCGGCTTCACAGTGCAGAGGTCCCGGGTTCGATTCCAGCTCCGGCCTCCCTGTGTGGAGTTTGCATGTTCTCCCCGGGCCTGCGTGGGTTTTCTCCGGGTGCTCCGGTTTCCTCCCACATTCCAAAAACATGCGTTGCAGGCTGATTGAACACTCTAAATTGTGCGAATGGTTGTTCATTTCTGTGTGCCCTGCGATTGGCTGGCAACCAATTCAGGGTGTGCCCCGCCTACTGCCCGAAGACAGCTGGAATAGGCTCCAGCACCCCCTGCGACCCTAGTGAGGATCAAGTGGCTCGGAAGATGAATGAATGAATGAATATGCCATAAAATGTGAACATATTTTTCCCAAGTCACGATCCTACATACATTATACCATTAGCATCATTGCTACCTGCAAATGTGCATGATCAAAAGATGACACGATTGATTGCTGCTTTCATCCGGTGGTTGTGGCTAGTTATGAGCAGCAAATCTGCTTATAATTATGTGGGGAGCCTGTGCAAACTTTGCTTGTATTTTCGTGTTTTTCCACTTCATTATTTGGGTGCTACTCAATCAATTGATTTAACAGGATTGTTGTATTGCCTTGTCTTTGACAACATAGAGAAGCTTGCACAAACAAGGGCTTATTCTTCCATATCGCTCTGTAGAGACCGCCACACAAGCCGGGGAAGAATTCTCATCAAAATAGCTTCATCTTTGGAATTCATGGCTCCCAATCAGCTTTGAGTTTGTTGCTTTCAAGCTTAGCTTGTAGCAGACGTGTGCACACTGGTGAAAAGGACACTTTGATTCGCTCCTCTTTCTGTTAATTCGAATAATAACTCCACTTGTATGATGGTCGTAGAACTCTTTATTTTTGCGACCGTCCACCTTAACCCACAAAAGATCACCTGCCACACATTACCAAAACCCGTGCTATATACCCCTTCCTCAAGGCAACACTGCCCCCTAGCATTCTAATATTGTAAAGGTTATCACTAAAAATAAAACAACATTTCATCTATAACTGCTTCAGACAACAAAGTGTATGCCGAAAAGTGGTTAAGATTGCACGATTGTCTCTGTCTCGTGTTGTTTTGTATTATTTTGTCATTTTTTTATTAACTTTTCTTTTGATAGCGGTGCGGACACCCGCAGTGGCTCCTCTTGTTTTATGTTGAGAGGGAAGAAGTTTCATCTGTGCTGGATATACAGCACAGATTATATAATGCAGCCAGGTACCAAATGGGCCATGGCCTAATACCAGTACACAGTTCGGTAGTTGGGGACCACTACTCTGGGACAAGAGGGAAAAAAGTGTGACATTCAAAAACTGGACATTCAAAAAGCTCACTTCTTGTACATCACAGGATATGGCTGCAAAGGACTTGTTTGCACATCTCGGGCGCAACATGTACCTCCCAATTGTTGTAGCCCAAGATCAAACATACCGGGATTGGATTTTGTTTTTCCATACAAAGTGGAACTATAAACCCAGCCACTAGGGAGCAGTGCAATCCCCTGGGGGTACACTGTTCCGTAGTGCCTGTCCCAAGCCCGGATAAATGGGGAGGGTTGCGTCAGGAATGGCATCCGGCGTAAAACTGTTGCCAAAATGAACATGCGAGTTGATAAAACGATTTCAATACTGGTTCGGTGGGGGGCCCAGGTTAAAAACGACCGCCAACAGTGCTGTTCACCTGCAGGGTACTGTTGAAAATTGGACAAAGAAGAGGACAAAGGAAGGAAGGAAGAAGTATTGGTCTGAGGTACAATGACAGGGAAAGGCAGAGAATTAGCTGACATGATAGAGAGGAGAAGAGTAGATATTCTGTGTGTTCAGGAGACAGGGTAGAAGGGCAGCAAGGCTAGAAACATTGGAGGAGGCTACAATCAGGTCCACACAGATAGATTATATTCTATGTAGAAGAGGTAAACTGAGGGAGGTTAACGACTGTAAGGTGGTGACAGTAGAGTATAGCCAAATAGCATCAGATAGTAGTGTGCAAGCTGACAATGGAGGTGAGGAAAAGGAAGAGGGTGGGTGAAGACAGAGAAGAAAATAAAATGATGGAAATTGAGGAAAGAGGACTGTCATGAAGAATTTAGGACGGATGTAAGGGCAGTTCTGGGCAGTGTTGAGGAACTCCCGGATGATTGGGAAACTACTACAGCAATGATTCGGGAGACAGGCAAGAAGGTGCTAGGTGTGGCTTCAGGACACAGAAAGGTGGACAAAGAGACCAGGTGGTGGAATGTTGAGGTTCAGGAAAGTATACAGAGGAAGAAATTAGCGAAGAAAAGATTGGATAGTGAGAGAACAGAAGAGAACAGGCTAGAGTACAAAAAGATGACAGGTGAAGTGAAGCGCGAAGTAGCCAAGGCCAAACAGAAAGGATGAAGTCAGGAAAGCATTAAAAAGGATGAAGAGTGGTAAGGCAGGCGGTCCAGATGACATACCAGTGGAGGTATGGAAGTGCTTAGGGGAGGTGTTGGTTGATTTTCTGACTAGGTTGTTTCGATAGAATATTAGACACAAACAAGATTCCTGATGAGTGGAGGAAGAGTGTCCTAGTACCAATTTATAAGAAGGGCGATCAGAATCATCTTTATTGGCCAAGTATGCAAAACACACAAGGAATTTGTTTCCGGTATAACACGCTGCATTATTATCGTCATAAACAAGGAAATGACAAATAGGTATGGAAGGACTTTTCGTAATGTACAAAGTTGTAGCAACTACAGGGGGGTAAAGTTGTTGAGCCATACGATGACGGTTTGGGAAAAAGTAGTTGAAGCCAGGTTGAGACAGGAAGTGGAGATTTGTGAACAGCAGTATGGTTTCATCCCGAGGAAGAGCACCACAGACGCAATATTTGCCCTGAGGATGCTGATGGAGAAGTACGGGTAGGTAGGAAGGAGCTACACTGTGTATTTGTAGATTTAGAGAAGGCTTATGACAGGGTGCTAAGAGAGGAATTGTGGTTCTGTATGAGGAAGTCAAGGGTTGCCGAGAAGTACGTTTGGTTGGTGCAGGACATGTATGAGAATAGTACAACAGTGGTGAGGTGTGCAGTTGGATGGACAAAAGACTTCAAGGTGGAGGTAGGACTGCATCAAAGATCGGCCCTGAGCCCCTTCTTGTTTGCTTTGGTGAGGGATAGATTGACAGATGAGGTCAGAGAGGAGTCTCCCTGGACTATGATGTTTGCAGATGACATTGTGATTTGTTGTGAGAGTAGGTGGCAGCTACATGAAAACCTAGAAAAGGTGGAGAGGTTTGCACTAAAGAGAAGAGGAATGAAGGTCAGTCGTAGTAAGTACATGTGCATAAAAGAAAGGGAGACCAGTGGAACGGTAAGGTTACAGGGAGCAGAGGTGGCGAAGGTACAGGAATTTAAGTACCAAGGATCAACAGTGCAGAGCAGCGGAGACTGTGGAAGAGAAGTGAAGAATAGAGTGCTGGCAGGATGGAACAGCTGGAGAAAGGTGTCAGGAGTGATTTGTGACAGAAGAGTGTCAGCTAAGGTAAAGGAAAAAGTTTACAGAACAGTTGTGAGACCAGCCATGATGTACAGTCTGGAGACACTAGCAATTGGCAAAAGACAGAAGGCAGAGTTATAGTTGGCCGAGTTAAAGATGCTGAGATTCTCCTTAGGAGTGACAAGGACGGACGGACAGGATCAGAAATTATGTCATCAGACGGACAACTCAGACAGGAAAGTTTGGAGAAAAAGTGAGAGAGGCTTGACTGAGATGGTTTGGACATGTACAGGAGGGACAGTGGATACATTGGTAGGAGAATGTTAGAGATGGAGACAGAGAGGTAGGCCAAAGAGGAGATTCATGGATGCCGTGAGAGAAGACATGCAGGCAGTTGGAGTCAGAGTAGAGGATGCAGAGAACGAAAATTAATGACTCGCTGTGACAACCCCTGAAAAGGGACAAGCCAAAAGGAGAAGATACAAAGTGGAACTATAAAGCGATTTATTTTTTGTAATTGTCCTGAATTACTTTAAAATATCAAAATTTTCACTAGCCCCGATGAGTGTGGAAAGTTTGGTGAACATTTTTACATCTCGGAAAATGTGATTTATTCACAAAATAAAATAAATTCTACATTAACAATATGGACTTCGCAGGGTCCACTGCTAGGGGCCTAATTAACATCTAAAAAGGAATTTGAGCAAATTAGCGACTCTCGTGAGGATTGGGCGAAATCAATGGATGTTACTGTATTTCAGAAGAGTGTATCAAACTGAAAGCACGTCAAATTAATCACTATGCAAGAAGCAGCTCGCAGTTACAAAAAGGTCGGTGATACTTGCCGTATATGACCACCAAATTATTTCAAAGACATTAGCACGCTGGAGTGGCCCTTGACAAATGTCCAGTTTCTCAAATCATGTTCAAGTCCACTTTATTGTCCAATGTAATCTATGTGCAAATTACCTCTTTGGATAATTAATTGTGATTTTACACCCCTGAAATAATGTGTTTACCTGATAAGGGCTCTCTTCTTCAGTTGGTGAATCATTTCCCTCAACAATTCTTCTGGTTGCCACATCAATCTGACAAATCCCTGCTGTTTCCATTCGGTCAACCTGCATAGCCAAAGGGAACAAAGCTTGTAAGTGATAAATGCTACCCAAAAAGAAGACATGAAAGAAACAACTCAACAGAAGAGAAACCCTAACTGGCAAGATATGGTGCAAATATATTTAGAAATTCAGCTATATGTTGTTTAGTTAATCAAATGACAACGAAAGTAGTACTTTGACTTCAAAGTTAAATTCATTTCATGACAACGGTAGTCGCTGGAAATTGCTCAAATCTAAAATTGTTTCCCATTTGAAATCCATTGAAATGCTATTCGTCCGTAACAGCACCCTCAAAAAATAGACAAAAATACATATACGTATCCAGTGCCCTCCATAATTAAGACATTTGTTCAAAAAACGGCCTTTTGCCATCGACACAACGCCTAATCTTATCCTCTAATTCAGGTAGTCAAGAGAGAATCAAGTGGAACCAGGACTGTCATTCTGGTTCTCTGGCAATCGTTCATATTTTAAAATGGCGGTGGTAAATTTCGATGCTTATTTCGCAGTGCGTGAGAATGACATGAAGAAGGACCAATAGGAAATGTGTGTGTCCCAGCACTTTCCCGTCACCAGAGAAGCGGCGTGGGCATCGGCAGCTCAGCTAAGCCCGTCCGCACTAGCCGCCCCACTTCCCACAGAAGGGCCAGCGCTGACGCATGTGTGGTCTCGAGCAGGCGACTTTGGACGTGCACTGTGCCCTTCCCGCTGATCTCCCCAGCTGCGGGAGACTTTGGACGCCACAGTGGCAGCGATCAGGGGTCAGCCGTCCTTTCCGGGTTGGCCTGGCGAACTGCCATAGTGCATGCATAAATGGATGCAAACGTTAATCTGGGCTCAAGGGTGCACCCAATTTGGGTGCAAATGTCACAATGGTGCAACAGAAAAAAAATTGAGGTTGGCAACCTGCTGATATGGGAATGAAAAAGGCCTCCTCGAATATAAAGCCACACTCAAATAACATGCAAGTTATGGTCTCAATCAATCAAGGGCGATCAGGGGTCAGCCGTCCTTTCCGGGCTGGCCTGGCGAACTGCCATAGTGCATGCATACATGGATGCAAACGTTAATCTGGGCTCAAGGGTGCACCCAATTTGGGTGCAAATGTCACAATGGAGCAACAGAAAAAAATTTGAGGTTGGCAACCTGCTGATATGGGAATGAAAAAGGCCTCCTCGAATATAAAGCCACACTCAAATAACATGCAAGTTATGGTCTCAATCAATCGAGAGAGTGAAGAGCAGGACTTTGCTCTGGTTGACTGCGGTCTACATATTCGTGGAATTTATTTATTTTGCTTTATTGAACACACAACACAGCTGGCAACTGGCACGGGTGGACACGCGGAGTTGATCCTCTATGTCAGTGGTGTCAAACTAATTTTTGTCGCAGACCACACTGTTGTGACCATTCTTTTGGAGGGCCGTGATGACTGTGAAACCATATAAAGAAGAAGTGGGGGGTTTGGTGCTGAACTCAAGACAATATTCACATGTTTATCCATTCTAGGGTCACAACATAAGTGCTAACTTGCTAATTTTTGAGGGCTACATGTGCAGAAGTGTTTTTCTCGGGCTCAAACCATGCTTCAATTTAAGGAGAATGGTCGGAGTCTGTCGGGTTATTTTTCCTCTCTTCTTTCCTATTGTTGTCCATCACATCTAAAATTTCACGGCGCTTAACAGCGAACTTCAGCCAGGCTTCTGGTTCTGTCCCCCCTGTTGGTAATTGTTTTGTTTCTGTTCCTATTGAAAGGTTGTAACTGGCCAATACATTTAATTCTGATGAATGCACAAGTAATCAAGGTAAGAACTTCAAGACGCCTAATTTGATTTGTAAACCTACCATCCCCTACTGATCTGTATAAGACGTTTTCTACAACTACTATCGATTGACTAAATTGTGATAAAATGAGGCGACACTGTTCTTTCTCTTCATTTCATGGAGCAATACAGAAAAGCTGACTTAACGCAGATGTTTCCTAATAATGATGTCACATCATTGCCGGTGACAGTAAATGAACTATCTGTGTCGTTGAATTACATTTACCATACCGTGTGGAGTATGTTTCCAATAGTCAGGTTAAGTGGTTAATTTACACTTTAAGTCGTTGCTTTCCTATGACTTGTTCTGCTTCAAACCCAGAGTTTGGTGAAATGTTTCACACTTTATACAGTAAGTAATGCAAATAAAATGTATTGATTATTATTGTTATTATAACTTAAATCTGCATACGAGGAAAGAATACTTATGATTAGTTGATAACGAGAATGTTCCACGGTGTTTTAATTTTGCAGATAAATTCCTAACATAATTGAACTTTATACGTATGTTAATGCGCTTTTAACTCGTAATTTGAGGGTCGTTTTTAAATGCTGGTGAAAATTTTCAAGTCAACTTTCAAGCCGCGGGGTCAATATTTGCTCTCTGCAGAAATAGGTTTGTTCTCCGTAGAATTAATTTTTCTCTGCAGATGTCTGAGGAAACTTGGGAGCACACGAAGAACGTCGCGATACAACAAATGTCGTTAGCGAGGCGAACACCGAGCAACTTGTTTTATTCCGATTAATTCCTATAAAGACAATCAAGCGGTCGCATTCCAGCGTGACGTTGACATTTTCATTGACAGCATCTTAGTGGGTAGCAAACACAGACGTAATCTTAATTCAGTATTCAACCTTATCTTGCCGTGAGTTAGCATTTGTTAGCCATGCCAATCCTATGCTAACAGGAAACACCAGAAGTGAACTTCGGTAAATTTCATATGTACTACGGGCACTTCAAAAGCAACTAATCTGGTTCGACGTGGCAGATAAAGGGGACTAGCTGTCAGATACCAAAAAATCTAACGAGAAAATAAAAATAAAAATCCATCTTACTTACCTGTTTCAATGTGCTGCCGGCGGTGTGACTAACGTCAAGCTAGCGCTGAAAAACGGTGTGTGTGCGCGTGTGTGTGTGGAGAGGAGGGACTAGAACATCCGGTAAGATCCTTTTCACAATAATGGTAAGACATTTGACGAGACAAAGGCAATCAGTGAACGATTTACTGACTTATATCTTCTTTTCCTTTCGGAATCAGTTGACTCCATCTAACCTTGTTTTGTGCATCCTCTTCTCTCACACCAGCTACCGTCATGTCCTCTTTCCCTACAGTACATCCATAAACCTCATTTTTTTTGTCTTCCTCGAGGCCTCCTGACTGTCAGTTCAAGCTCAAGATCCTTCTCACAATATATTCACCCTCTTTTCTATGGACATGTCCAAACCATCTCAGTCTGGCCTCTCTGACTTTCTCTCCAAAACCTCTAACATGAGTAGTCCCCCTCTGATGCACTCTTCCATGATCCAATCCAACCCGGTCACTCCCACAGAGTACCTCAGCATCTTCATCTCTGCTACCTCCAGCTCTGCCCCTGTCTTTTCTTCAGTGGCACTTTCTCCAGTCCAAGAAACAAAACAATATTTATCTGGTAGTCTGACAGCAAGACCATCGTAACTACAAAAAGTTGTGTAGTTTGACAAGTCCACGATACGGACCGCGCTCTGCCGGGACACGACAGTAAAGATTAATTTTTTACTGTCATTTCGCTCGCTGAATAAATGTATTGTTTTGATCACATGACGTGAGTGAAGTGATCAAAACAACTCCAACGTGCTCAAGTTTTGTTCCGAATCAGCTTATGGTTACGACACAACTCTTCTAATTCATTCCCGCAGCTTCACTGTGCTTTAAACTTTGTGGACGCTGAGCGTCTACAGCGTGGACGCTGGGCGTCTCGAGACTTCAGAGCCCGTTGCCCGAATACATTGAAACGAGACGAGTCATTGGATAAATGCTGATTTTGTTCCTCCCATCAGACGCTCAGCGTCTCTGGGAGTCTATGGACAGTGGCGTTTATCAGCTGGCCCGGACACTCATCTTTTCTGCATGATGATCTGTCTGAGGCTGAATCTTTGATTAAGATTAAGATTAAGATATCCTTTATTTGTCCCGCAATGGGGAAATTACAATCAGAATTTAGAAAGTAAAAACGCTGGGTAGGGAGAGGGGAAAAAAAAACACACTCAAACTATCCTTTTCCGAGGATAATTTAAATCCAGGATAAAAAAAGACCCTAGCACATGAATAAGCATATGACAGTTAAAATAAGTCACAAGACATAACATGTAATAAGGGGGGAGGATGAATGGGAAAGGGTGGGGGGGGGAGTAACCGTGACGCGGCCGAAATGACCAGCTGCACGGTCACCGTTGCGCTCCGCATATCGAACCACGTCACGGGGAAAAAGAATCGGAGCGATGAAGACGGTGATAACAAGGATGTGTATGCGCGTGTGGTTGTCCAGTTGTGTATGTGTATGCGTGTACAGGTCATAGCTGCTTTGTCGAGGTCTGGTCATCATGGAGACAGTCCCGGCTTATCAGTCCATGGCCGAGAAGGAGGGGGGGGGGGGGGTCGTGGGGGCCCTAGACTCCATGCGTACTTCCATCCAGGGGAAAGGCCAGATAGCGTTGTTTGTTTTGGAGAGACGGCCACCAACAATTCCAGACAGCCTTGAGTCCTTGGTCTGTATCTCCTCACTGGCGCCAATCATTCAGATCCGAAAATTCTGATTGACAGCGAAATTAGCAAATCGCCGATCTTTTGGTGTTGGCATCAATTCTCATTTTGTTCCGAGTTGAACTGGAGACTTCTTCGAATAATCTTAGCGACACTCTCTTTGTTGAAAATGACTAGTGACAGATTAATATTTTATATCTGGTGTGTTTTATTATAGTTGCTTGTGTTCGCAGACTGACTTATATCAACACAGTTAAGACCCTGGAAAGACGCCTTGTTGATATGACAGGGTCACAGATCATTTTCTTGAAAAAGAACGGAGAGTAGAATTCACGTATAAATAAACAGACATGTTTTATGATGTCGGACGAAATTGAACTTAACAGAACTCCTCCTTAACAGACCAGCATCCACCACTGGTCTTCATGTGTGCTGGGAATGTTTTAGGGGGGCTATTTTCACAAATAAATCTTTTATCAGGTTGCCAGCCAATTGTAGAGGGGTTTTCAATATGATGCTGTTCTGACGGGAGTACAGGGGACTGACAAAAGACTTTGTGGACTGGTGCCAGCAGAATCTCCTCCAGATCAACCCTAGGAAAACTAAGGAGTTGGTTGTGGATTTCTGCAGGAAACAGTTCTCACCAGCACCGATGGACATCCAGGGTATGGACATAGAGAAGGTGACCTCCTACAAGTACCTTGGTGTTCTTATGAACAGCAAACTGGACTGGTCTACAAACACGGACACCCTGATTAGAAAAGGACAGAGCCGACACTCTCTTTGTTGAAAATGACTAGTGACAGATTAATATTTTATATCTCTTCCTACTCAGGAAACTGTGGTCTTTTGGGGTTCAGGGGCCGCTCCTTAAGACTTTCTATAACTCAGTGGTGGCCTCGGCCATCCATTATGGCAGGGGTGCCCATTAGGTAGATCCTGATCTACCGGTAGATCTAAGACAGGTCCCAAGTAGATCCCAGGAGTGTCGAGAAGAAAAAAAACAAACAACCATTTGTGTGTCTTTGTACATGTTAGTAATATATTTTTTGTGTTAATATACACTGCACACTAATCATCTTATCAGTCTTATTCATTCATTCATTCATCTTCCGAGCCGCTTGATCCTCACTAGGGTCGCGGGTGGTGCTGGAGCCTATCCCAGCTGTCTTCGGGCAGTAGGCGGGGGACACCCTGAATCGGTTGCCAGCCAATCGCAGGGCACACAGAAACGAACAACTATTCGCACTCACACTCACACCTCGGGACAATTTAGAGTGTTCAATCAGCCTGCCACGCATGTTTTTGGAATGTGGGAGGAAACCGGAGCACCCGGAGAAAACCCACGCAGGCCCGGGGAGAACATGCAAACTCCACACAGGGAGGCCGGAGCTGGAATCGAACGGTACCTCTGCACTGTGAAGCCGACGTGCTAACCACTGGACTACCGGGCCGCCCTTATCAGTCTCATTTTCACAAAAAAAAAATATTTGAAAAATAAAATAAAGTAGGTAAATCTTAAATTTGTGTGTGTGTGTGCGTGCGCGCGACGGTAAGGGTAGATCCCGTGAGGTTAGTTGATCGAAAAGTAGATCTTCGATCCAAAAAGTTTGGGCACCCCTGCATTATGGCATTGTCTGTTGGTCAGGCAGCATCTCAGCCCGGGACAGAAAGAGACTGGAGCGACTGGTCACGAAGGCCAGTTCTGTCCTGGGTTGCTCCCTTGACACTCTGGAGGAGGTGGGCAACAGAAGGATGCTAACTGCAAGAAGGAGAGATACCGACGCTCGTTCCTGCCGACTGCTGTCAGGCTGATTAATAAAAATAACAATAATAATAATAATTAAATGATGTGAAAGACAATTGTAAATAGCACTGCGATTTATCCATTTTGTGTTTATATTGCACTTAATTGAATGGTGGTTGTTGTTTTTTTTTCTTCTTCTTTCTACCTACATTCTTGCTGCTGGAGGTTGTAAATTTCCCCAGTGTGGGACAAATAAAGGATATCTTATCTTATCATTGTTTTTGTTATATTTACTGTTTAAATTATTTTAGAGAGAGTGCCAATTACTTGCTGTTTTCCCATTTCCTTATCATGATCTGTAATCACAAAAATTATTACAGTGAAACTCAACTACAACGAATCGTACATGGGCGAAAATACCCCCGAATGTGAAAAAATGTTCATGCATTAAAGCCATTCCCAGTTTTCTGCTCTCCCTACAACGAAAAGTCCCCCTGTTCCGTTACACGAAATCTTTTTCTCTGCTTTAGCCTCACAACGAGATTCACTCCAACGAAAACAAGCCTTCCGCAAAAGTCTAATCCAAACTCATCATGCCACAGCAACCTCTACTGCTTTGTTCGGAAACGGCAACAGCAACCACAACACTGGTTTACACATGCACAAAAGTACAGGAAGTATTTGTTTCAGACATAGCACGAATGTTGCGTTGATAAAATGACGACAAAACGGACCTTTGCATGCCAAGGAGTGAAGAAAAGAAAAGCTTTAACGCTTGAAGACAGGATAAAGGTACCGTAATAAAAATGAAAGATGGAGGAAACAAAATAAAAGACATTGTACAATAAATTGATGTACAGGTTAGTGAAAGTAAATGCTGATCGTAAATTTCACAATTTCTTTCCCTTTTTTTCTTTCTACCCTGGCTATATGAAGTGTCAAATAAGTGTACAGTGATCCCTCGCTATTTCGCGGTTCGTTTATCGCAGCTTCGGCGCATCGCGGATTTTGTGTGTGTGCGTGAGCGTGTGTCTGTGAGTGTGTGTGTGCATGTGTGTGCGTGTGTGTACATGTGTGTGTGTGTGTATGTCTGAGCGCGTGCGCTCACTCTGCTCAGGTGCAAAGGCCCACGTGGGGCATTTTTTTAATATATATATGTTAATTGAGCGGCAGCCCGGTAGTCCAGTGGTTAGCACACGGGCTGCACAGTGCAGAGGTACCGGGTTCGATTCCAGCTCTGGCCTCCCTGTGTGGAGTTTGCATGTTCTCCCCGGGCCTGCGTGGGTTTTCTCCGGGTGCTCCGGTTTCCTCCCACATTCCAAAAACATGCGTGGCAGGCTGATTGAACACTCTAAATCAGGGGTGTCCAAACTTTTTGCCAAGGGGGCCAGATTTTATGTGGTAAAATGTCGGGGGGCCGACCTTGGCTGACATTCTTTACATTGAACAACAATATTGTTCAACAAATTTTAGTAAGCCAGTCTGTTTCACATTTCCATTTTTATTTTAATTTCAACAATCTTAAGAATTTCTTTTGGTTCATTTGAAACAGGTATATCACATGCAACTGCTTATTCACTTGACTTTTTCTTAAACAGAAGTCTCCTGAGTGCAAATTGATTGATTTGAAACATAAAATGTATCACCATGACTTTTCAATAGTCACAAAACCTTTGACTCGAACAACAGGGAAATGAACAAGCAATACACATATCCACAACTGCAAGGATCATTTGAAATATGACATATCAGTCAATATAAACACGGAGTGATGTCTTGTTAACTCGTGAGTGATGCCCTCTAGTGTCTAAATGCTATTACTCATTTAGTGAATGCTATTACTCATTTAGCCAATCGAGGGTAGCGGTACTCTATGAAACATCACTCACCAGTCTACGAGACCTCAGTCAATGCAACACGTGTTCCATTGCGCCCAACCTGCGGGCCAGACAGCACTGATTTTATGACAGGGGCCGAGGGCCGGATGAAATTCGACCGCGGGCCGGATTTGGCCCGCGGGCCGGACTTTGGACATGTCTGCTCTAAATTGTCCCTAGGTGTGAGTGCGAATGGTTGTTCGTCTCTGTGTGCCCTGCGATTGGCTGGCAACCGATTCAGGGTGTCCCCCGCCTACTGCCCGAAGACAGCTGGGATAGGCTCCAGCACCCCCCGCGACCCTAATGAGGATCAAGCGGTTAGGAAGATGAATGAATGTTAATTGAATGCTACTTCGCAGATTTTCGTTTATTGGTGGTTTTGGTCCCCATTAACCCATTGAATACCACCCCTTTTCACTGGAGCAACCCCCTCAATCCGTCACGTTTTACTGAATTTTGACTGATTTGCAAGGCCCATAAAATGTTCTGTTCTATGGCTATATATACATGCAACCTGTCAAAAGAAAGGTGAGACTCTCTTCTTTCAGCAGAAAAAAGTTTGTTTCTTGCTTTCTCTGTTGATTGGCAATCAGCATTAGAGAACCGCTATGTTTTATGGGAAAGGCCGATTTTCTGCAGAAATCCAGAGAAATTAGCTTTTTGTAAAAGCATGCATTTCAAGCATTATTTCAAGTTTTACAGCATTTTTTTGCTTTTGTGACAGCTGAAATACCTCAATAATGTGTTCGTCCTACAAATGAACATTACAAATATTTTTGTAGCAAAATAATTTATTTGCACACAACAAAACTATTGAACTATGATCAAAAGTGCAGCTGTGGAGAAGATGGTTTTTGGCTTCCATCCAGTTTGTCACCACATCGATTCATCCCACCACGTCCAGATGCATGACCTATAAATTATAGAAACATAAAAAGTTTCTGAGACTGCAAGTTCGTCTTTCAGAGAGGAGCTCAATCTGTGGTGGAAGATGGCGTGTAATGCGCAGTCTCCAAATTCACTTTCGGCAGCCAAAATGCGAAAGGTAATGGAGTAATTGGCTACTGATTGCCTACCTTGACGACAATTCATTAACCACCCTATGGCCTCTCTTCCCTGAACAGGGTGGTGGAATACCCAACGGAACTCCACAACAAACTCAGGGAAGAAAGACCGGAGCTCGGTTTGTGCGTTGCTCACTGCAAGTTCCCCAGAAGCAGCCTGGCCAGTCAACAGACTCAAATGAAAGCCACCTTGGAAGAATTGACAGAGGCGGAAGGCTGCTGATCAAACACTGGCGAGCATTGATGAAGGAATTGCCCGTATAATCCAGGTCCACCACCATAGCGCGGTGGATGTGGCAAATTGTTTCCCGACCAACAGTCGGGGGGGATAATACACCTGTGAGAGCAGTCTTTCCAAGGGGGGCATCCCATGGTTGTCCAATTGCTCCACACGTGAACCCAATTCCTCAAACTGATGAGCCACATCACAGAGCTCCGTTAGCGTCTACCTTTGCTGACCCACCACTTGTCCTTGCCTGGCCAGTGTGGTCCTAATTTTGCTGGAGTCTACGGGATACATGATGGTCGGATTATTCTGTCATCGTTCGAAACAAACCGAGTTATGGTTTCGGATCCGAGACACATAGACAAACCCCCCCCCCCAAAAAAAAACCCTCAGTAAAAGTTTATTTACAACAACAAAAGCGCACTGACAAAATATGAACAGAAAACGCTGGTGAAACAAACCAGAAAAACAATAAAGTAACAAAAAGCGCATAAGGCAAGGAAATTGTTTAAATTGCTGTCAGGCTGATGAATAAAAAATATCAATCATAATAATTCAATGATGTGAAGGAAAATTGTAAATAGTACTGCGATTTATCTATTTGTGTTCATATTGTATTTAATTGAAAGATGTTTGTTGTTTTTTTTTCTCTTTCTCATTTCTTCTTTCTACATACATTCTTGCTGCTGGAGGCTGTAAATTTCCCCAGTGTGGGAGGAATAAAGGATATCTTATCTTAACCTAGAAAACCAACATAATGTCCAGAATACGATTACCTGATGCAAACAAAAACAAAGACAAATAACTAAACAATACAGTACTTACATAAACAAGTGTTGCGGAGGGGAACCATCCATTTCCTTATGGCCCTCCTTGGACGCAGGTTATTTTACTTCTCAAAAAGGTGGAATAAAGACCCAGAAATCGATTCGGGGTTCCAGATTTTGATAGGAAGCATAGAAAAAAATATAGTCACGAGTATATATAGAGACAATATGATAATAAGAGGCGGGCAGTGCCTCCATGCAAGTCCCGGAAACAAAGAAATCAACATGTCATCTGATCCGGTGTGGCTGGCCAAAAGATGGGAGTGGTCAGGTGAGACCAGACCACTTATTGTCTTCGGTCTGAGCTTTGATGTGATGGCAGCAACACAGATACTTGAGATGACAGTTCCTCTTTTGATGTTAAACATGGAGCGACGCCACTTGAGCGAAGCGCGACTCAGCAGTCAATAATCCACTGCTCTCTGTTGTGTGTGCGTCAGCGCGGACATGTACTCACGCGCGTCTTTTGACTCAACCAATCAGCACTGATGCAATGGACTGGTCATTTGTATGTTTCTCTCCTTTTTGCTCTTTCTGTCCAAATATCTATATTTTTCTCCAAACCATAGCTGTCCTGTCCACGTCTGTTTTCGTTCCACCGGGGTTTAGCCCCTAAAATCTCTTTAAACATGTCCTCTGGAGGGGGCGCGAAAAGTCGCGGGGGTCAAGGGGCACTAAAGGTGATTGTAATCACAGTAAGTAGGAAATACCCTCAACTGCATACTGTACTACATTCTTTCTTTCACATGTTTGAACAGATCCAACAACAGAAAGGGGCTAGAAAATCACAGTGAGGAATAAATTCCTTAACACAAGGCACTAATGGAACGAGATCGACTTTGACGAGAGCCAGGGGTCTAAAAAACCTTCACTTGAATAAGAGCACCAACGTCAACAATAATCCGACGAACTGCAGGCAGTTTGTCAGCCGTTAAAACATGGCTAGATGGTGAGACACATTGGCAGCAGGTGTGCACACCGAAGGATTGGCTCTAGTCTGCCACCTGCTGTAGACCCAAGAGCAGGATCATGACAACTGTGCATATTAAAATGTATTCAAAGAATGACACCAATGCAGTCTCATCTTAGAGGATCATAAATGGTTGCAAAAGGTAAAAGGTAACTGTTATTTCACACTGTTCAAGTTTGCATCTTTTGCTTTAATGTTCATGAACAAAGTAAACCTAATCTATGTGGAAAATCTCTGTACATTACAAAATGCCCCCCTTCAGTTTTTGTGTAATCGCTCCCTCTTTCTCAGAGTTTGACATTTATTGTCATTTTGATTTAAAAAAAATACTCAAGTGGTTAGCGCGCCGACTTCACAGGGCAGAGGTACCGAGTTTGATTCCTGCGCCAGCCTTCCTGTGGGGAGTTTGCATGTTCTCCCCATGCTTGCGTGGGTTTTTTCCGAGTCCTCCTCCCACATTCCAAAAACATGCATCGGAGGATGATGGAACACTCTCAATTGTCCCTAGGTGTGAGTGTCAACGCAGATGATTGTTCGTCTATGTGTGCCTTGCGATTGACTAGCAACCAGTTCAGGGTGTACCCTGCCTACCGCATGAAGACAACTGGAATACGCCCCAGCACGCCCCGCGGACCCGGATCAGAAACCGGATGGATATTCTCTCTTATTTCTACTTTTCAACCATGATGTAGTGGACCTGTCGTTCACTGCTTTCCCATTTGTTTTAAAATCATGTGCAAATATTGCTGTCCTGCACCTAACTATATGTGCAATTTATCAGTATCGGTTGCAATCCAGGGCAAGTTAAATCCTCACAATATCGTTAGATATGGTTTGGATAGCTTCGGAGGCCGAATGAAAATGATCATCATAAATAAACATGGGGAAAAAAATCTTTTAACCATCCATTTCATTTAGAATAATCCTCATTGGTATTTCCATACAATTTCTCTGTCTATTTAAATTAGTTTTTCTTATAACGAGCCAATACCTATAAAGTAATTTATTATCCAGTTAAAATTATACTCCAACCTGAACAGTGACACCGTGTATTAAACATTCGTAAGGTTGATTTGTATTTAGAAAGGCATATTGAACTCAATCTTAAGTTTTAAGTATGAGACTGTTGTCAGGTTTTAAATAAGTTGCTGGTGCTTATTTGAAGCACTACTCCTAAACATTTCCAATTTTTATTTCACATGTTTGTGTTTTGTTTACCTTCACGAAATTGCCCTTTTACCATTTGAACGACTCCCTTGTGGTAACCCCTTCAAATGATAGAGTTGTGTTAGAAATGACAAGTGTGAATCATGCATGACATCCCTCCTCCAGTCAGTAGGCCGACCACTGAGCAACCGCTTAAATACCCACACCCACACACACTGGAGTCCCCTCTTTACTTAAAATTAAAAAAACAAATCAGCAGCTCACATATATCAAGATTTTAAAGGTGAAAATAAAGTGGGGACTTGAAAAATGTCCCCTCTTTTCTTGGAGTCCCCTGTACATGATTGTGTAACGATGCCTTCATCGCCTGTTACCTGTTTATTAACATACGCAAACACATGCACACACACACACACACACACACACACACACACACACACACACACGCACACACACACACACACACGGGGGTTGCATATATTTTAACAATTGGTTCAGTTTCTCACATTGATAAATAAGTCTAATTGCTTTCAGAAATGTTTTCGTCATCTTTTTTAGTGATCGATAACACATGAACATCCTGATGTCTGCAGTCCAGAAATAACAGCAGGCAGAAGTTACAAAAAATGGGTGAAGTCAAACAAAGGAGAAAAAAAATCAAGCTGTGCATTTGGCTCCATTCATTTGGCTCCATTCATCTTATAAATCGGGACCAATCAGTATCCAATGCACCTGATGTAATGAGCTAGTTGTTGGGACTTTTGGCACCTCCCATTCGGGGTCGCCACAGTGAGCGACTTATGTTTGTTTGTACAGTTTGTATGCTGGATCCTTTTCCTACTTAGCAAATGCTGTCCTTGTAAAAATTCTCATCACTCTGGAATGGTTTGCTCTTGAAAGAACTATTCATATCATTCAGTGAATTGGTATTTTTGAAGATATACATTCCTCAAAACATTGACTTTGTGCTTGTGTCATCCATGGATCTGGAGCTGCAGTTGCTCCTCTTCTTCATCCTTGCCACTGGATGGAACATCTGTATTTTCAGGGCTGAACCGAGCTGATCGCATCTTTCCAAACAGACCAGGACTGAGCTGCTGCCGCCGTAGTCTACAAAAACGATATACAGATTACAATTTAATGACAAAAAGTATTAGCCGCTTTCCTAATTTTTTTTATCTTTCTTTCTAAAATTTAAAAGGCCACTCGCCATTTAGTGGTGACCCAACAGAATGCAATAACTGAAGTTTGAGGCGTATGCATTTTGAAGCATCCGCGCGCACACCACGGTGCCTCAGAGTGACCGCACTTCACAAATCTCCCACCTATTCTGCAGCAGAGGCGCAAGCAAAATATAATCACAAACAACTTTTGGTATTCCAACAAGTGATCAAATGTATGGTATTTGTTACACATGCTGTAGTCATTGAACCAGCAAATTTTTGATTGGGTGATTTGTCTACTTTGGGTATCCATCAGAGAAAGATGGCGGCTTTATGTGAAAAAGCAGTTGACCTACAGTATCTTGTTGAATTATGAATAAACTGTGATTGACCCCCGTTTTGAGGAATCAGATTTCAACTCAGAAATCACTTGAATAATGCCCATAAGTAAAATGAAAGTATAATGGCCTACAACAGCTAAAAAAGAAACGCAGTGTGTCAAGATACACAGAATTTCAAAAACAGATGAGAAACAAAATAATTTAAATCTACCAATGTGGAAAAATTTACAAAGCCAAATTTGTAGGCAAAAGACAAAAGAAAGCGAATAAAATAAAACAACTCACAAAGGCTTGTCTCACATTTGCTAAGAAACATTGTGATGATCCCTAAGATTTTTGGAGCAATATTCTGTAGATGGACAACACAAAAGTTAATTTGGGAAAGGGCGTGACGTGTTAAAACGGGCTGTGGCTCATCCTGAAAATTACCGTATTTTCACGACTATAAGGCGCCATTAAAAGTCTTAAATTTTCTCCAAAATGGACAGGACGCCTTATGGTGCGGAGCGTCTTTTGTATGCGCTGAGTTCCAAAATCTGACTGACAGCCGACACACTGTTTATATAGAGAAAAGGCGGAAGTGACTGTGGCCAGGCATGCGGGAAAGAACTCGGCCAATCAGGGAAGGGTGGGCGTGTATATATACATATATGGAGAGGGAGAGAGAGAGAGAGAGAGAGAGCGAGAGAGAGAGAGAGAGAGAGAGAAGGCAGATGTGAGAGAGGAGAGGCATGCTGGGGAGCAGTCCGCCAATGGGTGAAGGGTGGGCGTGTAAGTGGACGCTAAAGGGACGCCTCAAGCAGGTACCAACACCTGTATAGAGTGTGGCAATGTGCATTGTTGCAAAACAACTCCGGTTTTGGTTTCTAAGAACCCCCGAAAATAAATTCTACAAAGAGACAGGCCTACGAAGCTCAGTTCAAACTTCAAGCCATCGGTTATGCTTTTGGCATACGTGCCCATCTCACAGCAGCGGTGAAAAACCAAGTCAAGCAAATGAACTCTGAGCTTGCCATTATTCCCAGAGGCTTGACTAAAGAACAGCTGGACATCGGCATCAACCGGGCATTCAAAGTAAAGTTGCAAACGGCATGGGAACAATGGATGATCGATGGCAAACAACTTTACAAAGAGTGAGAGGCAGCGCTGGGCGAGTTACGCCACAATTTGCAAATGGATTGTGGCTGCTTGGACGAACGTGTCTGCTTGCACTGTTGTTCGAGTTTTTGGCAAAGCCGGCATCATTTCTGTGGAGCCACATGGCAATGAGAGTGACTCTGACAACGAGAGGGAACGCGGCGTTTTTGATGGATTACGGTACTTGCACAATTGTTCAATTCTTCCTACATACACACGCGCTGCCACCATGTTTCGCTCTGTTCTTTACTTTCAAATGCGGGAAAGCTTCACACGAGAGAAATGTTGACTTTGCTGTTGCTGCTCCTTCTTTCCGCTCGGCAATGCGTAGCAACTCACACTTTAGCATGTGATGTGTTCAATGACAACTGGGATGTGCAGTCCTCTGCTTCTGATACAGAGGTTGAGGACTTTGATGGATTTCTGGGTGTTGATTGATTGAAAAACATGAGAACATTGTACGATGGCTAAATAAAATACAACCGAACTCAGTTCTGCTTTTGTTGCCTTTTTATAAACGTGTTTTTAGCTTGTATCTGTATGTCTTGGCATGCTACCGTATGCTTCAAGCTAACGTGTTAGCGTGCGAGCATGCATGCCGTATGTTTAAGCGTGCGTATGTTTTACCACTGTAAAATTGCGGCCATTAATACAGTGTGGTTTGTCTATGTGTAAAATACAGAAATGCATCCGATTAAGCGAAGCTGGATACAAAGTTAAAATCATTTGGGGGCAATTGGAGTGGTTGTGGTAAAAACTTTCCGCTAACTGGACGCTAATTCGCGAGAAGGCTAGCTCCATTGCGCAACTATGGACATAGATGACTTCCAAGCGTCCCGTGGCTGGCTACAAAGGTTTGCTACATGGTAAATTCATTTACAACTGTTGATTTTCACACACAAACGCCATCACTGACAATGGTGAGAGGAAAGATTTTGATGAGACTGATCTCATTTCACTGCTGCAGATTATACCTGACCCGACAAACCAGGATCTTCTCAATTGTGGACTGTGATTTTGCTGTCACTAAAGATTACACAGCAAAATAAATCAACAAATCGCTCGAACAAACCAGCAGTATGATTGAGTGTGAGAAAAGATAATGTGCCCAGTTCAACTCCTGATGTCAAGCCACCATCCGGCAAGGAAGCTATGGAGATGGCATCAAAAATCATTCTGGATGCACAAGAATCACCAGACATCAGTGATGATCAATGGGACAATTATTTGTAATTAGCAACAAAACTGTATGAAGCGCAGGCAAACATTTTCATACAGCAAAGAATGAATCCAAAAAACAACCCCAAATAGACTATTTTTTTCCCAAGATGAAAAAAAATACATTAAAATACAGTACTGTATTGATGTAATTTTATAAACAGTATGTGCACCATGTTTTTGCATTTTCGTGGCAAGTTTTGTTCTTCTGTAATTTGTTGACACTCTATACCTGGACTGTATACTGCAGTTTTTGTTATGTAAACAGTTTTTGGACAGTATATTTTTGCATTTATTGCTTGTGTTGTTACACGTGTCAACATACTTGCACATTTATACGGGACATCAACCTTAGTCGTTTCCCACAAAAGGAAATTCTGTTATCAGGTAAGATTGGACAACACAAATATGATTCCTTACTAGAAAATACTTACTGTATCTTCTTCAGCATGATGCTTAAGCAAGCCACTGAAGACCGAGATGATGAGGATCGCGTGTGCATTCGGTACCAACTGGATAGGAGCATCTTTTTTCGACAGTGCGTTCAAGCTCATACCAAGACACAGGAGTGACTGATTCAGCACCTTCTCCTTGTAGACGACGCTGCCCTCGTCTCCCACACAGAGTAAGCCATGTAGCTCATCACATCCTCGAGGCTTGCTTCAAGAAGACGGAAGTCAAAAACTACTACCAGCCCCATATAATCATTTGTGATACAGAGCTGAAATCAAGACAGCAGTTCCCTTGTGTGGGCTGCATCATCTCATCCGATGCAAGGATTGACAAAGAAATTGACACCAGACTATCTAAGGCCAAAACCTCTATTGGCAAACTGTGCAAACGTGTTTGGAACAACAAAATCTGAACAGCATGGTGGAGGTCTGCCTCTATAGGGCTTTTGTGCTCACTCCTCTCCTTTATGGCTCTGAGACCTGGGTCATCTCACTGCAGTCTTATGAGTCTCCTCGAGCGCTTCCACCTGCGCTGCCTACACACCATCCTCACCATCCAACGGAGTGACTTCGTCACAAATTTTGAAGTTCTAGAGCAGATTGAGATCCAGACTGGTCAGCAATCTTGTTGAGATCCAGACTGGTCAGCAATCTTGGCTGTATCATTGTGGAGGTGATAAAGGCTATCCCTCATTGGAGCTTACGTTGAATGTCAATTAAATCCAAAATATTATGTTTATATTTTCACAGGCTGAAGTGGACAAGTGGAGTTCCTCAAGGCTCTGGATGTTGTGGGTTTGTCCTGGTTGACACGCCTCTGCAACATCGCGTCGTCAACGGGGATAGTGCCTCTGGATTGGCAGACCGGGGTGGTAGTCCCTCTTTTTAAAAAGGGGGACCGGAGGGTGTGTTCCAACTACAAAGGGATCACACTCCTCAGCCTCCATGGAAAGGTCTATTCAGGGGTGCTGGAGAGGAGGGTCGTCAGGAAGTCGAGCCTCAGATTGAGCAGGAGCAGTGTGGTTTTCGTCCCGGCCATGGAACAGTGGACCAGCTCTACACCCTTAGCAGGGTCCTCGAGGGTATGTGAGAATTCGCCCAACCAGTCTACATGTGTTTTGTGGACTTGAAGAAGGCGTTTGACCGTGTCCCTCGGGGAGTTCTGCGGGGGGTGCTTCGTGGGTATGGGGTACTGAACCCCCTGATACGGGCTATTCGGTCACTATACCACCAATGTCAGAGTTTGGTTCACATTGCCGGCAGTAAGTCGCAATCGTTTCCAGTAGTGATGGGTCCAGCGACACCGATGCATTGACACATGCGCCGGGCTCACAGAGCAAACCACGTGTCGATGCATGTGCTGCTTCATTACGTCACGTGATTGACACGTGAACTGCATTGACACAGTCCAGGCTTCTAATTGACACACCGGCTGCGTTGACACAGTCCAGGCTTCTAATTGACACACCGGCTGCGCTGACACAGTCCAGGCTGCTAATTGACACATCGACTGTGTTGACACAGTCCAGGCTGCTAATTGACACATCGGCTGCGTTGACACAGTCCAGGCTGCTAATTGACACGTGAACTGCACCGGTGCAGTTTAGACCGCATCGGCTGCTTGGCACAGTACAGCCTGCGCCATTTAGTCCAGGGTGCGTCGACTCAGTGCAGAGGGCGTTGACGCAGCAAAAGCCCGCCGCACAGTGTTTATAAGGAAGTGGGTTTGGCGACACAATGCCACCTGCCGAAACAAGCCAGACCTCACTCACGCTCGCTTGTCGAAGTTCGTGTCAGTGAAGACTTCGTGTTCGTGCCTTGCCTTCCTTGCCGATTATGGAGCAGAGACGCAAATCATCCGCCGTGTGGGACCATTTTGATGTCCTGGAGAATAAGGTATTATTTATTTATTCAAATCGCCTTCTGTCGCCGAGAGCCTCTCGGCGAGAGGCACTCGCCGAGTGCCTCTCAGATTATTGACGTTTGTTGTACCATTCTAATCCGAATACATTTCAAGGTAACTCTTAGTTACTTCTTATTCACATTTCATTACAGGTGAAATGTCGAATTTGCCAAGTCGAATTGTCATACACCAACAGAAGCATTATCGGGCCAAGCATGAGAATGAAGTTCGCGATACACCCAGTATTACGCCAGGTATACAAACGTTCACTCATCTTTTCACGGTTGCTATGTTGATGATTTAATTGACAATCAGTAATTATTATTGGTTGACTCTCCACTCCATGTTTGACAATCAAGTTTCCAGGAAGCAGCTGTACTGGAAGGACCAACACACTTCTTTCCCAAACCTCTCCCACCTCGCAAAGGAGTGGTTGTGAGCGTGTGTTCTCCACAGCAGGAGAAATCGCTTGTAAAAGACGCAACAGGCTGAAGTTTAAAACATTGGAGCATCTTATTTTTCTCAATAAAAATTTGTGAAATAAATGCCCACAAGCATCCTCATTCAAATGATCTTCACATTATTTGAACACATTGAATGTTGCAAAATGAATGCATGGATGTGAATGATATTGTATACACTTCATCATCAAATCGATGAATGACCTTATGAAAATGTCTTGGAACAGTTGTAGATGCAAAACCGTGCTGGCAGCTACATAATAGATAATAAAAGAAAAATATCCCAAACCATAGGGATCCACCCAAAAACTAAGGATGTGCTGAATAAGAGATCCTTGTACACCGTATACTTTTATTACTTCCATATTTAACCTATTGTGTGGGAATATGGGGAAATGCCAGTAAAACACTGTTTTAAAACTACAATACAAAGCAATCGGAACAATCACTGGCTCCAAATAGACGGAACCCACAAATCCTGTCACGTTGAGCCCGAGGCGATGAGAAATCGCCTCGTGCACAACAGAGAAAAACGAGGTGGATCCCCGGAGAAGCAGACAACGAAAAGATCTTGTGAGAACAAAGGGGTTTTAATAAAGAACAAAAGGAGCCCGAACAGGGAAAACGGTAACAGAAAACGCTGGTCAAATAAGGACCAGGAAAAAATAAGGAAGACAACCGAAAACGCTCGCGAAACGATAAAGGGCGAGGAACTACCGAGATAACAATTTGATCACAATAAGAAGTACGCGAAGATTGGGGGCCGTAAGGCAATAGGGCAGCGAGAAGTAGTCAAACGACGAGAATAGCAAATAGAGAGCAATGGCACGGTAAGGAATTCTCCGGCAGTGAGATGACTGCCGGAGTCGCCTAATAAAGGCACGTAATCAGCCCGAAATAACGGGCAGGTGTGCCGAACAGGTGGCGGGAGAACCCGCCACCTGCTGGCGAGCACGCGACGTGACAGTACCCCCCCCTCAATGGACGCCTCCCGGCGGACTACCCGGTTTGGACGGATGAGCAGTGTGGAAGTCGCGCAGAAGGGACGGGTCAAGGATCCAGGAGCGAGGCACCCATTGCCGCTCCTCCGGCCCGTAGCCCTCCCAATCGACCAGGTACTGGAAGCCCTTGCCCCTGCGCCGAGAGTCCAGGATGGCACGAACCGTGTACACCGGGTCCCCGTCGACCACCCGCGGGGGCGGCGGCGGAGCGGGAGGGGGCGCCAAGGCGCTGGAAGACACAGGCTTGAGCAGGGAGACGTGGAACACGGGGTGGACCTTCATGGAGGCCGGCAGCCGGAGCCTGACCGCGACGGGGCTGATGACGGCCTCGACCTCGAACGGGCCAGCGAACCGGGGCCCCAGTTTGGCAGACGAGCCGGCCAGGCGAAGATCCCTTGCAGCCAGCCACACCTTCTCTCCCACCGCATATGAGGGCGCCGGGCGCCGACGACGATCAGCGATCCGCCGGTTCCGGGACGCAGTGCGGGACAACGCAGCCCGGGCCTCCCTCCACACGTGATGGGCCCGCTTAAGGTGGTGCTGCACGGAGGGGACCTCCACCTGCCCCTCCTGGGACGGGAACAGCGGTGGCTGGTAACCGTAGGCTGTCATGAACGGCGATCTGCCTGTAGCGGAGGAGACGAGAGTGTTGTGGGCATATTCCACCCAGGGCAGGTGGTCGGCCCAGGATGCCGGACGGTGGAGACAAACACAGCGGAGGGCCGCCCCCAGATCCTGGTTGGCGCGCTCAGCCTGTCCATTGGACTGAGGGTGGTACCCCGAGGTCAGGCTGGCCGTAGCTCCGAGGGACCGGCAGAACCGCTTCCAGACGCGGGACACAAACTGGGGCCCCCGATCTGACACGATGTCCGCCGGAATGCCGTGGAGACGGAAGACGTGCTGGATGAGGAGGTTGGCGGTCTCCAGCGCCGACGGCAACCTGGACAAGGGCACAAAGTGAGCGGCCTTGGAGAAGCGGTCCACGATCGTGAGCACGACCGTCCGGCCCCGGGAAGGCGGTAGGCCCGTGACGAAGTCCACAGCGATGTGAGACCACGGGCGAGGAGGAATGGGCAGCGGCTGGAGCAGTCCCGCCGGAGGTTGATGCGACGACTTGCCGCAGGCGCAGGAGGTGCAGGCCTTGACGAACTCCGTCGCGTCGCGGCGGAGCTCCGGCCACCAGAAACGCTGGGCGACGAGCTGCACAGTCCGGTTCACCCCGGGATGACACGCCACCTTGGACCCATGTGCCCAGCCTCCCTGCTGGGCACCCCGCCGGCACCTGCACCCCCACCAGGGCGGACAGGATCCGCTGCTCAATCTCCCATTGGACGGCCCCCACTATGCACTGGGTCGGGAGGATGGTCTCCGGGGAACGGTCCCTCCCCGCAGGTTTGTGGAGCCGGGAAAGGGCGTCAGGCTTAGTGTTCTTAGATCCGGGGGAATAGGTGAGAACGAAGTCGAACCTGGTGAGGAAGAGGGCCCACCGGGCCTGACGGGCGTTAAGTCTCTTCGCGGAGCGGAGATAGGCGAGGTTCTTATGGTCCGTGTACACGGTAAAAGGTTCCTTGGCCCCCTCGAGCCAGTGCCGCCACTCCTGTAAGGCGGTGACCACAGCCAACAGTTCCCGGTTGCCCACGTCGTAGTTCGACTCGGCGGCACTGAGTCGACGGGAGAAGAAGGCGCAGTGGTGCAGCTTCTGGTCGACTGGGGAGCGTTGGGACAGCACCGCACCCACCCCTGAATCCGAGGCGTCCACCTCTACGACGAAAGGGCGGTCAGGGTCAGGATGTTGCAGAACCGGGGGACTAGTGAACGCCGCCTTAAGACAAGCGAACGCCGCATCCGCGGCAGGGTCCCACCTAAAAGGGATCTTGGTCGAAGTAAGGCGGGTTAGGGGAAGCGCCATCTGGCTGTAACCACGGATGAAACGCCTATAGAAGTTGGCGAACCCCAAGAAGCGCTGCAGTTCCTTACGGTTGGACGGGACCGGCCATTCAGTGACCGCACGCGTCTTAATGGGGTCCGCCCGTAGCTTGCCCTGTTCTATAATGAACCCCAGGAAGGAGATGACGGGAACATGGAACTCACACTTTTCTGCCTTGACGAAGAGCCGGTTCTCGAGCAAACGTTGTAGCACCAGCCGAACATGTTGCCGGTGCTCATGCAGAGAACGAGAAAAAATTAAAATGTCGTCAAGATAAACGAAACAGAAGATGTTGATCATGTCCCGGAGCACGTCATTAATGAGGTTCTGGAAGACGGCAGGTGCGTTTGTGAGGCCAAAAGGCATCACAAGATATTCGAAATGGCCCAGGTGGGTCTTAAATGCTGTTTTCCACTCGTCTCCCTCACGAATACGGACCAGATGGTAAGCGCTACGTAAATCGAGTTTGGAGAAGACGGTGGCAGATTGCAGTGGAGCGAAGGCGGAGTCTATCAGGGGTAAGGGGTATTTGTTCTTTATGGTAATTTCGTTCAACCCCCGATAGTCCACGCAGGGCCGTAGGGACTTATCCTTCTTCCCCACGAAGAAAAAACCCGCCCCTAACGGTGAGCGCGAAGGTCTGATGAGACCTGCAGCGAGCGAGCTGTTTATATATTCTGTTAACGCCTCACGCTCGGGCCGGGATACCTGATACAGCCGCGAGGTCGGCAACGGGGCGCCCGCCTGCAGGTCTATCGCGCAATCGTAGGGGCGGTGTGGGGGCAAGGAGCGCGCGCGATCCTCGCTAAATACTTCCTTAAGATCCCGATAGCATTCCGGCACTCCGTCAAGGCAGATCTCCTCGGGGGGAGTAACGCGTTCGTGCCTCCCGACGGCAGACTGTAGGCAGTGCTGGTAGCAATAATCGCTCCAACTATCGATAGCGGGGCGCGCCCATGAGATCACCGGGTTATGCGTCTGCAGCCAGGGTAATCCGAGGATGATCGGGGCGTTCCGGGGCCGCATAACATAAAAACGGCGATGCTCAATATGATTACCGGATAACACAAGTTTTAGCGGCTCCGTTCGATGTGTTACTACCGCCAGGAGACGCCCATCCAGATCACGCACCCGCTTCGCAACAACCAACTCCTCTAAGAAGCACCCGAGTTCGGACGCGAGATTAGTGTCCATCAAACAGTCATCTGCCCCTGAGTCTACCAGGGCCCGAACCCGTCTTGACCGGGACTCGCCGAATACCTCCGCCTCGAGCTCGAGTCTATTGGGGTGTCCTGGTCGCTTATCGACTCGCCTAGACTCGGAGGGTGACGCGCGAGGTCGTGACTCACAGTAATCGGGAGGAGCGTGGAAAGACGATCCCGGATAGCTGGTTGTGGCGCGGGAGGGTGGTTGTGCGCCGTCAGGTGTAGCATGGTCCCGGCGACGGCGCCTTCCTTCCTCCGCGCCACCGTCTTTGCCGCCCAACTGCATCGGCTCCTCCGCGGATGCTGTCTCCCGGCCCCGGGAGTGCTCGCCGTGCCCCCGATATTCCTCACGGTACGGGAGACGTCGAGACGGGTACCGATCACCTCCTCGCTCCCGACCCCGTTCCCTCAGGCGATTGTCCATAAGGAGGGAGAGGTCGATCAGCTCCTCCAAGTCCGTGCTGTGATCGCGAGTAGCCAGCTCGTCCTTGAGCTGCGTGTTGAGACCCCGGCGAAACAGTCCACACAGGGCCCGATCGTCGTACCCGCTCTGCGCGGCCAGGATCCGGAACTCGATGGAGTAGTCAGCGACCGAACGCCTGCCCTGCTGCAGGGCGAGCAGCCGCCCCTCCGCCTCTCTGCCCCGCACGGGATGGTGGAACACCCGACGGAAGGCTGCCACGAAATCAGGATAGGAGGTGCGGAGATTCGGCTTAGCGTCGCTGGTCGCGATTGCCCACGATGCCGCCGGACCTGTCAAGAGACTCATGATATAAGCCACCTTGGCGGCGTCAGTGGCATAGGAGGACGGCTGTTGGTCGAATATGAGCGAGCAATTGTGTAGGAAGTGTCCACACTGCCCGTGCTCACCCCCGTAACGAGGGGGATGTGGAAGCGAGGGCTCCCTCGACATAGTAGGGTACGAGGAGGGAGCCTCCGGGGTGGTAGGACGAAGCCCGGAAGGTGGTCTTCGTTCCTCCACCCGAATAAGGCGAGGTTCGAGATCATCGAACCGATGAGCCAGCATGGAGACCGCGCCGTTGAGTTCCGTAAGGGCTTGGCTGTGCTGACTCATTTGCCGCTCTTGTCGAGCAAGAGCGGACAAGATCTTTTCGGCGTCTACGGGATCCATGGTGGCCGGAGAATTCTGTCACGTTGAGCCCGAGGCGATGAGAAATCGCCTCGTGCACAACAGAGAAAAACGAGGTGGATCCCCGGAGAAGCAGACAACGAAAAGATCTTGTGAGAACAAAGGGGTTTTAATAAAGAACAAAAGGAGCCCGAACAGGGAAAACGGTAACAGAAAACGCTGGTCAAATAAGGACCAGGAAAAAATAAGGAAGACAACCGAAAACGCTCGCGAAACGATAAAGGGCGAGGAACTACCGAGATAACAATTTGATCACAATAAGAAGTACGCGAAGATTGGGGGCCGTAAGGCAATAGGGCAGCGAGAAGTAGTCAAACGACGAGAATAGCAAATAGAGAGCAATGGCACGGTAAGGAATTCTCCGGCAGTGAGATGACTGCCGGAGTCGCCTAATAAAGGCACGTAATCAGCCCGAAATAACGGGCAGGTGTGCCGAACAGGTGGCGGGAGAACCCGCCACCTGCTGGCGAGCACGCGACGTGACAAATCCACTGTTTATCAAATTAAACAATGAAATCTCATGACCTGATTGACTTCAAAATCGCCCAATTAATGTACAAAGCACACAATAATAACCTTTGCCAAAAGATCCAGAAGCTTTTTAAAATTCGAGAAAGTTGTCATAATTTAGGGGGTACTAATCTATACAAAAAAATCCAAAACACGAACGAACATCACACAAAGGAGTGTATCTGTAATAGGTGTAAATCTGTGAAATGATTCTGAAACGGACCAGTAAAATGAGGAACTCTCTTGCTGAGATTAAAAATGAATTCGAGAGTAGTACAAGACAACTACACAAATCAGAATTAAGCTGATAAATTCGATACACTCATGAAATATAGCAATACATCAGAAATACATTGATGAGATTTTTTAATATATTAATGAAATGTAGCATCCATTATGAATATGAGAAAATCGACATATACATGTGCTCTAAAGAGTATGTACTGTATATACAAACCTAATGTTGTAAAAATGTATTAGTACAGCATACATAAGGGTAAAAGCATTTGTTGATATTTAGACTTTCTTTCCTATTTAGAAAAATGATCAATTCATATATAAGAAGGGGTAGGACTCGGGGTAGGTTTTTTGCTTCTTTCTACTCCTTTGAACACATATTTGTGATGATGACTATTTTCTTTTCCTTTTTTTATATCTTACCTTCACCTTTTGCCAATTTATTACCGAATTGTATATTTTATATGTTCAATATACAAAACAATATATCAGTCAGTTCAGTCTGTTTAGTGGGTTGGCTGCAGGGATCTTGAAGGTCCAGCAGGTGGCAGTGGTCAGTGACACAGTATCAGCACAGTATCAACACAGTGTGTCAGTGTGTCGACACGCCTCATGAGGCCTCATGGACCCATCACTAGTTTCCAGTGAGGGTAGGACTCCGCCAAGGCTGTCGTTTGTCCTTTTCATCTATGGTCACGAGCAATAGGCCGTGACCGAAAGAACGAGATCCTGAATACAACTGGCCGAAATGAGTTTTCTCCGAAGGGTGTCCGGGCTCTCCCTTAGAGATAAGGTGAGAAGCTCGGTCATCCGGGAGGGGCTCAGAGTCGAGCCGCTTCTCCTCCACATCGAGAGAAGCCAAATGAGGTGACTTGGGCATCTCATTCGGATGCCTCCTGAACGCCTCCCTGGTGAGGTTTTCTCTTCCTTAAATTGCTCTATCTATAGTTCTACCCTACCGTGATGTTTTTGACTGGCTCGTGTTTTGTTCATGTTTCGAGAGTAGAAACATGTTCTTTATAATACGTATTATTTACATCGTTAAATCAAATATCTAGGTTTTTTTTCTTTTTCGCCTGATATGATGTATGAGCCTGATCAGTTTCATGCTGATCTGTGTTTGAAACACAAGCAACACTGCTGTCATCTTATAGGAGGAAGCTGGCAGGTTGAACCTTCCATCAGTGGCATAAATAAGGATTTCGTATTCCCACCGGCATGTCCCACCTGGAGGAGACCCCGAGGAAGACCCAGGACTCGCTGGAGAGACTATGTCACCCAGCTGGCCTGGGAACGCCTCGGGATCCCCGGGGAGAGCTGGAAGAAGTAGCTTGGGAGAGGGAAGTCTGGGCTTCCCTGCTAAAGCTGTTGGCCCCGCGACCCGGCCCCGGATAAGATGGATGGAAGTGGACATAAATAGAGCTGTGCATTTGGATTTTGGTGACTATTGGTTACCGTTTTCATGGCACATCCTGTCTCAGTCACTTTTATTTGTTCAGCAATTAATAAACAATCTTTTCCTTTTTGCTTACTTTTTCACACAACTGGTTGCATGATTTGTTACATCAATAAAAAAAATAAAAAAATTTGTTTTAAATAAACGTGACCAAGGCAATTATGGTATGTGGCTTATGATATTTTTTTAGATTATCTACCACAAATAGTATTATCTGATGCAGGTGTATCAATAATTAGCTGCTTCCTAAAATAAGTACCCATTTTTTTTTACTGGCTGTTCAATAAATGACATTTTGGAGGAAACGTTTTTCCATTTGATTTCCGTTCACCCACTTAACAAATGTCAAAGTCAAGGCACCCGGGCCGCATATGGCCAGCGAGAAGGTCTTCGCACCTATACTACATTTCCCACAATGCAACGATGCACCAAGCAGTCGGTCGCTTCAATTCAATATTTGTTGGTGCAGCAGTCGTTAACGTAACAATAAAGTTAACTTTGAGATACCCATCCAAAATGGCAAAACGGAAGGTGGACACTGAGAACCGTGGGTTTCAAACAAGGTGGGAGTCGGAGTACATGTTCATGGACGTAGCTGGAAAACCTGTGTGTCTTCTGTGCGGAGAAAGTGTGGCGGTACTGAAAGAGTATAATCTGAGACGACATCATGAAACGAAACACGTGGACAAAAACAAGAATATGCTACAGAAGGTTGAGGAATTAAAGTGAAGCCTCAAATCTCAACAGGTTCTGTTAAAAAAAGCCAAATTACAAAGCCAGGCTGCTGTCAAGGCCAGTTATATTTTGGCAAACGAGATTGCTAAATCATCCCGGCTATTTACGGAGGGGGATTTCATCTAAAACCTCTATGCTTAAAGTTTGTGACAACGTTTGCCCATAAAAATGAAATTCTTTTTAAACGTATGCATGACCAGAAACACCATTGCAGAGCGAGTAGAGCAGCTAGCCATTCATCAAAAAGAGAAGCTGTCACATTTCGGAAATCTCCCCCACCCCCCTCGCTACGGGGGAGAACAGGCTCTCTGCAAGCAATTTTTATACCAGTTCTCTCTGATATTCGATTTGGCCCTCATTGTGGACAACCGCATGCGGGAGCGTGAGAGGGAACGTACGGAAGAGCGAGGAACTACCCGTGTCCCACCCCGACGTACGGGTCGTCGGCCGGCTGAGCACGAGTCCTGGCGACCACCCGGACCCGAGCGTCATTCGTGTTCCGATCCAGCCGACGCAGAGGAGGAGCCCATGCAGCTGGGAGGCGGACGCCTGGGACCAGCGGAGAGAGAGCGTCGGATTCGGGATCGAGCCTGCTTCTACTGCGGCCAATCTGGACACCGGGCTTCCAACTGTTCCTTGACACCGTCCCGCCCGTCCGGGCGCCCCGAAAACTGTGAGTTTGTGCCCGATACTGCGCCACGTGAGTCGAGACGGGAGGAGGTCCATCCGGGTCATCCACCAAGACTCGAGTTGGACGGAACTCTTTATGGTCCGTTACGGGTCATTTCTGTTCGGGCCTTGGTGGACTCTGGGGCGGACAATTGTTTTGTAGACCCCAGCCTAGCTAAGGAACTGGGTTGCCAGGTTGAGGTCCTAAGGGAGACAAAGCGGGTTCACGATCTTGATGGGTGACTCCTGGCGGAAGTGAAAGAAATCACCGCGCCAGTGAAACTAACATTATCAGGCAATCACATCGAATACCGTAGATTCTATATCATGCGGTCTCGATCCGTACCGTTAGTGTTGGGGTTGCCGTGGCTGCGCGAACATAACCCGGTCATTTCCTGGAAACGTCCGGCAATCGAGAGTTGGAGCGCATTTTGTTATACTCACTGTTTGCGCTCGGCGGCAGAAAAGAGAGGGCCGACCCGGAACGAGCCACCAGAAGTTATTTGTTTAGATAAGGTTCCGCGTATTTACCATGACCTACGCCAAGTGTTTAGTAAAGACCGTGCCCAGTCCTTGCCGCCTCACCGGCCGTACGACTGCGCCATCGATCTTTTGGAGAACGCCTTACTCCCGAATTCCCGTCTATATCAGGTCTCTCAGCCGGAACAAGAGGCGCTGAGAGAATATATCGATAGCTCACTCTCGGCTGGCCTCATTCGGCCGTCTAAATCCCCGTTGGGGGCCGGATTCTTCTTCATCGAAAAGAAAGACAAGACGTTACACCCGTGTGTCGATTATCGGGGCCTGAACGAGATCACCATCAAGAACAAATACCCACTTCCGTTATTAGATTCGGCGTTCGCCCCCCTCCAATCCGCCACTATATTCTCCAAACTCGATTTACGAAGCGCTTACCATCTGGTCCGTATTCGTGAGGGGGACGAATGGAAGAAGGCATTTAAGACCCCATTAGGGCACTTCGAATACCTAGTCATGCCATTTGGGCTGAACAACGCGCCCGCAGTATTTCAGTGTCTCATTAACGACGTATTAAGAGATTTTCTGAACCTGTTTTGTTTTGTTTATTTAGATGACATCTTAATTTTCTCTCGGACTCTTGCAGAACATCAACACCATGTCAGGCTGGTTTTGCAGCGTCTACTAGAGAACCGGTTATTCGTAAAAGCAGAAAAGTGCGAGTTTCACGTCGAGTCCATCTCCTTTCTGGGGTTTATTATCGAGAAGGGTCAGCTGAGAGCTGACGATGCCAAAGTTAAGGCCGTGGTAGAGTGGCCCACGCCCACCAACAGAAAGCAGTTGCAACGTTTCCTGGGTTTCGCTAATTTTTACCGCCGCTTCATTCGCAACTACAGCCAGAGAGCCCTGCCGTTGACCCGGCTAACCTCGGTCAAGATCCCCTTTAGGTGGGACACTGATGCTGACCACGCGTTCGCCGAATTAAAGAAAGCCTTCACGAACCCCCCAGTATTACAGCATCCTAACCCCTCTATTCCGTTTGTCGTAGAGGTGGACGCGTCAGAATCCGGCGTGGGGGCCGTCTTATCGCAGCGATCCCGAGTCAACCAAAGACTTCTGTTGTTGTTGTTGTTGTTGTCGACCCCACCCGTGCCCCGACATTGGGGGACCGGGCCCTCACTCCGTCTCCCGGATCCCCAGACCCCCCTCCTCCGCCCAGCGGGCGAGCAGGGCCGCCACTCCGCTTGGGTTTCGCCAGAGGTCCTCCGGAGTCAGTGTGGTGGGTATGTTTGTGCAGGTGAACAGGTGTTGTGTGTCGTGCACTTGCGTGCCGCATAGCGCACAGAGTGGTGTTGGGTGTGTGTCCGGTGTAATGTTGTGTAGGTAGGAGTGGAGGGCTGGTGATTTGTTGGTTCGGAGTTGTGTTAGGAGTTGTCTGGTTCTGTGTGGTAGGTCTTGCTCTGATGGGTCTATTTCTGGTGCTGGTGCATGTATTACTTTGTTGTGTTGTCTGGTGTCCAAGTGTGTTTGTACAAAGTGGGTGTGTATGTCTTTCATGTTCTGTTTTATGGTGTCGTTGTTGGTGTCCTGTGGTGCTGTGTCTTTGTTGTGTGTGTAGTTGTTGTTGTGGAAGATTGTTTGTTTCTTTTGTCTGGGTGGTGGTGGTTGTTGAGTGAGTGGGTGTAGTGGGTGGGTTGGGTGTTGGGCTTTTTGTCTGATTTGCGATGCGTGTAGTTTTAGATGGGTGTTCAGTGGGAGAGTTTTTGTTTCCTCATGCAAGTGTTGTATGTTTGTGTCTTGTGTGCATCCTGTTGCTATTCTGAGTGCTGTGTTCTGTGTGGTCTGGAGTTTTGTCTTGTTTGTGTCCGATAGTGTTGGTGACCATATAGTGTTTGCGTATTCGAGGCGTGTGAGTGTGGTTGCTTTGTATGTGGTGAGTATAGTTTCTTTGGATTTTCCCCAGTGAGTGGTTGTTAAGGCTTTAAGTATTTTGCTTGGCGCGGGTTAGAGTGTGTTGTGTGTGTTTTGAGAAGGTGAGTTTGGGGTCCCATGTTAATCCCAGTATTTTGGGTTCGCGGACTGTGGGTAGGGTGGTGTTATCTAATTGTAAAGTGAGCCTGTTGCTGTATTCTGCCGGATAGGTGTGAACAGAGTGGTGGTGGTTTTGTCTGCGTTGAGTGTGAGTTGGTTCTGTTTTGTCCAGTTGTATATGTCGTGGAGATATTTTTGTACTTGTTGTTGTGCCTGTTGTGGTTTGACATGTGTGGATAGAATGGTGATGTCGTCTGCATATGTAACTGTGTGTACATTTGGAGGTGGTTGTGGTAAGTCTGCCATGTATATGTTGAATAGTGTTGGTGAAAGTACTCCCCCCTGTGGAACCCCCGTTTTCGTGTTTCTATGTTCTGATGTTTCCCCCCGGTATTGAGTGTATTGTCTGCGTCCCCTTATGAAGTTGAAGATGTATTTGATGATGATGTTTGGGGTGTTAGTGTTGTTGAGTTTGTTTGTGAGTGTGTGTAGGTCAGGTGTCACCAACATTTTTGAGGGTGAGAGCAACTTCATGTGTACCGATTGTGTGAAGGGCTACCAAATTGATACACGTCTGAAATAACATATTTGTCCAAAATACCTTCAATAATATGAGGATGTGTTATTTTTAATACTTGATGATTTAAATTGTCAGACTTTGATCGTGTTTCGAAATGTCTCACAGTACTGCCAATGTTTGCATTTTTAAATCATAATTTCTACTAGCAAATCACAATGTCCAGGCACTGGCGGGCTACTCAAGTGGTCTTCACGGGCTACCTGGTGCCCGCGGGCACCATGTTGGTGACCACTGGTGTAGGTTTACCGTGTCAAAGGCTTTGGACATGTCTAGGGCTATGGCAACTGTTCGTTGTGGTGGTTTTTGTTGATTGAAACCTGTGGCTATGATGTTGTGTATGTGGTGTAGTGCTGTGGTTGTGGAGTGTTGTTTTCGGAAGCTGTGTTGGTGAGAGGGTAGTTGAGTGTTGTTGGTAATGAAGGGTAGTATTACCTTTTCCATTGTTTTGGCTATTGGGCTGAGTAGTGCTATTGGTCTGTAAGATGGGCCGAGTGCGTGGTTTTTGTTGGGTTTTGGTAATGGGATTATTTTTGCAGTCTTCCATATTGCGGGGATGGTGTTGGTGTTGAGTGATGTGTTGTAAGTGTGTGTGAGTAGTGTTATTGCTTTGGGGCCTAGGTGTTTCAGATGTCTGATGTTTATGTCGTCTGGGCCTGTGGAGTTGTTGTTTTTGGAGCGTTGTAGTGCTTGTTTGACTTGTTGTTCTGTGATGGTTATGGGCGTGGTGTTGAGTTTTCGTATTTTGCGTTGTAGTTGTCTGTATGTTCTGTTGGTTTTGTGTTGTATTATGTTGGTGAATTGTTTGTTGAATGCTCGTGCTTTCTGTTTGTTGGATATTGCCGTGTGTTGTCCGAACTGTATTGTGGTGTTTTCTGGTGCTTTTTGTTCTTTGTTTGATAGTCTTGTTACTGTGTTCCAGAGTATGTATTGTTTGTGTCTGTGGTTCCATGCATCCGTTAAGTGTTCTTTCCATAGCTCTTGTTTGTGTTTTTGGATTTGTGTGTCTATTTCTTTGTTTAGGTCTGTGATGCGTGGGTCTTGGTGGTTTTGTTGTCTGATGTCGTTTCTTTGGCTGATGAGTGTTCTGATGTGTTGTGGTAGGAGAAGTGATTTGCTTTTTATTTTTCCGTGGGGTATGTGGTGTTTGTCTGCTGTAAGTATGAGGTTTGTGAGCATGGTGTTGGCTGTGTGGATGTTGTCAGGTATGGTTATGTTCTCCAGTGCTGATTCTATTTCAGAGGTGTATCCTTCCCAGTCTGCTTTCCTGTAATTTGTGTAAGTTTGAAGGTGTTGTTGTAGGCGGAAAGGAGCACGCGTGTTGTGTGTGATTTTGATAGGAAGGTGGTCTGAACTGAGTGCGTGTATTGTGGTCCATGTTGTTCTGTTTGTGATGCTGTTGCTGGCTGTTGTGATGTCCGGTGATGTTGGTTGTTGGTTGATGTTTGTAGGTTTTCTGGTGGGTGTGTTTGTGTTTAGAGTGATTTGTTGGGAGTTCTGTAGTATGTCTGCAATGTGGGTGCCTCTGTGGTCGTCGTAGGGAGAGTGCCATTGTGTTGAGTGAGCGTTGATGTCTGCGGTTAGAATGGTGTTGTTCAGCGAGTTTATGTATTGGAAGGTGTTGGTGATGTCTGTGTCTTCTGTGGCGTGGTCTGGTCGGGTGGTATCTCTGGGGGGTATATACATGTTGCATATGTGTAGTCTTTTGTGGTTGGTTATGTGAATCTTTACGGTTTGAATTTCTGTAGTGTTGGTGTTGATGTTGTTGGGGATGTTCATGGGAGTGAATGTGACTGATTTGTGAATGTATGTGAGCAGTCCTCCTCCTCCCTTGTGTTCTCTGTCTTTCCTAATGCTGGTGTAGTTGGTGAGACGAGGTGTGTTGTGTTGTTTTTCTAGTTTGGTTTCTTGTATGGTGATGATGTCTGCGTGCTGTTGTAAGGCGAGTTCTTCTAGTTCTGTTTTCTTGTTTTGGATGCCGTTGATGTTTATTTGTAGTATGGTCAGTGTGTGTTTGTTGTTTTTGTTGGTGGGTGTTGTTCTTTGTGGGTTGTTCTGGGGTTGTGGTGTTGGGGTGTTTGTTGTTTGCGTGTGTGTTCTGCATGTCCACGTGTTCGTGTATTGGCGGGTGGTGATGCCGGAGCAATGTCTGTGTATCCAGTGTGGGTGTGTTGAGTTGCATCTGAGTGAGGTTTGTCTGCGTGTGATGATTCTATTGCAGCTATTGCAGGTCCAGGTTTGGGGGGGGTGGTCTTGTGTTTGTTGTATCTCTGTTGGAATTGTCTGTCCGTGTTGCGTTTGAGGGTAGTGTTGGTGAGGCGAGTGTGTTGTTTTGGTCTGTTTGTGCTCTGCTGCCTGTTGGTGTCCTACGAGGTGTTGTTGTTCGTGGTGGTGTTTTGGGATGTAGTCTGCATTTCCATGTTATGTTGTATTGTCTAGTGTTTATGTTTGTGCAATGTTTGTGTACCCAGTGTGGTGTGTGGTGGTTGCATCTGAAGGATGTCTGTCTTCTTGTAATCTGTTGTGTGCAAATGTCGCATGTCCAGGTAGTTTGTTGTGTGTGTGTTTGTTGCGCGCGTGAGAGTGTCTGTGTGGGCCCCGGATTTGTCTCTATGTCCCCCGCCTGTAGCAAAAGGTCCGCCCGCCACCCTGCCAGGTTCAGGGGGCGGTTAGCCGGAAAAAAAACGGCCGTAAGGGCACCCCGTTCGGGGTGCAGGGATTGGTTCCTTGATTTGTCCCCCCATTCGGGCGGAACCCTCCAACTGCGAGTAAGCCAAGGAGTTTGGAGGACCAAAGACTTCTCCCCTGCGCCTTCTTCTCTCGTCGCCTCAGCCCAGCAGAAGCCAACTACGACGTGGGGAACCGCGAACTGCTAGCCGTCGTTTTGGCATTACAAGAATGGCGACATTGGCTCGAAGGTACTGAAGAGCCATTCACGGTGTACACTGATCACAAGAACCTTGCCTACATCCGGTCAGCCAAGAGACTAAACTCCCGCCAAGCACGGTGGGCGCTTCTCCTCACTCGCTTCAACTTCACGCTCACCTACTGCCCGGGTTCAAAGAACATTAAACCGGATGCCCTCTCCCGCATCCATGACCCTGCGGAGAGGGACAACGAACCCCAAAGCATTGTTCCGGACCATTGTATTGTGGGGGCACTGAGGTGGGCCGTCGAACGTAAGGTCAAGGAGGCCCAGAACGGAGTTCAAGTCCCGGCTGGTTGTCCGACCGGGAGACTGTTTGTGCCCCCACCTCTGCGCGCAGAGGTGTTACAGTGGGGGCACACTTCTAAGGTGGCATGCCATCCAGGGGTGAACCGGACCTTGAACCTCGTGTCGCAGCGGTTTTGGTGGCCGGAGCTACGCAAGGATACCCAGGACTATATCAAGGCCTGTTCCACCTGCGCATGCAGTAAGGCGTCCCACCAACTGCCGGCTGGTTTGCTGCAACCGCTGCCTACCCCTTCTCGACCATGGTCCCACATTTCCCTGGATTTTGTCACCGGCCTGCCTCCTTCCCGGGGAAAATCTGTCATACTCACCATAGTTGACCGCTTCTCTAAATCTGCCCATTTTGTTGCGTTGTCCAACCTGCCCTCTGATCAGGAAACCGCCGACCTCCTAGTGAGACACGTCTTCTGTCTTCATGGAATTCCGGTGGACATTGTGTCAGACCGGGGCCCTCAATTCATCTCCAGGGTATGGAAACGTTTCTGCCAGGCCATGGGGGCCACGGCGAGTCTGTCTTCCGGATACCACCCACAGTCCAATGGTCAAACGGAGCGCATGAACCAAGATTTGGAGGCAGCTCTGCGCTGCGTTTGCCTCGATCGCCCCTCCTCGTGGTCGGTCCACCTGCATTGGGTGGAATACGCCCACAACAACCCTCGTCTCATCAGCGACCGGTCGGTCTCCTTTCATGGCAGCATATGGTTATCAACCTCCTCTGTTTCCTTCTCAGGAGGGTCAGGTGGAACTCCCTTCCATACAGCTGCATCTACGACGGGCCCATCGCGTATGGAGACCCAGCAGCACTGTCACGCACGGCTCAGCGGAACCGGCAGATCGCTGACCGTCGCCGACGCCCAGCACCCAGCTATCAGGTGGGACAGAAGGTGTGGCCGGCAACTAAGGATCTACGACTCGCAGGTACATCTCGCAAGTTGGGCCCACGCTTCACTGGACCGTTCGAGGTGGAATCGGTCCTCAGCCCCGTCTCCGTCAAGCTCCGACTGCCGCCCACCATGAAGGTCCACCCCGTGTTCCATGTTTCCCTGTTGAAGCCGGTGGCCACCAGTCCCCTGGCTCCTCCGCCCACGTCGCCGCCTCCTCCACAAATCGTTGACGGTGAACCAGTGTACACCGTGCGTGAAATCTTGGACTCTCGGCGCAGGGGTAGGGGTTTTCAGTATTTGGTTGACTGGGAAAGCTACGGCCCAGAGGATCGGCAGTGGGTCCCCGGCTCCTGGATCTTAGACCCGTCCCTGCTTCGGGCATTCCATGCAGCGCACCCGTCGAAGCCGGGTGGTCCGCCAGGAGGCGTCCGTTGAGGGGGGGGTACTGTCACATTTCGGTTTTTCGGTCTGGCCAGCAGGTGGCAGGAGCGGTCTCTCTAGCACACCTGCTGGCAATCATTAATCAATAGAGACACTATTTAAGGACTCCTACGTTCGACACCTGTTGTGGGAGTATTGTTTTTGGCATTGCTTACCTCATTGCTCATTGACTAGTGGCTTTTGACCTCGTCGTGTTTTCGCGTGTCGTCTCGGTACCAAGTTTGTGTGTGAGTACCATTTTGTTTTGATGATCTGGCTTTTCTTGCGTGTACAAAGTGTTACATTGTTTTTCGTTCGTAGTTTGTGGGCTTTACTTTCTTTTTCTTGCTCTTTTGTGCAAGCACCTTTTGCATCGTGGACCAGCGCTTTATGTTCTCGCGTATTTTCGGTTTGGACATTAAATTGTCTTACTTCGGAGACCTTGTTTTTGTCTACGTTTTTTGGATCCCCCTCCCTAACTCGGTTTACCCGAGTTCGTAACAGAAGCTAGTGAAAAAGGGAAAAGATGTCATCGCATATTCCTTGGCTGTCGATGAGAGCACTGACGTTTCTGACGTTGCCCAGTTGTCAATTTTCATCCGAGGAGTGGATTGCAGCCTAAGCGTGGCAAAGGAGTTTTGGGCTTTACGTCCAATGCATGACACGACGACAGTGGATGAAAAATATATTGCAATGGGTGCTGCGCAGTTTGCCCGTTTCCTGCCCAACACAATGGCCCAGCTGCACATTCAGGCTGCTCAAACGTTGTTGATGTTTGGCAGCGCATACTTGCGTGAACAACTACCGGTACATTATTTTATTTGATGAAGCTGAACAAAAGCTCACACAGAAGTCGACTTACTGCTGAACACCTTCACTCAATTTTGAGGATTTTTACCGTGACCTTTTAACTGAATATGTGGCACCACAACTAAATGACCTTCCACAAACCATCATTTTTCAGCAAGACTGTGCACCACCACATTGGGGGCTGCATGTTCATGGGTTCTTCAATCAAACATTTCCAGACCAGTGGATTGGAAGCGATGGGCCAATTCCTTGGCTGTGGCAGGTACCACTCCCCTGGACTTCTTTTTATGGGGCTATGTTAAAGATATCGTGTGTCGAACAAAGATAAGTGACATCACTGTCCTAACGCAAAGGATTACTGATGCCATTGCCACCATTGATGAGGCTATGCTCCACCGAACATGGCAAGAAATCAAGTACCGTCTTGATGTGCTTTGTGCAACTAATGTTGCCCATGTAGAAATGTATTAAGAGGTAAAAAAAAAAAACCCCCGTTAATAAACACTGAATACAATAGAACAAGTCGAATAAAATATCTAATTAATTGCATTTTGAAATGGTAAAGAGACTTTATGGAAACCCTGTAGTAAAGTCAATGTCAACTGTGTTAATTTCTCTTTCGGTGGGGGCTATGCTGGAGACTAATTCTGATTTGAATTTAATTGATGTAAACGGAGACCTGCTCTCTTACAAAGCCCCTAGGCTTCAAAGTATTCACTCCTTTGCCTCATTGACTGTTGGAATGCTAGTTAGACCATCACAGACATGCAAATCGCATTAAATGAAGGCTGCAGCTAAGGGGAAGTGCGTCTTTTGCTGTGGAGAAAAGTACTTTGGACCAAAGTTGGCACACCCGGGGGAGAAGTTAGACCAAGCAGGGGCTTCTCCCCAGTAAGGTTCATGAAGGGAATCTTCCAATCTGTATACTCCCAAGGGTTGCCGATGAAAATTGAAAGTTATGGAATTAGTAGACGGCTGAAGGAGAGAGAGTTTGTGATTGCTTCGGTAAGCCTCGTTTCCTCTTGAACCTTGACAGGGTTCGGCTGAAATGAGGTGGGGGTTGTGGGCTCATTTACGGTTTATATTCAACGTTAATGTGCTTATCTTCAGACATCTCCTTGCAACCCTCAAGTAAATGAAAACATTTATAAACTTTAACACAAGCCTAAGCTGTTTTAACTTTATCTGCTTGTGGCTGTTGTATGTTTTCTTCTGCTTCCAACTTTATTTTCACTTGAGCTTCCTTCTGTTTCAATACTATCAATGTTTTACTCTTAGTTTCCATGCACTTTTCAATTGATCAGGTTTGGCTTCTTGAGTATGTCGTTGTTGCCGGGCCTTTGCTTGCTGGAGACTGGCAAACGGTTATGCTTCTACATTTTTGTGCTTGATTAAGTACTTCATATTGTGCTCAAGTCATCGCCCATCGTGATGATCATGAACGCCGTGGGCACAAGTGCAGTCGATGATTGCGTGCAGGGCTCTAAATTAGCAGCCACCAACTGGTTAAAATTCATTTGGGCATGTGTTGATAAGGGCTCCTGGCCCGGTGATCCAGTGGTTTGCATGTTGACCTCACAGTGCAAAGGCACCAGGTTCGAGTCCAGCTTGAACTCGAACACCTTCCTGTGTGGAGTATGCATGTTCTCCTCGTGCCTGCGTGGATGTTCTCCGGGGACTCCAGTTTCCTCCCACATTCCAAAAACATGCATGGCAGGCTGATTGAAAACTCTAAATTGTCCCTTGGTGTGAGTGTGAGCGGGCATGGTGGTTCGTCTCTGTGTGCCCTGCGATTGGCTGGCAACTGGTTCAGGGTGTCCCCTGCCTAGTGCCTGAAGACAACTGGGATATGCTGCAGCACGCCCCGCGACCCTTGTGAGGATAAAGCAGTTCAGAAAATGGGTAGATGTATGGATGTGTTCATAAGAATTTACCTGCCAGTTTGTTCAGTGACGCATGAGGCCATTGTGTCAGTCAGATATGCTTCGGGTTGGGCATCAAGTCTCAAGACTTGAATGAAACAGGACTATTCTCCTGGGACCGTTCACATTTAAAATTTCCAGTTCCCTGTAGTGGTGCCTCGTCTGCTGCACTTGCCTCAACATAACATGTTAACACATGACGACGTGCATCAGCGATTTGTTTTGAGGGATGACAGAGGGCCCCCTCAGTGGACCGTCCTAACTTCAAAGGGTTAACACTTTGAAGTTAGGACGACAAATCAATCAAACAGAAATGTTTGAGAAGATTTATTTTTGTTTAACAGCTTTGGAATGGCTAGACATTTTGCAAAAGAACGAAAGATTTAGACACCCTCAATCTAATCCTGAACATGGATGTGCATCTACGTTTTGAGTTGGTGTGTGTGTGTGTCTTACCTGGACTGTAAATGTTCCAATTGGACCTGCAGGTTCTCGGTCTGCTCTACTTGTTCATCCAAAGACCTCTGGAGTTTCCTTGTCTGGTTATTGGACTCATCCAGCTAATAAATACACACATAATCTTATGAGTATAAAGAAAACAAAAGCACCCCGACCCCCACATCCCCCCAAAACAATTCAACCAGTACCCTGGTCAATTAATTGCAGAAAGATTTGCAGCATCTCTTCTCGAAAAAACTAATAAAATGCCTGTGAATCACAAACGCCGAGTTGTTGTCCTCTACAATATTTTGCATTTATCCTTTCTCTCAGTGGCGTGGCCCAAGCTCACTCTTGGGATGCAAAATGACAAAGAGGCCTCTCTCTGTCCAACTATCTACATCGATATACACTATATATATATATATAGTAAGGTTACAGGGTTCCGTGTCCACATAAATACAGCGGGTGGAGCTTCTCTGTGTTCGTCTGACAGTGACAGTGCGCTACAGTGGTAGCGACTTAGCGAAAGTAAAACGTCTCCTGTGTTGTCATCGAACCAAGTGTAGTCATTTGAAATGAGGTCTACACAAAACCGTAGAGAGACTTCCGCGCAAGAAGGACCAACACAATCAACATAGCCTGACTGTGTTAGGGGGAGTGAAACCCCCCACCCCCCTTTCAGAATGGTTTGCCCCTGCAGCACGGGGGAAGTGCGTGTGCTTTAGTGATGTGTCGTTCGCTCTTTGAAGTGAACGATGGGAGCCAGCTCCCACCTCATTGGGAGCCGGAAGGGGAGGGTTACACACACACACACACACACACACACACACACACACACACACCCACACACACACACTCGCGCGCTGCAGTTTAGAGAAGGAGGGGGGGGTTAGAGAAGAGACACACACACAGCAGCACACTGGGCAGCACGCGAACAAGACAGACAGGGAGACGAGAGAGCTAGTTCGTGAAAAAAAACAACACGGTGGAAAGTGGAAAGGTGAGAAAATGGGTAGGAAACGCAGTGAAATATGGACTCATTTCAATTTAATTGATGGTTCAAAGGCAGCGTGTAGACTGTGCAAGGTTAAAATATCCCATAGATCAGGCTCCACAAATAACCGGCACAGGCACATCAGAAATGTCCACCCATCAGTACAATTTGAAGAGAAAAGACAAGCAAGGGAACCAGCTATTAATGAAGGTGCTAGTGTGTCTGCAACTGTTGCTGCAATGTCACAACTGCCTAGATGTACAACCCAGAGCTCTATGAGCCACTTTATTCAAAAAGCTATAAAACCAGCAAAACAGAACACAATTGACGAGGAACTGGGTAAAATGATTGCAAGGGATTTTCATCCATTTTGTGTTGGCTGTGTGTTGTCGCAACATCTGTCCCCTCAGAGAGAATCTTCTCCAAAACAGGGCAAATATTAACAGAGAGGAGAAACAGGATCAACCCCTCAAAGCTGAGGCACTTGGTTTATCTTCATGCCAATCTTGGCTAAAGACAAGCTAAAACCTTTACCTGGATGCTGCTTTTTTACTTTTTGTTTTACAAATTTTAATTTATAATTTGTTGCGTGGTATTCAAAGCTTACTTATATTTTACTGTAAATAGTTAAAAGCTTATAAATATACACATTCAGAGATTTGAACTTTTTGACGACATCGTTTTGAGATGGTCTTTGTACTTTGTTTTTATTTTTGTAGCACTCCATGTTGAGTATGTTCAGAAGAATATAAATAAAGCCATGTAAATAATAAATATTTGATAGAATGTCTTTTTTTGCATTAGAACTTCATTTTACGTTATTTTTGGTATTAAATTAATTTAAGCAACAAAAAAACTGAGGAGCCATTTGGGAGCAGAAAGAGGGAGCTCTTTGGAGCCGGAATTCCCATCATTAGTGTGCTTGTTTGTACGGCAGGCAGTTTCGAATACAGCGGCACATAATGAACACTGGTGTCGAATGTCTCGTTATTCTTCAACAAACATACAGAAACAGACTGCTGTGTTGAAAGCAAACTTGAGAAAAACGAAGTATGCAACCATGGTTTAAATCCACTATAGGCTGAGTACTAGTGTACCTTAGATGTGCACTTTATAATGTTATATTGCTGTTTTGATTTCATAAAAAAAGCTGTTAAAGCAGCTGTTGTGACAAAATATATTTTTCACCGTTATTGATGGACAGTAAATCTCAATTGTGTGAGAGATTATGTGTGAATAACTGCACCAAGTGAAAAATGTTCATGTAAAATTGAATATCGAAATTATTTCAGTAAATATTTTCAATTGGCACATAGAAAACTGATTCATGATTCCATGTTGATGAGAGCATTAAAATGGGGAAACGATAAAAAATGTGTGAGTAATCACGATGAATTTTTTAGTTCATTTGAGTGAATTATGACAGTTGCATTTTTAATTAGATTAAATATTTTAATCGTTTGACAGCTCTACTATATATACATGCAACCTGTCAAAAGAAAGGTGAGACTCTCTTCTTTCAGCAGAAAAAAGTTTGTTTCTAGCTTTCTCTGTTCATTGGCAATCAGCATTAGAGAACCGCTATGTTTTATGGCAAAGGCCGATTTTCTGAAGAAATCCAGAGAAAACGAGCTTTTTGTAAAAGCATGCATTTCAAGCATCAGTTCAAGTTTTATACTATTTTTTGCTTTGTGAATACCTCAATAATGTGTTCCTCCTACAAAAGAACATTACAAATAATGTTTTTGTAGCAAAATAATTTATTTGCACACAACAAAACTATTGAACTATGAACAAAAGTGCAGCTGTGGAGAAGATTTTGGCTTCCATCCAGTTTGTCACCATGTCGATTCATCCCACCACGTCCAGATACACAACCTATCAATTATAGAAACATAAAAAGTTGCAAATATAACTTGCTGCAGAGTGAGGTACAATGATTTTATTTACCTTTCTTTTCACCACCAAAGCGAGGAGTCGTCATCTTTTGGCTTCTGGTTGGACAATCTGTAATTTATAGAAGTATGTACAATTACCACACTTTTATTTTTCTGTTCTTTTTTATTGTTGCTTTCCACTTACATTTCAACATCTCACATCGCACAAATACATGCTCGCACACTGCTTTTTACACCATTCATTCCAGGTTGCTCAGCATCCAATTTGAAATGAAATGGAATATGAATTTAACACTAGTGGTTTTAGCAGAGCTGAGCGGACCAAATGTGTCCTGTTTTTTTTTTTTTTTTAAACGACATGCAAGTCAGCACATTTACGGCGCATATTTTCATCCGCATCAACCGTACATAAATGATTAGTGTTACTGGCAACTTTATAGTATAGCGGGGAATGTAGCAGTACATAAAAGTGACTGAGTAGGCATAAGAAGTGATGAAATTTTGAATGGGAACTTGCAAGCTAGTCAGCAGTTACCTCCTCGTTCCAGCGGCTCTGGCGAGGACTCTCAGCTGCTTTCCGTTATGTCCAAATCGCTCTCCAAGTCATCGTTTTCGCCGTCGTCTTTACGAGACGATTCCAATGAATCGCTGACATGTGCCCGGCCATGCGAAGCAATGCAGCCTCTGCCGTCATCGCTGGAATTCGCCGGGGAGACGAGTTGTGGGCGATGTGGGGTATTGGGAGGCACAAAATGCTATGCCAAGCGATGGTCGGTGACGTGGAGCATGTTCATCTTTATTAGATGAACTCGAAACTTGGCGTGATCTATGCGGGCCGCGTGTAGCACGCCATGTTTGTGCAAGCCGACGTTCGTTTGACGGGTGCCGCTTTCAATGACGTGACCGGAGCGTCATTTTCTCTTCCACACAAACACCATCTCCTTTGTTGTTTTGTTTCGAGGATGCTTTTAGACCGAAAAAAATCGTTTTTAGTTAGTTATTTCCTTTTCTCCATCGTTGCTAGTTGCTAATGTTCCAATCCACTTTCCACATACGCCCCTCCTTCACTGTACACCCCTACTTCTGCGGTGTGATCCTGGTTTATTTTTGCACCACTGCCACCCGATGGCCATTTTTTTGCTATTTAACATTGCCGTCAAGCCTAATCCTGTGGCGAGAAGTTGCATCAGACTCTCTTTCACCCTCCCCCATGAAAAAACGTGATTGACGTATTAATATGTCATGGCGAGGGTGCGGCTATGTGCTAATTGACTTATTTATACGTCAAAGGGTGTAAAAGAGTTAAGCAGGCACAATTTAATACAATAAAATAGTTCCTGCGCCGCAACACAATACCTCTCATTATTTGCTGTGTACTGGCAAAGTGAATAATTGTTATTTTCATGCACCCCGTTATTGGTTGGTTGTGAGGAGTGTTGATTTGTATAAGCTTGGCTTGACCATACTAAATGGGCATATAGCCCTGCTCCCCATGACCGCCGTGCATGGGACCGGACCTTGGTCTTATTAACGTATTTATACGTCAAAGGGTGTAAAAGAATTGATTAGAAGCAAATGTAAACATAATGACAAAGCTACTTATATATTACAACAACAGATACTTTGCTTCAAGCAATGTTCTCGATCTGGACCTTTTCAAATCTTATGCCGAGTTCACAACACACAACTTTTTTTGTTCATGATGTTCGCCATGTTAGGTCAACAGACATGGTCTCATAAATTTGTGCTGTTTTGGAACAGAGGTGTAGACACAGCTCAGACACCACCCGATCATCACAAGCTGCTGCAGGACAAAAAGAAAAGAGTTGAGGCAGTAGAGAAAACGTTGGTGGGCTTACAGGGGGTGACAGGACACAAGGGCGAGTACATGCCGAGGCTTGGCTTGGTGGGAAGAATTAGTGCATTGTGTGCTCTTCCGGTGAGTGTTGCATGCCGGGAGTGCATGATATGATATTTTGGTCAGAAAAGATTGCAGGTTCGAATTATCCAAGAACAAATTTGTGGCTAGTGAAAATGCGGAGTGGATCAGAACAATGCGAATTTGCTAGCCAAAGGAGCTGGTGAGCAACAATGTTTATGTCAAGCCCGGGCCATGTACATTTGGTGAAGTAGTCGGAGTTGAAAGATTTGGAATAGTGGATAACAAAATTATGAGAGTCACTGTTTTACAATATTACCGCTCAAACAAAACTTCACTAAGCTTTAGTTCTTACCTCATCTTCGGCCTGTCCTAATTCTCTTTTTAACTCTTCAACCCGCAGTCGCAGTTTTTTTACTTCAGCTTCATGGCCCTCTACCCTCCTGTTTGCATGGGCTAGCTCGACCGTCTTATCCTGGAACTGCTTCTTCAACTTTGCATGAACGTGACGAAGATCAGCCAAGTCCTAAATGCACAAAAACAAACCAAGAGTGAGGCGAATGACAAATCATGTTCTAGGGAATGGGGACCCACGCTGCCTTTTTAGGCTGAACCCGAGCAGGCTCCATGGGTGTAGGCTCGGCTACCAGGTGCTCGCCAGCAAGGAGATCTGAACCCAAGTGGAGGAGTTTAAGTATCTTGGGGTCTTGTTCACAAGTGAGGGCAGGAGGGAGCGAGAGATCGACAGATGAATCGGTGCAGCGTCTGCTGTGATGCGGACTTTGTATCAGTTTGTTGTGGTGAAGAAGGACCTGGGCCAAAAGGCGAAACTCTCAATTTACGGGTCGATCTACGTTCCAACCCTCACCTATGGTCACAAGTAGTGATGGGTCCATGAGGCCTCATGAGGCGTGTCGACACACTGACACACTGTGTTGATATTGTGCTGGTACTGTGTCACTGACCACTGCCACCTGCTGGACCTTCAAAATCCCTGTAGCCAACCAACTTGACAGACTGAACTGACTGATTTGATAATAAAGTGTAGATAATATTATTCACATCCATGCATTCATATTGTATCATTCAATGTGTTTCAATAATGTGAAAATCATGTGAATGAGGATGATTGTGGGCTTTGTCTTCACAATTTTTTATTTAGAAAAATAAGATGCTCCATGTTAAGGAGGTGCGAATCACAAAGAATAGCCAGTAAACTCATGCAATAATTGCCACAAAGCAGAAAAGTACCGCTTCGTACGTAGCAGAAAAACGAGAATAAGTGGATCCCCGAAATAGCAGACACTGACAAGTACTTCGTCACAAAAATAATATTTATTATAAACAAAAACTCTGTCTAATAGAAAACAGAAAACGCTGGTAAATAACGAGAACCAGAAAATATATTAACGTGACAACAAAAACCGCTTGCAAAAAACGGCAAGGAAAATGATTAGGAAAATACTAGAATACGCATGCACTTAGAATGCTCACAGGGGACGTCGAAAAATTTAATAATCAGCTATAGTATACGAGTAGCGCTTTCAATACATGGGCAACAGCAGTGGCACGGCATGGAATACTCCAGCAAGGAGTCGACAGCCGCAGCGCCTAGATATAGCAGGTGTAATCACAGACAAATATGGAACATGACAATAATAACACATTTAGATGATCACTTCAGGCATATTTATTCTATAGCCAAAACACCTTGGCAGCACGGCGTAACACGAACCGCGGCCATGAGTATAGCGTCTGCTTACTAAAGGCGAAAGTTGGGTTCATATGTACATCTGGTATGTTTCTTCACAATAAAAGGGATGAGTAAGAGCGCTATATATAAGATAAATCCTTAACACTCCAGTGTTTTAAATTTCAGTTTGTTGCGTTTCTTGCATGCTATTTCCCCTGCTGTGGAGAACACACACACAATGGAATAAGACATGCCAAAAATCCGAGAGGCACTTGGTGAGGCAAGGAGATTTGAATAAATACCTTATTCTCCAAAAGGAGATCAAAATGGCTCTACACGGCGGGCAATTTGCGTTTGTCCGGAAGCTGCTCCATAATATGCACATACTGTAGCAACATTACTCAAGTGTGCGCGCCTCAGCAGTCGGTAGTCCGCTGCACTCTACTGTTCGCGTGAGCATGTACTCACGGCGCAGATGCCACCCATGTCACATATTAATTTCCCTGCAGGTACACATCATGTACACCTGACATGCCTTGTGTTGCAAAAAAAAATGCATGCCATGCATGGGTAATACCCCTCGTGGCATGCATTTGTTTTTGCAACACAACGCATGGTCAGGCAGCATCTCAGCCCGGGACAGAAAGAGACTGGAGCGACTGGTCAGGAAGGCCAGTTCTGTCCTGGGTTGCTCCCTTGACACTCTGGAGGAGGTGGGCAACAAAAGGATGCTAACTAAGCTAAAAGCTATGATGGCCAGTCCCTCCCACCCCCTCCAGCCCGCCCTGACAGCACTTGGTAGCTCCTTCAGCCAGAGACTGTTACACCCGCGCTGCAAGAAGGAGAGATACTGACGCTCGTTCCTACCGACTGCTGTCAGGCTGCTGAATAAAAATAACAACAACAATAATAATAATAATAATTAAATGATGTGAAAGACAATTGTAAATAGCACTGCGATTTATCCATTTTGTGTTTATATTGCACTTAATTGAACGGTGTTTGTTGTTTTTTTTTCTTCTTTCTACCTACATTCTTGCTGCTGGAGGCTGTAAATTTCCCCAGTGTGGGACAAATAAAGGATATCTTATCTTATGTCAGGTGTACATGATGTGTACCTGCATGCCACGAGGGTTTTAAAGAAGCTTCGAATTACGACAACAGCTGAGATAGCCTAGCCGACACAACGCTCGAAGTCATACAGACACGTTTTGCTGATAATCTGTGTTTTCCTTTTTGCCTAAATATATATTTTTATTCGAACGAGGGTGAGATCTGTCTTGTTTCGGCAGGCGGCATTGTGTCGCTGGACGCACATCCTTATAAACACTGTGTGGTGGGCTTTTGCTGCATTGACGCAGTCCAGGCTGCGCAGTTCATGTGTTGATCACGTGATCATCACGAAGCAGCACACGCACCGACACGTGGATTGCTCTGTGAGCTCGACTCACACGCATCGGTGCTACTTGGACCCTCACAAGCTACGGGCCGTGACGGAGAAAACGATATCCCGGATACAAGTGTCCGAAATGACTTTTCTCCGCAGGGTGTCCAGAATCTCCCTTAGAGATAAGGTGAGAAGCTCGGTCATTGAGGAGGTGCTCAGAGTCGAGCCGCTTCTCCTCAACGTCGAGAGGAGACAGATGAGGTGGCTCTGGCATCTGATTAGGATGCCTCCTGGACACCTACCCAGTGGGGTGGTCTGAGCATGCCCCATCCCCAGGAGTCCCCGAGGACGGCCTAGGACACTTTGCAGAGACCATGTCTCCCAGCTGGCCTGGGAAGACCTCGGGATTCCCCGGGAAGAGCTGGAAGAAGTGGCTAGGGAGAGAGAAGTCTGGGTTTTCCTGCTAATGCTGCTGTCCCCGCGACCCAACTTACTTACTTATCCAGGTAAAGATTTTGCAATACCGACCAGACTTCAGACTGCTCAAACTGTTCTTGAGCCTGGTGGTTTTAGCACAGAGACATCGCAGTCTCTTCCAATGATCTTCTCAGGTGCTCTCACAATGCACAGCAGACTCTTTTTTTCAGGACACGGTGCAAGCGCCGTACCACACGGTGATGCAAGTGGTCAAGATGCTCTCAATGGTGCCTTTATAGAATGTCTGCATCATGGCGGCGGGGCTCTTACTCTCCTCAGTTTGTGTCACGGTTCTGTGTCAGTCTGGCCAGCAGGTGGCATTAGCGGACTTCGGTGCACACCTGCTGCCAATCTATGATTAGTTACACTCTGCATTTAAGGAGCCCTCTGCGATGCACATGTTGCTGGAGTATTGCATTTTGCCTTGCTACTTCCTTGCTCATTGACTGCTATTGCTATAGACCTCGTGTTTCGCTTTTTGGACTCTCGGTGCTCAGTATTTTGTAAGTATGGTTCTTAGTTTGTGATTTGGCTCTCGCTTGCGTCTAGTGGTTACATTGTTTTTTTGTTTGCCTTCGCGATTCTTATTTTCCCCCCTTGCCTTTTGTGCAAGCGCTTTTTGTTATTCGTTTTTGTGCCCTCTGGTCCTTGTTTTGACCAGCACTTTATGTTACTACTTTGTCAGTGCGAATTTTTGTATATTAAACCCTTTTGCTACGGAGACCTTGTTTGGTGTCTGCACTTCTGGGATCCCAACTTTATATCGGCTTGCCCGAACGTGACAGTTTGAGGAGGAAGTACTGGCGCTGGTGGGCTGTTTTGGCATCTGAGGTAGTTTTTAGGCTCCAGGTCAGGTCTTCAGAGATGTGCACACCAAGGAACTTGGTGCTACTCACCCTCTCCACTGCGGTGCTGTCGATGATCAGTGGAGCATGCTGGGTGTGTGTTGTTCTGAAGTCCACAACAATCTCCTTCGTTTTTTCCACATTCAGGTGTAGATTGTTGTCCTTGCACCACAAGGCCAGCCTGTTCACCTCACTCCTGTAGATCGTCTCATCGTTGTTGTTGATGAGACCCACCACAGTCGTGTCATCTGCAAACTTAATGAGGAGGTTGGAGCAGGATGAGGGAGTGCAGTTGTGGGTCAGCAGAGTGAAGAGGAGTGGGCTAAGCACACATCCTTGGGGGCTCTCGTGTTCATCATGATGGTGCTGGAGTTATTTCTGCCTACCCGAACTGCCTGTGGCCTCCCTGTCAAAATGTCCAGCAGCCAGTTACACATGGAGGCGTTGAGCCCCAGGTGGGACAGTTTGTGGATGAGCCATTGCGGGATGACGGTGTTGAATGCTGAGCTGAAGTCGATGAACAGCATTCTGACGTGTGAGTCCTCGGTCTCCAGGTGGGTTAGGGCTGAGTGGAGGGCAATGGAGATGAGGTGTTGAAATGTCGGTGAAGACATCTGTGACCTCCTCAGCACAGTCTTGCAGGACATGACCATGGATGTTGTCAGGTCAGCTGAGCGAAAGTCCACAAATAGCAGTCTGGCATATGCCAACTTGTATGCAGCGAGGGCTGTTTGAAAGTGCTCTATAAATACTGTTGACTTGACTTGACTTGACCCTACTCTCAAGATGCCTCAAAAGAAAGTGCCGAATAGTAGACACGGCATCACTCGTACTACAATTTTTAGTGTAGGCAAATTGATATTGATCCATTGTAGTTTCCACCTCCTTGCATAGTTTCTCTACAATGATCTTCTCTAACCCTTTAATCACATTGGAGGTTAAGATCACTGGTCTATAATCGTTGTCATCCCGTGGACAGAGTTTTTTAAGAACCGGAATTATAATCGATTTCTTCCAGAGCCACAACATCTCTGTGTCTACACACAGCTGGAAGAGAGGATGCCAGGCCGGTATTTGTTCCCCAGCGAATGTTTTTAATAAATAAGCAGACATATTGTCTGGTCGTGTGGCTTTGTTTACACACAGTGATTTAAAAAAAAACCTCCGTGAGCCGTCACCTTAGCGTGGTGGAGGGGTTTGCGTGTCCCAATGATTCTAGGAGCTAAGTTGTCTGGGGCTTTATGCCCCTGGCAGGGTCACCCATGGCAAACAGGTTCTAGGTGAGACGCCAGACAAAGCACGGCTCATAGACCCTTATGATGAATACAATAGATGGACCAAGGTTTCCCCTGCCCGGACACGGGTCACCGGGGCCCCACTCTGGAGCCAGGCCTGGAGGTGGGGCTCGTTGGCAAGCGCCTGATGGCCAGGCCTACACCCATGGGGCACAGCCCGAAGAGGCAACGTGGGTCCCCCTTCCCATGGGCTCACCACCCATGAGAGGGGCCAAAGGGGTCGGGTGCAATGTGAGCTGGGCGGCAGCCAAAGTGCTCGCCACGGATTGTCCATAACAAACACCTTGTTCAAACATAAGGGTGTCCATATGTGCACTTGGCACCAGGATACCCTAGGCCGCAGTTCGATGATCGACTTTGTAGTTGTATCATTGGATTTGCGGCCGCATGTTCTGGACACTCGGGTGAAGAGAGGGGCGGAGCTGTCAACTGATCACCACCTGGTGGTGAGTAGGCTCAGATGGTGGGGGAAGATGCCAGTCCGTCCTGGCAGACCCAAACGTATTGTGAGGGTTTGTTGGGAGCGTCTGGCGGAATCCCCTGTCAGAAGGAGTTTCAACTCCCACCTTCGACAGAGCTTTTCCCATGTTCCGGGGGAGGCGGGGGACATTGAGCCCGAGTGGACCATGTTCCGTGCCTCTATTGTTGAGGCGGCCAATCTGAGTTGTGGCCGTAAGGTGGTTGGTGCCTGTCGTGGCGGCAACCCCCGTACTCGCTGGTGGACACCAGCAGTGAGGGATGCCGTTAAGCTGAAAAAGGAGTCCTATCGAGCCTTTATGGCCTGTGGGACCCCAGAGGCAGCTGACGGGTATCGACTGGCCAAGCGGAACGCAGCTTCGGTGGTCGCCGAGGCAAAAACCCGAGCGTGGGAAGAGTTTGGTGAGGCCACGGAAGCCGACTTCCGGACGGCTTCGAGGAAATTCTGGTCCACCATACGACGTCTCAGGAGGGGGAAGCAGTGCAACACTAACACTGTGTACAGTGGGGATGGGGCGCTGCTGACTTCGACTCGGGACGTTGTGAACCGGTGGGCAGAGTACTTCGAAGACCTCCTCAACTCCACCAACACGTCTTCCTTGGAGCTGGATTGGCAGACCGGGGTGGTAGTCCCTCTTTTTACAAAGGGGGACCGGAGGGTGTGTTCCAACTATAGAGGAATCACACTCCTCAGCCTGCCTGGTAAGGTCTATTCAGGGGTGCTGGAAAGGAGGGTCCGTCAGGAAGTCGAGCCTCAGATTGAGGAGGAGCAGTGTGGTTTTCGTCCCGGCCGTGGAACAGTGGACCAGCTCTACACCCTTAGCAGGATCCTCGAGGGCATGTGGGAATTCGCCAAACCAGTCTACATGTGTTTTGTGGACTTGGAGAAGGCGTTTGACCGTGTCCCTTGGGGAGTTCTGTGGGGGGTGCTTCGAGGGTATGGGGTACTGAACCCCCTGATACGGGCTGTTCGGTCACTATACCACCGATGTCAGAGTTTGGTTCACATTGCCGGCAGTAAGTCAGAATCGTTTCCAGTGGGGGTAGGACTCCGCCAAGGCTGCCCTTAGTCGCCGATTCTGTTCATAACCTTTATGGACAGAATTTCTAGGCGCAGCCGAAGCGTTGAGGGGGTCCGTTTTGGGGGCCTCAGTATTGCATCCCTGCTTTTTGCAGATGATGTGGTGCTGTTGGCTCCTTCAAACAGGGCTCTCCATCTCTCACTGGAGCGTTTCGCAGCCGAGTGTGAAGCGGTTGGGATGAGAATCAGCACCTCCAAATCTGAAACCATGGTCCTCAGTCGAAAAAGGGTGGAGTGCCCCCTCCGGGTCGGGGAGGAGATCTTGCCTCAGGTGGAGGAGTTCAAGTATCTTGGGGTCTTGTTCACGAGTGGGGGCAGAAGGGAGCGGGAGATCGACAGGCGGATTGGTGCAGTGTCTGCTGTGATGCGGACGTTGTATCGGTCTGTCGTGGTGAAGAAGGAGCTGAGCCAAAGGGCGAAGGTCTCAATTTGCCGGTCGATCTACGTTCCAACCCTCATCTATGGTCACGAGCTATGGGTCGTGACCGAAAGAACGAGATCCCGGTTACAAGCGGCCGAAATGAGTTTTCTCCGCAGGGTGTCCGGGCTCTCCCTTAGAGATAAGGTGAGAAGCTCGGTCATCCGGGAGGGGCTCAGAGTCGAGCCGCTTCTCCTCCATATCGAGAGGAGCCAGATGAGGTGGCTTGAGCATCTGATTCGGATGCCTCCTGAGCGCCTCCCCGGTGAGGTGTTTCGGTCATGCCCCACCGGGAGGAGACCCCGAGGAAGACCCAGGACACGCTGGAGAGACTATGTCACCCAGCTTGCCTGGGAACGACTCGGGATCCCCCGGGGAGAGCTGGACGAAGTAGCTAGGGAGAGGGGCTTCCCTGCTAACGCTGTTGCCCTCGCGACCCGGCCCCGGATAAGCGGTAGATGATGGATGGATGGAGGAAGAAACGACAAACTAACACTCTGCGATAAAAAACGGGATTCAAAATGGATGCTTGCAAACGTTACTTGTAAACATTACGAGCCTCTCCCCCAGAATTTTCTTTACGGATTTGGAACAATATAATATAAGTCCATTTCGACTGGAAAAAAAGTGGAATTCCGCCAAAAAGCGGAAAAATCTCATCCCTGTGTTTAGACCGTGCTGCTCTTTGTTGTCGGTTGAGATCCTTGTGGGCCAACTTAATCCCAGTGGTGTCACTGAGCCTATGGACTCTTTTCTTCCTTTTTATACATTCAATACTTCTTTCATAATATACGGCTTATTGTTTGCATATATTTTTACCGTTTTTGAGGGATAATGTGCATGCAGAAAGAGACATAATCTGTTATTACTCCTGCAGGCTCATGAACATGTTCATTTTTTAAGTAGAGGTACCAGTGTACAAGTTAATTTATAAATTGTAATTCTTTTGTTGACGGAAGCAAATTGGAAAACACAAAATCAACTCCACTTGAAAGAGAAATGTGTAAACAGACTTTTTTTTTACCTTGTTTTTGTCAAACAACTCTGTCTGCATGGCCTTGAGGTCTGTGTCGATTGCTGTTGCAGCCTGGCGACGTTTCTTAGCTATCTGTTCTTCCAAGTCTTCAGTCTGAGCCCGCAGCTTCTTGTTGTCCCTCTCCAATGCCAGTTTCTCTGTCTCCAAGCGCTCTCTGCGCCCCCATTCGGCTGCATTCTCCACCTGCAACTTCTCCATCTGATAGCCACAGAGATTTTACTTATTATTTTATTTAAAAAAAATAAAAATAATAATAATAATAATAATAATAATAATACATTTTATTTATAAGCGCCTTTCAAGACACCCAAGGACACTTTACAATAACAAAAAACACAAAACAATACGGGTTGAGCACCGGCAGCCAAAACACGCCACCGTTCACTTTTGCAAAGGCAACAAGCCATTCAGCACATTAATCATTTTTCTTCAACGATTATGTTTTTATGATCGCGAGAAGCCACAATCAAAATCACAATTACATTTCGATTGATTGCCCAGTCCTAATATTGAGTGGCAATATCAGAGTTGATGCCAAATAATCTTAGGTCTCATGAGGTCAAACATATCAAGTCCTTATCATCATTCACGAATAGCAGGGGGTCCACCACTGATAAAAATGGACGACGTGGCCGGCGGCGCACCCTGCCATGCTGAACCAAAGCATGCTTCAATCTACTTGATCAAGAGCATTTATTTGGTTTGGTGGCAGGCAAAACTTGCTCACTTCCAGACCCAGAAATTGATTTTTCGAGTATGTGAAGGCCTGCGTAGCTCATAACTTTAGTGTGGGACTCTGCTGTGTTCAAATACACCATGGAAAATCGAGGACTCTTCTGCTTTGCAAGTCACAATTTAGAATGGCGTGCTTCGAAACTGAAACATGGCCCCATTTGATTTCATGTGAATCAGTGCTAGTTAGTACCCACCCAAATCGGTCCATCCTCAAAAAAAGCCCAGTTACACCCCAGATTCTCATTCCTAGGCATCCCTGTTCGTGCGGCTTTCTTGGACATGGACATCAGAAAAATGTCCGCCTAACAGTTCACAGTGGAGTTCAGATGTTCTCCCGATGCCTGCGTAGGGTTTCTCGAGGTACTCCGGTTTCCTCCCACATTCCAAAAATATGCATGTCAGGTCAATGGAACACATTAAATCAGGGTTGCCCAACCTTTTTTGACCGAAGATCTACTTTTCAAGTAAAACAACCTCCCGCGATCGAGCCGTGACTGCATGTGCACGCATACGCTCACGCACGAGCGAGCGCACAAGCATTCATGATGAACGAAACAGAAAAAGAAAGTACAAAACTTTGATTTACTTTGGCCTCCTGCAGGCCAAGAGAATATTTACATTGTGTTGGAGGAAGATTGACGTGTCTTCCATAAAGTCCTGGTTCAAAGAAATGGCAATGTGTGTCATACTGGAAAAGTTAACTTATGCACTTTTATTAGGGGTAAATCGCAAACATTTGAAGAGGTGTGGAGACCTTTAAACCCTTGTGTGCTCCAAATTAAAAAGGCCTTAAGTTACGCATTTTACAATTTTTGTAATGATGTATTTTGTGTTATACAAACATTCTTTTTTTTTTCAACACTCAAAATGTTCAGAGGCATCTGTGCTATCCATACATACATAGTTTTTATTAGTTCTTTGGGATTTTTTATTCTTTATTTTTTGCAAAAGGAAAAAAAATTGTGTCTGGAGGTCCCAACAAAGCCCTACTAACAATCCCGACCGGACGTGTTCATGTAAAATGCATTGGTTTGAAGCCTCCTGCAAAAAGGCAAACTCATTTGCGATCCTCTGGCGCCACCTAAAAGTTGCACAATTGGAATGACCTCAACCCAATAATGTGGCATGCATACGTCTGTCCAAGCGAGACCAAAGCGATTGATGTAAAAATCGCGTCAAATGCATGTTTACACATTAGGTTTACGATGCATTCAAAAATATGAATTATAATGGGTCTCTATGGTGCAAAATTTGTAAATTGTGAAGATTAAGGTATCAAAACGTTTTTTTATTATTGCTGCAATGCCTGAGAATTATCAGCCGGTGACGTCATGAAATTTAGGCCATTTTAGAACCCCTCCATAAGTTTCAGCTGTCTCGTGTTTTTCTGAATGTCTTTGCCTTTGATTCAAAGACATCATTTTACATTTATCGCAAGCGGTGCACTATGAGGGTTAAAGGAATACCTCAAACAATGTAAGATTATGCTCAAGTTTACAAAGTGTGACTTCCATTTTATTTATTTATTATGATAAACAAGAAAAAAAACAAGTCTTGCAAGGTATGGTATTAGTCCTTTCATATCACTGTTGTGAGTTTAATAAGAACAGATTTTATTTTAGATAAAATGGATGGATAATGCGTGCTTGCGATTGGAGAATGTTGATCCAGTTCCTTGTGGGTGGCGAATAGTCATGTTTCCCATCCAGAACACTGAGGCAGTTTGGAAGTTGCACCAAGCTCAGAATCTGTGAGCAACATCTTGTTCTTTGTCTACACCAGGGGTACCCATTACGTCGATCCTGATTGACCGGTAGATCTAGGACAGGTCCCGAGGAGATCCGAGCGGTGTAGAGGAGAAAAAAAACATTTGTGTGTCTTCGTACATGTTAGTAATATAGTTGTTGTGTTAATGTACGCTTCACCCTAATCGTCCTATCAGTCTCATTTTCCCCCAAAAAATATTTAAAAAATAAAATAAAATAAAGCAAGTAAATCATTTTGTTTGTTTGTTTGTTTGTTTGTTTGAGTTTGTTTATTGAACATAAAACATATACAGTAATAATTTGACAGAAAATAAGGTCGATAAAAAAGTAAAAAGAAAGAAATCAGTCTTCATTCAACACAGTTACTATGTTCAAGGGAGTAGGAAGAAGTAAAAAACTATTATCTAGTCCTACCCCGTTATGTGTTTATATCTAATAAGTCATTTTTATATCAATCAGGAAAGAAAAAAGTAAGAAGAAAGAAGTCTCCATTAAGGCTCATACTTTACCCTTAACCGTGATATTTTTACAACTTTTGGTTTGTATCGGGAATATATACATCCACACCCTGGCACTCTTGTGTCAATTTTCTCTTGTATTCATAATGGATATTTCAATAACTTTCTCTATTTATCAACTTAGTTCTGATGTATCATTATATTTAATGTTTGGAATTTATCATTTTAACTCTGATTGATGTAGGTTCGGACTATTTTTTTGAATTTGTTTTTGAACTCAGCAAGCGATTTACTCATTTTCAGGTCCGTTTCGAGATTATTCCACAGAATAACACCTTTGCTAGATACACTTCTTTGCTTGATGTTTGTTCTTGTTTTGAGTTTTTTTGAATAAGTTGGTACCTCTTAATTCATAGCTGCTTTCTCGAATTTTGAAAAACTTCTGAATGTTTTGGCAGAGCAGGTTATTGTGTGCTTTGTACATTAATTGGGCGATTTTAAAGTCAACCAGGTCATAAAATTTCATAGTATTTAATTTGATAAATAGTGGATTTGTGGGATCCATATATTTTGATCTATTAATAATTCGAATTGCCTTTTTTTGTAGTTTGAGAATAGGGAGCGTGTTTGTTTTGCAGGCATTTCCCCGTATTTCCACACAGTAGGTCATATATGGTAATAATAATGAAGTGTATAATGTGTACAAAGATCTCTTATTTAGCACTTCCTTGGTTTTGTAGAGGATCCCTACGGTTTTGGCTATTTTTCTTTTTATCGATATGTGATTTCCAACATAGTTTTGAGTCTATTACTAATCCGAGAAACTTGGTTTCATACGCTCTTTCTATTTCAATTGAGTTTACCATAATTTTAGCTTGGTGTTTGATTGGTCTTGTGCCAAAAACAATTAACTTCGATTTTGCAGGTTAAGTGACAATTTAATTCTGTCAAACCAGTTTTTTAATTTGTTTAATTCGTTTTCTACGGTTGTCAGGAGCTGTTTCAGATTTATTCCAGAACAGTAGAAAGTTGTATCATCAGCAAATGGGACACATTTAAATTGTTTTGAGACCTTGCAGATATCATTTATATATAAGATGAATAGTTTTGGACCAAGCACTGACCCCTGAGGAACTCCGTGACTGATTTTCAGTTGATTAATTTTTTTATTGTTGAGTTGCACATACTGATATCTGTTTTCTAAATAACTTTTTATCCATTTATAAGCTATACATCTAATGCCATATCTTTCTAGTTTTTTCAATAATATACTGTGATCTATTGTGTCAAAAGCTTTTTTTAGATCTAGGAAACCCCCAACTGTAAATTCTTTGTTGTCTATATTAGTGGCTATTGCTTCCACAAACTCCATAACTGCCATTGAGGTGGTCCGTTTTTCCCTGAAGTCATATTGATTCTCACTTAGCAGCGCATGTTTTTGTATAAAGCTATCAAGTCTGTGAGAAAATAGTTTTTCTAATATTTTTGAAAATTGTGGTAGTAGTGATATTGGTCTATAACAGTGGTCCTCAACTAGAAATGCTGTCGGTCCACTTCTTTTTTTATAAGACCAAGGTCCGGTCCCATGCACGGTGGTCATGGGGAGCAGGGCTATATGCCCATTTAGTATGGTCTAGCCAAGCTTATACAAATAAACACTCCTCACAACCAACCAATAATGGGGTGCATGAAAATAACAATTATTCACTTTGCCAGTACACAGCAAATAATGAGAGGTATTGTGTTGAGGCAGAGGAACTCTTTTATTTTGTTACGTTGTGCCTGCTTAATAATAGAAATAGCCCTTTTAGGGAAATAAGACATTTTTTACTTTAACTTTGTTAAACAGTAGTTGTCTTTTTTCCCCTTAATTTAACAAAAGCAAAACAAAATACTAATTTTACCAAAATAAATACTAAAAATGAAAACAAAAATATTATTTTCATTTGTACAATTCCCCTTTTCACATCCCCTCTGAAATCATTGAAAAATATATCAGAAGAGGAGTTAAGAACCATTTTAAATACTGAGACAAGGGAACACAGGAATGTTGTCTTGTCTAATTGTCTGTGTGTGGCTCTCCTGTGCTGAAGCTGTGAGCACACTGTCTCTGTTTCCTGACACAATCATCCATTTTGAATGCGTGACGCTGATGTATGGGCACACCTTAAGTTCAGAGGAGCCAATCAGCGCATCGTTATCGCCGACATGCCCCCGTCTCCAGTTCGTCAAACATTATACACACACAGAGTCGCGCTGCTGCGTCCTCTGCAATACATCTGTTAGTGCACACAAATAATACAACGGATAATTTTAACAAGCAATCGCGGTAATGCGGATTATAGTCCATAAATAAAAAATGTATAACGTAAAAATCACTTTATAATTTATTATTTTATACAATTTGCCGAGGGTCCGGACAGAGGAGGCCCAGACAGAGGAGGTCGGCGGTCCGGTCGTGGATCGCGGTCCGCCAGTTGAGGAAGAGGGGTCTATAATTTGTGAACAGATGTCTTTCTCCACTTTTATAGATTTGAATAACTTTAGCAATTTTCATTTTTGATGGAAAGATACCAGCTTTGAATGACAGGTTGCATATGTGCGTGAAAGGTTGCACTACATATTCTATAATCTGCTTTATTATTGTCATATCAATATTAAAGCAATCAGTTGACTTTGTATTTTTATAATATTTGATACTTCTTGTTTTACAGCAGTAAGGAACATCGTGGAGGAGTTTTTTTCTACGTATCTATCTATTTCAAACAAGTTTGTTGGATCAGGAATTTGTTTTGCTAGGTTACTGCCGATGTTGACAAAATACTCATTAAATTCAGTTGCTATTTCTACAGTTTTTTCCAAAATAGTATTTTTGCCTTTGATAAAATACTCTGTATAATTAATTTTTTTAGGACTATTTCTGATTACTTGGTTAAGTATTTTCCATATTTCTCGTGTGTTACTTTTATTCTGCTCTAATAGTGCATGATAATCATCTCTTTTACTGGTTCTTATAATATTTACTAGTTTATTTTAATAGGTCTTATATTATTTTTCTGCTTCTTCAGTTCTAAATTTTAAAAACAATTTATATAAATTGTTTTTCTTTTTACATGCGTTTTCTATGCCTTTCGTTATCCATGGCTGACTTGGGTCTTTATACTTTTTGGAGACTTTAGTTAATGGAAAATGTTTACCATATAAGGAGATTATGGTAGACTGAAATACTTAAAACGCTGTATTTGGGTCTTAGTTTGAGTAGACCTCGGTCCAGTTTTGTTTTTCTAGGTCTTGCTTAAAGGCATCGATGGAGCGTTGGGTTCTTAGTATTATTTCTGTTATATGAGTTGTTGATTTAGCTTTTCTATCAAAATAATTATGAAAAACTGCAAAAACAGGTAGGTGTTCACTTATGTCATTAATGAGAAGTCCACTTTCCATTTTATGATCAATCTTATTGATAAATATGTTATTTATTAATGTGGCCGTGTCAACTGTTATTCTGCTAGGTTTCAGGATTAATGGGAAAAAGCTGTTGCTGTACATAGTATTTATGAAGTCAGTTGTTTTTTGTGTCCATTTGGGTTTAATAAGTCAATGTTAAAGTCACCACATATTATTCGTGTTTTCTTATCGTTGTAGTAACTGAGCATATCTGTTAGTTTTTATTGAATGTGTCAATACATGATCCTGGTGTCCCATAGTTGCAATTTATGATGATATTTGATGCCTTTTTATTATCCTTCCTCGCGGTCGCTGGCTTCCCTGCAGTCGTCGCTGGCTTCCTCGCGGTCATCACTGGCTCCCTCCCGGTCGGTCGTTGCTGGCTCCCTCCCGGTCGGTCGTCGCTGGCTCCCTCACGGTCAGTCGGTCTTGAAAAACTTATTGTCCGGGTCCAAGAGGTTCTCAGGGTCAAATGTCTTGTGGTCAGTAGGGTTGGAAGTCATCAAAGGGTTGTAAGGGTCATCAAAGGGTTCGAAGTCCATGTTTTTTGGTATGTGAATTTCCTGCTTCAGTAGGGTCAGAGTTTTTATCGTCGGGTGGTGAATAATTCTCAGTATGCTGCTTGATGGTGTTGAACTCGAGTCTGTTGTGTTGGAGTACTGTTGCGGGGGTGGACGATAAGTTTGTCACGTGCAGCTTTTAATTTTGGAAGGAGCTCTTTTCTTTTTTTTTGTCGTACGGCATCTGTAAAGTCTTTGTTGATGTAGATGTTGGAGCCTTTTAAGTATTTTGCTTTTTGTAGGATCCTTGATGTGTCCTTGTATCTTAGAAATTTCCAACGATGGAGACACACGCAACGTAGAGCCGCCTCCAGGTCCTGGTTCATGCGCTCTGTCTGTCCGTTGGACTGCGGGTGGTAACCCGACGATAGAATTGCCGTGGCTCCCATGGCCTGACAGAACCGCTTCCACACTCTGGAGACGAATTGGGGACCCCGGTCCGACACAATGTCCACTGGAATCCCATGGAGCCGGAAGACATGGTTAACAAGAAGGTCAGCGGTCTTCAGGGCAGACGGCAACTTGGACAAAGGAACGAAATGAGCTGATTTAGAGAAGCGGTCCACAATGGTAAGAATGACGGACTTTCCCCGGGAAGGAGGGAGGCCAGTGTCCATGGAGATGGCCACAAAGTCCATGGAGATGTGGGACCAGGGTTGAGGTGGAATGGGAAGGGGTTGAAGCAACCCTGCCAGAGGCTGGTGAGAGGCCTTACTACAGGCGCAGGTGGAGCAGGCCTTGACGAAATCTAGAAGCAGCTCCGGCCACCAAAACCGCTGAGAGACGAGATGCCAGGTCCGGTTCATCCCAGGATGGCAAGCCACCTTTGACGAGTGCCCCCACTGCAACACCTCCGAACGCAGAGGTGGGGTACATAGAGTTTCCCTGCGGGACAGCCAGCTGGGACTGGGGTTCCGTCTTGGGCCTCCTGGATCTTACACTCGATCTCCCGCCGAAGCGCCCCCAAGATGCAGTGGTCCAGAAGAATGCTCCTTGGTTCGCTGCTCCTCTCAGCAGAGTCATGGATATGTAATAGGGCATCTGGTTTTATGATTTGGAACCTTGACAATAGGTGAGTGTAAAGTTGTAGCGCGTAAGTAGTAGCGCCCACCGGGCTTCAGTCTCTTGGCAGAGCGAATGTATGCGAGGTTCTTGTGGTCGGTGTACACGGTGAAGGGCTCCTTAGTCCCCTTGAGCCAGTGCCTCCATTCCTGTAGAGCTGAAACGACGGCCAGCAGTTCACGATTTCCCACGTCATAGTTGGTTTCGGCTGGACTGAGACGATGAGAGAAGAAGGCGCAAGGGTGGAGTCTCTGGTCAACTGGGGAACGCTGTGACAATACCGCCCCCACTCCAGTCTCTGAAGCGTCCACCTCTACCACAAAAGGATTATCTGGGTTAGGATGTTGCAAAACAGGGGGGTTAGTGAAAGCCTTCTTTAACTCGGAAAACGCATTGTCGGCATCAGAGTCCCACCTAAAGGGGACCTTGACGGATGTCAACCGGGTTAACGGAAGGGCTCTCTGGCCATGGTTTCTGATGAATCGTCGGTAGAAGTTGGCGAAACCCAAGAAACGTTGCAGCTGTTTCCCAGTGGTGGGTGTAGGCCACTCCACCACCGCCTTAGTCTTGGCGGAATCAGCTCTCGGCTGACCCTTCTCAATAACAAAACCAAGAAACGTAACTGAGTCCACAAGAAACTCGCATTTCTCTGCTTTAACGAAGAGTCGATTTTCCAAGAGACGCTGCAAGACAAGCCTGACGTGGTGTTGGTGCTCTTGAAGCGAACGAGAAAAAAATCAATATGTCGTCCAGGTAAACAAAGCAAAACACGTTCAATAAATCTCTCAATACGTCATTAATAAGACTCTGAAAAACGGCGGGTGCGTTGGTCAACCCAAAAGGCATGACCAAAAACTCAAAATGTCCCAGTGGGGTCTTAAATGCAGTTTTCCATTCATCCCCCTGCCGAATGCGGACCAAATGGTAGGCACTACGTAGATCAAGTTTAGAGAACATGGTTGCAGATTGGAGAGGGGCAAACGCGGAATCTCATAGGAAGTGGATATTTATTCTTGATGTTGATCTCATTAAGTCCCAGATAGTCTACACAAGGACGTAGTGACTTGTCTTTCTTTTCTTTGAAGAAGAACCCAGCCCCCAAAGGAGATCTAGATGGCCTAATAAGGCCAGCAGAGAGTGATCTGTTGATGTACTCCCTCAATGCTTCTTGTTCCATGTGGGAAACTTGATACAAGCGAGAACTCGGAAGAGGGGCGTTAGCGAGCAAATCGATGGCACAATCGTACGGCCGGTGTGGCGACAAGGACTGAGCGCGGTCTTTACTAAACACTTGTTGCAAATCATGGTAGATGCTCGGGACTTTACCTAAACAAATGGACTCAGGCGGATCATTACGAGGAAGCCCTCTACCACCTGCAGCAGACTGCAAACAGTGAGCATAGCAAAACGGACTCCAATTCTCAATCACGGGGCGTTCCCATGTGATGACTGGATTATGTGTTCTTAGCCATGGAAACCCAAGGGTTAATGGTACGTATCGGGACCGCATCAGATAAAACCTCCTATATTCGACGTGATTGCCTGATAATCTCAACATTAAAGTGCCTGTGATCAGTTTCACCTCCGCCAGGAGTCGCCCATCAAGATCGTGAACCCTTTTGACCTCATTTAACTAACCCAGTTCGTTAGCTATTTCAGTGTCAATGAAGCAATCACCCACCCCCGAATCCACCAATGCCCGAACTGAAAGAGCCAGTGATTGACCATAAATAGTACCGTCCAGCTCTAGTCTCCTGGGAAGTCCTGACCTGGACTCCTCCGGACCCAAACGTCCTCCTACCAGCTGCAGAGGCAGCGACAACAGCAACGTTACCGGTGTGATGCTCTGATCCGGATGACCGCGATGACTCATAGGAAGCAGAGCGGCCTCCAGCATGTCGGGGCTGGAAACGAACATGACCCCCTTCGCTTCCGCATTCCTGCTGTCTTTCCCGCATACGATGATGGTCCAGTAAGATGGCCAGGTTGATGAGTTCCTCCAAGGTAATGCTGTCATCGCCGGTAGCCAGTTCATCTTTCAAGGATGAATTTAAACCACGACGAAAAAATCCACAAAGGGCGCGTCCCCGTAACCACTTCGGGCAGCCAAAATACGAAAGGAAATAGAGTAGTCGACCACTGATTTTTTTTCCTTGCCAATGATCTAATAACCGACCTTCGGCCTCTCTTCCCATAACTGTATGGTGGAAGACCCGTCGAAACTCTGCCACAAAATCAGGGAAAGAAGACCGAAGCCCGAGTTTGGCATTGCTCACTTCCAACGCCCATGATGCCGCCTCACCAGTCAACAGACTCATTATAAATTCCACCTTGGTTTTATCCTTTGCATAGGTGTATGGTTGTTGGTCGAACACCAACGAGCATTGGTGAAAAAATTGTCCACCGAAACCAGGTTCACCACCATAAAGCGGTGGTGTGGAATATTTGGTTGCCGCTCCACGGTCAGGGGGGATGGTACTCCTGTGGTAGCGTTTTGCTCCTGTTGAGGAATGCGAGCTGTCAGTTTGCTCTTGGCCTCCTTGGTTACAGGTTCTTTTATCTCTCTATAAGGTGGAGGAAGACCCAACACCACGTTGTTTTTTCTTCGGTTTATCACAAAGCAACACGAATCGATTCGGGCTCCTGTGAGTCTCAGATTTCATCAGGAAGCCCCGAACAACTTCAGTCACACGTACATATAGGCATAGTATGTTAATTATGTTAATTAGTGGCGGGCAGTCCTTCCCCTTATGTAAAAATCTGAAACAAAGAAAGTCAAGCAAAGTTCGATCGGGGCATTTTGACAAAGTACAGACAATATCTGCTGGTCCACAAATCTTGAGATTAGGGTTCGTCTTCGAAGGCACTTGACAGCCTTCAGGGACTTTTACGAGGTGGGGGACGCAAAAGAAGGCACTTGGGGGCTGTTAATCACTCAAGGGGAAATAGGACCCCAACTTCACCCTATACTCTTTGTTTTAAGTACTTCAGCAGATGTTCAGGACAGAGACTAGTGTCAATAGTTCTCATAGCAAGATGAAATTCATCAACAATGTTCTACTACTACTTCTCGCGGAATAATTCCTTAACACTCCACTCATGAGCCCAAATTCTCAAGCCGATGAGCCAGCAGGGAGATCGTTCCACGGAGTTCCGCGAGAGCTTGTTCCTACTGACCCACCTGTTGTCCTTGGCTGGTCAAGGCGGTCATAATCTTCTTGGTGTCTACGGGATCCATGTTGGTCGGATCATTCACGTTTCGGGCGAATCGAATCAAGTTGGGATCCCAAAAGTGTAGCGACCAGACAAGGTCTCCGGAGCAAAAAAAGGTTTTTAATATTCTAAAATCGTATAGTATTGTGCTGTTCTTCCACTATAGGTTAATGCAATGTCTGAGGCATACAAATATTATTTGAAGACACCATTGTGATGTTCATTTACAATGTTGCGGTGTTCTGCTGTTAAACAGCTGCTAAGATCCCCGGGTAGATGGGAGGAAAACTGCACACAATCGAAACCTCCCGCGATTGGTCTTGTCTAATTGTCTGTGTGCGGCTCTCCTGGACTGAAGCTTTGAGCACAATGTGGCGTCGCGCATGCGTCAGTTTCCTGACACAATCATCCATTTTGAATGTGTGTGTATTGGGATAGACGCGTGCTGACGCTTATGTATGGGCACACCTTAAGTTCAGAGGAGCCAATCAGCGCGTCGTTATCGCCTAACTGGAGGCCCTGCCAAGCCACGGTCTCCAGTTAGTCAAACATACAACACAAAGTCGCACTGCTGCGGTCCTCTGCAATACATCTGTTCGTGCACGCAAAAATACAACGGATAATTTTAACAAGCATTGCAGTGCTGCGCAGATTCTAGTCCACAAATATAAAATGTATAATGTAAAAATCACTTTATAATTTATTATTTTATACAATTTGCCGACGGTCCGGACAGAGGAGGTCCGGACAGTGGAGGTCGGCGGTCCGGTCGTTGATCGCGGTCCGCCAGTTGAGGCAGGTTGCTTATACAGTAAATGAAACTGTGTTTTAATTTTAGATCGAGCAAAAGCTCTAGCTCACCAATTGGTAGCCAAGAAGCACAGCGTGGCCATAAAACATTCCCTGACGATGTAATTGCCTTAGTTGGTGTTTTGCCTCTGGAGGGGTGGATTTACAAGCTCTTTCAATATTTGGAATGACATATGGAAATTCTGGGTGACAATTGTCAGTTTCATTTACTCCCAGGTCTTGACACATGTGGGGCAGGCTTCTTGAGTCATTCATTGGAGTATCCACGATTTCACCCAAATGGCACAGCATATTGTGCCTGAACCACAATGTTTCGATTTATACAAGCAAATGACCAAGGGCTGTGGCAGTGCCGACTGTCTTTAACAAACATCCTGTGTCTATGGTAGCAAGAGTGAAAATTAAGCGGTTATGCTCACGCTTTTGATCTTTCGCCATCAAAGAAATTCCTGTTACCTTTTCTTGGAATGAGGAACACTGACGACCACAACTGGTGAAATGGAGGGGTAATTCTTCTCAGGTATACACAAAATGCCAGGAGTGTGTCTTCGGCTTGAGCTGTTGCGGTATGTCCGCGGGCATGTTAACTAACCTGACGTACCTTTTGTTGGCCAATGTGTAAGTTGGCTGACAGTCGGCCATGTTTGCCGACCATTGGCTTGGTGTATTCATTCCTTAAGAAGTAGCTAAGGATACCATAGTCGTCATTTTAGTAGCTGGGGCTTAAGACAATGTGAATCCAACAGTGAGTGTACATCAATTAAAATTAAAAAAAACAAAACAAAACAAAACAAAAAAGTCTGTTCGGCTGTTACCTCAGTTCGTAATTCGGCTAATTTCTTGTCCATACTCGTACGAGCTCCCAGTTCATCCTCCAGGTCTTCAGATATGCGACCAAGTTCATCTTGATGTATTTCCCTCAACAGATTCAGCTGGTGTAAATGGAAGAGGCGAATAATGAAAAAGTGTAATTTTACAATTAGTAATGAAATGGTTAACTGATAAATCAAGATGAAATTTCGGTTAGTCAACATTAACGTTCAAAAATGTCATTATCACTGATACCACATGGCATTATTTGCCTGTTTAAGGGCCAAGAAAAAGAAGAGAGAGTCAAGTTTTTTTGAGTTGACAAAAAGTCCTTTAAAAGCTTCAGTACAGTTGCCCTAATTTGTTCCTTGACAAGCTCGTGATTATTGATTCAGAATCAGAAAACTTTATTTATCCCCGTGGGACAATTAGAGTTGTGCGAGAGCGGCTTATTATAGAGACAGTCAGAGCAAAGGAAAAACATAGGATGAGAGTAGGGCTGTAGGCAGTAAGGACACAGTAAAGATAGTATTGCACAGTGAAAACAGTATTACACTGTGAAAACAGTATTGCACGTCAAAGTATTGCACCGTAAACCCGTATTGCACAATGGGGTGTGTGAGTCTGTATGTGTCAGGGTTCCTTGGAATAAGAGTTTAGGAGGAGAACAGCATGGGGGACGAAGGTGGATCTCCTCCTCGCTGTCCTGCAAGTTGGGAACTGCAGCCTGCGGCCGGAAGGCAGCCATTCGAACGCGGGGAAGAGAGCATGTGAGGGGTCTTTCATGATCTGAGCAGCCAGACCACAGATCTGCTGCTCACACACTGCAGTCAGAGGGCGAGTGGGAAGTCCGATGATCTTGGAGCACACGCTGCTGATGCTGTCCAGGCGGTTCTTCTCCTGCAGACTTTGGGAGTGGAACCAGCAGCCATAGAGAATGAGAGGACGGACTCTATAAATGCCTGGAAGAAAGTCAGGAAGATTTTCCTGCTGACGGAGAGGAAGTTCAGTTTCCTGAGCAGGTACATCTTTGGTGGAATATTTTCAGGATCACCTCGTGTTGGAGGAGAACATCAGGTTATTGTCCAGGATGGTCCCCAGCTACTTGTATTCGGATACAGTTTCACCTGGAGTACCCTGAATGATGGTGGGGATTGTCGAGGCCAGCTCTCTCTGTTTTCTGGAGAAGGTCACCAGCATGTCCTTGGTCTTGCTGACTTCAGTTCCAGCCGGGAGGCGTCGCACCACTCGACGAACTGCTGCAGGGCGGGACCATGGTGTTACGTGGAGCCAGAGAGCAGAGACACTTGGACAGTGTCATCAGCGAACTTCACCAGGTGGCTGTTGGGGTGTGAGGACCTGCATTCATCCGTGTAAAGGATGAAGAGCACGCAGCCCTGTGGGGAGCCAGTGGAGGTGGCAAGTAGGTCAGACAGGTTGTTGTTGATCCTGACTCTCTGTGTTCTGTGTGTGAGGAAGTCCAGGATCCAGAGGATGAGTTAGTTGTTCAGGGAGAAGTTCTGCTTGAACCTCTGTGCCAGGATGTGAGGCTGCATGGTGTTGAAGGCAGAGGAGAAGTCAGCAAACAGAAGCCTGGCCACGGTGTTGGGGAATTCCAGATGTTTGTGGATGGTGTCAATGATGAAGGCTTTGGCATCATTGACACCTCTGCCTGCCTGGAATGCAAATTGGAGGGGGTCGAGGCGTGAGCTGGTCTTTGTGAGGATGTGCTGCTTGACGATTTTCTCCATGGCTTTCATCACGTGGGAGGTGAGGGCCACAGGGCCCAGGTCATTCAAGGTCTTGGGGTTATTGTTCTTGGGAATGGGGGTGATGGTGGAGTGTTTCCACAGTTTAGGGACGGTGGCGGTGTTCATGGAGGACTGGAATAAGAGCTGGAAAACGCACCCGAGCTGGTCAGCGCAGTACTTGAGGACTCGGACACTGACATTGTCGGCTCCTGGTGCACTGTTGAGCTTGGTCCTCTTGAGGGCCCTCACAACGTCCTCTGTGCGGAATCAACAGGAAGATGCGCTTCTTCCTGTTAATGAGCTCCTTCAGCTCCCTGGTGATACAGGGTTTGTTGTTGGGGAATATGGTGACAATCTTGGAGGGGATGATGGTTTCCTCACAGAAGCGGATGTATGAGGAGACTATATCCACCTGGACATTGATGTCGTCGGAGGGGGAGAGAAGGTTGCACCAATCCGTGGACTCTAGGCACCCCTGGAGGGCGTTGATGCTCTCCTGCGTCCACTGTTTGATGGTTTTGGTTACCTTCTCTACTCTCCTGATGGCCGGGCTGTAGGCAGGGAGGAGCAGGATGGTGTGGTGATCAGCGGAGCCGAGGGGGGTGGGGGGGGGGGGGTCTTGTATGCATCAGGGATGGAGCCGTAGCATTTGTCCAGCCTTTGAGGGATTTCTCTGGGCGGCAGTGGTTGAAATCTCCCATGATGAATTTGGGAGAGTTGGGGGGGAAAGGTGCTCCAGTCTGTTGAGGATGCATCTTATGTGTTTGGTCGCCGTGGTGGGTGTGGCTCTGGGGTGGATGTAAACGATGATTAAGAAGAGTTGGGGAAATTCTCTGGGCAGGTGAAAGGACGGCAGGACACAGCAAGGAGCTCGATGTCTGGGTGCAGTTTCTTTTTTTGTGTTGTTTTATTTTTGTGATAACATTTACAATATTAGAATGCTAGATGGCAGTGTTGCCTTGAGGAAGGGGGTATATAGCACGGGTTTTGGGTAATGTGGTTGTTCCTTCTGTGGGTGAAGGTAGAAAAATAAAGAGTTCTACAACCATCATAAGAGTGGAGTTATTTTTGGGATTAACACTGGTAGCAGAGGATGGTTAGCAACTACAGAATCCCGCCACCTTTTGAAGAGGGAAAACCCTACGAGAGCTGGAAGAATGAAGTCGGAATTTGGACAAGAGTCACCGACTTGGAGAAGAAGAAGCAAGCCCTCGCGGTGGCTTTGGCACTTTCAGGTAGGGCACGAGAGACAGCGATGGAAATTCCCGCTGATGACTTAAATCGGGACGCGGGAATGGACACTTTATTCGGCAAACTTGATGGATTGTTCCTAAAAGAAGAAAAGGACAGAACGTATGAGGCTTACTCCAATTTTGACCGGATTGTGAAAGACGTGAACGGGTCCATGGCGGACTATATTATTGAATTTGAACAGCTATATTCACGTATGTGGAAATACAAAATGGAGCTTCCCGACGCCGTTTTAGCTTTCAAGCTGTTGGATACGGCGTGCCTGGATACGACAGACAGACAACTGGCTTTAACAGCATGCAGTGACTTAACATTCGCTAGTATGAAGTCGGTGCTGAAGAGGATATTTGGCGTGAGCGCGAGTGCGGGGACGCATGGCATTAAACAGGAAACAGTGTATGCTGCGGAGCAGCGAAAAAAGAGCGGTGACTGGCAAAAAAATCCTCGACAGAAAACCCCACAGATCGGCACTAATCTGCTTGACAAGTATGGACGGCGATCGAAATGTGCAGTATGCCAAAGCACCTTTCATTGGGCAAAAGACTGCCCACACAAAAGTGAGAATGTAAGAATAACGGAGGATGATCAAACGGAAATTGATGAGTGTAATGTTACACTGCTCACCAAGGAATTGTCTACAGATGCAGAAATACTAATGGCAGAATGTTTTGGCACCGCTATAATAGACACTGCTTGTACTAGAACAGTGTGTGGACAACAGTGGCTTGAACACTATCGTACGCCGTTGGGAAAGAATAGTGCAAACACTATGAGAGAGACAGAAAACCCAAGTCACAGGCCATTTAAATTTGGAGATGGAAAAGTGGTCTATTCTGTGAAAAGTGTGAAGATACCGGCTAAGATTGGGCACACAAAGTGTCACATACAAACTGAAGTTGTACCTGTCGAAATTCCACTGCTTTTGAGCAAAGTATCACTGAAAAGAGCTGGAACTGTTTTGGACATGGAGCATGACAGTGCAGTAATGTTCAAGCAGCCTGTTAAACTGGACTTTACTAGCTCTGGACATTACTGTGTTAGCATTTTGGCCTGTGACAATATAAATGACAATATGGAGCCCATATCGGCTACTGAAGATGAGATACTGACAATAACAGATGAAATGAAAACCGATGAAAAGATGAGAGTTTTAGTGAAGCTCCACAAGCAATTTGGACATGCCTCTGCTGACAAGCTGCATAGACTCTTAAGTAGTTCTGGCAACAAGGACACTGGCTGTGTCACCTTGCTACATAAGGTAGTGAGTCAATGTGAGATATGTAAGAAATATTGCCGTGTCAAACCAAAACCTGCTGTTGGCTTACCACTTGCATCAACATACAATGAAACTGTTGCTGTGGATTTGCATGAGCTCGAGCCAGGAGTGTGGTACCTACATATTATTGACCAGTTCACTCGTTTTAGCGCAGGAAGTGTCATGACTACCAAGAAGTCCTCTGAGATTGTGAAGCATTTTATTCATGACTGGATCAGTGTGCACGGCCCCCCTAAAAGACTGTTCAGTGACAATGGTGGGGAGTTCAACTATGAAGAAGTGAGAGACATGGCTGAGAATTTCAACATGGAAGTGAAGACAACAGCTGCCTACAGTCCTTGGAGTCATGGGCTGTTAGAACGACATAATCAAACGCTAACTGAGATTATAATGAAAGTAAAAACAAGCACTGGATGCGACTGGAGCACAGCTATGGATTGGGCTCTAATGGCAAAGAACTGCATGCAAAGTGTTCATGGCTACAGTCCACATCAACTGGTATTCGGAGAGAACCCCAACTTGCCCTCTGTGTTAATTGACAAAGCACCTGCTCTTGAAGGCACCACGAAAAGCGAATGGGTTGCAAAGCATATTTCAGCTTTGCATGCAGCGAGAAAGGCCTTTACTGAAGCGGAATGTTCAGAGAGAATACGGAGAGCGCTCAAGAAACGGCTGCGTCACACAGATGAGAAGTATGAACTGGGTGACAAGGTTTACTGCAAGCGGTTGGACTGTCCAGAATGGAAAGGGCCAGGGGTAGTCATTGGACAAGATGGTGCTGTTGTTTTTGTTCGACACGGAGGCACCTGCATTAGAGTTCATCACCTCAGACTAAACAAGGTTACTCAGGAACATGATGTTGATCCACAGACAACCTGTGATGAAGAGACCGACAGCAAGCAACAGTGTACCACTGAGGAATTAGAGTTGGAAAAAGAAGGGCCTCTTGCTGAGTACATAGAGAATGATCCATTGCCAGCTGTGGCAGACACAAGGGCTGAAGGACAAGAGCATGACAGAGAAACCAAATTGAAGACTGGTCATATTGTAACATTCAAAACCACAGAAACTAGCGCTCAACAAACAGCAAAGGTTTTAGGACGTGCAGGGAAAGCAACCGGAAAATATAAGAATTGGTACAATTTGGAGCTTCTTGAGCCTGCTGGAGTGGCGGGCACCAGCATATCCGCAGATGTGACACAATTAGAGAATCTTCAAATTCAGGTGGATCAAAATGTATCGGACATCAGAAGTGAGGATATATATGCGGCGAATGATTATTATTATTATTATTTGATGACGCCAAAACATGTGAAATACATAATTGGAGACAAAATGATGTCTTTGAGGTAGTTGACGACAAGGGGCAGAGGTGCATATCCACCCGTTGGGTGTGCACTCTGAAAGAGACAGTGACTGGTGTGGTACCAAAAGCAAGACTGGTAGCAAGAGGATTTGAAGAGCTGCAGGTTGCAGAGCTACAAAAGGACTCGCCTACTTGTGCCTCAGAGTCACTGAGGCTTCTTGTAGCAGTGATTTGTCAAAAACAATGGACACTTCATTCGATGGACATAAAATCGGCATTCCTGCAGGGCATGGACCTATCCAGAGACATTTTTGTCAAGCCTCCTCCGGAAGCTAACTGTACGGGGAGGCTTTGGAAGTTAAAAAAGTGTGTGTATGGTCTGGCAGATGCATCTTTGTATTGGTATAACAGAGTGAAGGATATAAGTCAAGTCAAGTCAACAGTATTTATAGAGCACTTTCAAACAGCCATCGCTGCATACAAAGTGCTGTACATGGAGCGATTTAACATATACAATAAACAGTAAGACGAATCAGTAATAAGTAATAAGTAATAAGGCGGTAGAAAGCACCAAGCAGTAAAACCAATAGCAAATCTAAGTCATGCTGAGTCAAACGCCAAAGAATACAAGTGAGTTTTGAGGAGGGCTTTAAAGATGGGCAGCGAGGAGGCTTGCCGAATGTTCAGTGGGAGGTCATTCCAGAGAGATGGACCAGCAACAGAAAAGGCTCGATCCCCTCTGAGCCTCAGTTTAGTTCTTGGTACGTCTAGCAAAGACTGGTCCACAGACCTGAGGCGCCGGGCAAGGGTGTAGGGGCGTATGAGCTCAGAGAGGTAAGGTGGCGCGAGATTATTCAGAGATTTGAAAACAAAGAGGAGGATCTTAAAAATAATTCTAAAATGAATGGGGAGCCAGTGAAGGGATGCCAAAGTAGGAGTTATATGCTCCCTCTTACGAGTACCAGTCAAGAGGCGAGCAGCGGCATTCTGTACCAGCTGAAGGCGCTTGATGGAGGACTGGCTGACTCCAAAGTACAGGGCGTTGCAGTAATCGAGCCGGGATGTGACAAAGGCATGAATTACTGTCTCAAAGTGTTCATGTGAGAGGAAAGATTTTATTTTGGCCAGCTGTCTAAGGTGAAAGAAGCTGGATTTAACAACGGCACCAATTTGCCGAACGAGTTTGAAATCACTGTCCAGTTTAAGTCCCAAGTTTGAGACCGTTGATTTCAGATAAGGAGATAGGGGGCCCAAGTCTACAGGATGGAATGTACAAGGTCCACTGGGGCCAAACAATATCACCTCTGTCTTCTTTTCGTTGAACTTCAAGAAATTTTGTGCCATCCAGGTTTTGATTTCTTCCAGACAGGATAGGAGTGGCCTTAATGAGAAGGTGTCTTTCTTGCTCAGTGGGACATAGATCTGGCAGTCATCTGCATAGCAGTGGAAAGGAATACCATGTTTCCTTAAGATGGAACCCAATGGGAGCAGATACAGCGAGAACAGCAGAGGCCCCAGAATTGAGCCCTGTGGAACACCACATGACAGGGGAGCAGTGCGTGATTCAGAGCAGCCAAGGCTCATATAATGGTCGGTGCGGGAGGTACTATATCCAAAGTTCACGCAGCAGTTTTCTACTGGTTGGACAATGATAAAGAAGTAACTGGGGTTCTGGCTTGTCACGTTGATGATTTTATTTGGGGTGGATCTCATATGTTTCAACTGACTGTCATGGTGCATATCAAAGAGAAATTCAGTGTTGGCCGTGAAGCTCATGATAATTTTTCTTTTGTGGGTGTATATTGTGTAACCTCTGACGATAGGGTAAAAATACACCAAGCCACGTACATTGAGAATTTACAGACTATACATCTGACACCATCGAGAGCAGCTGAGCAAGCTTCACCTGTTACTGATGAGGAAAGAGATCAGCTACGGTCGAAAATAGGGCAACTTTTGTGGGTTGCGAGACAGAGCAGACCCGATGCTATGTTTGAGGCCAGTAATCTGGCTGCAAATCTCAAATGTGCTACCATACAAACAATTCATGAAGCAAACAGAGTTGTGTCTAAACTTAAAGCCAAATCAGTTGAGTTGAGCTTTAGACACCTTGGTAAAGATGATAGCCTTAAGTTGGTTGCATATACTGATGCGTCTTTGGCAAATCTCCCTGATGGGGGCACCCAGGGTGGGCACTTTGTTGTTTTGATGGGCGAAAGCGGCCGGTTTTCTCCCATCTCGTGGCAGTCAAAGAAAATTAAGAGAATTGTCAGGAGTACACTAGCAGGTGAGACATTGACTATGGCTGAGGGAATTGACAATGCCATTTTTCTGTCAACATTATTCTCTGAGCTATATGCCGGTAGTACTAACCAACCTGTGCCGATCATTTGTGTCACTGATAATCATTCGCTTATGGAGGCATTGAAATCGACCAAGTCTGTTGCTGAGAAAAGGCTACGTTTGGAAATCAGTTCTATTAAAGAGCTGATCCAATCAAAAGGAGTCCAACAGGTACTATGGTCAAGTACCAAAGATCAATTGGCAGACTGTCTAACAAAAAAAGGAGCATCACCGGCATTGTTACTCAAAGCCCTCTTTGAAGGGCATTGGACAATTAAATGTCCCGACACACTGTTCACTATACACATTCTGCTTCCAAATGTAATGTTCAGTCCTGCTTTTTCGGGCAGTACATATTTTTTTTTTGTTAAAGATGAGACTGAGATTGTTGTTTTATTTTTGTGATAACATTTACAATATTAGAATGCTAGAGGGCAGTGTTGCCTTGAGGAAGGGGTATATAGCACGGGTTTTGGGTAATGTGGAAGTTGTTCCTTCTGTGGGTGAAGGTGGACGGTCGCAAAAATAAGAGTTCTACAACCATCATACAAATGGAGTTATTATTCGGATTAACATTTTGAGCCAGGTCTCAGTGAACGCTAGAATGCAAGCGCGCCTGTATTAGTCGCAGCTGTTTACCTTAAGCTGGAGCTCGTCAGTCTTATTCCATAGCGAGCGAACATTCGCGAGAATGATCGCTGGTAGTGCCCGCTGTTTTCCGCCCTCACCCTGCAGCCTTGCCCGAAGTCCTCCCTTCTTTTTTTTGCTCCGTCTGTTTTTTTTCTTATGGGCCCTACTGGCCGCCGAGTTGAGTTGCGCACCGCGGACCCACATCGCGTCTGACGATGAGCGGGGGCGTCTCTGAGAAGCAGCAGCTGTTCCCTCGTGTAGATAGTCATATTTGGCGTGAGTCTCAAGTTGTGGTGAGCCAATATTCGTGTGGAGGTGCAGTGTTGTTGTCGTTAGCACTGGCTTGGAGCACCCGCCATTAGCACCGGGCGAGCTGGAGGCGCTAGCTGTAGCACTAGCTAGCCGTTAGCACCGAGACTAACGAATGAATGAACAAAGATAATCGAAGGGGGAAAGTGCGGAATTAATAGCTCGAACAGTCGCGCTGAGGTAACACGGGCCTGTGGAGCTAGGAAAAAGCAGGGAGTGTAGGTGAAAAATGTGGAAAAAAGCAAGAAAAGTAAGAAAGACCGTTCCGGGCGTAGACCAGTCGACCACAGCGCAGCGACCCGGAACTGGAAGCTGCGGTGGGTAATCATAATAATAATAACTTTATTATTATTAAAATAATTAAGCCCTGACAGCACTTGGTAGCTCCTTCAGCCAGAGACTGTTACACCCGCGCTGCAAGAAGGAGAGATACCGACGCTCGTTCCTACCGACTGCTGTCAGGCTGATGAATAAAAAATAACAATCATAATAATAATAATAATTAAATGATGTGAAGGTAAATTGTAAATAGTACTGCGATTTATCCATTTGTGTTCATATTGTATTTAATTGAAAGATGTTTGTTGTTGATTTTTTTTTCTCTTCTTCTTTCTACATACATTCTTGCTGCTGGAGGCTGTAAATTTCCCCATTGTGGGACAAATAAAGGATATCTTATCTTATAAGCACCATTCAAAACGCTCAAGAATACTTTACAATCAAGAACAAAACAATAAAACCACAGATAAAGCTACAAATAATGAAAGAAGAGATTAATCTAAATGGAGTATGTGATTTCAAATAGGTGGGTTTTGAAATGGGATTTGTAGGTAGAACGAGAACCAATATTACGGATGTTGGGTGGACGTGAGTTCCAGAGTTTGGGGGCAGAGCGGCTGAAAGCTCTGCACCCCATTTTGCTGAGACGGGCAGAGGGTACACACAAGGGGAGGGAGGATGAGGACCTGAGGGAACGAGAGGGAATGGAAATTTGAAGATCAAACAGTGGGGGCAAGGTTATGGATGGCTTTAATGGCTTTAGTTTATTCTTCAGTTTTACAGGGAGCCAGTGGAGCTGTCGGAAGAGAGGGGTGATGTGATGAAAGGAGGTGGTTCTAGTGCTGATCCGGGCTGAAGAATTCCAGTTGAAGTTTATGGAGGAATTTGTGATGGGCACCAAAAAGAAATGAATTGCAATAATCAATACAGGAGGTGACGAGACTATGGACAAGGATAGCAGTAATGTGAGGGGTGAGAGAGAGACAGAGACAATTGATATTACGTGGGTGGAAATATGCAGACCAGGTTATGTTATTGATGTGGGATTGGAAAGATAGTGAGCTATCGAGGATGACACCCAGGCCATTAACATGAAGGGAGGGGGACACAGTGGAAATATCAATTGTGTCGGCTTTGTGTCGGGTGGATTTAATACAGACGAGGAGGAGTTCTGTTTTGTTGCTGTTAAGTTTGTTTGTTGTTAAACCTCAATCCTCAGAGGCTTGAATGCCTCTAAATTCAATTTCCGATCCTGCAGTGCAGTGAAAAGTGTTACGTTCTGCATTACATTAAATAAAGACGCTTTCTTGGAGATTTTAATCCTTTATTCTGCCACTCTGCCGGCCTCACTTGGTTTTCATTATTGACTGTTCTCTTAACCAATCCTCACATTCCTCGCTTGGGCTACAGCAAGTGATGAGGGACAATACTTTGCATTTTGAAATCCAACAAAACGATTGCCAGCCCAACCACAACACCAACATGGACGAGGTGCCGCTCACTTTTGACATCCCAGTGAACCACACTGTCGAGAAGAAGTGGACCAGCACAGTAGTAATACGCACAATGGAGCGCCAGATGTTCGTTTATACTGTTGTCCTTGGTTGCCATGGTAATGGAGAGAAATGGACATCTACGGCAGGCAAGTGATTCCGCAATCAAGATTGTGGACACTTGGGCTAATGTGTCTGCTTGCGCTGTTCGAGCTTTCGGAAAATCCGGCATCTTTTATCAGGCAAACGATGGACAGGCATCAGACATACACTTCCTCCCACACCCACTTGGGATGCAAAAGATCATCTCCGTTTGTGTGGTAAACTTCGCAGACACACATACCGAAGTCAACCCTTAATATGGTGGCACACATTCGACAGCCATCAGACACACACTTCTTCACACACCCGCTCCAACATATACGATGGCAACAAAACATCACAAAATACTAGAGCTGTCAGTTTAGTGCGTTTTTATTGGCATTAATTTAAATGAATTTTAACGCAATTAAATTTTTTCTCGCGAGATTAACGAGGCACACGTAACAAGCAGATTTTAGGTTGCTCTACAAATACACCAGAACAAAACAACAAGCACGCTGCAGAAGTCCACGCTCATGTCTGTTTTGCCAGCCACGGCAGCGTGAGACACCTACAACAGATACTTAAAGAGTTTATGAATGGAAAGTTTACTTTTAAAAGTAGCCAGATTGCTCCACTGACAATACCAAAGTTACCTGTTGCCACTGACGCGATTGGTGGAACTATTTTGTGTGGAAGGTTACAGCGTTCCGTGTCCATATAAATAGAGCGGGTGGAGCTTCTCTGTGTTCGTCTGACAGTGACAGTGCTCTGCTGTGGTAGCGACCTAACGAAAATCAAACGTCTCCAGTGTTGTCATCGAACCAAGTGTAGTCATCCGAAATGAGGTCTACACAAAAACCGTAGAGAGACTTCCGCGCAAGAAGGACCAACACAATCAACATAGTCTGACTGGGTTAGGGGGAGTGAAATCCCCCCTCTTTCAGAATGGTTTGCCCCAGCAGCACGGGGGAAGTGCTTGCGCTTGTTTGTACGGCCGACAGTTTTGAATACAGCGGCAAATAACGAACACTGGTGTCCGGGGTCTCGTTATTCTCCAACAAACAAAGAAACAGACTGCTGTGTTCAAAGCAAACTTGAGAAAAACGAAGTATGCAACCATGGTTTAAATCCACTATAGCCTGAGTACTAGTTTACCTTAGATGTGCACTTTATAATGTTATATTGCTCTGTTTTGATTTCAGTAAAAAAAGCTGTTGTGTGACAGAATATTTTTTTCACTGTTGTTGATGGACAGTAATATTGTGTGAGAGATTATGTGTGAACAACAGCTCCAAGTGAAAAATGTTCATTGTTTGTATTTACTGAACAATGAAATTGTTATTTCAGTAAATATTTGCATTTGGCACATAGAAAATTGATTAATGATTCCAAGTTGATGAAAGCATTAAAATGGGGGAAACCCATTTTCACCCTCTCTCTCAGGGAGAGCCTTGCAACCCTGTGGAGGTGTCACGTAACGAGGTGGTGGTGAACCCCAAAAAGCAAGCAAGAGGGAGGAGCAGTGTGTACTTGACGAATTATATTGAAACATAGAGAAAACTAAATCCAAAAACATAGTCCTAATAACGAAACAAATCCAAAGTAGCAAACAAAAACCATGACTGAAACTCAAAATATCAATAACAGAAACATGACAGACAAGCAAACATGACAGCAGCAAAGAGCAACAAACAATGACCCGACAATGAGTAGTCGGCCGGGAGTCCTTTTAAAGCCACTAAGTACCTAACGACCAACAGGTGTGCAGCTGCAGGGAAAAGCCCCACAGTGCCACCTGTTGGTCACAAACCGAAACATGACAGGAGGCAACTCATTTCAGCCACTTGTATTCTTATTGTCATTCTTTCAATCATGAGTCACACCTCGTAACCATATGTGGGGGTAGGAGTGGAGATTGAGGGGTAAATGGAGAACTTTGCATTGTGGCTCAGATCCTTCTTTATCACGACAGATCGATGCAGAGTTCGCATCACAGGAGATGCTGCACTGATCCACCGGTTGTTCTCCTGCTCTATCCTGCCCTCACTTCTGGACATGACTCCAAGATTCTTAAACTTGGATTTGAGGTGCTCATTATTTATCCCAACTGCTTCACACTTGGCTGCGAGCCAATCCCAGTGAGACATGGAGAACGGGGCTTGAAGAAGCGAACAGTGCCACACCATCTGCAAAAAGCAGAGATGCCACCTTCTCAACACTTCGGCTGAACCAAAAATTCTGTCCATAAAGTTGATGAACCCCATACTCCCGAAACACTCACCACATAAGTCCCCGAGGGACAATCGAACACATGTCGACTGGTTGGGCGAGTTCCCGTGTACCCTCGAGAACCCTGCTAAGGATGGAGAGGTGGTCCACTGCTCCACAGCTAGGACGAAAACCACACTGCTCCTCCTGAATCTGAGGCTCGACTTCCCGACGGACCCTCCTTTCCACCACCCCTGAATAGATCTTACCAGGGAGGCTGAGGTATGATCACTCTGTCGGTGAAACACAACCTCCAGTCCTCCCTCTTAAAAAGATGGACCACTGCCCCAGTCTGCCAATCCAGAAGCACTCTCCCTGTCCCTGTGTCCCTGATGTTGCAGAGTTGTCCCCACCAGGAGAGCCCCACCATATCCAGAGCCTTTCGGAATTGCGGACGGACCTCATTCACATCTAGATGTTGCATTCTGGGGACTTCTGGGTAGAGCGAACGCTGGCGCGTTTTAGCTGCCGCTGCTCTCCCACAAACTTTTGTGTTTTACGGTGTTTTACTGTTTCGCATGGAATCACTATCATCATCTCACAGTCATTCCACCCAGCCCCCATTCACGCCTGCCTCGCACTCTCAACTATCTTCGACTGTTTCGTCCCGGCGTCTCAGCGTCCTACCTGTCAACCTGTCGCTCCTCCATCGACCTGTCAAGGGTCTGCTCCAGTACTCGGTGGCCGAGCTCCAATGGCTGGGCCCTCCTCCTGCTCTACACCGGCTCCCGGACATCGTTCGCTTTCCTTCTCGGAAATATATTCATCGTGGGACTCGTCGGGGCTTCTGCCTCAACCGATCGAACACCATCATCTCCTTCTGGTCTTCCTCCCGTCGGCCATCCAGAAACGCCGGCCGATCCATTGACCATCGTGCGTTAGCCGGCTTGGCTAGGTCGGCTAACGGCCCCCGCAGCAGCGAGACCGTCAACTTCGGGCTACTTAACATCCGTTCGCTTACTGGGAAGGGAAATCTCATTCAAGATATCCTCACGGACCATAAGCTTGACATTCTTTGCTTAAATGAAACCTGGCAAACTCCCGGGGACTTCTCACAGTTGAACGATTCCACTCCCCCGGGATTTGTTTACATTTGCAAGCCCCGCGATTCTGGTCGCGGAGGAGGTCTCGCGATAGTATACCGCGAGAAGTGGAAAGTACTTCCGGTTTCTCTCCCGCCACTTTCCTCCTTTGAATGCCTTGCCTGTCAAATATCCGCACCCATTCCCACGATTATTGCCACAGTGTACCGCTCCCCCAAACCCCACCGCGACTTTTTGTCTACTGTCCTCACCCATCTCTCCTCTCTGTCACCAAATGTAATAATCCTGGGATATTTTAATATACATATGGACACTGCTCTTCCTCTCACCATTGACTTCACTTCTTCAATTAACAGTTTTGGTTTTGATCAATTTGTAGATTTTCCCACACACATCAAAGGTTACACACTGGATCTGATCTGCTGCTCTGGTATTTCCCCCTCCAACTGTACTGCTGATGAACTTCCAATAACGGACCACTTCCTTATCTCATTCAACATTACACTCCAGCTCTCAACTGCCAAATCACCCCGGACCATTGTTTACCGTAATATTAAAGACATTAACATTGACTCTCTCACTGCATGGCTGACCACCCTGACTCCGGACATTGACTCCACTCCTGATGATTTGGTTTTCCGATGTAACTCTGGTCTCACCGGCATCCTCAATACGCTCGCCCCTGTCAAGTCCCGCTCTGTCCTTTTTACTCGGTCTGCCCCTTGGTTCACCCCTCATCTACGTTCCTTAAAATCCCAAACCCGGCAGCTTGAGCGACTTTATAGGAAAACCGGCCTCACTGCTCACAATGACATCTATGCAGCTCAACTATCCCTCTACAAGGATTCCATCTCTCAAGCAAAATCACATTACTACTCCGGACTCATCTGCTCCAATGCTGGAAATACTAAGACTCTCTTTTCTCTTTGGAACAGAATCACTCAACCTCCTGACTCCCTACCACCTCACTTTTACTCTCGTGACACCTGCAACGCACTTCTCCTCTTTTTCAACGAAAAAATCAACAGAATCCACCAGCATCTGGGCTCCTCTGTACCTTTCCCGTCCTCTGACCTTCTCACCCCTTGCAAACTGTTCTCTTCTTTTGAACTCCCCCATCTCTCATTAATTTCACACCTCATCATTAAATCAAAGACTTCCTCCTGTCAGCTCCAACCCCCTCCCCACAGTTCTGGTCAAATCCTGCCTACCCTCTCTGCTTCCCTTCATCTCAGCCATTATCCATTCCTCTCTGTCGACTGGAATTGTTCCTGTGCTCTTCAAAACTGCAGCTGTCACCCCAATCCTGAAAAAACCTGGTTCAGATCCCAATGACTTCAATAACCTACACCCCATTTCCCATCTTCCCTTCATCTCGAAAATTCTGGAGAAAACTGTCACCTCTCAGCTCCACTCCCACCTCACCGACAATAGTCTTTATGAACAATTCCAGTCCGGCTTCCGTCCCCGTCACAGTATTGAAACAGCCTTCATAAAAATCACAAATGATCTTCTCATGGCAGCAGACTCTGGCCTTATCTCCATCCTCATCCTCCTTGACCTGAGTGCAGCCTTTGACACAATCTCTCACCCCATCCTCCTCAATAGACTCTCTACCATAGGCATCACCAACACCCCTCTACGTTGGTTCCACTCATATCTCACTGGGCGCTCTCAGTTCATTCAACTTGATTCTTTTACTTCACAATCCCTCCCCGTTTCTTCTGGTGTTCCCCAGGGTTCTGTCCTCGGCCCGCTCCTCTTCATTGTCTACCTCCTTCCGCTCTGAAACATTTTCCGCAAATTTTGGCTTACACTTTCACTGCTTTGCGGATGACACCCAGCTCTATCTTTCCAGCAAACCCGACGCTTCTCTCCCACCCTCATCCCTCTCTCACTGTCTCTCAGAAATCAAATCTTGGTTCACCCACGATTTCCTCAAGCTAAACAGCAATAAAACTGAACTCCTACTCGTCGGTACCAAATCCACTCTAAACAAAGCCGACAGTTTCTCCCTCACAATTGATAATGCCGCTATATCTCCTTCCCCCCAGGTGAAGAGTCTGGGTATCATCCTTGACAGTTCACTATCCTTTAACTCCCACATCAATAACATTACCCGGTCCGCTCATTTCCACCTTCGCAATATAAACCGCTTCTGTCCCTCACTCACTCCGCACACCACCGCTATCCTTGTTCACAGTCTCGTCACTTCCCGTATTGACTACTGCAACTCACTCCTCTTCGGTGTCCATCAGAAATTCCTCCATAAACTTCAACTTGTTCAGAATTCAGCAGCCCGGATCATCACGAGAACCCCCTCCTTCCAACATATCACCCCCATCCTCCGACAGCTCCACTGGCTTCCTGTTCAAATTACTTCTCTATACATTCAAAGCCATCCATAACCTTGCGCCCCCCCTATCTGTCAGATCTTCTTCAAATCTCCATTCCATCTCGCTCACTCAGGTCCTCATCCTCCCTCCACCTTTTTCTACCCTCTGCCCGTCTCAGTACAATGGGATGCAGAGCCTTCAGTCGCTCTGCCCCCAAACTCTGGAACTCACTTCCTCCCAACATTCGTAATATTGACTCTCTTTCCTTATTCAAAACCCAGCTCAAAACCCACCTATTCAGACTTGCCTACCCGCCTTAAATCTTTCTTTCTTTCTTTATTATTTTATCTGTGTTTTACTATTGGTCTTGGCTGTACAGTGTCCTTGAGTGTTGTGAAAGGCGCTTACAAATGTGATGTATTATTATTATTATTATTATCTGGGGCTTTGTCACCCAGGAGCTTAAAGTTCCTCAGTAACTTCAGCCCCAGATATAGGAGGGCCCACCTAAGAGTCCCCAGACTCTGCTCCCTATAAGGAAAGTGTGTTGGTGGAATTGAAGAGGTTTTTTTAAGTGTTCTCCCCATCGAGGTCAGCAGTGCCCTTTCTCCAGTATCTACAGTGTTAATGATGCACTGGTTGACCTCCTGAAACGCTGAATCGTAGGCCAAGAGCTTTTCTTTTATTTGGTCTGACTGCAGCATTTGGATATTTGGGCTACATTTCCCATGAGACATGGAAGCAGGAAGTAGTTCCAGGTATGATGAGAACACAGACGTCTGTTTGCGATGATATGAGTTAAAGTAAAAAGGAAGGAATTTGAGTAAAAGCTGAGAAATTGAAAACGCAACATCTCTACATAAGGCGCACCGGATTACAAGGCAAACTGTCACTTTTTTGACAAAAGAAAAAAAATTGGAGTTCTCCTTATGAACTCAAAAAAAAGATTACTATAGTTTTGAGGCAGGGATTTTTTTTTGTGTGTGTACCAATTGTTGTGGTTGACTTAGCCAAGTTAGACCAAGTTTTCCAAGTTCTACTTTAGAATTAAACTTTCCCCAGGAATAATGGAACCTCTCACAGGTTTTAAAAATGTGACGACAATTTTAAAATCTTGCTTGTGATCCAGGGTACAATGTGCTCTGGCCCTGTTTTCCCTACCTTTGTGATAACTTTGCCTTTGCTGACTGACAATGTTTGAGTTTGTTTACAATGAGCAAGCTTCTTCTCTGTTTTTGGTACTTTCTGTGGTAGAGTTACACAGGGTTGGGAGTGTTAATTAAAAATGTATTCCAATACAGTTAATAGTTACATGTTAACAATTTATTTGGTAAAGTAAGCCAAGCACCAAGATAATAAAGTAATGTAGCTTTGAATTACTTTTGGATAATTCCAATACCATTATCTGATCTACATAGCCTCAAGAGGGTCGCACGTGTGTGCTGGGGCCTATCCCTGCTGGCGTCGGGAAGTTGGCGAGGTTCGCCCTGAATCGGTTGCCCGCCAATCACAGTGCACACCTAGACTAACAACTGGTCGTGCTCATAATCCCACCTGGGAACAATTTTAAGTGTTCAGCCAACCTATCACGCATGATTGTGGAATGTGAGAGGAAACTGGAGTTCCCGGAGAAAAAACAGGTAGGCACGCAGAGAACATGCAAACTCCACACAGGAAGGCTGGACCTCCCTACTGTGAGGCAGACGTGGTCCGATCGGAGCCCAGTGAACAAACGCGTAAGATAGGCATTGTCAGAGTTTTTACTCGGACAAAGTTAATCAAATGACTCGTCACACAGGGAAGATTGTCTTTCTGATTGGCGGAAGAGGATCTCTGAGGGCAAACAACGATAGTTGGTCACTCTCAGAGTTCCTTGTCCTCCAGTCTGACTTTTATTGTTGGCATATACAAAACACAAGAAAAACATTGCCCCCGATATTTGCATACCACACACCTGGTCCAGCCAGGAATCCATTTGTGATCGGTCTGAGAAGGTATGTCAGTATTGACCCGGTTTGTGACAATTGCATTAATGGATAATAACCAGCTTCCATCAGTGCTTAGTACGTTAGTTTTTGGAAGTTTCAGGTCATTCGTCAGCAAAACGGGTGTCCGTCAGTGACTTATTGACAGACCTTCTGTCAGGACTGATGGAATGCTCACCTCTGGTTATTGTATCGGTGAGGAGAAGTAAGAAGCTATCGGTAAAAAACAGTTAACGTGCATTCCTACATCAAAGTACCGTATTTTCACGACCACACGGTGCACCGTGTTGTTGGGCGCACTCTCAGTAAGGGGTGCTATTTCTGTATTTGAAAAATACACAAAACGCACTGTATTATTGGGCGCAGCCAGGCATGGTAAAACATACGCCAGCTTAAACATACGGCATGCATGCACGCACGCTAAAAACAAGTTTTTAAAAAGACAACGGAAGCAAAACTGAGTTCGGTTGTACTTTATGTAGCCATTTTACAATGTACTCACGTTTTTCTCTTCACCTCCTACACGCTCACCCTTCACTCATTGGCGACTGGTACCTGCTAGGGGCGTGCCTTAGCGTCCTCTTACACGCCCACCCTTCACCTCATTGGCGACTGGTACCTGCTAGGGGTGTGCCTTTAGCGTCCTATTACACGCCCACCCTTCACCTCATTGGCGACTGGCACCTGCTAGAGACGTGCCTTTAGCGTCCTCTTACACGCCCACCCTTCACTCATTGGTGGACTTCCGCATGCCTGTCGTCACTCACTCCGCCTTCCTCTATATAAACAGCGTGTCGGCCAAAGGTCAGAGGTCAGGCTTTGAAACTCGGCGCATACACTAGACGCTCCGCATTATAAGGCGTCCTGTCCATTTTGGAGAAAATTTAAGACTTTTAATGGCGCCTTATAGTCGTGAAAATACGGTAATGTGTTTCGGGACATTACGTAAAAGCTTCGATTGAGAGCAATATAATTCCCAGTCCAATAATGAAAATGTGTGCCTTACCTGTTTTAGGACTTCCTGTTTATTCTTGTTGAGCTCCTCATATTTAAGTTTCCACTGACTGAGCTCTGTCTCTAGCTTCTCAATGCTCTTACTCAATGCAAGCTTGTCTCTGTGTATGACAAAAACATTTTTTGAGAAATATATTATCACAGGTGGTCATGTGGCCCGCGAAAGCAAATCAGTAGTGACAACTTCCATGAATCGGTGGCAAAATTTCAAATTGTCCTGTGTAATTCATAATAATGTTGAGATTTTGGAAGAAATTTTGACCCGTTTTTTCACACACACACACACAATGACATGCCGGCTCAGACGTTGCCCGGCCAAACAAGGTCTGCATCAGGTGCTGGGGAACCAGAGCACCTTGATGAAAAATGGGCTAGTGGAGACAAACAAACGACAAAGCGGAGATGGGCAAGATGGAGAACGTGTCTCGGTTGGAATGTTACAACTCAAGCAACCCTAGTCAGAGGGTTTACATACAGAGAATGTGGGCTGAATAGTTACTTCGAAACCCACAGTCACGGTTGACCACGAAACAACTAGTAGCTCGGTGTTCCAACATCCACAAATACAGATTCCATGGTGAAGGGCCCCAGGCTGCCAGATCAGAGGAGGAGGAGGTTATTCCAGAGATTAGGAGGCAAGCCCCAATTAATGAAATGCTGAGTGAGGCAGCAACTCATGGCGAGAATGAAGGCTGGCCAAACTAGAAACAATGGCAATGTGAAGTACCACCTGAAAGTCTCATGGAAACTATGCAGCACTGAGGGTGATACCTACCGTAATGATAACCTTCGGCATCAGTGATCCTTGGGATGCTTGGCTATAAGAGCAACCATAGGAGCCATGACATACATTACACACCATAGAAAAGACGGTTGGAGGCTAAGATCCAGGTGGCTCGGAAAGATGTGAGTCAATTAACGGAGACCCAGAGAGGTGTGATTAAAAGGCCGATACCTGGGAGGTACATCCAGATGACCATACCTGTAGCACTCGAAACTGCCAAATAAATGCTACAAGCCTTGTCCAGTCATCTGAAGAGGTACACGAAAGAGAATGAGGCCAGGTGAAGAGGAAGGCTGTTCGCAACACAACCTGCGAAAGTGTACATTCGGTGGCAGGGTTCTGCCAGCAGAGCAGACCCACCAAGACTGGAAATTGAAAGGTACTGGAAAGGCATATGGGAGAAGGAGGTCGCACATAACAGCAGTACGCAATGGCTGGTGACCTTGAGAGAGGAGCACAGTAACATCCCTGAACAGAACCCAGTTACAATCACAGTGGGCCGGACATGGTCCACACCTACTGGCTAAAGAAACTCACAGCACTCCTTGAGTGCCTAGCAGCACAAATGAACCCACATCCAACTATCGGCCAATAACCTGTCTCCCCACAACATGGAAGCTCATCATTGCGACATTGATCAATACTTGAGCGAAGCACAGAACGGCATTCGTTGAGATACCAGAGGAGCCTAACATCAGCTCCTGTTGACAGAACAGTCACACAAAACTGCATATCCTGACATACCAACCCGTGCACAGCCTGGATTGATTACAAAAAAGTCTATCACTCCATGCCACAGACATGGATCACTGAATGCTTGGGGTTGTGTAAGGTCAAAAGGACCCTAAGAGTCTTCATTGCAAACTCAATTAGGATGTGGAAAACCACACTTCAAGTCAAGTCAGTGCAAACATTGAAGTGGATTGAAACACACAGCTAAAGACAGGCAGATACATATGAACAAATAAACATTAAATCGCAACAACACACAACCAAGGGCAATTGTGATTATTGTGGGTTAAAGCCACGGTAATGAATTGTTGAAGTGCAATAATCCGATGACAGATGTTGAGAGGCATGGTTGTGGGAGGGGGCCGGGGGGGGGGGGGGGGCTCAGGGGGAGTGCAGGAAAAACATGAAGGGAGTTGAGTCTTCTGATTGCTTGTGGAATAAACTGTTTTAAGCCTGCTGGTTTTAGCACACCCCTCCGTGAGTCGTCACCTTACCGTGGTGGAGGGGTTTGTGTGTCCCAATGATCCTAGAAGCTAAGTTGTCTGGGGCTTTATGCCCCTGGCAGGGTCACCCATGGCAAACAGGTTCTAGGTGAGGGGCCAGACAAAGCACGGCTCAAAAGACCCCAATGATGATAAAAATAAATGGATCTAGGTTTCCCTTGCCCGGACGCGGGTCACCGGGGCCCCCCTCTGGAGCCAGGCCTGGAGGTGGGGCTCGTTGGCTGGCGCCTGGTGGCCGGGCTTACACCCATGGGGCCCGGCCGGGCACAGCCCGAAGAGGCAACGTGGGTCCCCCTTCCCATGGGCTCACCACCCATGAGAGGGGCCAAAGGGGTCGGGTGCAATGTGAGCTGGGCGGCAGCCAAAGGCGGGGACCCTGGCGGTCCGATCCTCGGCTGCAGAAGCTAGCTCTTGGGACATGGAATGTCACCTCTCTGGCAGGGAAGGAGCCCGAGCTGGTGTGTGAGCCAGAGAATTTCCGACTGGATATAGTCGGACTTGCCTCCACACACAGCCTGGGTTCTGGTACCAGTTCTCTCGAGAGGGGTTGGACTCTCTTCCACTCTGGAGTTGCTCACGGTGAGAGGCGCAGAGCAGGTGTGGGCATACTCATTGCCCCCCGGCTCAGTGCCTGTACATTGGGGTTCACACCGGTAGACGAGAGGGTTGCCTCCCTCCGCCTTCGGGTGGGTGGACGGGTCCTGACTGTTGTTTGTGCATATGCACCAAACAGCAGCTCAGCATACCCACCATTTTTTGAGTCCTTGGAGGGTGTGCTGGAGAGTACTCCTGCTGGGGACTCCATTGTTCTGCTGGGGGACTTCAATGCTCATGTGGGCAATGACAGTGATACCTGGAGCGGCGTGATTGGGAGGAACGGCCCCCCCGATCAGAACCCGAGTGGTGTTTTGTTATTGGACTTCTGTGCTCGTCACGGATTGTCCATAACGAACACCTTGTTCAAACATAAGGGTGTCCATATGTGCACTTGGCACCAGGACACCCTAGGCCGCAGTTCGATGATCGACTTTGTAGTTGTATCATCGGATTTGCGGCCGCATGTTCTGGACACTCGGGTGAAGAGAGGGGCGGAGCTGTCAACTGATCACCACCTGGTGGTGAGTAGGCTCCGATGGTGGGGGAAGATGCCGGTCCGTCCTGGCAGACCCAAACGTATAGTGAGGGTTTGTTGGGAGCGTCTGGCGGAATCCCCTGTCAGAAGGAGTTTCAACTCCCACCTCCGACAGAGCTTTTCCCATGTTCCGGGGGAGGCGGGGGACATTGATCCCGAGTGGACCATGTTCCATGCCTCTATTGTTGAGGCGGCCAATCTGAGTTGTGGCCGTAAGGTGGTTGGTGCCTGTCGTGGCGGCAACCCCCGTACTCGCTGGTGGACACCAGCAGTAAGGGATGCCGTCAAGCTGAAGAAGGAGTCCTATCGAGCCTTTATGGCCTGTGGGACCCCAGAGACAGCTGACGGGTATCGACTGGCCAAGCGGACCGTGGCTTCGGTGGTCGCCGAGGCAAAAACCAGAGCGTGGGAAGAGTTTGGTGAGGCCATGGAAGCTGACTTCCGGACGGCTTTGAGGAAATTCTGGTCCACCATCCGACGTCTCAGGAGGGGGAAGCAGTGCACCACTAACACTGTGTACAGTGGGGATGGGGCGCTGCTGACTTCGACTCGGGACGTTGTGAACCGGTGGGCAGAGTACTTCGAAGACCTCCTCAACTCCACCAACACGCCTTCCTTGGAGGAAGCAGAGCCTGGGGACTCTGAGGTGAGCTCTCCTATCTCTGTGGTTGAAGTCACCGATGTGGTTAAAAAGCTCCTCGGTGGCAAGGCCCCAGGGGTGGATGAGATCCGCCCGGAGTTCCTCAAGGCTCTGGATGTTGTGGGTCTGTCCTGGTTGACACGCCTCTGCAACATCGCGTGGTCAACAGGGAGAGTGCCTCTGGATTGGCAGACCGGGGTGGTAGTCCCTCTTTTTAAAAAGGGGGACCGGAGGGTGTGTTCCAACTACAGAGGGATCACACTCCTCAGCCTCCCTGGTAAGGTCTATTCAGGGGTGCTGGAGAGGAGGGTCCGTCAGGAAGTCGAGCCTCAGATTGAGGAGGAGCTGTGTGGTTTTCGTCCCTCGGGGAGTTCTGTGGGGGGTGCTTCGTGGGTATGGGGTACCGAACCCCCTGATACGGGCCGTTCGGTCACTATACGACCGATGTCAGAGTTTGGTTCGCATTGCCGGCAGTAAGTCGGAATCGTTTCCAGTGGGGGTAGGACTCCACCAAGGCTGCCCTTTGTCGCCGATTCTGTTCATAACCTTTATGGACAGAATTTCTAGGCGCAGCTGAAGCGTTGAGGGGGTCCGTTTTGGGGGCCTCAGTATTACATCCCTGCTTTTTGCAGATGATGTGGTGCTGTTGGATCCTTCAAACGGGGCTCTCCAACTCTCACTGGAGCGTTTCGCAGCCGAGTGTGAAGCGGTTGGGATGAAATTAAGCACCTCCAAATCTGAAACCATGGTCCTCAGTCGGAAAAGGGTGGAGTGCCCCCTCCGGGTCGGGGAGGAGATCTTACCCCAAGTGGAGGAGTTCAAGTATCTTGGGGTCTTGTTCACGAGTGGGGGTAGGAGGGAGCGGGAGATCGACAGGCGGATCGTTGCAGCGTCTGCTGTGATGCGGACGTTGTATCGTTCTGTCGTGGTGAAGAAGGAGCTGAGCCAAAGGGCGAAGCTCTCAATTTACCGGTCGATCTACGTCCCAACCCTCACCGATGGTCACGAGCTATGGGTCGTGACCAAAAGAACGAGATCCCGGATACAAGCGGCTGAAATGAGTTTTCTCCGCAGGGTGTCCGGGCTCTCCCTTAGAGATAAGGTGAGAAGCTCAGTCATCCGGGAGGGGCTCAGAGTCGAGCCGCTTCTCCTCCACATCGAGAGGAGCCAGATGAGGTGGCTTGGGCATCTGATTCGGATGCCTCCTGAGTGCCTCCCCGGTGAGGTGTTCCGGTCATGTCCCACCGGGAGGAGACCCCGAGGAAGACCTAGGACACGCTGGAGAGACTATGTCACCCAGCTTGCCTGGGAACGACTCGGGATCCCCCGGGGAGAGCTGGAAGAAGTAGCTAGGGAGAGGGAAGTCTGGGCTTCCCTGCTAAAGCTGATGCCCCCGCGACCCGGCCCCGGATAAGTGGTAGATGATGGATGGATGGATGGATGGATGGGTTTTAGCACAGAGACACCGCAGTCGCCTCCCCGATGGCAGCAGGTCGAAGAGGCTGTGAGATGGGCGGGTGGGGTCACCTGCGACCTGGATGGCTTTGCGGGTCAGATGAGAGTTGTAAATATCCAAGAGTGGGGGAAGAGAGGCACCAATGATCTTCTCAGCTGCTCTCATAATGCGCTGCAGACTTTTTCGGCAGGACATTGTACAAGCGCCGTCCCACATGGCGATGCAGCTGGACAAGATGCTCTCAATGATGCCTCTATATGAGAAGACCTTGACGTACCAGCTGCGCCCTGACACGCACACACAACCAGACAATCACTCGCACACACACTCTCTTGTATCACTGCCTTGGTTGTTAATGTCTTGTGACTTGTTGTAACTGTCATACGCTTGTGCAGGAGTTTTTTTTTTTTGCCTAACTAAAATTATCCTCAAAATGAGGATAGTTCAAGCATGGGTTTTTTTCTACCCCACTCCCTCCCTTTTGGTGTCTTTCTGACTTCCGGGTTGAGTGAACGGTGGCGCGCTTGGCTGCCGCTGCTTGGCTGCTGCTGCTCAACCCGTATTGTGTTATTGCTTTGTTATTGTAAAGTGGCCTTGGTGGGTGCTGGTGAGCTTTTTTTTGGCCAGTGAAGTGGTATTTTGGCTCAAGGACAGGTCTTCAGAGATGTGCACACCAAGGAACTCATCATCTCCCCTGCGGCACCGTCGATGGTCAGCAGAGCATGCTGGGCGTGCGTTCTCCTGAAGTCCACAAAATCCCCTTCGTTTTCTCCACATTCAGGTGGATATTGTTGCCTCTGCACCACAAGGTCAGCCTGCTCATCTCACACCTATTGACTCATCGTTATTGGTGATGAGACCCACCAGTCGTGTCGTCTGCAAACTTCATAAAGAGGTTGGAACAGGATGAGGGAGTGCAGTCATGGGTCAGCAGAGTGAAGAGGAGGGGGCTCAGCACATATCTTTGGGGGGCGCCTGTGGTCTCTCCGTCAGAAAGTCCAGCAGCCACGATCAGTTACCTCCTCTACATGGATGACATAAAGCTGTATGCTAACAGCGAAAGGGACATAGACTCCATGATCCACACAACGAGGACGAACAGCAGTGACATCGGGTTATCATTCGGGCTTGAGAAATGATATTGGATGGTAACTAAGAGAGGCAAGGTCGTCCACACTGAAGGGTCTAACTCCATGGCGGAACAACAGCAGATATTGAGGACAGCTACAAGTACCTCGGTATGCCACAAGCCAATGGCAACCTCAAACTCACAACAAAACCGGCTATGGCCAAATACCTCCAGGGGGTGAGGCAAGTCCTACGAATCCATCTCAATGGCAGGAACAAGACCAGGGCAATAAACAGCTACGCCCTGCCAGTTATGAGATACTCTGCAGGACTATTAAGGTGGCCAAAAGACGAGATTCAGACCACGGATGTTTAGACCCGAAAGCTCCTAACCATGCATGGGGGGGTTCCATCTCAAATCCAGCACCCTGAAACTGTACGCAAGCCATAAGGAAGGAGGCCGGGGACTAGTGAGTATGAGAGCCACTGTCCAGGATGAAAAATTCAAGTTCCATGAATACATCAAGGAGAAGGCTCCAATGGATGACATACTCAGAGAATGTCTCAGACAATGGAGAACAGAGAATGAGGTGCTGGAAGAGGGACCATCATGGGAGGACAAGCCCAGACATGAGATGTACAACCGGACCCCAAGTGATGGAAACAACAGAAAGAAGGAACACGAGAAACTGGAGAAATACCAAGGGCTCAGAGAGGAGCTGGAGAGAGCCTGGAAGGTAAAAGTGAGCACTCGGGGCAGTGACCACCAAACTGGATGAGTGGCTGCAACAGATCCCGGGAACAACATCTGACATCTCAGTTCAGAAAAGCGCAGTCCTGGGAACAGCAAAGATACTGCGCAGAACTCTCAAGCTTCCTGGCCTCTGGTTGAAGACCCGAGCTGAATGTGAAACGGACACCCGCCAACGGGTGAAACGAGAAATTTACAGTATATATCTACTGTATATATCTGTATCTATATACAGTAGATAGATAGATAGATAGATAGATAGATAGATAGATAGATAGATAGATAGATAGATAGATAGATAGATAGATAGATAGATAGATAGATAGATAGATAGATAGATAGATAGATAGATAGATAGATAGATAGATAGATAGATAGATAGATAGATAGATAGATAGATAGATAGATAGATAGATAGATAGATAGATAGATAGATAGATAGAAACAGCTGGACAGAGTCACATTACTTTTTAGTTCCCAAGTTACAATTCAATTCATGCCTTTCATGAGAACAAAAATGGCAATGGTAAAACAATCAAACACAATGCACACACACATTTCATATTTCTTTCACATACTGTCTTTCACTTCATTTCGTTCCTTAAATGTGATTTCCGACTTGGATTCTTTCAGTTCTTTGTTAAGATTGTTCCATAAAATGATTCCTTTTAGAAAAACACAATGTTCCAATCGGTTTTGTCCTGAATTTCGTTTTTATTATATCTGTTCCTCTTAACTCAAGTTTGTTTTCTTTTTTTCAAATCTTTTCTGAATGGGATTTGCTCATTTTTTGGTGAACTTTCATCATTAATTGCAGAATACCGTAATCTACTAATTCAAAGAATTTCAACAATTTTTTACTTAGATTTGTTGGATCTGCTTATAGTTTTTGACTCATCATTCTTGGGCTTTTTTTTGCAGGCATTTCCTCTTACTAAAATTGAGTACTTCTTAGTTTTTATGACATTTTCTGACAGACAGGTGGTATTTTCAATAAAATTAGTTTTGTGAAACATCATGATTGGCCTTTTTTCCGACAAAATTTTTAAACTTGGACCTCATAAGTGGCAATTCGGTTAATGTAATGTTTTTTTCAAAAATCAATACTATTGGTCAGTGGCATAGAAGGGCTTTCCATTCTGTTATGCACCTGTTTGTCATCATATCATCTCTCGCATTTTAAAAGGGACTGCCAAACCATCAACGGATAATTTGCGTTGCTCACGACTCTCGTCCAAGTGCTTGTTTTCTAGGCCTGCTACGATCTCGCTCCTAGTCATAGTCTTTATATAAGAATTTCATTGTTTTGTTCCATTTTTGCATTGATGTTGTTTGTAGCATTATCCTCAGTGTGTTTTGGTCTTACTTGTGGTTGGCTTTCCCTTATCTTTTTTCAGCAAGTGATTCTGCGTTGTTTCCCTTGCCTTCAGCAAGCACTTTGGTGAGTCTCGTTCTCCTGGTTACTGGTTACCAATGTTTTATGTTTTACTTTGTTGGTCTCGCCACCTTTTTTTGTAAATTAACTATTTTTGTACTCAATCTTATCCTGCTCTGTGTTTGTGAGATCCCCTTCTGTTCCAGACTGATCCAGAACCATAACAGTGAATAGTTGAACAATCATGCCATCTTTCAGGTCTCCTGAAAAGTCATTTTGGAAGTACTGTACAAGATTTCAACCCGACACCAGCCATATATTATGTTTTAGAACGATACGTAGCTTATACTTGTGGCCAAAATGTAGCGAGCATCACATGTTGCATCAGGTACAATAAAATTACAAATTTGATTCCAATTACCGTATTTTCCGCAATAAAAGGCACATCTAAAGGACATGCTTACAATGCAGAGTTCAAACGTAATGCGATTGGATTCTGCAGTTGAACACGGAAACAGAGCAGTGGCAAAGACTTCACTGTTAACGAGTCAATGTTGTAACTTGCTGTTGGTTAAGTGAACTGTGTCACTGCTTTATTAGCAAGGCCACTCAAAAGCTAAGCTTAGCTGTTGTTCCATCCATCCATCCATCCATCCATCTTCTACCGCTTATCCGGGGCCGGGTCGCGGGGGCAACAGCTTTAGCAGGGAAGCCCAGATTTCCCTCTCCCTAGCTACTTCTTCCAGTTTCTCACCTTATCTCTAAGGGAGAGCATGGACACCCTGCGGAGAAAACTCATTTCGGCCGCTTGTATCCGTGATCTCGTTCTTCCGGTCACGACCCATAGCTCGTGACCATAGTTGAGGGTTGGAACGTAGATAGACCGGTAAATTGAGAGCGTCGCCCTTTGGCTCAGCTTCTTCTTCACCACGACAGACCGATGCAACGTCCACATCACAGCAGACGCTGCACCGATCCGCCTGTCAATCTCTCGCTCCCTCCTGCCCTCACTCGTGCACAAGACCCCAAGATACTTAAACTCCTCCACTTGGGGCAAGATCTCCCCCCCCCCCCGACCCGGAGGGGGCACTCCACCCCTTTCCGACTGAGGACCATGGTTTCAGATTTGGAGGAGCTGATTTTCATCTCAACCGCTTCACACTCGGCTGCGAAACGCTCCATGAGAGTTGAAGAGCCCTGTTTGAAGGAGCCAACAGCACCACATCATCTGCAAAAAGCAGGGATGCAATACTGAGGCCACCAAAACGGCCTCAACGCTTCGGCTGCGCCTAGAAATTCTGTCCATAAAGGTTGTGAACAGAATCGGCGACAAAGGGCAGCCTTGGCGGAGTCCTACCCTCACTGCTCACTTAGCTGTTTGTTCAAATTTCTTTGATCTGTGACGTCGTTGCATCGGCACTGATTGGTTGAACCACGTGCATACGTGCTCGCTCTCATGCGCACAGCAGAGAGCAGCGTACTATGGACTGCTGAGACACGCTTCACTCGAGTGCCGTTGCTACAGTTCTGTTAGTATTTTCCTTGAGCGTGTACATTGTGTCTTAAAGTGCGGGGCGTCCTATCTATGAAAAAAAATTACAAAATAGGCCATTCATTGAAGGTGCGCCTGATAATCAAGTGCGCCTTTTAGTGTGGAAAATATGGTACTCTCTTTGTTCTCGTTCACATTCTCTGCCAGTTGTCATTTTCTGCCAAATTTGAGTGCAAGCTGGTTTCGAACTCATCATGCGGCAGTCCTTCAATTCTTGAAAAACAACTGTGGAACTTAAGATATCATTAAGAACAATTATTTCCTTTCCTGTCTTGTTTTACTGTTGGACTTTGTTCCTTGCATTTTTCAGAGCAAAGAACTTTGTATTTCTCACATGAATTTATTGATTGTATTGATTAAACTTTATTAATTGGAAAATCCATCCATCCATCCATCCATCCATCATCTACCGCTTATCCGGGGCCGGGTCGCGGGGGCAACAGCTTTAGCAGGGAAGCCCAGACCTCCCTCTCCCTAGCTACTTCCTCCAGCTCTCCCCGGGGGATCCCGAGACGTTCCCAGGCCAGCTGGGTGACATAGTCTCTCCAGCGTGTCCTGGGTCTTCCCCGGGGTCTCCTCCCGGTGGGACATGCCCGGAACACCTCACCAGGGAGGCGCTCAGGAGGCATCCGAATCAGATGCCCAAGCCACCTCATCTGGCTCCTCTCGATGTGGAGGAGAAGCGGCTCGACTCTAAGCCCCTCCCGGATGACCGAGCTTCTCACCTTATCTCTAAGGGAGAGCCCGGACACCCTGCGGAGAAAACTCATTTCGGCCGCTTGTATCCGGGATCTCGTTCTTTCGGTCACGACCCACAGCTCGTGACCATAGATGAGGGTTGGGACATAGATCGACCGGTAAATTGAGAGCTTCGCCCTTTGGCTCAGCTCCTTCTTCACCACGACAGACCGATACAACGTCCGCATCACAGCAGACGCTGCACCGATCCGCCTGTCAATCTCCCGCTCCACCTTGCCCCAACTCGTAAACAAGACCCCAAGATACTTGAACTCCTCCACTTGGGGCAAGATCTCCTCCCCGACCCGGAGGGGGCACTCCACCCTTTTCCGACTGAGGACCATGGTTTCAGATTTGGAGGTGCTGATTTTCATCCCAACCGCTTCACACTCGGCTGCGAAACGCTCCAGTGAGAGTTGGAGAGCCCCGTTTGAAGGAGCCAACAGCACCACATCATCCGCAAAAAGCAGGAATGCAATACTGAGGCCCCCAAAACGGACCCCCTCGACGCTTCGGCTGCGCCTAGAAATTCTGTCCATAAAAGTTATGAACAGAATCGGCGACAAAGGGCAGCCTTGGCGGAGTCCTACCCCCACTGGAAACGATTCCGACTTACTGCCGGCAATGCGGACCAAACTCTGACATCGGTGGTATAGTGACCGAACAGCCCGTATCAGGGGGTTCGGTACCCCATACCCTCGAAGCACCCCCCACAGAACTCCCCGAGGGACACGGTCAAACGCCTTCTCCAAGTCCACAAAACAGATGTAGACTGGTTGGGCGAATTCCCACATACCCTCGAGGACCCTGCTAAGGGTGTAGAGCTGGTCCACTGTTCCACGGCCGGGACGAAAACCACACTGCTTCTCCTCAATCTGAGGCTCGACTTCCTGACGGACCCTCCTCTCCAGCACCCCTGAATAGACCTTACCAGGGAGGCTGAGGAGTGTGATCCCTCTGTAGTTGGAACACACCCTCCGGTCCCCCTTTTTAAAAAGAGGGACTACCACCCCGGTCTGCCAATCCAGAGGCACTCTCCCCGTTGACCACGCGATGTTGCAGAGGCGTGTCAACCAGGACAGCCCCACAACATCCAGAACCTTGAGGAACTCTGGGCGGATCTCATCCACCCCTGGGGCCTTGCCACCGAGGAGCTTTTTAACCACATCGGTGACTTCAGCCACAGAGATAGGAGAGCCCACCTCAGAGTCCCCAGGCTCTGCTTCCTCCAAGGAAGACGTGTTGGTGGAGTTGAGGAGGTCTTCGAAGTACTCTGCCCACCGGTTCACAACGTCCCGAGTCGAAGTCAGCAGCGCCCCATCCCCACTGTACACAGTGTTAGTGGTGCACTGCTTCCCCCTCCTGAGACGTCGGATGGTGGACCAGAATTTCCTCGAAGCCGTCCGGAAGTCGGCTTCCATGGCCTCACCGAACTCTTCCCACGCTCGGGTTTTTGCCTCGGCGACCACCGAAGCTGCGTTCCGCTTGGCCAGTCGATACCCGTCAGCTGCCTCTGGGGTCCCACAGGCCATAAAGGCTCGATAGGACTCCTTCTTCAGCTTGACGGCATCCCTTACTGCTGGTGTCCACCAGCGAGTACGGGGGTTGCCGCCACGACAGGCACCAACCAACAAACCCTCACAATACGTTTGGGTCTGCCAGGACGGACCGGCATCTTCCCCCACCATCGGAGCCTACTCACCACCAGGTGGTGATCAGTTGACAGCTCCGCCCCTCTCTTCACCCGAGTGTCCAGAACATGCGGCCGCAAATCCGATGATACAACTACGAAGTCGATCATCGAACTGCGGCCTAGGTTGTCCTGGTGCCAAGTGCACATATGGACACCCTTATGTTTGAACAAGGTGTTCGTTATGGACAATCCGTGACGAGCACAGAAGTCCAATAACAAAACACCACTCGGGTTCTGATCGGGGGGCCGTTCCTCCCAATCACGCCCCTCCAGGTATCACTGTCATTGCCCACGTGAGCATTGAAGTCCCCCAGCAGAACAAGGGAGTCCCCAGCAGGAGTACTCTCCAGCACACCCTCCAAGGACTCCAAAAAGGGTGGGTATGCTGAGCTGCTGTTTGGTGCATATGCACAAACAACAGTCAGGACCCGTCCACCCACCCGAAGGCGGAGGGAGGCAACCCTCTCGTCTACCGTTGTGAACCCCAATGTACAGGCACTGAGCCGGGGGGCAATGAGTATGCCCACACCTGCTCTGCGCCTTTCACCGTGAGCAACTCCAGATTGGAAGAGAGTCCAACCCCTCTCGAGAGGACTGGTACCAGAACCCAGGCTGTGATGGCGGCAAGTCCGATTATATCCATTATATCCGGATATAATTGGAAAATGTTAAACATTTTTACTCCATTCTCTCTGACTCGTTTACTTTGAATTCATGATTTGTCAAATTGTACATATTGAAAAATAATTGTTAAATTGACATTATTTTTATTTTAATGCGAAATAAATTAACATTTATGACCACAAACAACAGAACAAAAGTACCGAAAATTGGTACTATTGAGTACCGGCATCGATTCCCAGGTACAAGAATCGAAAACCGAACCGGTTCAAATGTGAAAGGTACCCATCCTTATTAAGCAACTTATGACCTGGAAACCGAATATCACTGTTTGAACAGGTGTGTGAGTCAAGGTTATTAATGTATTTTGTGTATCGTATTTTCCACACTATAGGGCGCACCGAAAAGTCATCGATTTCCTTAAAAGCTCCCAGCGCGCCTTAAAATCCGGTGCGTCTTGTGTACGGTCATTACGGTAATATGTTGACCCCCCAAAATGGCTCCTTGCTGTTGGTTCAGTGAACTGTCTCACTACTTTATTAAATAACTTTTTGTTGCAGCTCCAAAAGAAGGAGAGCTGTGGTGTTGTTTTTTTTAAAACGCACACTTTATTAATGGTTTTCACAGTCTCAACAAATACAGGTACATCTTTGTCCGTCTCCGTGTCTTCTCATCTTCCGTTTGACTCGAGAGGCGTTCATGACCGCCTCAGAAAAACGTAAATTAACGATTCCTTCGATGAAACAACGAAAATTGAAAACAATGCATCAAAATTCTTGCTACTGGAGGCTGTAAATTTCCCCAGTGTGAGACAAATAAAGGATATCTTATCTTATCTTAAAACATAAAATCAAGCGATGAAATCACAAAATAAGTGTATAGCCTCCCTACAGAATTTAGTTTATAATTTTCTTGTTTGTGAATACAGTCCACAACAAAGAAATAACACTTCTGAGACAGTCTAGTCTCCTACATTTTACTGACATGTCAAGTCAAGTCAAGAACAACTTTGTCAAATGTGCTGTACAGCACAGATGAATTTCCTCCCTCTTAAACAGACAACATCTGATCATTCTGTTGAAGCTACGGTCAAGGAAATGCCAAAATTAATTCTGTAGGGTTTATTTTGTGATTTTCTCGCTTGATTTTCTGTTTTGATGCATTGTTTTCAATTTTCGTAGTTTCATTGAAGTGATCGTTAACATACGTTTTTCGGAGGCCGTGGTGAACGCCTCTCGAGTCGAACAAAAGGAGCATAGCCCCATTGAGTGGATGCGGTGTGGATCACGCCTTGTAATCCAATGCGTCCAATATATAAAAAGAAGTACTAAATAGGCCATTCAATGAAGGTGCATCTCATAATCCAGTGCGCCTTTTAGTGCGGAAAATACGGTACCCTAAAAGTACAAGTGAGATTGATAAATGAAACCCATTGACAATTTCCATCGCGACTGTTGGAAAACTGTGTGACGCACTCTCTCTCCTTCAACAGGACTTTCTGAGACTCGTCCAGACGAAGTTGCAAAGCATGGAGTTTGCTTAAGTCGTCCTCTGTGGTGCTTATATCACCCCACAACTGCCTGTTGCGTTCTTGCCGGCTCCCACCAGAAGAAGAGCGTGTACCAGATGGATTAATGCCACCACGGCCACTTTGACTGTCCCAGGCCCCTTGGGTGTCGCCAACTGGACTTCGTATATTCAGCACAGACTGAAAGAGCTCCATTTCCTGTGGGTACAAAATAAAAAACAAACAACCATGTATTGAAAACACCTGAACAACCTAAAATTGATCAAGACTAAATCAGAAATATGATGTTAACGAATCCATACACTCTTCAGTTCAACACAAAAAACAGTCACCTTATCTATATCTATATTTATATTGCACTTAATTGAACTGTGTACATTGAAACTGAAACATTTATTTTTGTGAATGCTAACACTTTGTTTTTCTTCTTTCTACCCCCCAATGTAGCTGCTGTACACTGTAAATTTACCCAGTGTGGGACAAATAAAGGATATCTTATCTTATCTTAAATGCTTCAATTTCATCAGGTCGTACAGTGCAAGTGCAAGTTTTAATACTCCAAGTGGCACATCGAGCGAAGGCGCTCCAACACTGTGCCCGTCTGTCAGACTGCACAAATTCAGGTACAATCAATCAACCAACCAATCAATCAATAAACCAAGCTTTATTCATATAGCACTTTCCATAAATTAAAAAAAAATTTAAAAAGGTGCAACTCAAAGTGCTCAACAGTAAAACATTTCAAACTTACAACATAAAACGAGGACCCCTTCCACTCAAATCCTTCCCATATAAATGAAACAATACAAGTCTGTATGTGTACTTTGTACAATGTGGTCACTGATCAGGCCCCAATGGTTTCTACAAAAACAACATGGACCTGGCAGCAGTCGCTGATCAGATACAACTACAATTACTACGACTACTACTATTACTACAACTATAACTACAACTATTACTAAATATAGTAATGATAATTTCTACAAAAACAATAGGGACCTTGTAGCAGTCGCTGCATTGGAGTTTTTTTTAATGGAGCAAGTAAGAATAAAAGTTATTTTGATCAAATATGACCGCTATAAGCAGCATGGTGTTCGACTGGTTACCACACCCACCTCAGAGTACAGCAGTCAATGCTGGGATTTGGCCTAACTATGTTTGCATGTTCCCCCCGTGCCTGCGTGGGTTTTCTGTGGGTAAACTTGTTTCCACCCACATTCTAAAAAAAATGTATTGAAGGTTCATGGAAAACTCTAGCTCGTCCCAAGGTTTGACTGTGAGTGTACATGGTTGTTTGTCTATGTGTGCCCTATGATTGTCTGGCAACCAGTTCAGCGTGGAGCTTGCCTTCTGCCTGAGGACAGCTGGGATAGGCTCCAGCAAACCTGCGAGCCTCATGAGGACATGCACCTTGGATAATGGATGGATGGATCTCGAAAACAAAAGGCAAAAACTGAGGCAAAATTTCAAAGAAGATTAAAAATGCCCGGCTTCCCTTTGAGTTTACAGAAGGGCTTCAGAGACTTTTTTGTAGGTTTTGGACCTTCGACCTTTGGTACCTCTTGCTGAAATGTTCAACCTGAGTTGTTCAATTAAAATTTTTAAGAGGGCCCAACGAAGCCATTCTTAATGTAACTGCAAAATAAACTCATTGCTATGGGTCTAATTATGAACGTGGGTGGATTGCATTAAAAAAAAGTGCTTGGAATGTGTGTGTGGCAATGCTTCTGGTGCTTCAGCTTTATTTTCTATTCAAATTGCTTGGTGCTATTCTAACTTAGTCTCTCCTGGTTTCTTCTGGTTTCAATCTTTGTTGGTTTTTCATCAATACGTCAGAGGTGAGAAAATGTTGCCTCTGTTTCTAGCAGACATACCGGCTGACCTCTTCTGCGATCACACACACAGCTGGTGAAGCTAAAATGGGAAGTGAAAAACGGTTCGAGCTCTATCGTGGCACGCCATCGGAGCACGCCCTGGAACCTGGCGACTCATAACTGATACCAGCTGTTGGCTTTTCCGAAGCGCCACGGCATTGCTGCCTTCCACAGCTCCTTTGACAAGGGATCCATCTTCAGCTCTTGTGGGAATTTCTACAAGCTTGGCAAAGAGACGAGGCATCTCCTCCTATTGTTGCTCCCACAAGGATTGCGTTGTTAAACACCCGTTTGTTGACGAACAAATGCATATCCCGAGGGAGTATTTCCGTTTCCAGTGACCTGGATTTCCTCTATCTGATGGGAAACTCTGACATTTACCGGTGAGTATAATGCTTTCACTGAATAGTCACCACCTGACTGTGCCTTCTTGGACTCCTAGGTACTCCAGGCAGTGGTGGAAGAATGGTGAGAATTTTAACAAAACAATTTAAATGTAAACAGTGTTCATTCACCGCATCAATCACCAACTTTGAAGCAACTTTCTTTTAAGTCGGTCGTGCTGTCCCCGTGCTCTACGCTGCCATTTACCATCCTCCTAAATACAATACTTTTCAAATCTTGCCGAAATCATGCTAGGATATGATCATATTCTCCTCAAGGGGGACTTCAATATTAACGTGTGTTGTCCTCAAAAACCACTTGCAAAGGACATTTCAAGATTTATTGACTCTTAATTCTGTGCAAAATGTGACAAGCCCGACACATGAACAAGGAAATATTTTAGACCTAGTTCTTGCTTATGGTCTATGGCAGGGGTGGCCAACCAGTCAGGACGAAGAGCCAATTATTTTACTGTGTTACTGCACAGCCACATCATACCCTTCCTCGCACACACACGTGCACACACACACACACACTTTTTTGGCCAAAGATCGACTTTTGAAGTGACCAACTTCTCACAAACGACCCGATCTGCACGTACAAGCATACACACACATACACGCACGCGCGCTCACGTTGTCACGTTGTGCCCGAAGCGATAGAATGATCGCTTCGTGCACAACAAAATAAGGAAGTGGATCCCCGAAATAGCAGACACAAAAAGAGATTTTGTCAGAGAACAAAAGGAGTCTTTGATGACAAACACAAAATACCCGACAGGGAGAATAACAAAAAACGCTGGACAAAATAAGGACCAGGGATAGAAAAAAGAGAACAACAGAAAACGCTTGCGGAAAAAATAGCAAGGAAGGTCTGATTAGACAATTATATAAATTTCACACGCAAGAGGAACAATGACGCGTAATAACAGCCACAAGGCTAAGAGGCAACGAATAATCCAAATAGGAATTGAGCGAGAGAATATTGGCGCGGCGTGGAATTCTCCGGCAGTGAGTAGACTGCCAGAGCATCCAAATAAAGGCAGAGTAATCACTCACAAATGGGTGACAGTTGTGCAGGCGGCGGGGAGAAAGCCCGCCCCCTGCTGGCAAACACGGGACGTGACAGTACCCCCCCCCCCTCAACGGACGCCTCCCGGCGGCCTACCCGGTTTGGACGGGTGAGCAGCGTGGAAGTCGTGCAGAAGGGACGGATCAAGGATCCAGGAGCGGGGGACCCATTGCCGCTCCTCCGGCCCGTAGCCCTCGACCAGATACTGGAACCCCCTGCCCCTGCGCCGAGAGTCCAGGATGGCTCGTACCGTGTACACCGGGTCACCATCGACGACCCGGTGCCACCGTGGCCACCTTGGACCCGTGCCCCCACTGCAACACCTGCGAACGTAGCGGTGGGGGCACGAACAGCTTCCCCGTGGGACATTCCGCCGGAACTTGGACTCCATCCTGAGCTGCTTGGATCCGCTGCTCAATCTCCCATCTCAACGCCCCCACGAGAATGGCCTCCGGTGTCCGGTCCCTTTCTGCGGGGTCGTGGAGATGGGAAAGGGCGTCGGGCTTCGTGTTCTTGGACCCTGGGGAGTAGGTGAGGCTGAAGTCGAACCGGGTCAGGAACAGGGCCCACAGGGCCTGACGGGCGTTCAGTCGTTTGGCGGAGCGGAGGTATTCAAGATTTTTATGGTCTGTGTACACGGTGAAGGGCTCCTTCGCCCCCTCGAGCCAGTGTCGCCATTCCTGTAAGGCGGCGACTACAGCCAGCAGTTCACGATTGCCCACATCGTAGTTTGATTCGGCTGCACTGAGTCGACGAGAGAAAAAGGCGCAGGGGTGCAGCCTCTGGTCGACCGGGGAACGCTGGGACAGCACCGCCCACACCCCTGAATCCGAGGCGTCCACCTCTACGACGAAAGGGAAATCAGGGTCAGGATGTTGCAATACGGGGGGATTGGTAAATGCCGCCTTCAGGTTTTTAAATGCCGCGTCCGCAGCCGGGTCCCATCTGAAAGGGACTTTAATGGACGTCAGTCGGGTCAATGGGAGCGCCTTTTGGCTGTAACCGCAAATGAAACGCCTATAGAAATTGGCAAACCCCAAAAAGCGCTGTAACTCCTTCCGGTTAGTTGGAATCGGCCAGTTCGTTACCGCCTGCGTCTTGTTGGGGTCTGCTCTTAGCTTGTCCTGCTCAATAATAAACCCCAGGAAAGAGATGACGGGTACATGGAATTCACATTTCTCTGCCTTGACGAAGAGCCGATTCTCCAATAAACGTTGTAACACCAGTCTGACATGTTGCTGGTGTTCATGTAACGACCGGGAGAAAATTAAGATGTCGTCAAGATAGACGAAACAGAAAATGTTTAGCATGTCCCTTAATACGTCATTGATTAAACTTTGGAATACGGCGGGAGCGTTTGTGAGCCCGAAAGGCATGACTAAATATTCGAAGTGACCTAGCGGAGTCTTAAAAGCAGTCTTCCATTCATCTCCCTCCCGGATGCGGACCAAATGGTAAGCACTGCGTAAATCTAATTTTGAGAATATAGTGGCTGTTTGTAAAGGAGCAAAGGCGGAGTCCAACAATGGTAGCGGATACTTATTCTTGATTGTGATTTCATTTAACCCACGATAGTCCACACACGGTCGCAGGGTCTTGTCTTTCTTCCCCACAAAGAAAAATCCCGCCCCTAACGGTGAGCGCGATGGTCTAATTAGACCGGCAGCGAGTGAGCTGTTTATATATTCTGTTAGTGCCTCACGTTCGGGTTGGGACACCTGATATAGCCGTGAATTCGGCAATGGAGTGCCCGCTTTCAGGTCTATGGTGCAATCGTAGGGACGGTGTGGGGGCAAAGAGCGTGCGCGATCCTTACTGAACACTTCTCGAAGGTCATAGTAGCAATCTGGCACTCCGTCAAGGCAGATAGTGTCGGGAAAGTCGTCACTGGCACGTCCGTGCTCCCCTACGGCTGATCGGAGACAGTGTTTGTAACAGTACCGGTTCCAACTTTCTATTGCCGGGCGCTCTCAGGAGATCACGGGGTTGTGTCTTGAGCCAGGGCAACCCGAGAACAATCGGAGCGGCTCGAGACCGCATTAAATAAAACCGTCGATGCTCGACATGGTTTCCGGATAATTGGAGTTTTAGTGGTTCTGTTCTTTGCGTTACTACCGCCAGGAGGCGCCCATCGAGATCACAAACCCGCTTTTTATCGGCCAATTCCTCGATAAAACAACCCAAATCCAATGCGAGGTTGGTGTCCATCAAACAATCATTGGCCCTCCGAGTCTATCAGGGCCCTAACCCGCAGCGACCGGGGCCCCCCAAATATCTCCCCTTCGAGTTCCAGTCTTTTGGGATGCCCCGGCCGGGAGTCGACTCGCCTAGGCTCGGGAGGCACTGCGCGGGGTCGTGACTCACAGTACTCGGTGAATGAAGAGAATGGATACTCCGGACAGCTGGGAGCAGCGTGAGGACCTTGTTGGACGCTGTCAGACACAGCCCGATCGTTGAATCGGCGCCTTCTCTCCTCTGATCCAAAGTTTTTGCCACCCAGCTGCATCGGTTCCTCCGCGGTGGCCATATTCCGGGATCGAGGGTGGTCTCCGGGCCCTGCTGCCCGAAGCGCCCCACGGTGTTCCTCGCGGTATGTGCCATGCCGGAACGGGAACCGATCACCTCCACGCTCCCGGTCTCTCTCCCAGGCGGTTGTCCATCAGAAGGGAGAGCTCGATTAACTCCTCCAGGTCCGTACTGTGGTCGCGGGTCGACAGTTCGTCCTTGAGCTGGGTGTTTAGCCCGCGACGAAACAGTCCACACAGCGCTGGGTCTCTGTAGCCACTCTGGGCGGCCAATATTCGGAACTCGATAGAGTAGTCCGCCACCGATCACCTCCCCTGGTGGAGGGCAAGTAACCGGCCCTCCGCCTCTCGGCCCCACGGGATGGTGGAACACCCGGCGAAACGCCGTTACGAAGTCGTGGAACGAAGACCGGAGACTCGGCTTCGCGTCACTCGTCGCCATAGCCCATGACGCTGCTGGACCTGTCAACAAGCTCATAACATAGGCCACTTTCGCGGACGGTTGTTGGTCGAATATGAGTGAGCACTGGTGGAGAAAGTGCCCACACTGCCCGTGCTCACCCCCGTAACGTGGGGGGTGTGGAAGTGACGGCTCCCTCATCATTGTGGGGAATGATGCGGGTGCCTCAGGGGTGGTTGAACGAACCCCGGGGGGAGGAGTTCTTCGTTCCTCCACCCGTACCAAACGGGGTTCGAACTCATCGAATCGATGAGCCAGCATGGAAACCGCGCCGCGGAGTTCCGAAATGGCTTGGCCCTGCTGACTCATCTGTTGCTCTTGTCGGGACAGAGCGGACAAAATCTTCTCTATGTCTGCGGGATCCATGGTGGCCGGAGAATTCTGTCACGTAGTGCCCGAAGCGATAGAATGATCGCTTCGTGCACAACAAAATAAGGAAGTGGATCCCCGAAATAGCAGACACAAAAAGAGATTTTATCAGAGAACAAAAGGAGTCTTTAATGACGAACACAAAATACCCGACAGGGAGAATAACAAAAAACGCTGGTCAAAATAACGACCAGGGATAGAAAAAAGAGAACAACAGAAAACGCTTGCGGAAAAAATAGCAAGGAAGGTCTGATTAGACAATTATATAAATTTCATACGCAAGAGGAACAATGACGCGTAATAACAGCCACAAGGCAAAGAGGCAACGAATAATCCAAATAGGAATTGAGCGAGAGAATATTGGCGCAGCGTGGAATTCTCCGGCAATGAGTAGACTGCCAGAGCGTCCAAATAAAGGCAGAGTAATCACTCACAAATGGGTGACAGGTGTGCAGGCGGTGGGGAGAAAGCCACGTGGGTGCCCACCAATGCACCAGCGCACATATGCACGCACACCATGATGAGCAACAGTTGGAACAGGCCGAAAATGAATGAAAGCTCAAGATACAGTCAAACTCCTCTAGAAGGAAACCTACATGGGCCAAAATACCCCCTAATGTGAAAAAAATCTTCATGCATTAACACCATTCCCATTCTACTTCCCCCCATACAATGAAAAAAAAGCCTGTTGCGTTATACGAAATCATTTTCTCTGCTCCAGCCTCGCGAAGACATTCACTACAACGAAGTCTAATCCAACAGCGACCTCTACTGCTTCGTTCGGAAAGGGCAACAGCAACCCCAACACTGGTTTACATCGTGAACGATGTTTTTTCGGTCACAGGTGCGAGTTTCCTGAACGCAACATACTCATAGCTGCTCTGCCATTGGCTTACCTAGCATCACCCTGGCCTCCAATTGGCCAAGAGGGACCTCACTGTCTATGTGTGTAGATACTGAAGCTAGATCCGTAGATTGTTTATGGCTCGATGGACATTCAAATAAACAAACGTTTCCATTTCGTATTTATATTGCACCTAATTGAACAGTGTTTGTTGTTTTTTTTCTTCTTGTGAAAAATGTCTTGCTGCAAACATCATTTCATTGTGGAGGAGTTTCACTGTACAAACAAACAAAACTTTTACTCCCCCATGCATTTCCTCCACCCACCCCTTGCGGTCGACTTGGGACCAGTTCGCTGGCTCCCGGTCGATTCTGATCGACATACTGGGTACCCCTGCCTTAAAATCAGAGGTAATTCGCTGACTAGCTTAGCGCCTTTGTTTGCACATGAGCTGTGATGCAGTCCCCTGATTGGTTGCCCTTTATGTCAATCAAGTAACGGGATTGATGATAGGTTGACTAGCTTAGCGCCGTTGTTTGCCCATGAGCAGTGATGCAGTCATCTGATTGGTTGCTCTCTAACACACTTTTTCTCTCTATGTCAAGCAATACAATACAATACAATACAATACAATACATGCTGATTTATATAGCACTTTCACAACAGCGGCAGCTGTAACAAAGCGCTTAACAAAACAGTTCATCCATCCATTTTCCGAACCGCTTGATCCTCCCTAGGGTCGCGGGGGGTGCTGGAGCCTTTCCAAGCCGTCTTTGGGCAGTAGGCGGGGGACACCCTGAATCAGTTTCCAGCCAATCGCAGGGCACACAGAGACGAACAACCATCCACACCCACACTCACACCTAGGGACAAATTAGAGCGTCCAATCAGCCTGCCATGCATGTTTTTGGAATGTGGGAGGAAACCGGAGCAACCGGAGAAAACCCACGCAGGCCCAGGGAGAACATGCAAACTTCACACAATGGGGCCACCCATTATTATTATTATTATTATTATTATTATTATTATTATCATCATATATATTTTACTTGTTCAACTACAACCCCTACAATTTTTTGGCGAAGCAGACCTTGTAGTACGTGTCACCAAGATAGGCGAAATTGTGGAGTCCAAGATGACGGAGTGTGCATCAGTGTGTTTGTCCTGCTGCCTTGGCTTTATTTTCTACTAAATCTGTTCTGCTGGTCTCCAGTGTTTGGTATAGCTCCACACAGTGAGGCCGGAGCTGGAATCGAACCCGGTACCTCTGCACTGTGAAGCCGACGTTCTAACCAAACAAAACAGTTAACAAAGTAAAATAATAAACACAACACAACATAAAACACAGACAGTCGCGCAGTCCTAACCACTTTTCCGTCACACGCTTTGTTGTTTGAAGCAGTTTGAGATGAAAGAGGAGAGAATCAAAGTGTCCTTTAACCAGTGGATCCGAGACATCATGCTCAAAATGTGCAAAAAAAGATTGGTTCACTTCTCCTGTCCCATGGAAATCCATTTCAATTTCAAGAGCCGACTCTCAGTTCCAAATACGCATTGGCGCTCTGCGCCGACGCTCCTCTCTCATCCTCAACTTCAGCAGCCATCCATCCAGCCTCACCAACGCCGACTGCCCAACAGCGACGACATCTCCACTAAACAAAACGGGGTAGTGAAAAATTCTGCCCATTACAGGTCTGTCCAGCACCGACAGTCAATGGCGCCGACATTCCTCCCAATCAAAATCTGTGCTGGTACAAGTGTGCTGCCGAGAAGGCGCAACCACTAAGCACAGGTACTTCTCCTTTGACAAATGTCGTGGCCAAAAAACGCTGAAAACAGTCCGTATCAGGTCCACACGATAAAACAACAAACAACATGTGACAAAACAAAAAGACAAAAACAACAAAAAAGAACAAAAAAGCAAGGCTCTTGAAGAGCACTTGCCGAAGGCTGCCTACTCGAGTCAAGTAACGGGCAATCAAGTAACGGGATTGCTGATTGGCTGATGGAGTACATTCTGTGAAGTTGGCGCCTTGTTTCAGATTCAGAAAACTTTATTTATCCCCGTGGGGCAATTGGGACTTAACAGGCACGCTCTGCATAAGAAACATGAAAAACAAAGACAAACATGGGATACGGTGCAGAGGGCCTGTCGGTACTCACTGTGTGCACATCGCCCCGAGATTTTACGTCAGAAAGGAAACCACTAAAGAGAGAGAGAAGGAAGAAAAAAAACACGCTCAAACTCTCCTCTTCTGAGGATAATTCGAGTCCAGGAGAAAAAAAAAGACCCCAGCATGTAAACAAGCATATGACAGTTACAGGTCACAAGACATAACATGTAATGAGGGGGCAGATGGGGGGGAGCGCGACGCGGACCGACTGACGAGCTGCTCAGTGCATTCGAGAGCTCAGTTTATGTCGCGGGGAAAAAACAGGACCACTAAAGGTGGTGATACAAGGGTGTGTATGCGCATGTAATTGTCTGTTTGTGTGCACGTGTCAGGCCGCAGCTGCTTCGTCAAGGTCTTCTCATGGAGACAGTCCTGACTTAGGCGTAGAAAAACGGGTAGTGTGTTTCCGGTAACCCGACCGACCCAGAATTTCTACGTCGAAAAAAAAACTTTACGTTCGGCATTTTTTTCCAAACAAGCCTCTACATTTTTGTGTAGAGGGTTTACATCAGTGCAAACTCTCGCGATATTCAAGTTGAGCGCATGCGTCATTTGCCCTGTCGTCTGTCAACAACATTGAAACATGGCGGCGGCCGCGATCTGGGACGCCAGTTTAAACCGCGTTTTCTGTGTTACAGTTGCATGCTCGCACCGTAATGTTAAGAAAATAGCATTCATTGATGTATCGAAAAAAATCTGTGAACTATTTGATGAACACCACGGGCCGAGTAAACACCGAGTGCGGAGGAGGACGTCGGCGGAGGCCGAGTCCGAAGCTGGGAGAAAACTAAATAGGTGGCGCGGGCGCCGGCTGCGGAGCAGCGGGTTCAATGTCTTCTTGTTTTATGTTTTATGGTTATTTTGTTTAAATTTTTGATGGAAAAAAAAAAGATTAAAAAAAAAACTCTTTCCGACCTACCGTCCTATGCTGAAATTTTATGTTACCGGAAACACACTACTTTTTTTTCTAAGCCTTATCAGTCTATGGCCGAGAAGGAGGGGGTGATGGTAGGGCACTCGCTTCCATGCGTACTTTCTTCCAGGGGAAAGGTCTAGATAGCAGATGTTTTGGGAACAGGCTGCTAACAATTCCAGACAGCCCCGTGGCCTGTCTCTTCAATGGCATCGATCAGCCAAATCCGCAATTTCTTTTCTGAGCGCTGATTCCAACTTCTCCAAGATGTTGTCCATCTTGCAATGACGCTCCAAAACCGCATCCATTTTGCGGTTGAGCTCAGTCACTGCTTGAGTCTGAGTGTTGGACATCTGCACCATGCCATCCATAAAGACCGGCAGCTTCTTCAATTCCAATAAGGCCGCTCCCGTCGGTTGAATTTTGCGATAGATCAGTAAACTGCTAATACCAAACAGCAGCATACCTGTTATCAGAAGGCCGATAATGTAGATGTCTTCACATCCTCTATTGACAGGCACACCATTCTCCACTTCCTCCGGGGATGTAGGGTGTACCCAGCAGCAAATGTCCCCAAGGGGCAAGTAGGCTCCCCACTGCCTGCTCTTCTCGTCGAGAAAATTTTGTCGATGGCATCGAGAGACAAGTTGTTCCATGTTTGTTTTTAGGATGAAAATAAGGCAGGAGGCTAGGATAGTCAGACAAGGACAGCACAGAGGGGAGGACAGGAGCAATGCAAAAACGCCTTCGTCGAGAGCCAAGCAGAAAAAGTAAAGTCAAGCAGGAAAAAGGATTGCCGCTGCCGAGGCGTTTGACGCTTGTCGTGCGAGAGCCCGGGGGCCGCATTGAACCATCCAAAGAGCCGCATGCGGCTCATGAGTCGCGGGTTGGCCACCCCTGGTCAACGGGGTCAAACTTGGAAGTCTTGGACAATGTGATTTCTTAAAATAGGACAGTTTTCTTTGATGTAATTTCATCGCGTGCTGTTGTTCAATAATTTTTAACCCTCTCACTACTTGTCACGTCCCGTGTTTGCCAGCAGAGGGCGGGGTTTCTGCCCGCCGTTTACACACCTGTCACCCATTTTGGAGTAATTGCTCAGCCTTTATTTGGACGCTCTGGCAGTCTACTCACTGCCGGAGAATTCCACGCCGTGCCAATATTTTTCTCGCCCAATTCCTACTTGTATTGATTCATTGCATCTTAGCCTTGTGGCTGTTATTGCGCGTCGTTGTTCCTCTTGCGAGTGAAATTTATATTCTTTATCTAATCTGACCCTCCTTGCCATCTTTTTCCGCAAGCGTTTTCTGTTGTCCTTTTTATGTTATCCCTGGTCCCTATTTTGACCAGCGCTTTTTGTTATTCTCCCTGTCGGGTTATTTTGTGTTCGTATTAAAGACTCCTCTTGTTCTTTGACAAACCTCTTTCTGTGTCTGCTATTTCGAGGATCCACTTCCTTATTCTGTTGTGCACGGAGCGATCATTCTATCGCTTCGGGCACAACGTGACACTACTGGTCGGTTCTCTGATGTCTTTCATAACATTTACAATACAATACATGCTGAATTATAAAGCGGCAGTTGTTGCGTGCCCTTTTGAAACACACAACTCACCTCTTGGTTCAACTCAATCTGCTGTGCTCTACTGGATTTGGTGGCTCCTTTAAAAACCATGCGGTCAAAACCTAGACCCAAGTCTTCAAGTCAAGTCAGCTTTTACTGTCAAATATGCTCTATGTGTAGTATACAGCACAAATGAAATTGCTTTCCTCTCTCAACCACAGTGCAACCATGAAGTGCATTGACTACACACAGCTAAAAGTTACTTAAAATTACATAAGGCATAAATATATAAATATGTTAAACAAAAATAAACTCAACAAATAGCAACAACAGACAACTAAGGGCACTTGTGATTATTGCGGGAAGTGACTTGTTTTAAGTGCAATAGTCTTGGTTTAACGACAGAACTCACGCAGCTAAACAGGAGTGCAGCTCTTATCAAATTTGGAAAGACGACTGGCATAACAACCAGACCCCAGTTAAAGAGGCCAAAAGAGAACATTGATCAAACCGAATTCAAGCTAAACCCACGCCAAAACCCACCTACTATTTAAAACTATTGATACTGTACTTAAACCTCCTCGCCTATTTGCTCCAACTCTTCACCCAAATGCAACAGATTCCTTCAGTTTTTCATTGATAAGGTGCCACAGCGACCACATTTGACCCCACGTTCAGCTGTGTTACATTTTTTTGAAGCTGTATCCTTGACGTTTTTAGGGGATGTGGTTTGCTAGGCTAAGCCATCTGGCTCCAATTGTGACCCTGTTCCTCCGTATTTCTTTAAGGTTCTCCGGAGTATCGGTTTTTAGGCACAGTTAACACACCGGTCTTTCCTCGTCTCCCACTGTAGTCATAGAAAGCGTGCGCTGCACTCATTACGTCATATTTCCATGTTTTAGCTTTCAGGTGACTTTCTTTTGTCTCATTATCTTTGTCTTTTCTTTTCATCATGTGCTTGAGGGTTTGTTTTCCAACACTTCATATCGCCTACAAAAAAACAAAACAAAAAAATACACCGTAGAGCTAATACTGTCACGGTTCTGTTTTCGGTCTGGCCAGCAGGTGGCATGAGCGGACTTCTGTGAACACCTGCTGCCAATCTGTGATTAGTAGCCTCAGTATTTAAGGACTCCTCCGCCGTGCACCTGTTGTCGGAGTGTTGTTTATTGCATTGCTGTTTCTCTGCTCATTGACTAGTTGGCTTTTGACCTCGTCGTGTTTCGCTGTGTATTCTCGGCACCCATGATGTAGTAAGTATTGGTTTTGTTTTGTGATTGGGCTTTCTTGCGTGTATTTGAGATATATTGTTTTTTGTTTGTATTCTCGGTCTTTATTTTTCTTTTTGTAATTCATTTTATTTACCCTGTGGTCCTTGTTTTGACCAGAGCTTTATGTTCCCTCGTTATCGGTGCGATTTGTACAATATATTTTTATACGGTGACCTTGTTTTCGTCTACGATTTAGATTCCAAACCAAACTCGGCTTGTCCGAGACCTAACAGAATACTCCGACCACTATGGATCCTGTAGAAAATGAACAAGATCATGACTGCCTTGAGCAGCCAGGGGCAACTAGTGGGCCAGCAAAGACAAGAGCTCGCGCAGCTCCAGGAGGCAGTCACCATGCTGGCTCTGCAGCTTGAAATTTTGAGTTCCCGGATGGAACAAATGAGCCGCCGAGAAACGCCACCGTCAAGATCCCCTACGGTTACAACCGAGATACCATCTTTCCCGATCATAGGGCGGGAGCCTAATTTCCCACACCCCCCTCGTTATGGTGGTGAACCGGGACTCTGCAAACAATTTTTGCACCAGTGCTCTTTAATTTTCGATCAGCAACCTTCTGCTTACGAGACGGATAGCACCAAGGCGGCGTCCTGGGCAGTGGAAATAAGCAATGCACAACCCGGGCTTCGGTCTTCCTTCCCTTCACAGAGTTTCGTTGCGTGTTCCAGCATGCAGCAAGGGTGGTCGAAGGACGGCTATTAGCGATACGGCAAGGTAGACAATCCGTTGCCGAATATTCCATTTCATTTCGTATTCTGGCAGCCCGTACTGGTTACGGGGACCGCGCTCTGTGTGGGTTGTTTCGCCGCGGGTTGAATGCATCTTTGAAGGACGAACTGGCAACCCGCGATGATAGCACCAGTTTGGAGGAACTCATTAATCTGGCCCTGGCTGTGGACAACCGCATGCGGGAGCGCGAGCGGGAATGCGGGGACGAATGGGGAGATGCCTGTTTTCATTCCCGACGTGCGGGTAGACGGCCGGCTGACCGCGAGTCCTGGCGACCGTCCGGACCCGAGCACCACCCCTGTTCCGGTCCAGCTGGCGCGGAGGAGGAGCCCATGCAGCTGGGAGGCGGACGTTTGGGACCTGAGGAGAGACGGCGTCGGATTCGGGACCAGGCCTGCTGCTACTGCGGCCAACCAGGACATCGAGTTGCCGAATGTTCCGTGACACCGGCCCGCCCGTCCAGGCGCCTCGAGAACTGTGAGTTCACGCCCCGTACTGACTCACGGGAGTCGAGTAGGGAGGAGTCCCGTACGGGACATCCTAATAGACTGGAGCTGGTTGGAACTATCTATGGTCCCTCACGGGCCATTACTATTCTGGTATTGGTGGACTCAGGGGCGGACAATTGTTTTTTGGACCCCATGTTAGCGAGGGAACTGGGTTGCCCTGTGGAGGAATTAGAAGAAATCAAGCGTGTTCACGATTTGGACGGGCAGCTCTTGGCGGAAGTGAGAGAGATCACCGGGCCATTGAAACTAAGGTTATCGGGCAATCACATTGAATTCCGAAGGTTTCATTTAATGCGGTGGTATATTAAGATATTTTGTGATGTTTTCTTTAATCAATGTATATCTTCTCAGATATAAACTCTTGAACTCGCTTTGGAATGCTTTTAAATGATTGCAAGTGAGATAAACTCTTGAACTAGCTGCATAACTTGCATGCCTAAGCGACCTCATAGTTTGCTTTGCTATGTTCCTGAATTGTCGAAACTTGTTTGCAAAAGAGGGAACAAGGCAAGATGTTCTCGTGGAATGCCACTTGGTTACACAACAAACAGTGTGGCGTAAGGGGAGGTGAGAATGGCCACTCACCCCTCCCGATGCACACACTTTAGAGGAGAAAAGGAGGGGAGCGATGCTCCTTTAGCAGAGTCTGCTGCGGGTAGCGTACGGACGCCAAGCTCGTATTGAAGCTCACTCTGCTGAGGGTGTTGGCTCTCCACCCTAATGGCATACGGTAAGAGTATATCATCGTTAGCTTCATACAACTTGTTTGAACTGTGTTATCACTTCTGTGTGGGACCAATAAAGTGCCTACTGTTGGTAGCCAGAAGTGTCTTGTCGTTATTTCTGAGAGCTTATCTCCAACGATCCTATTAAAATTAACACTCACACCGATTGAGTGTCAGAAGTGTTTCAAAACATGCGGTCTCGATCCGTACCGTTAGTTTTGGGGTTGCCTTGGCTGAGAAACCATAATCCAGTCAATCCATTAACTTTGTCCGAGAAAATCTCTGACAAGTAGACTGGCCCACACGATCCACTAGAAAACAGATGCAACGTTTCTTGGGTTTCGCAAATTTTTATCCCCGTTTCATCCGTAACTACAGCCAGAGAGCCCTGCCTTTGACCCGGTTAACCTCTGTCAAGATCCCCTTTAGGTGGGACACCGACAACGCGTTTTTAGAATTAAAGAAGGCCTTCATGAAACCCTCCGGTATTGCAACATCTTAACCCATCCTATCCTTTCATCGTAGAGGTGGATGCTTTGGAATCAGGGGTCGAGGCGGTATTATCGCAGCGATCGCCAGTCGACCAAAAACTCCACCCTTGCGCCTTCTTCTCTCGTCGTCTCAGTCCAGCCAAAGCCAACTACGACGTGGAAAACCGTGAACTGCTAGCAGTCGTTTTGGCACAACAAGAATGGCGACATTGGCTCGAAGGGACTGAAGAGCCGTTCACGTTGTATACCGTAGGGGTGTGGAAAATAATCGATATTAATCGATACATCGATGCGCACGTCCGCGATCCGAGTGCATCGGCTCATTCACTGGGTACGATGCGATTGACGGGTGAAATCGCGATTCATCACGATGCATTGATGGGTATCGGTGAAATCGCGATTCATCACGATGCATTGATGCGTTTTAGGGGTGTGGAAAATAATCGGTAAAATCCGATTCTAGCAACCGTTTTGACGGGTGAAATCGCGATTCATCACGATGCATTTGGTGGGTATCGGTAAAATCCGTTTCTAGCAACCGTTTTATTCATGTTAAACGTCACCTATTTGCCCTTTCCTAGGCGCAATGAATGCACCATCATTGTTTTGCGTTTTGTGTTGAATACGGACGGTACACAACTAGCGAAACATGGAAGTTAGCGCAAGCAGCAGCGAGGAATCTATTATATTTAATGCACCCGCAACATTCAAATCTTATGTTTGGAAATACTACGGCTTCGAAAGGAAAGACGGAAAGCTTGATAAAACATCCGTAATTTGCAAGGAATGTCGCACTAAGAAGCCATACAACGGCAGCACCACAAATATGCAGACCCACTTAAACCGATGGCACCAGATCACCGACAAGTTTCCCTCCCGCTCCCCCGCTTCCACGCCCAGTTCCTCCTCGGACACCGGAGAAACTCTTGGTAAACCAGGTCAGGATCAGAAAAAAATTGCCTCTTATTTTGGGAGTCCCCTTGCAACTCACTGTGACCGCGCAATGGCTATAACTAAGGCCACTGCTTATTTCATATGCAAAGACCTCCAGCCTTAGCGTGGTGGACAACGAGGGTTTCAGACAGCTCGTGCACGTTTTGGAACCCAGGTATAAAATACCAGACAGGTCTGTGTTCACTTACAAACATATTCCCGATGTGTACAACAAAGTGAGAAGTGAGATTACTGTGTCGCTGAACAGTGCGCAAAGAGTTGCACTTACAGTGGATGGGTGGACATCTTGCGCTAGAGATTCATATACATATATATATTATTATTATATTTCATATAAGACACTCAGTGAGAATAGTCTGTTTGTGTTTACACTATAGCAACAGCTGTGAGTCTCAGGTGCCAAATTGTTTACATTTTCTTTGCACAAAACCCAGTTGTGAAAGGGCTTAAATAAGTTGTTTTACAAGTTCTACTCTTTATAAGGAATAAAGTGGTATCCTTTTTGTAATACCATACTGAATTCCATCTTTTCAAAAGCTTTTTTTCTTTGCTTATTTGCATCATGTTTAATGACACAATATCGCAACAAATTGCATTGTATCGTATCGGATCGCATTGATTTGAACTTAATGTGTATCGAATCGTATCGCATCGTGACGACGGTGAATCGTATCGCATCGTATCGCTAGAAAATTTCATGTATCGTTTAAGTATCGCATCGCTGGCAGTGGATCGTGATGTGTATCGAATCGTCTTCAGTGCTGAGATTCACATCCCTAGTATACCGATCACAAGAACCTCGCATACATCAGCTCTGCCAAGAGACTAAACTCACGCCAAGCACGGTGGGCGCTTCTCTTTACTCGTTTCAATTTGACACTTACCTACTGCACTGGCTCCAAGAACATTCGACCTGATGCTCTCTCCCGTATCCATGACCCCGCGGAGAGGAGCAACGAACCCCAGAGTATTCTTCCCGACCATTGTATTGTGGGGGCCCTGAGGTGGGCCATCGAACGTAGCGTCCAGGAGGCCCAGAACGGAATCCAAGTCCCTGCGGGCTGTCCTGTAGGGAGGCTTTTTGTACCCCCACCTCTGCGCGCGGAGGTGTTACAGTGGGGGCACACATCTAAGGGGGCGTGCCATCCAGTGGTGAACCGGACCTTGGAGCTCGTCTCACAGCAGTTTTGGTGGCCGGAGCTACGGAATGATACACTGGACTATATCAAGGCCAGCTCCACCTGCTCTTGCAGTAAGGCATCCCACCAACCACCGGCTGAGTTGCTGCAGCCTTTGCCTGTTCCGTCTCGACCATGGTCCCACATTTCCATGGATTTTGTCACAGGCCTGTCTCCTTCCCGGGGCAAGTCAGTCATACTCACCGTGGTTGATCGCTTCTCTAAATCTGTTCATTTTGTTGCCTTGTCCAAGCTGCCCTCTGTCCTGGAGACCGCCGACCTTCTCGTCAAACACGTCTTCCGTCTTCATGGGATTCCGGTAGACATCGTGTCGAACCGGGGTCCTCAATTCATTTCCAGACTGTGGAAACGTTTCTGTCATGCCATGGGGGCCACTGGTAGTCTGTCCTCTGGTTACCTCCCGCAGTCCAACGGCCAAACGGAACGCATGAACCAGGACTTGGAGGCAGCTCTGCGCTGTGTTTGTCTCCTTCGCCCCTCCTCGTGGTCGACTCACCTGCCTAGGGTGGAGTACACCCACAACACCCTCGTATCATCGGCCACCGGTCGGTCTCCTTTCATGTCAGCTTATGGTTATCAACCTCCTCCGTTTCCTTCCCAGGAGGGTCAGGTGGAAGTCACGTCCACAAAGCTCCACCTGTGACGGGCCCATCGGTTATGGAGGGAGACCAGGGCAGCGCTATCACACACTGCTATGAGGAACCGGCAGATCGCTGACCGCCGCCGACGCCCAGCACCGAGCTATCAGGTTGGGCAGAAAGTGTGGCTGTCGACGAAGGATCTGCAAAAAGCTGGTACTTCTCGCAAGTTGGGGCCTCGCTTCACTGGACCGTTCGTGGTGGAATCGGTCATCAGCCCCGTCTCCGTCAAGCTGCGACTGTTGCCCACCATGAAGGTGCACCCCGTCTTCCACGTTTCCCCGTTGAAGCCAGTGGCCACCAGTCCCCTGGCTCCTCCTCCCACATCGCTTCTTGTTGTGACCAGCGCTTTATGTTCCCTCATTATCGGTGCGATTTGTACATTAAAATATATTTTTATACGGAGACCTTGTTTTCGTCTACGATTTAGGATCCAAACCAAACTCGCCTTGTCCGAGACCTAACAAATACTCTCTGCACACTCTCAGAGGGCTCCACTGCCAACTGCTGTTGTGAATGTGCAATTACACTTTATTTGATTCTCTTCGGCAAAAAAAGCATGTTTTTTGTTTTAAGTGCAATAGTCTTGGTTTAACTCAGCAAAAAGCATGTTTTTTGCTGAAGAAAAGCATTTATATCATGATTTGCAGGTTTCAATGCTATTTTGCACAGAATAAACAATAAAAAATTAAAGCCTCGAAGAAAGCGCCTTTATTTCAAGTAACGCAGAACGTTACACTTTCTCCTGCAGTAGGAGTGGACATTGACCAACTTTTCCTTGAAATGTTGCTGCGCCACGGTCGTCCTTGTCCGGATGGATACAGTACATGGTGCCATTTCATAAAACGACATAACCAAGAACTAAGGCTTAGTTGATCGGGAATTATCTTGGTTACCATGGTCGTCCACGTAACTCATGGCTTGCAGTTTAAACTTTGCATCATAAGCTCTCTTCGTAGGTGTCATTTTCAGGATGCATGTACTTCATATGATATACACTGACATACACTTATTAGGGGGGTGCCTTTAGCGTCTTCTTTAATGCCCTCCCTTCCCACGTTAACATCTGCGTGCTGTTTTCAGTTTCATCCGCCTTTGCTCTATGTAACAAGGTGTCGTCGCAACATCAGTCAGTCAAGCAGAAGTCACACAACAGTATTCACAACTCATAGACAAGATGCTGAGCATTATTAGACGGGGCGTCCATTTTGGAGAAAAGGTTGTGAAAATACGGTACCTTTGTTTTCACTGAATTGGCTGTTGAGTTTGTCATACAATTTGTGCACTCGCGCGGTACCAGTTCAACTTTCCAGCTTCGTTGGACATGTTTTGCCATGTTTTAGCTAACCCAGCTCGGCAGTGCTGATATTTTGGTCATTCCTTGTCTTCAATTAAAAGTTGCAGTGGTTGTCTTCATTCTCTAAAAATGCTTAGACGAGCCGATATGTCCACCTTTGCATTCAGTCACTTTTGATCCATTCTTAAATGTTGCAACTAATGAGGATAGCACAGCTCGTAAAGTGGACGCTAGCAATAATAATAATAATAATAATAATAATAATAATAATAATAATAATACATTTTATTTATAAGCGCCTTTCAAGACACCCAAGGACACTTTACAATAACAAAAAACACAAAACAATACGGGTTGAGCAGCGGCAGCCAAAACGCGCCAGCGTTCACTCAACCTGAAAAACCCGCAATGAGCAAATAGCTTAAGGAGGCTGCCAATGCAACAACTGCACACCCTCCAAGTTCAACCAATGAATCCGCGTTCTTCAAGACAGCTCACACCCTTAAAATGTGATTTTTCTGGGGTCTGAAAGCCCCAAATGTAAGAAATTGCAAAGGCAACAAGCCATTCAGCACATTAATCATTTTTCTTCAACGATTATGTTTTTATGATCGCGAGAAGCCACAATCAAAATCACAATTACATTTCGATTGATTGGCCAGCCCTAATATTGAGTGGCAATATCGGAGTTGATGCAAAATAATCTTAGGTCTCATGAGGTAAACTGAAGTATTTTATGACAAGAAGTGTGAATATTAGAAATCAAAGTGATAATACATGTAATAATAGCACTGGTTTAAAATATAAGGAAGAAAATCTTAAAATACAAAGCGCAATCTCACCTTTTGTTGACCTGTTTTTTGTGCGTTCATGTCCCTCACCGGTTCAGGCTCTGGAGACGCAGGATTCTCCTCATCTAACTTGTCTAGGTTGTAATCAGTATGAACCTGCGTTGAAGATGACCAGGAGGTAGGGCAAGAGGGTGCAATGGATGGACAGGAAGAGGTAGAAAAAGCAGAGGCGTGGTGTGCAGGGAAGGAGGCAGAACTTATGACTCGAAGAGGAGCTGTCAAATCACTGTGAAGCGGTACTCCATCCTTTCGTAGCATCTCATTCTCTGATAAAAGTTCCTGACGCTCCCGTCGAACACTGGTCAGCTCCTTGGTCAGAGTATCCAGCTTCTGTCTCAGTTGGCGGACCTCATCACGTGCACGATTACGCTCTACACGAACCTGGGACAAAACAATTCTCAAATCAATTTAAAATCTCTGCATGCTCACACGTATAACTGTTTTGTAAAGCGCTTTGTTACAGCTGCCGCTGTTGTGAAAGAGCATGAGCTATATAAATCAGCATGTATTGTATTGTATTGTATTCCAATTTGATATGTGGATGACAAAGACATCAAAACCATGAAATAATAAATTGAATCCAAATACAATAGCAGACCCAAGTAATAGGTTACAGGAACGTGAATATAACTATTTCCCCTTTTCTCAAAGCTCCCCCCGCCCCCCATTTTAACCCATTCACTGCCAATGATTTTCAAGCATTTCGACATTTTCAGGACCTACACGATATTGTGTTCACTGATAAATCTCCTAAATGAAAGAACATACTCTCTCACCAGGAAAAAATTATTTCTGCCTCTTTTTATTCTTTTATAATCACAGATACAGTGTTAGCTGTTTTTACATTTTACTTTTGGAGACTAGTTTCTAGCTAAGAAACTAAGCTAAGTTTCAGAAAATGCCCAAGATGGCTTCTTGTGTGCCAGTGTGTTCGGTGACGCTCCTGCCATTCAATAATCAATTGAATCCAAATACAATAGCAGACCCAAGTAATAGGTTACAGGAACGTGAATATAACTATTTCCCCTTTTCACAAATCCCCCCCCCCCCCCCCCCCCCCCATTTTAACCCATTCACTGCCAATGATTTTCAAGCATTTCGACATTTTCAGGACATACAGGATATTGTGTTCACTGATAAATCTCCTAAATTAAAGAACATACTCTCTCACCAGGAAAAAAATATTTCTGCCTCTTTTTATTCTTTTATAATCACAGACACAGTGTTAGCTGTTTTTACATTTTACTTTTGGAGACTAGTTTCTAGCTAAGAAACGAAGCTAAGTTTCAGAAAATGCCCAAGATGGCCGCTTGTGCGCCAGTGTGTTCGGCGACGCTCCTGCCATTTCGTTTTTTTTTTTACTTTTCGCAATGCTTGTTACCTCCCTAACAGCATCTCGGTTGGTTTATGATCGCCTATCGTTGTAATTGATTCAACAACACGTCGGAGATTCGGCCGCGTTTTGGCAAGACAGTGGTGAAAAGACGCTACCTCCGTTCTTGGCTAACCTGCCGGCTGATCTCTTCCGCGTTCACTCGCTCCCTTCACAGAAGCGCGGCCGCCGCCCCCGCTGCCGCGACAAACGTAGCGGTCAGCTCGTGAAGCTAAAACGGGATCTGAGACACAATTCGATCGCTCCGGCGTGGTGTGCCCTCAACCCCGTCGCCTCGTGTTTGCTAACAGTCGTTAGCTCTCCCAACGCGCCACGGCATTTCTACCCTCCACGCCTTTCTCGGGGAGGAATCCAGCGAAAGCTTTTGAGGGAATTCCCCCGGGCTCGGCGATCAAAAGAGACAGTCCCTCCCGTTGCTACTCCCACAAGGATCGCATTGTTAAACGTCCGGTCACTGACGAACAAGACCCATATTCTGAGGGAGTATTTCCTTTCCAATGACTTGGATTTTCTGTGTCTGACGGAGACTTGACCGTGGATTTCCTCGATACGTCCTCGATACCCCGAGGACATCTGGCCGTGGTGGAGGTACGGTGAGCATCTTTAAGAACAATTTCAAATGTAAACGGTGCACATTCACCACATCGGCCACCAGCTTTGAAGCAACCTTCTTTGAAGTTGGTCGTGTTTTCCCGGTGCTTTGTGCTCTCATTTACCGTCCTCCTAAATACAACAAAGACTTTTGAAGCGACTTTTCAACCTTTATTGCGGCAATCAGGCCGAGATATGATCATATCCTCCTAATGGGGGATTTAAATATCCATGTGTGCTGTCCGGAAAAACCGCTAGCAAAAGACTTCTTAAGAATTATCGACTCTTAATTTTGTGCAGTATGTGACAAGCCCGACACATGAACAAGGACATATTTTAGACCTTGTCCTTGCTCATGGTCTACCGGTGTCAAATCTGGAAGTACTTGAAAATTGGACTTCTGATCACATGGCAGTTTTATTTGACGTAGTCTTATCGCGTGCTGCTGTGAAATCTGCCGCTCCTAGTTGTAAACGCCGAATTTTTAACCCTCGCACTGCTAGTCGTTTCTCTGATGCCTTTAATAACCTTTTGCGTACCCTCGTCTAACACAGAGGAACTCACCTCTTGGTTCGACTCGTCATGCCATGTCATCCTGGATTTGGTGGCTCCTTCAAAAACTGTGCTCCCAAAACCTAAACTCGAGCCATGGTTTAACGACATTACCTGCGCAGCTAGGCAGGGGTGTCGCAAAGCTGAACGCAAGTGGAAAAAAGACAAATTGCATGTCTCTTATCAAATTTGGAAAGACTGCTGGCGTAACTACCAGCTCACAGTTAAAGAGGCCAAAAGAGAATATATGTCAGACCTTATTCTAGCTAACCGTCACAACCCACGCACACTATTTAAAACGATAGATTCTGTACTCAAACCCCCTCTGCCTACTTGCTCGGATTCTTCACCCGAGATGTGCAACAGATTCCTTCAGTTTTTCATTGATAAGGTCTCTACAGCTAGGACTCCGGTCTCAAATACCGCATCTGACCCCTCTGTCCATGTTCCATGTTCAGCTGCACTAAATTCTTTTGAAACTGTGTCCTTGGCGTTTTGGATGATGTAGTTCGCCAGACAAAGCCATCTGGCTCCCCTTGCGACTCTTCCCCCGCACTTCTTTCAGGAGGTTCTCCCGAGTGTTGGCGCATCTGGCGTTGGAGATGCCAGGTATCTGGCTTGAGCACTTCAGAGTAGATCAGTGTGTTGCAAACTGAGTGATAATTAATGTTTTCTTTGAGCACTTTCTTAGTTCTTCTCCAAGGCATGGGCTTGAACGGTTGCACTTTCATTGAAGGATATTATTGTTAGTTTATTATTAGCCTTTACTTTTGAAATTTAAATCAGAAGGCTGCAAATAAATTAAAGGCATACGATTTTCATTTAAATTTTATTTAAGAAATAAATGCCAGTGATGTTTTTATTTTTTTATTTGAAAATCTATTTTGCACGCGTGCAATATTAAGCTATACATCATAAAGTATTCAGCTTTGGTTCATCCATATTCAGTGTTTAAGCAAAAGTTGTTTGTGTCCCAATGCACAAGTTCATTGTTATAGCTGAAGGAAACATTTCAATAAATATCAATGTTGGCCTGCGGGTTTGTCCAAGTTTTAAATTTTGGCCCACTGTGTATTTGAGTTTGACGCCCCTGCCCTAGATCCCTGGAGGAGGTGGAGAATGGTGTGCCTTTCAACACTGTCCGTTGAGGATGTGGAAGACATCTACATTATTGGCCTTCTGATAACAGGTATGCTGCTGTTTGGCGCGAGCAGTTTCCTGATCTATCGAAAATTCAACCGACGGGAGCGACTCCATTGGAAGAGGCTGCCGGTCTAAGGATGGCAAAGTCGGATGTCCAACACTCCAGGGGTGTTCACACGCACAGATGCATTTTGTTGCGATATATTTTACACAGCAGCAAATTGTGTGGAGCATTCACACGTACAAAGCCACTGAGCGTGTCAGCACAGCGTCGGTGCAGCCCCACTTGTGTTCACACGGCAGTTTCTGCAGTGGAGCAAAATGACAGAAAACAAATGAGCTGTCGTGTTAGTTCTTTTTAAAACGTATACACAACTCAAGCCACTACTTGACGGACACGTCTTTCTCCTTCTCAGTCTCCGTGCCTTCTGCTCGAGAGTGACCGCCCCCGAAAACGTAAATCAACGATGACTTCAATGACACTCAGAAAAGCAAACACGTACCAATCTGTACCAAACAGAAAATCAAGAGAGCAAATCACTAAATAAATTATATGGGGGGCGGGGGGTTGTGAACACACAAAAAAGGAACAACCTTAGGAAGGTTGGAACTACCGTATTTTCACGACCATTCGGCGCACCGTATGGTTGGGCGCAGTCTCATTAATGGGTGCTATTACTGTATTTTACACATTGACAAACGCACTGTATCATTGGGCGCAGTTTTAAAGTGGTAAAACATACGCCAGCTTAAACATACGGCATGCATGCGCGCACGCTAAAAACACGTTAGCTTGAAGCATACGGTAGCATGCCAAGACATACAGATACAAGCTAAAACACGTTTTTAAAAAGGCAACGGAAGCAAAACTGAGTTCCGTTGTATTTTATTTAGCCATCGTACAATGTACTCACGTTTTTTGATCAATCATCACCCAGAAATCCATCAAAGTCCTCATCCTGTGTGTCAGAATTGAACAATTGTGCAAGTACCGGTAATCCATCAAAAACGCCGCGTTCCCTCTCGTTGTCAGAGTCACTCTCATTGCCATGTGGCTCCACAGAAATTATGCCGGCTTTGGCAAAAACTCGAACGACAGTGCAAGCAGACACGTTCGTCCAAGCAGCCACAATCCATTCGCAAATTGTGGCGTAACTCGCCCAGCGCTGCCTCTCACTCTTTGTAAAGTTGTGTTTGCCATCGATCATCCATTGTTCCCATGTCGTTCGCAACTTTACTTTGAACGCCCGGTTGATGCCGATGTCCAGCGGTTGGAGTTGTTTAGTCAAGCCTCCGGGAGTAACGGCAAGCTCAGAGTTCATTTGCTTTACTTGGTTTTTCACCGCTGCTGTGAGATGGGCACGCATGCCAAAAGCATAACCGATGGCTTGAAGTTTGAACTGAGCTTCGTAGGCGTGTCTCTTTGTGGAATTTATTTTCGGGGGTTTAGGAGATTTTCGGGGGGCAACAATGCCACACTCTATACACGTGTTGGTACCTGCTTGGGGCGTCCCTGTAACGTCCACTTACACGCCCACTCTTCACTCATTGGCGGACTTCTCCCCCACATGCCTGTCCTCTCTCACGTCTGCCTTCTCTCTCTCTCTCTCTCTCTCTCTCTCTCTCTCTCTCTCTCTCTCTCTCTCTCTCTCTCTCTCTCTCTCCATATATGTATATATACACGCCCATCCTTCACTGATTGGCCGACATCTTTGCAGCATGGCTGTCCATAGTCACTTCCGCCTTTTCTCTATATAAACAGGATGTCGGCTGTCAGTCAGGTTTTGGAACTCAGCGCATACCCAAGACGCTCCGCATCATAAGGCGTCCTGTCCATTTTGGAGAAAATTTAAGACTTTTAATGGCGCCTTATCGTCGTGAAAATACGGTACACAAACAACTCCGAGACGAAGTGTCGTTATTAAACAAACACATGACGGAAATCCGACAGAGCACGAAAGCAACGCATTCTCAAGCATTTGCTCTGGAGCAAATTTACATCTGTGCTGCTTCGCAAACGAGCATTTGCTCTGGAGGAAATTTTTAAACCACCTCCCTGAGGTTGATCAAATTTGCTCCGATGTAAGCTGTTTTCCGGGGCTACGTCGGAGTTAATTTGCACGTGTGAACGCTCTACTGGGGCAGCCCCGGCGTAGCACTGGACCAAATTTTGCCGTGTGAACACCCCTTCAGACTCAGACTGTGCACAACCGTAAAGTGATGCGGCTTTGGAACGGCACTGCAAGATGGGCAACAACTTGGTGAAACTGGAATTCGTGCGCAAATATTGAAAGAAATCGCAGATTTGGCTGATCTACGCCTTTTGAGAGAGACAAGCCATGGACTTCAAGGCTGTCTGGAATTCTGACTGCCTGCTACCAAAACAACATCTGCTATCTTAACCTTCCCCTGATGAAAGTACGTATGGAAGCTAGTGCCCGACCATCACCCCCTGCTTCTCGGCCATAGTCTTATAAGCCAGGACCGTCTCCATGAGATGACCTTGATGTAGCAGCTAGGCCTGTCACTCACACACAACCAGACGATCACACGCATAAACACTTCAAATCTACGAAACTTTAAAAAACAAGGCATTGATTCAACTCCTGATGACAAGCCACCATCCAGCAAGGTAGCAATGCAAATGGCAACAAAAATCCTTCAGTATGCACAAGAATCACCAGACATTGGTGATCAACGGGACGGTTACTTGCAACTAGCAAGAAAACACGCAGGCAAACATCGTCATAGACCAAAGAATGCATCCAACAAAATAATCCAAAATAGACACTTTTTTCCCCCCAAGACAGAAAAAAATAAACATTAAAATACTGTACGTATTTTACTGTTGTGATTTTTTTTGGATACACCTGTATTGCAGTTTTTGTTATATAAACAGTTTTTGGACAATATATTTTTGTATTTTATTGAGTGTGTTGTTACACGTGCATTTTGTCAACATACTTGCAGGTTCATAAAGGACATGTACCATGCTCATTTCCCAAATGAGGAATTTCTGTTATCAGGACAGATTGGACAGCGGAAACTGTAATTATACATGTCAGCTCCAACGACACTAGGATGAGGCAATCAGAAATTAGAAGTAAAATATATTGGATTTGTTATCTTGGCAGAAAGATGAGTCGGCATCGGATAAATGTCTCTGGCCCCTTGGCTATGAGAGGCAACGATGAGAAGTGTAGATGATTTTTCTCCATTAACTTCCATGACAGTCCTCATTAGAGCAGGACGAGTTTCAAGTGATTAGTTGATTAGCAAGCCTGTAAGAACAGATGTGGAGTCTGAAAGGCAAGAGCTAACTTGCACGACGGTAGACTCTGACAACACACAATTGCTTTCATGTAGATTAGAGTGTTACTGATGTTGCTGCGGGCCTTAATTATGTTACCTTTATGAAGTCATATAGGCCTGATGTCTTCCAGTATATAAAGTCGTATTACTGAGTGACATGTCAGCAGTGATGGTACGATCGGTTCGTCGTCAGGCGCCGACAGGTATGGCAGCCTCGGTCACACGCTCCCTAGTATTATCCCTGTTTTTGTCATTTTCGTTTGTTTTTGGCGACCCTGAGTGGCTTACTTACACGAGGGAAAAGTTGCTGCGCATTGGGGAGTCTACGCTCGGTCTTTTTTCACCAGTACACGAAAATCCACAAGGTTTTTCGGAGCTAATCGCGAGCGGAGCGGCTGCGCTGTACGCAGCATGGAAACGCCGCCGGAGGAGGGGGAAGCGAGCCGGCGTGCTCGTCAAGCTCCGGCAGCATGGATTTCGAACCCCGCTCCCATCGATCCATCTTGCTAATCTACGATCTCTGCCAAACAATATGGATGAACTTCTTCTCCTCACAAAGACCAACAAAACATTTGCACGTTCTGCTGCGCTCTGCTTCACTGAAACCTGGCTCAGTGACCGCCATCCAGATCCCGCGCTACATCTACCCGGCTTCCGCCTTCTCCGAGCCGACCGCGACACGGAGCTATCAGGGAAATCGAAAGGTGGTGGGATTTGCTTCTATATCAACGAAGAATGGTGCACTGATGTCACGAAGCTCGACGCACACTGCAGCCCGGACCTGGAGTCGCTGTCTTTAAACTGCAAGCCATTCTACTCGCCACGTGAGTTCACCTCCTTTTTACTAGTCGGTGTTTACATTGCGCCACAAGCTAACGCTAACACGGCGATACAAACGCTAGCCGAACAAGTAAACAAACTGGAGCTAAAATACCACCCCTGATCATTTTGGGCGATTTTAATAGAGCACATCTTAACCGTGAACTTCCCAGATATAAGCAGCACATCAACTGTTTCACCAGAGAAGGCAACATTCTAGACCACTGCTATACAACAATCAAAAAGGCATACCGATCGGTCGCCTGTGCAGCATTGGGTCTTTCTGACCACAATTTAATCCACTTAATACCTACATACAGACAGAAACTCAAATGTGTTAAACCGGTTGTTAAGACTGTGAAAAAATGGACAGATGAAGCAAAGCTAGCTCTACAAGAATGCTTAGACTGCACTGATTGGGGCGTCTTTGAAACTTCAACGGGCACACTGGATGAATACACAGACACTGTAACATCATACATCAGTTTCTGTGAGGACATGTGTGTACCAACGAAGTCCTTCCGCTCGTTCAACAATAACAAGCCATGGTTTACTCCCAAACTCAGGCAACTCAGGAAAGAGAAAGAGGCCGCATTTAGAAGTGGAGATCGGGCACTGTACAAACATGCCCGAAACCAATTGACGAAGGAAATTAACATCGCAAAGAGAAGCTATGCAGAGAGGCTGAAAAACCAGTTCTCTGCTAACGACTCTGCATCTGTATGGAATGGCCTGAAAGCAATCACTAACTATAGAATGCCATCCCCCCAAACGGTGAACAATAAGGGTCTTGCTAATGAACTAAACATGTTTTTCTGCCGATTTGAAAAGGACACCCCCATTTCCCACACACACCCACCTCTACCAGAAACCACTCTACCTACCCCCCCCCCCCCACCCTCTTTTTCTCCACTACAGATCCACGAACAGGACATGAGACGGCTCTTCAAGCAGCAAAAGATCAAGAATGCTCCGGGGCCCGACAAAGTGTCCCCCTCCTGCCTGAAAGTCTGCGCTGACCAGCTGGCTCCGGTCTTCACACAGATCTTCAACAGATCCCTGGAGCTGTGTGAGGTCCCATCCTGCTTCAAACAGTCTACCATCATCCCAGTTCCCAAGAAATCGGCAACATCGGAACTGAACGACTATAGGCCTGTCGCCCTGACGTCTCTGGTCATGAAGTCCTTTGAACGCCTTGTGCTGAACCACCTAAAGAACGTCACTGGACCCCTGCTGGACCCTCTCCAGTTGCCTACCGGGCAAACAGGTCTGTGGAAGACGCAGTCAACATAGGTCTGCACTACATCCTCAAGCACCTCGACAGCACAGGGACCTATGCAAGGATTCTGTTTGTGGATTTCAGCTCTGCGTTCAACACCATCATCCCGGAACTCCTCACCCCCAAACTACTCCACCTCGGTGTGTCCCCTGCGATCTGCCAGTGGATCCTCAGCTTCCTGACGGGACGGACACAACAGGTGAGACTGGGTGCAACAACATCATCAATACGCACCACCAGCACTGGAGCCCCACAGGGATGTGTCCTCTCGCCACTGCTCTTCTCTCTCTACACAAACGATTGCACCTCAACAGATCCAGCTGTCAAACTCAAAGTTCGCAGACGACACCACGGTTGTTGTTGTTGTTGTTGTCGACCCCACCCGTGCCCCGACATTGGGGGACCGGGCCCTCACTCCGTCTCCCGGATCCCCAGACCCCCCTCCACCGCCCAGCGGGCGAGCAGGGCCGCCACTCCGCTTGGGTTTCGCCAGAGGTCCTCCGGAGTCAGTGTGGTGGGTATGTTTGTGCAGGTGAACAGGTGTTGTGTGTCGTGCACTTGCGTGCCGCATAGCGCACAGAGTGGTGTTGGGTGTGTGTCCGGTGTAATGTTGTGTAGGTAGGAGTGGAGGGCTGGTGATTTGTTGGTTCGGAGTTGTGCTAGGAGTTGTCTGGTTCTGTGTGATAGGTCTTGCTCTGATGGGTCTATTTCTGGTGCTGGTGCATGTATTACTTAGTTGTGTTGTCTGGTGTCCAAGTGTGTTTGTACAAAGTGGGTGTGTATGTCTTTCATGTTCTGTTTTATGGTGTCGTTGTTGGTGTCCTGTGGTGCTGTGTCTTTGTTGTGTGTGTAGTTGTTGTTGTGGAAGATTGTTTGTTTCTTTTGTCTGGGTGGTGGTGGTTGTTGAGTGAGTGGGTGTAGTGGGTGGGATGGGTGTTGGGCTTTTTGTCTGATTTGCGATGCGTGTAGTTTTAGATGGGTGTTCAGTGGGAGAGTTTTTGTTTCCTCATGCAAGTGTTGTATGTTTGTGTCTTGTGTGCATCCTGTTGCTATTCTGAGTGCTGTGTTCTGTGTGGTCTGGAGTTTTGTCTTGTTTGTGTCCGATAGTGTTGGTGACCATATAGTGTTTGCGTATTCGAGGCGTGTGAGTGTGGTTGCTTTGTATGTGGTGAGTATAGTTTCTTTGGATTTTCCCCAGTGAGTGGTTGTTAAGGCTTTCAGTATTTTGTTTGATTGCTTGGCGCGGGTTAGAGTGTGTTGTGTGTGTTTTGAGAAGGTGAGTTTGGGGTCCCATGTTAATCCCAGTATTTTGGGTTCGCGGACTGTGGGTAGGGTGGTGTTATCTATTTGTAAAGTGAGCCTGTTGCTGTATTCTGCCGGATCCGGTGTGAACAGAGTGGTGGTGGTTTTGTCTGCGTTGAGTGTGAGTTGGTTCTGTTTTGTCCAGTTGTATATGTCGTGGAGATATTTTTGTACTTGTTGTTGTGCCTGTTGTGGTTTGACATGTGTGGATAGAATGGTGATGTCGTCTGCATATGTAACTGTGTGTACATTTGGAGGTGGTTGTGGTAAGTCTGCCATGTATATGTTGAATAGTGTTGGTGAAAGTACTCCCCCCTGTGGTACCCCCGTTTTCGTGTTTCTATGTTCTGATGTTTCCCCCCGGTATTGAGTGTATTGTCTGCGTCCCCTTATGTAGTTGAAGATGTATTTGATGATGATGTTTGGGGTGTTAGTGTTGTTGAGTTTGTTTGTGAGTGTGTGTAGGTTTACCGTGTCAAAGGCTTTGGACATGTCTAGGGCTATGGCAACTGTTCGTTGTGGTGGTTTTTGTTGATTGAAACCTGTGGCTATGATGTTGTGTATGTGGTGTAGTGCTGTGGTTGTGGAGTGTTGTTTTCGGAAACCGTGTTGGTGAGAGGGTAGTTGAGTGTTGTTGGTAATGAAGGGTAGTATTACCTTTTCCATTGTTTTGGCTATTGGGCTGAGTAGTGCTATTGGTCTGTAGGATGGGCCGAGTGCGTGGTTTTTGTTTGGGTTTTGGTATTGGGATTATTTTTGCAGTCTTCCATATTGCGGGGATGGTGTTGGTGTTGAGTGATGTGTTGTAAGTGTGTGTGAGTAGTGTTATTGCTTTGGGGCCTAGGTGTTTCAGATGTCTGATATTTATGTTGTCTGGGCCTGTGGAGTTGTTGTTTTTGGAGCGTTGTAGTGCTTGTTTGACTTGTTGTTCTGTGATGGTTATGGGCGTGGTGTTGAGTTTTCGTATTTTGCGTTGTAGTTGTCTGTATGTTCTGTTGGTTTTGTGTTGTATTATGTTGGTGAATTGCTTGTTGAATGCTCGTGCTTTCTGTTTGTTGGATATTGCCGTGTGTTGTCCGAACTGTATTGTGCAGACATCAACGCTCACTCAACACAATGGCACTCTCCCTACGACGACCACAGAGGCACCCACATTGCAGACATACTACAGAACTCCCAACAAATCACTCTAAACACAAACACACCCACCAGAAAACCTACAAATATCAACCAACAACCAACATCACCGGACATCACAACAGCCAGCAACAGCATCACAAACAGAACAACATGGACCACAATACACGCACTCAGTTCAGACCACCTTCCTATCAAAATCACACACAACACGCGTGCTCCCTTCCGCCTACAACAACACCTTCAAACTTACACAAATTACAGGAAAGCAGACTGGGAAGGATACACCTCTGAAATAGAATCAGCACTGGAGAACATAACCATACCTGACAACATCCACACAGCCAACACCATGCTCACAAACACCACATACCCCACGGAAAAATAAAAAGCAAATCACTTCTCCTACCACAACACATCAGAACACTCATCAGCCAAAGAAACGACATCAGACAACAAAACCACCAAGACCCACACATCACAGACCTAAACAAAGAAATAGACACACAAATCCAAAAACACAAACAAGAGCTATGGAAAGAACACTTAACGGATGCATGGAACCACAGACACAAACAATACATACTCTGGAACACAGTAACAAGACTATCAAACAAAGAACAAAAAGCACCAGAAAACGACACCACGGTCATCGGTCTCATCAAAGACGGCGACGAGTCTGCGTACCGCCAACAAGTGGAGCAGCTGGAGCTCTGGTGCGGCCGACACAACCTCGGGCTGAACACGCTCAAGACTGTAGAGATGATCGTGGACTTCAGGAAACATTCTTCTCCTCAGTTGCCCCTCACACTATCCAACTGCCCTGTGTCAACCGTCGAGACCTTCAAGTTCCTGGGAATCACAGTCTCCCAGGACATGAAGTGGGAAGTCAACACCATCTCCATCCTGAAAAGGGCCCGGCAGCGGATGTACTTCCTGAGGCTGCTGAGGAAGCATGGCCTGCCACAGGAGGTGCTACGACAGTTCTACACTGCAGTCATCGAATCAATCCTGTGTTCTTCCATCACGGTTTGGTTTGGGGCCGCCAGAAAAAAGGACAAAATCCGACTTCAACGGACAGTTAGGACGGCAGAAAAAATCGTTGGCACCGCCCTACCCACTCTTGAGGACTTGCACACTGCAAGAATCAAGACAAGGGCACGGAAAATCCTCCTGGATCCCCCGCACCCTGCCCACCACCTTTTTCAGCCACTCCCCTCAGGCAGACGCTACAGATCCCTGTGCACCAAATCCAGTAGACACTTAAACAGCTTCTTCCCTCTAGCCATTAACTCCTTAAACAGTCACTGACATAGCCACTCTTCTTGCACCACAAAATGGTACTACAAAACGACTGGTATACTCTAAAATGGTTCAATGATTTTCTTGTTTACGATGATACTAGTGCAGCGTGTTATACCGGAGACAAATTCCTTGTGTGTTCTACATACTTGGCCAATAAAGATGATTCTGATTCTGATTCTGATGACACACTACACAAACTGCGTTGACTAACTGTATTGATACTGTGTTGGTCACCCTATAGTGACCCCTGCAGTAGTTATTAAAATCAAAAGAAATTCCTTGTTTGTGTAAATGCTAAACTGAGTTGGTATGTAAAATATAGCAAATTTGAGTTACGATTTTTAACTGTTTAATCATGAAATCAAACGAAAAAGGATTAGTTTATGATTTTTTTATTGAGGAACAAAAGTTTTAGGAGTGTTTTTGCTTCATGGCGATTTCTCCCCTTAGACACCAACTCCCCAGTCGTAGAAAATACTCTTTCACATGGTACAGATGACGATGGTGAGCAGAGAGTTTTAACAACGGCACCAATTTGCCGGTCAAGTTTAAAATCAAGAAGTGTTCAACGTGCACGGATGAACAGGTATAAGAACATGATGATAGTTTGGAGTAGTTGATATTTAATAGTTGGACAAATACTTAGTTTTGAAATCGGTCTCAGTCAAAATAATTACCGTATTTTCACGACTATAAGGCGCCATTAAAAGTCTTAAATTTTCTCCAAAATGGACAGTACACCTTATGGTGCGGAGCGTCCTTTATATGCGCTGAGTTCCAAAATCTGACTGACAGCCGACACGCTGTTTATATAGAGAAAAGGCGGAAGTGACTGTGGCCAGCCATGCGGGAAAGAAGTCGGCCAATCGGGGAAGGGTGGGCGTGTATATATACATATATGGAGAGGGAGAGAGGCAAAGAGAGGGAGAGAGAGGACAGGCAAGCTAGTCCGCCAATGGTGAAGGGTGGGCGTGTAAGTGGACGCCTCAAGCCAGTCCCAACACTTGTATAGAGTGTGGCAATGTGCATTGTTGCAAAACAACTCAGGTTTTGGTTTCTAAGAATCCCCGAAAATAAATTCTACAAAGAGACACGCCTACGAAGCTCAGTTCAAACTTAAAGCCACCGGTTATGCTTTTGGCATGCGTGCCCATCTCACAGCAGCGGTGAAAAAAAAAAAGTCACGCAAATGAACTCTGAGCTTGCCGTTATTCCCGGAGGCTTGACTAAAGAACTCCAACCGCTGGACATTGGCATCAACCGGGCGTTCAAAGTAAAGTTGCAAACGGCATGGGAACAATGGATGATCGTGGCAAACACAACTTTACAAAGAGTGAGAGGCAGCGCTTGGCGAGTTACGCCACAATACGCAACAACGAGAGGGAACGCGGCGTTTTTGATGGATTACGGTACTTGCACAATTGTTCAATTCTTTCTACACACACACGCGCTGCCACCATGTTTCGCTCTGTTCTTTACTTTCCAAATGTGGGAAAGCTTCACACGAGAGAAATGTTGACTTTGCTGTTGCTACTCCTTCTTTCCGCTCGGCAATGCGTAGCAACTCACACTAGCATGTGATGCATTCAATGACAACTGAGATGTGCAGTCCTCTGCTTCTGATACAGAGGATGAGGACTTTGATGGATTTCTGGGTGATGATTGATCGAAAAACGTGAGAACATTGTACGATGGCTAAATAAAATACACCCGAACTCAGTTCTGCTTTCGTTGCCTTTTTAAAAACGTGTTTTTATCTTATCTGTATGTCTTGGCATGCTACCGTATGCTTCAAGCTTCATGCGCATGCATGCCGTATGTTTAAGCTGGCGTATGTTTTACCACTGTAAAACTGCGGCCATTAGTACGATGCGTCCTGTGTATGTGTAAAATACAGAAATGTCACCCATTAATGAGACTGCGGCCATTAGTACGATGCGTCGAATAGTCGTGAAAATACGGTAGTTTTTTCCATAATCATGGAGCCCTACTCTCGACTATATTGTGTTTATTTTATTTACAGTTCAGATTCGATTTTTTTTTGTGCTGCATATTTGCTCTTTGTGAAGAGGGTGAAAGCAGTGTGCATCTTACCCCTTTCAGAAAAAAATAATCATTATACAGTAATCCCTCATTTATCGCGGTTAATGGGGACCAAAACCACCCGCGCTAAACGAAAATACGCGAAGTAGCGACCAAATATATAGGTACATGGCCATAATATTTATAAGGCCAAATTTAATGATATACATGCATGTAGAAATAAATGTTGAAGTAATTAACATGACTTATGCTGCATACTAATAAATTTAAACATGTATAAATTAGGTTAGTTTATGAATAACAAAACACAGTAAGCATATAATTATTTTTTTTTTAAAGTCCGCAAAAAGTCCACAAACGATCTGCGAGAAGCTGCAAAAGTCATCAAAACAACAGCGAGTCACATAGAGCAACACATACAGTACTGTACTACATGTATATGGATATGGAAAAAATATATATATATTTTTTTTTTATGTATGTTTGAAAAAAAGCTGCGATGCACTGAAGCCGCAATAAACGAACCGCGAAATGGCGAGGGATCACTGTAGTCAAGATAAACAAACACAGATTTAATTTAGAAATGTTTAGGTCAATCTAGAATCCTGACTAGCATGTTGATGAAATTGTCAACAATGTACCTTGCTCCATTTTTCTCTCCAGTTTGCAGTGCAGTCTGACCACCACCGCATGGTTTTCTCCATCTGAGCTGCTCTGGCTCGGGCTTCGTCTAGCTCACGGAGCCTCAGCTCTTCTCTGCTCTCCCAATCTGCCCCAGCTGCCTCACCTATGATGCCCAATGCTCCCAGGCCCAGGCCTCCGAGCACAGGTGAAAGCAGCAGTGGAGAACTGGAGCTTGGGATTTCTGCATTCGGACTTGGGGTCTGGGCAACACTTTTGGGGGAACGAATTCCCCTGTCTGAATCCATACCTGGGCTGCACAATAGACCACCTACTGCTCTCCTGCTTCCCTCAGACAGATGTGAAGAATGGTCACAATCAGTCTTTAAGAAGACAGGAAGCAGGTATAGAGGGCTTGTATTTCATTGTGAAGTACATCATCAGGAAGTCATCCTCCTCAGTCACTCATAAACCTAAACACACAAAAACAACAAGTTAGGAGGGACATAATAAGATGGCTGGCTTCTAATGCAACATACATTATTAGGTTAAGTATTTTTAAAATATGTGCATAATACATTGATAAAGTGAGGGAATGACATTAAACCATTTAGGCTGGTGTCCTGAGCCATGTTAGGGTGGCCCTGCTAGAACTCTGAAGGTCAGACTGGCTCGGCGGCCTGCGTCTTTTGATGACTGGAAGTTAGCAGAATGACAGTGAAGATTGTGATTGGTCCGTTTTGCAGGCTTGGCTGCTATACTCACATTGCAGCCAGTAATTAAGTACACACACACTCAAAATCAGGAATTCCCAAATAGTCAATTGCAGTTGATTTAATTGTTTTTGTAGAATGTATTCTTGGTATTATTAATAGGTCCCAAACAGCAACCACTGCAAGGTCCCTATTGTTTTTGTTGCAATTCTGATCTTTTTTTTCCCTCCCTTTTCTGAAATGAATCATTTTTCGGGACCTAAAAAGACAGTAAAACTCATCAGTCCTGGCAAAAATGTTGGTATTTTAAAGATGGCATAATGGATGAAAACAAAGTGGGTCTGAAACACCAACTAGGACATACTGACCCTCTGCTCGAGACTGCCATTTACTGTCTGTCCTAAACACAATTAGAACTTTTTCAATGACTTTAAAAAAAATGTGCCAAAAAGAGGCTCAATTTTGATCATATTCTCATCATGGGTAATTTTAATATTAATATATGTTGTCCTGAAAACCCACAGGCAAATGACTGTGATAAATTTATTTTTTTTTTAGTTATCAAACATTTGCATATTATTTATGATTAATTGATTATGCTTGCAATGAAGAATGCTTATGCTTGCAATGATAAATAGATCTTGCCTGTAATGAAGAACACCTGTGCTTTTAATAAAGATATAATGCTTTTAATAAATATATGCTCACATGTATAATAAAGAATGCTTAGTGCACTGTGTGACAGTTGACAGACGCAACCACTTTTCAGAGACGCTGGTTGGAAAGGTATAAGTATTAAAACAAAATAAGAGCAAAGTCGGACGTGGATGGAGCTGTCAACGCCAGCCGCAACCAACTTACTGAGGTGAGTGCACTGAGGACAATTGGGTCTTTTGTCATGTTTTGCGAGGTGGTAGTTGGAGGACCCCAAAAAGCAGGGAGGCAGGGAGAAGCAGGATGGCTGACCAAAATGTATTTAACAAATATGGAAACAGGAAAACATGGGAGAAACTAACTCAATAACTGACTCAAATAAAGTCCATCAAAATCACAAGAAATCAAAGCAGCAAAAACCTAAGACAGAAAACAAAACATGACACGTGCACAGAGCAACAAAGAAACAGCAACAATGACCTGACAGCGAGTGGTGGTGCCAGGAGTCCTTTTAAACAACTAATGACACAATGACCAACAGGTGTGCAGCTGCAGGCAGAGCCCTACAGTGCCACCTGTTGGTCACAAACAGAACCATGACATATGCGTTGCTTTCTTCAGCAATGACTCAAGTACCACATTTGCCCCCTCTGTACTTTTTCTGTGTTCAGCTGTGTTAAGTTCTTTTGGACTGTTAAAACCTGTGCTGTAAAACCGCCGCATTTTTTACCCTCCTCCCTGCTGTTCGGTTCTCTGATGCCCTGAAGAACCTTTTCGTGCCCTCTTCAAACACAGAGGAACTCACCTCTTGGTTCAATTCATCCTGCCATGGCTAAACTGGATTTGGTGGCTCCATTAAAAACTGTGCTGTCAAAACCTAGACCTGAGCCTTGTTTTAACAACAGAACTTGCGCAGCTAGGCAGAAGTGCCCTAAAGCCGAATGTAACAAGATGCAGGTCTCTTGTCTAATATGGAAAGTCTGCTGGCGTAACTACCAGATCAAGGTGAAAGAGGCCAAAAGACAACATTTATCAAAACTAATTCAGGCTAACCGTCAAAGCCTATGTGTCCTATTCAAAACTATTGCTTTTGTACTTAAATCCCATCAGCCTATTTGCTCAAACTCTTCGACCAAAATGAACAGATTCCTTCAGTTTTTCATTGATAGGTTTTCTTCAGCAATACCACGTTTGCCCCTTTGATCCATTTTCTGTGTTCAGCTGTGTTAGGTTCTTTTGAAGCTGTGTCTTTGACGTTTTTAGAGGATGTGGTTTGTTGGACCAAGCGATCTGGCTCCCCTTGTGACTCTGTTCCTGCGCATTTCTTTAAGGATGTTATCGAGAGTATTGGTACATTGGTCTTGTTCATTATCAACAGCAGTCTGTCTTTTGGTATAGTGCTCCAACAGTTTAAGCATGCTGTGACGAAACACTTGCTCAAGAAACCTGGCCTTGTTCAAGATGCACTGTCAAATCAAATTTTAGGCCCATTTTCTAGCTGCCTTTCATTTAAGAAATTCTGTGAAAAGTGGTGGACATGCATATATATTGCATAAAATATTTTTGGATGAACATAACATCTCAGAGGTCTTCCAGTCAGGTTTCAAGATGATGCATCTATTACGAGTTTTTAATAACATCCTCTTGGCAAATAGAGTGGGTCTGATTTTATTGGAGTTGACTACAGCATTTAATACCATGGATCACAGTATCTGTTGGCTCGCAACACCTGGTGGGCATTGGTGGAAATGCCCTTGACTGGTTTCTGTCCTATTTAGCTAACAGAGACTTTTGTGTTAGCCTTGGTTGCTCTGAGTCACGAACTGCCCCACTGTCATGTGGTGTTCCAAAGGGTTCAGGAAAGACATGAAAGAAACATGGTATTTCCTCCCATTGCTATCCGGAAGACTGTCAGATATATGTCCCGCTGAGCAAATGTGACGCTTACTCATTGAAACTATGTTTATCCTGTCTGGAGGAAATCAAGACCTGGATGACCTGCAGACTTGGGGCCCCTGGCTCCTTATCTTAAACAGTCTGAAACTTGGATCTTAAACTGGATTGTGATTTTAAATTGAACTGGCAAATTGGTGCAGTTGTTAAATCCAGCTTCTTTCATCTTAAACAGCTGGCTAAAGTAAAACCTCTCCTTTCTCATGACCACTTTGAAACAGTAATTCATGCCTTCATCACATCCCGGCTGTATAACTGTAATGCACTTTACTTTGGAGTCAGCCAACTCTCCATTAAGTGTCTCCAGTGGTTCTGGACCAACTGGACTACGAGAATTGGATTGCGCAACCTTCTTCATAAAATATGAAGAACTCCTACCTCATAAATTCGAGAGCGGGCGATTCAATCCGGCTCGCTGACAAGTGGTGATGACTCGCCACTTCACTTCACTCTGGGCCGCCCACAAATATGACATTTAATAACCTTTGCGTACCCTCGTCTAACACAGAGGAACTCACCTCTTGGTTCAACTCGTCATTCCGTGCCATCCTGGATTTGGTGGCTCCTTCAAAAACTGTGCTCCCAAAACCTAAACTTGAGCCATGGTTTAACGACATTACCCGCGCAGCTAGGAAGGGGTGTCGCAAAGCTGAACACAAGTGGAAAAAAGACAAATTGCATGTCTCTTATCAAATTTGGAACCAGCACAGTAAAAGAGGCCAAAAGAGAATATCTGTTGGACCTTATTCAAGCTAACCGTCACAACCCACGCACACTATTTAAAACGATAGATTCTGTACTCAAACCCCCTCTGCCTACTTGCTCCGATTCTTCACCCGAGATGTGCAACAGATTCCTTCAGTTTTTCATTGATAAGGTCTCTACAGCTTGGACTCCGGTCTCAAATACAACATCTGACCCCTCTGTCCATGTTCCATGTTCAGCTGTACTAAATTCTTTTGAAACTGTGTCCTTGGCGTTTTGGAGGATGTAGTTCGCCAGACAAAGCCATCTGGCTCCCCTTGCGACTCTCTTCCCCCGCACTTCTTTCAGGAGGTTCTCCCGAGTGTTGGCGCATCGGTCTTGGATATCATCAACAGCAGCCTCTCTTCTGGTGTAGTTCCCCAACAGTTTAAACATGATCAAGAAACCTGGTCTTGATCCAGATGTGCTGTCAAGTTTCAGGCGCATTTCCAAACTGCCTTTCATTTCCAAAATTCTGAAAAAAGTGGTGCACATGCATTTGAAACTTTTCTTGGATGAACATAACATATTGGGGGTCTTCCATTCAGGTTTCAAGACAATGCATAGCACGGAGTCAGCCCTTTTACGCATTTCTAATGACATCCTCCTGGCAAATGACTCTGGAGACCACGTGTGTCTAGTTTTATTGGACTTAACTGCAGGATTTGATACAGTGGATCACAGTATTCTGCTGGCTCGTTTGCAGCACTTGGTGGACATTGACGGCAGTGCTCTTGAGTGGTTTAGGTCCTATCTAGCTGGCAGAACCTTTTGTGTCAGCCTTGGCTGCTCTGAGTCACGCACTGCTCCCCTGTCATGTGGTGTTCCACAGGTCTCAATTCTGGGGTCTCTGCTGTTCTCGCTGTATCTGCTCCCATTGGGTTCCATGTTAAGGAAACATGGTATTTCCTTCCACTGCTATGCAGATGACTGCCAGATCTATGTCCCACTGAGCAAGAAAGACGCCATCTCATTAAGGCCACTCCTATCCTGTCTGGAAGAAATCAAAACCTGGATGGCACAAAATTTCTTGAAATTCAATGAAAAGAAGACAGAGGTGATATTGTTTGGTCCCAGTGGCCCTTGTACATTCCATCGTGTAGACTTGGGCCCCCTGTCTCCTTATCTTAAGTCAACAGTCTCAAACTTGGGCCTTAAACCGGACAGTGATTTCAAATTCGATCGGCAAATTGGTGCTGTTGTTAAATCCAAAATAAAACCTCTCCTCTCACATGAACACTTTGAGAGAGTAATTCATTCCTTTGTCACATCCCGGCTCGATTACTGCAATGCCCTTTACTTTGGAGTCAGCTATTCCTCCATTAAGCGCCTTCAGCTGGTCCAGAATGCCGCTGCTCGCCTCTTGACTGGTACTCGTAAGAGGGAGCACATAACTCCTACTCTGGCATCCTTTCACTGGCTCCCCATTTTTTAGTGTTATTTTCAAGATCCTCCTATTTGTTTTCAAATCTCTGAATAATCTTGCGCCACCTTACCTCCCTGAGCTCATCCGCCCCTACACACCTGCCCGGCGCCTCAGGTCTGTGGACCAGACATTATTAGAAGTACCAAGAACTAAACTGAGGCTCAGAGGGGATCGAGCCTTTTCCGTTGCTGGTCCCTCTCTCTGGAATGACCTCCCACTGAACATTCGGCAAGCCTCCTCGCTGCTCATCTTCAAAACCCTCCTCAAAACTCACTTGTATTCTTTGGCATTCGACTCAGCATGACTTAGATTTGTTCTTGGTTTTACTGTTTGGTGGTGCCTACTGCCTTTATTACCCATTGTGCATGTTAAATTGCTCCATGTACAGCACTTTGTATGCAGCGATGGCTGTTTGAAAGTGCTCTATAAATACTGTTGACTTGACTTGACTTGACATTGGTCTCATCAAAGACTGACCACTTGTTCTGATCATTCTACCTCGTTTTCTGTGGTGTACCTTTCTAACGCATTCTTCTCTGCTCAGGTTGACCCGGACTCTCAGTTCTCAGTTCTTTATTGCAAAGGTTACACTCTGACTCTGCTTTGTCAAGAGTCGACCTGTATTCCCACCCTCTTTTGTGAAGCTCTTGCCCACAGCCTTTCTTCTCTTGAACTGTGCCCAGGTTCTGTTCTTATTCAATGCGTTGTCAACTTTTTTACTGTGGACCCCTCTCCGGGGCAGTGTGAGAAAGACATTCTTTGTCTCCTCATACTGGCACCCTCCCAAACATGACTGACAAGAAAGTGCTCCTCTCTGTGAGGACGCTCTCATTTCATACTCCATAAATCTGTCACAGTCTTTCTCTTCCATTTGGCAAAAAGGCTCCGCCATCAAAAAAAGACATCATTGACGGAAGTGCTGAGGTATCTTTCTCGGCTACACCACAGGACGACACGGGCCATACACCTGATGTCTGACCAAACCACTGTCACTGCCAATCATCCAACCCAGACGAACCCTGGCGACTACCAACCCGATAAGTGTGATTTTACGCACAACTACCTGTCACATTACTCTCTTAGCCATGATGATCGTGTTCCCCATCTAAACCATCTTCTCAGTCGGCCCCACAGCGAAAAAAGTTGCCCGTCCACTCTCCTTACCCGGTCTTTTTCATAAAGTTTTCCAAATCCTTGTCCCTCTGTCACATCAACACACAGCCTGATGCATTGCCTATTTAACCTGGCACATTGGACAACTCCTCTGTCCTGTGTGTACTTCACGCAGCTAACAAAGACCCATGCTGATAAAATGGCTGGAAATGCAGAGCACAACCGTCCCACCTCTTAATGATGACTGTTTTCAAACCATTTTAAAGTGAGCAGTAGCGGTATTTGAAGAACATCTTTAAGTGTGCAATTGTACAGAAAGTCCTTGAGGGCTTTAAAGTGTCTAGTGCTGTGGAATATAGATCAGTGACAATTGTTCTAATATGTATAGAGCTGGAGCTACAATGACTATTGTGGTAATACTGTTTCACAGCGGTGTGCAAAATTGCAAAGAGCGACTATAGATTTGGGATCCTGTCTAGGGAGTTCATGGATAGAGGGAAGAAGCAAGTTGTGAATGTCTGCTGGATTTAGTTTGAATGGATCGAGTGTGCTTGCCTTCACACACACACACACACACACACACACACACGCGCACACACGCACGCACGCACAAAGGCCCACTACAACCCATATGAACTCAAACCTTTCTCACAGCATACCGATACATTTTGAACCCAAAATAAACAATGGCATATATAAAGAGGGCAGGGATGAGAGTGGCTGGTAATGAAAAAATCTGAAAATCAGCTGGGGATCTGGGGGCCGCAGGCAATGCCCCGGATGGGGGCCAAGGGGGCAAAGCCCCCGGAAGCTAATGGGTTTTATTAAAGCCCTAAAATCATTAATTTTATCAACAAAATTTAACATTTTTTGTTGAAATACCACTCCCTATTTGCTTACAAAATTGGGTTAGCATTTTATACTAAACATGCTAAAGTTGAAGTGTATTTAATGTACACACTACTTGAAACTTTCACAGAAAAAAATCCCAAGATTGTTCACTATTCTTTCTAGTGAAATTTTGACATACCTGTAGGCCTTTGTGCAATTTTGCTTATGCATTCCTGGTGAGTACCAACATGTAACTTCAAATTTGCTGCTCAAAATCAAAACTAAAAAAGGAAAAACATGGTCATACCAGAGATTGGGAGGCAACCCCCAATAAATGAAGATGATGAGATTGGGAGGCCAGCCCCAATGAATGAAATGCTGAGCGAGGCAGCAACTGACCTGATGAGAATGAAAGGTGGGCAACCTAGAAACCGATTACAACGGCTATGTGAAGTACCACCTGAAAGTCTCATGGAAAGTGTGAATGCAGCACTGAGGGCGATACCTACCGTAACGATCACGGAAACCAATGAGCTGATATACGCTTCAGCATCAGTGATCCTAGAGATGCTTGGGTTTAAGACGGAAAAGACGGTTGGAGGCTAAGATCAAGGCGGCTTGGAAAGATGTGAGTCAATTGACGGAGGCCCAGAGAGGTGTGATGAAAAGGCCGATACCCGAGAGGTACATCCAGATGACCATACCTGAGCACTCAAAACTGCCAAACAAAGGCTCCAAGCCTTGTCCAGCCGCCTAAAGCGGTACACGGAAGAGAATGAGGCCAGACGAATAAACAGGCTGTTAGCAACACAACCTGCGAAAGTGTACGCTCAGTGGCAGGGTCCTAACAACAGAGCTGACCCACCAAGAGTGGAAACTGAAAGGTACTGGAAAGGCATATGGGAGAAGGAAGTTGCACATAACAGCAGTGCACAATGGCTGGTGTCCCTGAGAGAGGAGCACAGCAACCTCCCTGAACAGAACCCAGTTACCATAACAGTGGCAGACATACAGGAAAGAGTCTCAGATATGAAGAACTGGACAGCACCAGGCCCGCACATGGTCCACACCTAATGGCTAAAGAAACTCACAACACTCATGAGCGCCTGGCAGCACAAATGAACCAGCTGCTGAGGGATGGGACTCACCCAGAATGGCTAACCGAAGGGCGAACGATCCTGATCATGAAGGATCCCTCGAAGGGCGCAGCCCCATCCAACTATCGGCCAATAACCTGTCTCTCCACAACATGGAAGCTCATGTCAGGCATCACTGCTGCTCAGATAAGTGGACACATGGATCAATACATGAGTGAAGCACAGAAGGGCATTGGTAGAGATACTAGAGGAGCCAAACATCAGCTCCTGGTTGACAGAACAGTCGCACAAGACTGCAGGTCCCCACATAACAACCTGTGCACAGCCTGGATTGATTACAAGAAAGCCTACGACTCCATGCCACATACATAGATCACTGAATGGTTGGAGTTGTATAAAGTGAACAGGACCCTAAGAGCCTTCATTGCAAACTCAATGAGGATGTGGTAAACCACACTTGAAGCCAATGGCAAGCCACTTACCCAAGTGTCCATCAAATGTGGTATATACCAAGGTGATGCACTCTCCCCACTGCTGTTCTGCATAGGACTGAACCCCCATAGCCAAGTAATAACCAAGACAGGCTATGGATACCGCCTCAGAAATGGAGCTACAATCAGTCACCTCCTCTACATGGATGACATAAAGCTGTATGCTAAGAGCGAAAGGGACATAGACTCCCTGATCCACAGTGGTTGCAACAGATCCCGGGAACAACATCTCAGTCCAGAAAAGTGCAGTGCTGGGAACAGCAAGGAGACTGCGCAGAATCTTCAAGCTTCCTGGCCTCTGGTAGAGGACCAGAGCGCAATGGGGGACAGACACCACCCAAAGGGTGAGATGAGGATTTTATAAAATTAAAAACTAATATTTTGCCTGGGGCCCTTCACCATGGAACCTGCGTTGTACCTCATCAATCTACCAAACTCGTCAGCTTTTTTTCTTTTCGCCATCTTATTCGCTAAGGATTAGCTGTGAGCAAATGGCCGAGCGGGTTGAATCAAAAGGGGGTGTATACCTGTTTCCACAGCAACGGCAACGTTGGCCAGTATCATTCAATCAAAATTGCTCCTGGAGCCAAATGCAGCCCGAATGAGGAAATGAGCAGTGAAAAATCGATCGATGCATGCATTAATCAACAAGCGAGATTTTTTTTTTTTATCTGCGATCCAGATGCAATCATCAAAAGAGCCATATATGGCTCGCAAGTCATCGGTTCCCGACCCCTGATCCAAGGAATCAACAGCCTCTGGACTTTTATCAAGAACCTTTAGACTTTGTTTCCTCAGGCTTTTCCAAACTTTTGTCTATCTGGTTTTATTTTCTCAGATTTTGTTTTGTGATTTGACCTCTTTTTTTTGCATGCTTTGTCCTACTTTGAGATTTTGACTAAACGGAATATGCTTTATAAATATAATATTATTGTTGTTGTTATTATTGTTATTATAACTGCATTTGGAATATAGTAGTTAGAGGCCTACTTTTACCACCTACAACAGCAATCAGAATGAGACAATTATTTTTGACTAATTTTCGGTGAATGTTTTTGTCAGTTGACTGTGTTGGTCGTTAAAATGGCTCCTACTTTGACATTTCTGATGAAAATTTGAGATGATAGAGGACCCTCTTTCCCATCTACTACAGCAATCAGAATGAGAAGTGTTTTAACTGATTTTTGGTGAATACTGTTGTCAATGTATAACTATTATTGTTACATAAACACCTCATATTTTCTCCATATTGAGAAATATACCTGTACATTTCAGCTGTAAAAAGTAGTAATGTGCCATTTCCAGCAACTACTACATTAAAAAAAAATTTTTTTAGGGGGGGGGGCTGATTTGATCCACGGTGATTTGTCACAGTAGAACGTGCAATTTGTGGACGTATAACTTTTGCTCGTTGGTACGACTTACATCTTCCAAATAGCAAAAGCAGTCAATCTCTGTCATCAAATGATCACCGCGAAAAGACACTCCTGGAGCTGCCTTCATTGCATCAGCAAAATCTCGACCTATTCTTTTCACAACCTATAGAGCAAGTGTACTTCGACAAAAAAAATGATTGTAGTTATGCAGAATACTTTCGTCATTGGACACCAATGATTCTGGAAGCAATGAACTCATGCAAACTATCATCAACGATGAGGATAAATAGCGCTACGTACCAAACAATCTTTATTTTTGAGGTGTGTATTGGATTCCGGTGAAAGAACTGGGATTTCCTCTTTACAGTTGCCAAAGACTTCGTCCGGTGATTATTTTCCTTCAACAATTTTTTTCCACTGTCGGTGGAAAACGTCATCGTAGCGGAAGAGTAATGGGCGGGTCGAGCGTTTTTGGTCAAACTCTAAACCAATCATATGGCTAAAACAGTTTCCTGGGCCAATTGGAATCTTCTCTTAAAATATACCGAGGAAACGATTGGTCGGCTCATCGACGACGTCCTTTTAAAACGCCTTTGCAAGGGGAGAATATATACGACAATTCTGTTATATGTTAAATAGTGATGGGAATTCCTGCTCCTTTTAGAGAGCCGGCTCTTTTGGATTGGCTCCCTAAAAAGAGCCGGCTCCTTTGGCTCCAAAATGGCTCCTCAGTTTTTTTTGTTGCTTAAATTAATTCAATACCAAAAATAACATAATATTATGTGTAAAATGAAGTACTAATGCAAAAAATAGACATTATATCAAATATTTATTATTTATATGGCTTTATTTATATTCTTCTGAACATACTCAACATGGAGTGCTACAAAAATAAAAACAAAGTACAAAGACCCATCTCAAAACAAGGTCGTCAAAAGGTTCCAATCTCTGAATGTGTTTATTTATAAGCTTTTAACTATTTACAGTAAAACAACATAAGTAAGCTTTGAATACCACACAACAAATTCTAAATTAAAATTTGTAAAACAAAAAGGAAAAAAAGCAGCATCCAGGTAAAGGATGCTTGTCTTTAGCGAAGATTGGCATGAAGAAAAACCAAGTGCCTCAGCTTTGAGGGGTTGATCCTCTTTCTCCTCTCTGTTAATATTTGCCCTGTTTTGGAGAAGATTCTCTCTGAGGGGACAGATGTTGCGACAACACACAGCCAACACAAAATGGATGAAAATCCCATGCAATCATTTTACCCAGTTCCTCATCAATTGTGTTCTGTTTTGCTGGTTTTATAGTTTTTTGCATAAAGTGGCTCATAGAGCTCTGGGTTGTACATCTAGGCAGTTGCGACATTGCAGCAGCAGCAACAGTTGCAGACACACTAGCACCTTCATTAATACAGTGCACTCCGCTTAATAGAACACCGGTTTATAGAGTAATCCGCTTAATAGAGCAAAAGGCTCTGGAACGGATTTGCCTAATGCAATTTCCTATAAAGATACTCCGCTTAGTAGAACAGATCTCCGCTTAATAGAACAGGCCATAAGCAATGAACATTGTAAACTAGTGGTTTTCGAAGTGTAGCTATCGCGATACTGTACCACTATCGCGAGAAAACGCGGTAGTTCTAGCCGTATACAGTAACGGGTAGCACGCGTCACTCCACACATAGACACACGCACGTCACAATGGCTTCAACTTCATTCAAGAGACGAGGGCTATCACCTGCGGATAAGAAGGACATACTCAGACGATACGATGCATTGATTCTCAGAAGGTATGCCCGCGGTTTCCAGGACTTCCCTCTTATCCAGCGCATTGAGAGGGAAGTCAACCGCAAAATTACGGACTCCTGTTTCCAGACAAAAGTAACGAAATTTTTCTCGTGATTTGAGATGTTTGACTGAAGTTGATTAAAGTTGTTGTTTTGTTGTTTGATTAAAGATATGGACGTCCACAGTCGAAATATCTCTTCTAACTCGTCAGCAGGGGTTTTTCTGCGTGCATAACTTGGTCGTCGACGTGTCTGAAGGTGTACCTAATAAAGTGTCTCCGGTTAATAGAAACTCCGCTTAGTAGAACAGAAGCGCTTCGGCCCAATGGTGTTCTATTAAGCGGAGTGCACTGTAGCTGGTTCCCTTGCTTGTCTTTTCTCTTCAAATTGTACTCATGGGTGGATATTTCTGATGTGCCTGTGCAGGTTATTTGTGGAGCCTGATCTATGGGATATTTTAACCTTGCACAGTCTACACGCTGCCTTTGAACTACCAATTAAATTGAAATGAGTCCATATTTCACTGCGTTTCCTATCCATTTTCTCACCTTTCTACTTTCCACCGTGTTGTTTTTTTTCACTAACTAGCTCTCTCGTCTCCTCGTCTGTCTTGTTCGCGTGCTGCTCAGTGTGCTGCTGTGCGCGTCTCTTCTCCAACCCCTCCCCCTTCTCTAAACTGCAGTGTGTGTGTGTGTGTGTGTGTGTGTGTGTGTGTGTGTGTGTGTGTGTGTGTGTGTGTGTGTGTGTGTGTGTGTGTGTGTGTGTGTGTGTGTGTGTGCGTGCGTGCGTGTGTAACCCTCCCCTTCCGGCTCCCATGAGGTGGGAGCCGGCCTCCATCGTTCACTTCAAAGAGCCGGCTCCCGGAGCCGGCTCGTTCGCGAACGACACATCACTACAAAGCGCGAGAATGAACATTCTAGTCGGACCCTTTAGTGCGCTGCGCCACTTAAAAATGAGCGGGAAAATGAAAAGCAGTCCACAGAGAAGGAAATTACCACGACACGAGTGCTATTTGCGTGTGTGCGTGTGCGTGTGTGTGCGTGCGTGCCTGTGCGTGCGTGTGTGTACGTGCGTGCGTGTGTGTATGTGTAACTTTTTTAGTCTCCCTTTTTATTTTAATTCGTATTTAACAGGATCAATATATAAGACATTGGCTTTTGAAATTTTGATAATTATATGCATGTAAAACATCTAGCTTCAGTGTATTTCAATGTTTGTCCCTGGCAGGCTGGACACGGCGTATTGTTACGCTTGCACACATTTTAGCCCTCCTAATACTGTTTTTTTCTCATCACTATAATGTTATATCTCCAATTTCAAAGTTTGAAGAAATAAAAGGTCAAATAAGATTTTGATCTTTTTAGCCCTGGGTTGAATGTGCCCCAGCCCAGCCCCCTCAGTGAAATTGATCCAGAACCTCCACTGGGTGAGAGATGAATGAAATGATGATAGTAGTGAGGAGAGATAAATGATTCTACAAATATAAGTAAATAGGAATTAACTTCAATGTTACAACATAACATTCAGATAATATTCCTGGACGCAACGAAAGTTTCATATATCAATGGCAGCGTAATGGCCCCATCTAGGGGGCATACAATTTAACTTCACTTGTGGTTAATGACATACGAGTCGACACGAATGCATGACAAATTCATTTTGAAATGTATTTATTTTTGTGTTTTTATGCATTTGGAGAGATTTTTGTAGAATCTATTTTTTGAAAAGCCTTGTCAATGTTATTTTTCTGTTTCAACTGTATCAAAACGAGACGCCGCGTATTTCCTCTTCGAGAATGTATGCAAATTGAAGAAGAAATAAAGTTTTGAAGAAAAAAAGGAGGAAGAGGGGGAAACTGGATGAGGAAGCACGTCCTGTGGACACACGATTAACAGACGAAAGTATCACGATATTGATCACCAACGTGGACAACAGCCAACACATGGATGGTGCGTACAATAGCTGAGTTTTACATTCATTGTGTATGTGAATCCTCAACATGCTTCATTTTTAAAACATTAATAGCACTAATGGTAAGGTCAAGAAAGGATCATATTCAAATGCTAGTATGAAATTAACATCGCCGGCGGGAGCGCCGTTTTATTCATGTTAAACGTCACCTATCTGCCCTTTCCTAGGCGCAATGAATGCGCCATCATTGTTTTGTGTTGAATACGGACGGTAGCCGTGCGTCACATACAGTCCAGAACACAACTAGCGAAACACTATGGAAGTTCGCGCAAGCAGCAGCGAGGAAACTACTGTATTTAATGCTTCCGCAACATTCAGATCTTATGTTTGGAAATACTACGGCTTCGAAAAGAAAGACGGAAAGATTGATAAAAGCTCCGTAATTTGCAAAGAATGTCGCACTACGAAGCCATACAACGCAGCACCACAAATATGCAGACCACTTAAACCGATGGCACCACATCACTGACAAGTTTCCCACCCCCTCCCCCGCATCCCCATCCATTTCCTCGTTGGACACCGGAGAAACTCAGGTCAGGATCAGAAAAAAATCGCCTCTTATTTTGGGGGTCCCCTTGCAGCTCACTGTGACCGCGCGAGGAAAAACTATATATGGATGACTCTTTTGGACATTTCATTTTGACACTCAGTGAGAGTGGTCTGTGTACGCTACAATACACACAGCAGCTTTGCTATCTATCTATCGATCGATCGATCGATCGCAGGGAGCCTTCATTCAAGTCTGCAGAACTGCTCACTTGACTTGTCATCCAGACTGTGTTTGAGCAATCACAAACTTGCTCCCAAAATCAACATGGTCTAAAATTCTTTTTTACATCATTCTTTTTCTAACAGAGGCAGTTGTGGACACCCATATTCCTTGTGACCTTGTAAAAGTTCTTGGCGTTGAGGTGAGTCGATCACATCACTTTTTTTTTTTTTTTTTTTTTAAGAGTAATGAAAGGTCTTTCCAGACAACAACGTATTTAGGGAATCTCAATCCAAAATAGCTGATACTTCAGGTCTGAGGAAAAAAACGTTACATTTTCTTGACCCTGAAAAGAATGACAGACGAAACAGATGACTGCAGGTCACGATGATGAATATGCATGTGAAGTTAGGGATTTTTTTTGGAGCATGCGCAGGCGAGTTGTAAAGGATTTCCTTCTTCATGGCAAAAAATTAATATTCAACACAAATTTTTATACATTTCAGCTTCGGTGGCATTTTTTTTTGACTGTGAAAATCCCACAGTAAACTAATAAACTTGCTGAGCATGATGTGTGTTCGCCAAGTTTCAATTTGTTATGAATGTCAAGACCATCAAAATCAGCGACAGTTTTGCTTTGCAAACAGGGCATTGCCACGGCAACAGCCCTTCATCGAAATAAATAGCTTTGCTTTTTTTTATCATTTTGAATATCTTAAGATCAAACACTCATAGTTTCAAGATGGTCGGACAAAATCTCCAAAAGGAATTAAAAAAAAATGTGTCCTCTATAAAAGGCTAAAAAATGTGGCCAAACATAAAAGAAAATTCAAAATGCTTCCTTTTTGGTTTAGCATGCAACTCCAAGAGCCTTTTTTGTCAGTCTTCAGCTGTCACATACCTCAAAATTTTCATACATTATTGTGACAATGCTGCTTTGATTAAAAAAAATGTTGGCATTGTTGAGCCATTAAAAAAAACTGTAGTTGGCGTCACTGAGCCATTAAAATAAAACATTGCACAATAACCTAATAAAATATTTATGATGTTGCCGGGGCTGATGTGAATGCAAAGGTTTATCCATCCATCCATCCATCCATCCATCCATCTTCTACCGCCGGGTCGTGGGGGCAACAGCTTTAGCAGGGAAGCCCAGACTTCCCTCTCCCTAGCTACTTCTTCCAGCTCTCCCCGGGGGATCCCGAGGCGTTCCCAGGCCAGCTGGGTGACATAGTCTCTCCAGCGTGTCCTGGGTCTTCCTCGGGGTCTCCTCCCGGTGGGACATGCCCGGAACACCTCACCAGGGAGGCGTTCAGGAGGCATCCGAATCAGATGCCCAGGCCACCTCATCTGGTTCCTCTCGATGTGGAGGAGAAGCGGCTCGACTCGGAGCCTCTCCCGGATGACCGAGCTTCTCACCTTATCTCTAAGGGAGAGCCCGGACACCCTGCGGAGAAAACTCATTTCGGTTTATGAGTACTGTATTTTCACGACTATTCGACGCACCGTACGGTTGGGCGCAGTCTCATTAATGGATGCCATTTCTGTATTTTACACATAGACAAACCGCACTGTATTAATGGGCGCAGTTTTACAGTGGTAAAACATACGCCAGCTTAAACATACGGCATGCATGCGTGCACGCTAACACGTTCGCTAACACGTTAGCTTGAAGCATACGGTAGCATGCCAAGACATACGGATACACGCTAAAACACGTTTTTAAAAATGCAACGAAAGCAGAACTCAGTTCTGGTGTATTTTATTTACAAGGTACTCACGTTTTCTGCTCAATCGTCACTCAGAAAGCCATCAAAGTCGTCATCTTCTGTATCCGAGTTGAACAATTGCGCAAGTATTGGTAATCCATCCAAACCGCCGGATTCCCTCTCGTTGTCAGAGTCACTCTCGTTGTCATGTGGCTCCACAGAAATGATGCCGGCTTTGCCAAAAGCTCGAACAACTGTACTAGCAGATACGTTCATCCAAGCAGCCACAATCCATTCACAGATTGTGGCGTAACTCGCCCAGCGCTGCCTCCCACTCTTCGTAAAGCGTCTTTCGCTTAAAAATCACTATAGGTGGCAGTTTCTGTCCGTTGGCATGACAACCAAGAACGACAGTAAAAGCAGACTTCTCGTGCCCCGTTGTGCGTATCGCAACCGTGCTGGTCCCCTTTTTCTCCACAGTGGTTCACCGGGATGTCGAAAGTCAGCGGGACCTCGTCCATGTTGGTTATGTGGTTAGGCTGGATGCGTTTGTCGACAAACTTCTTACTGCAGTAGGTGCGGAAAACGGCCAGCGTTTCTTTGTAGTCCGCTGGAAGTTGCTGAGCCACGGTCGTCTTCACTCTCACGGATAGATGGCGCCGTTTCATAAAGCGAAAGCACCACGACGGACCTCCTTGAAAATGTTCAATTTTCAATTCTTCGGCTAACGTTTTCGCCCTGAGTCGAATGGTGACCGTGGAGACGCTTCTGCCGGCTGCTCTTTGATGAAGAATCCCCCGCTCCAGTTGGTCTTCCAACTCGGGCCACCTCGCCTTATTTCCACGGAAACTCAGCTTTGTCTTTTTGACTTGGCGAAGCTCTTTCTCCTGCTTCCTCCATTTGCGAACCATGGATTCCATGACATTAAATTCTCTGGCGGCTGCTCGATTCCCATGTTTCTCTGCATAACTGATGGCTTGGAGTTTGAATTGAGCTTCGTCGGCGTGTCTCTTTGTGGAATTAATTTTCGGGGGTTCTTGGAAACCAAAACCAAAGTTGTTTTGCAATAATGCACATACTCACACTTTATACAGGTGCTGGTACCTGCTAGAGGCGTGCCTTTAGTGTCCACTTACACGCCCACCCTTCACTCATTGGCGGACCCCCCCTGCGTGCCTGTCCTCACTCACGTCCACCTCTCTCCATATATTTACATATATTTGCACGGACGCGCTTCACTGATGGGCCGACCTCTTCTCCGCATGCGTGTCGTCACTCACGCACACATTTTCTCTCTCTCCATATATTTACATATATGTGCACGGACGCCCTTCACTGATTGGCCGACCTCTTCTCCGCATGCGTGTCATCACTCACGTACACATTTTCTCTCTCTCTCTCCATATATTTACATATATGTGCACGGACGCCCTTCACTGATTGATCGACCTCACTTCCGCCTTTTCTCTATATAAACAGCGTGTCGGGTCCCAGCCAGGTTTTGGAACTCATCTCATACAAAAGACGCTACGCATTATAAGGCGTCCTGTCCATTTTGGAGAAAATTTTAGACTTTTAATGGCGCCTTATAGTCGTGAAAATACGGTATTTGTGCATTCAACCCTCAAAAGTAGCTTTGCTTTCGCGGTGAACATTGCGTTTCCACAACAGCTTTTCGTGAGGAATCACAAACTTCGTGTTTGAACGTCTGGAAGGTCTAAACCAGGCATGTCCTGCTCCGGGTCTTTTTGTTTGTTGTTGTATGAATAATTTTTGCTCCCCGTACAGTACTTTGTATACAGCGGTGGTTGGTATAAAGTGCTCTATAAATACATGAGTTGATGTTTTTCTCCCAGCAGAATCACTACTTGACCTCATATTTACTTGAAAGAGTGTTTAGGCCTTTGTGATGTTGCAACACGAATTAGAGAATTTTTGCAATGCTATTGCCGTCGTAACGTGTTGTTTGTAAAAAACAAAACAACACTAATTTTTAGGGTGTGAACATGCATGCACACTCACACTCAACTTTGTAAACACATCAGGCCTGGCAAGGTCATCAATATTTTATTGGGTTTCTGTGTGACTTCATTATTAATTATTATTATTATTATTATTCATTCATTCATTAATCTTCCGAACCGCTTGATCCTCACTAGGGTGGCGGGGGGTGCTGGAGCCTATCCCAGCTGTCTCCGGGCACTAGGCGGGGGACACCCTGAATCGGTTGCCAGCCAATCACAGGGCACACAGAGACGAACAACCATCCACGCTCACACTCACACCTCGGGACAATTTAGAGTGTTCAATCAGCCTGCCACGCATGTTTTTTGGAATGTTGGAGGAAACCGGAGCACCCGGAGAAAACCCATGCAGGCCCGGGGAGAACATGCAAACCTCACACAATGGGGCCACCCACTACGAGGGTTAAAGCCATGCCCCAAAAATCTGGATAGCTGTAATGGTAATTAAAAATATATACTGGTGTGTGTGTGTATATACATTTATACACACACTATACTGTTGACTACATACTATTTACACAACCCCAATGAATCAATAATACATTGCTGTGTCATTGCATGTTTTCAGCAGTTATCTACAAAAATATACAATGTATTTCAAAACAATCTCTGAACTCACTTGACAGGGTTTCTATCTGCATATCATCCTACTTTCTTTCATGTACTTAATATTTTCTAGCCTCAGATTCGCTCCAAAGCTGTGGCTTTCACCCAAGCTTTCCTGAAGAAAAACACTGAGCTGCGTCCACAACTTGATGAAAAAAGTTTGCTGAGTCACAAGGCAGTGATTTTGGAATACACTAGGCCTAAGAAAAAGAGGATCAACAAACAGAAAGCCAAAGGATTAAATGCTCAGCAGAAAAGGGAAGTGAAAATCTTCCATATAAAAAGTGAACACCAGAGGTTGGTCATGACGTACAGTAAATATGTTAATTGTTTGTGAATGACAACAATCCAGTATTATCACTGTGATGTCATGCCTATACTATATTTCACCCCAGTTTGTACTCTTCAGTCCCAGTGTCACTGACTTGGTCATTATCACTGCAGGTATGACCTTTTTTTACCTCTGCATAATCTCTGGAAACAATATGTCATTGATCTCTGCAGTGGATTAAAGCCAACAAGGTAAATAACCTCAAAATCAAATGCATAACTTTATGTTGAAGTGCAGCGATTACCTAATTAACAACTAATATATTATCAAATCAAGTGAATAATGTTTGGTAATCGATTGTTTTGAGACCCCGTGTTTAATATAAAATTATCCAAATCCTTGGAAGCAGCCACTTAGCAGTAGATATGAAGTAAAGTTTGTGCGTTTTTTGCTGTGTGGTGTTTGCATATTCTCCCTGTGCTTGAAGTCAAGTCAACAGTATTTATAGAGCACTTTCAAACAGCCATCGCTGCATACAAAGTGCTGTACATGGAGCGATTTAACATACACAATAAACAGTAAGACGAATCGGTAGTGAAGGCGGTAGAAAGCACCAAGCAGTAAAATCGAGAACAAATCTAAGTCATGCTGAGTCGAACACCAAAGAATACAAGTGAGTTTTGAGGAGGGCTTTCAAGATGGGCAGCGAGGAGGCTTGCCGAATGTTCAGTGGGAGGTCATTCCAGAGAGAGGGACCAGCTACAGAAAAGGCTCGATCCCTTCTGAGCCTCAGTTTAGTTCTTGGTACTTCTAACAAAGACTGGTCCACAGACCTTAGGCGCCGGGCAGGTGTGTAGCTTGGAGCTCATTGAAGGGGAAATGTTAGGTTGATTGATAAAATTGCGTTAATGTGAATAGTTTCTTTGTGACCTGTATTTGGCTGATGACCTGTCCTGTTTCTCGCTGATAGCCAGCTTTGACAGGGTCCAGCCTCATGCGGGCGGCGGTATAGAACGCTCGATGTATTGATAGCTTCGATATTTGGAGAGCCTTTCAAGAGAGATGCATGAATGCTTAATTTGGTTTTGAAATGTGTCGCTATTGCAGCAGTCCACAGTCTGTGCAGCAGAAACTATTGAAGGCGGACTTCCATGGTGCCATTATCACAGGTAAATTGTCACTGAAATCATTCATCACTTTTTAAACTATGACACAATGTGATTTAGCCGTGTGTGTGCGTGCGCACACACCTTAGTTATAAACTTGCTCCCATCTAATAGATCTATTCATTGATTTGTTATGTCCACCGCGATAAGTCGCTGGCATAGACGGATAAACGAAGATCGATATTTAAAAGTAAATACTATTGAACGCGGACTTCCATGGTGCCCGAGTCATGGCACACTCGTTAAGATTCAGTCATTTAATTTTCGATTTTCGCTATTTGCGGGCTAGCCCTGTCCCTCTACCCAGCAAATAGCAGGGGTTCACTGTATGCAACAGTAGATTGAAGCAATATTTTTATTTTGTCTATATTAGCATATTTGGTATGAGCGTAGTGAAAAGTATTCGTGACATTTGAAATGATGGTACTTGGATTCCGTTCCAAACGATATTATTTTAAAAATAACTAGGAATTGTTCTGGCATATATTTTAAAAGTCACCTTCTCAATAATGTGTATTTTGTTGAGGAATGGGAACTGTCAATTTGCTCTTGGCCCTTCCTTGGTTACAGGTTCTTTTATCTCTCTATAAGGTGGAAGAAGACCCAACACTACGTAGTCTTTTCTTCAGTTTATCACAACGCAACACGAATCGATTCGGGCACCTGTGAGTCTCAGATTTCATCAGGAAGCCCCGAGCAACTACAGTCACACGTACATATCGGCATAGTATGTTAATTATGTTAATTAGGGGCGGGCAGTCCTTCCCCTTATGTAAAAATCTGAAACAAAGAAAGTCAAGCAAAGTTCGATCTTGCCATTTTGACAAAGTACAGAGAATATCTGCTGGTCCACAAATCTTGAGATTAGGTTTCCTCTTCGAAGGCACTTGACAGCCTTCAGGGACTTTTACGATGTGGGGGATGCAAAAGAAGACAGCCAGGGGGCTGTTAATCACTCAAAGGGAAATAGGACCCCAACTTCACCCTACACTCTTTGTTTTAACTACTTCAGCAGATGTTCAGGAGAGAGACTTGTGTCAATAGTTCTCATAGCAAGATGAAATTCATTAACAATGTTCTACTACTACTTCTACCGGAATAATTCCTTAACAATATACACTTTCACTTTTGGCCTGGAGGCTGGCCTGCGCACAGTCATGCTGACTAAGCTGCAATATGCTTGGAACGTGCACACTGAGGCAATTGAATCCGTCGTGCACATGAATACTTGCACCACGCATCCACATTTGCACACTAGTGTGCACAGATGCTTGCACCCCTCGTTTTTCCTTATTAACAGGCTCCTGATTGAGGTCAGATCATGCTTTTGGCATCTTACCAGTGAAGCCAGGTGAGCTGTCCTCTCACACCAAGAATCCACGAGGTGCATCGGAATCAGCTCCAAACAAAGCACACAGACACAACGATTCAGGGCAAGCCTGACCAAAGGAACCACCACTGACCCACCAGACTCTACCCAACCCACCATAATCCTTCTGCACCAACAAAACCCAGACAACACACAAATCCCACACAACACATGACGATGGTTGTTTTTCATTAAATGTGTTCTTCCATTTATCTGTTTGTAACCTCTTTTTTTTTTTTGTTTTTTTGTTTTTTTTAACAGTGGTTCGATCCAAATGCCCTCCATATGTGGGCATTACAGGAATTTTGATCCAGGAGTTCAAACATGTTTTCAAAATTATTACAAAACAGGACACACTCAAAGGTAAGCAGCTATTTTTTTTCTTATTTATTTCAGGGCATAATATTAGGGAAGATGATCTCAGGTAAATGCTGTCTTTGTTGACACTTAAACAGTTGTAAACAATCCAGCGGGTTCAGAAAGCTGGTAGTGTTGTATGCCTCTGGGTCCAGGTCCACACTGTGTTTGTGTGCATGTGTGTTTCAATTATTTATTTTACTCGGCCACGTCTGCTTATTCATTTGCACGGGTGTGACGTGCTATGAACATTTTCAACGTCAACGCAAAGCGTCCAAAAGTTAATTTCAACATACTCAGGCAAAATGGGCTAAGGACCAAAACCGCCTTGGGAAGGCTTCTGGTCACCCAACCACGCGCACTGCATTAGAATGCACCTTCGAAACACAGGGAGGTGTCGGTGGACTAATTTATTAAACAATACACCACACTCCCAAGCTCCACTGCTGCGGAGATTTTTTTTCTCGCGACATCTTCCGGCCAAAGAGGACTACGCTGGCCAGTGCCTGCTTTGACAAGCAGGTCTTCCTCAAGGGGAACATGTCCCTAATAGTCTACCCCACTTAAAGGGGGTAGTTTGAGGAGGAGAAGCGGTAGGGGGCCGAACACAAAAAAAAAGTGGGGGGGGGGGGGGGTTCTGTGTGCAAAGATGTCCATGCTGTTCATAATTTGCAGTCATTGTGTGTAAAATAGTTCACACTTATTCATAATAAATTCTGTGCCAGCCTGCGGCACGCGGATTTTTACTGTTGGTATTAAAATAATGGTAACTCGAAAAGAAGAATTTACTTTTTCACATAGCGACATGTAGTTTTGGATTTTTTTTTTATGCCTGACAAATGCCTTACTAAATTAAATTAGAAACTGCATATTGAAAGTCCTCGGGTACTTTCTGTGTGATATTAAAATAGTTTTGAACTGAAAACTTTGTGATAAATATGCAAAAAACACAGAACTCTGGAAGGAGGCAAATACAGCACTGTATGTAATCAAAAGAAAACTACTACGTTCAATCGTATCAAGTTCTTGGCAACAATGCTTGAACAAATTATAAGGACTTTAATCGTAGCGAGCGACAGTTTCTTATTTCAGGCACTTCAAAATCCATCAGAATGATATAAATGCAATTAAATTCTTTCCAAAATTAAATTCCTTTCAAGACATTACCAGAATGTCATTTCATTTTATTAATTTTTTTAGGAATAGGCAGGCATATTGTTTGTCAAACAGCAGACTAATGACGCTATCCCTTTGCATGGCAGCAGCCTCCCATTGGCGCGTGAATGTCTGTGTGATTGGGTGATTGCGAAGCTTTGTAAAGCACTTCAAATACCATATGGGTGTAGATAAAGCGCTATGTAAGTGCACTCCATTTACCATTATTAGATTGAATGGAGTCAGCTCCTATAAGTTAACACAGACAGGATTTAATGTTGATAGTAGTTCAAGTAGTGTGGAAAGAAAAGTTGAGGTGATAAGTCTAAATCCACCTGTAGCTCATCACTTGAGATGTAGGTACTCTGGGTGCGTCCAGAAACAAACTGTGTGTGCTCTCCTACACACTGGGCCGTTAGGAAACTCAGAGTTGTTCGAATGTGTGGAAAACTCACACTCAAAGGATAGTGTTAAACCGGAGGAAAGAATTTCCAAAAGCATCCTCTACCAAAGTTAATATTCACCCGATTAACTACGTCGCCTCCGTGACCAGATGACATCACAAGAAATATGATGATTGTCCAACAGGTCCACGTGACCCAAAAATTGTGAAAAGTAGACACAGCATCAGTATGAAATACATACAACTGTTAAGGAACATTTGATCATTTATGAATCATGATTGAATCCTGTTGGATCATGATGAATCTAAAAATCGATATATTGCCATAACCCTAGAAAGCACATAATCATACATGCAAGCCCATGTGCATGTCATTTTCCTTTCTCATTTTTTGCAGTCATCCCGAAAAGGAACAGTGTATTTCAGGTGGAAATAAAGGGCTTCATCTCTTACATCTACGGAAACAAGTTTGAGCAGCGAGCCAGCGAACGCTCAGCAAAAAAGTTCAAAATCAGTGGTACAATTGACTTGTGAAAGCAGGATATGTTTATATTGTGTTATAGTGAGAACTATTGCATTTGGTTCAGTGTTATTTTTGTGGGGCGGGGAGCAAGTATTTGATGTTTTTTGTTTTTGAACACTAGAAGTAAATTGTTTTCAATTAACCCCTTAAAAAAAGGAATTTGCTGTTTTGTAACAATGATGCCATGCTCTCTGTTTTTATGCCCCCCACCGCCCAGCCTTCCCCCGTCCGGTCTGAATAAAGACTTCAATATTTTGTCAGTACAGATGAGTATGTCTCAAGTATAAACCTTCAACATTCAAGAAACTCCCACGTTAATGTGGCGGACATCACGGAAGTCGAGTTTGCACTCAATTTCAAGCAAGTCCAGTGAAGTGATGACCTCCATACAGAAAGTCAGAGTTGAAGTCAAGTCACACACTTCTCCTCAGTCATAACATGGATTGGCACATTAACTTTGCACTCTTTATTTGTACTTGCATTACTTACAATACAATATTATACAAACACATTTACAACCCCACAGTTCAAGATTTGGTCTCGAACCAGTCTGTCATGTTCTTCAACTTTTTTCTGTCTCTCAAATAAACTAACAAGTTGCAAAATGTCACTGTTGTCTTTTTTTTCTTTCAGTTGTGAACCTTGACGATCTGATTTTGCATTTCAAAATAGAAATATGATAAAATATTACAAAGGAAAATTGCATAGATACTGTATCATGAAACCAGTCCACTTCTGCAGCAGACTCGACTATCCCAAGATTCCACCCAGTATGATTCATCTAGATCTAATGATGCTTTTGAAAATAAGTCCTGTGAAATCTGCATACTTGCCTTGCATCCTTTTTGAGTTATTATTATTTAATCACTTCACTTAACCAGTCCACTTCTGGAAACTACACTATTGCAAGACTCCATCCAAGGAGTTTCACACAAATCTGCATTTCAAAAAAGAGTTCTGATGAATTCTGCATATTTTACTGTATTTACAGCTGATTAAAAATCTCCATCTCTCTGAACCTATCGAGCTATCGATCTCAGTGATTCCCAATCTGTATTGAGCCAAGGCACACAGTTTAAGTAAAAAAATATGACACAAAACAAATGTCACTGAAGTGGACACACATGTGCGGTTGATTATTTACTTTCTGTCATTTAATAGATCATTTATTTGTTCTGTCTGCCTCAATAATTTGCTGGGGAAAGAAAGATGAACAAAATCCCGCGGCACACAAAAGCTCTCAGGCTCATGTGCCCCATCAGTTGTACACTGGTTGAAAATCACTGAGCTGTCTATCGAAGGATTTTTGCCATTTGTGGGCCGGCCTGATCCCTATACAATACAACACTTTTTTATAACTTTACTCATATTGCGTATTTCAGACCAGCTTGAGCTGTGACAAAGCTCCTTACATGTAAAATAAAATAACAATACAACAACAAAATAATGTAAAAACAGTCAATTAAAAACACAAATTAAGGATACGAACACATATAGTAGACAACAATAGAAGAGTGTCCATCTCGTTAGAATGAAAGTGAAAGAATATTGGTGTTTTCAGTTTTTAAAATGTACAGGGAGGAGACTACTAACATTTAAGTAAAGTCAAGTCAAGTCAACAGTATTTATAGAGCACTTTCAAACAGCCATTGCTGCATACAAAGTGCTGTATATGGAGCGATTTAGCATGCACAATAAACAGTAAGACAAAGCACCAAACAGTAAAATCAAGAACAAATCTAAGTCATGCTGAGTCGAACGCCAAAGAATACAAGTGATTTTTGAGGAGGGCTTTGAAGATGGGCAGCGAGGAGGCTTGCCGAATGTTCAGTGGGAGGTCATTCCAGAGAGAGGGACCACCAGCAACAGAAAAGGCTCGATCCCCTCTGAGCCTCAGTTTAGTCCTTGGTACTTCTAATAATGTCTGGTCCACAGACCTGAGGCGCCGGGCAGGTGTATAGGGGTGGATGAGCTCAGAGAGGTAAGGTGGCATGAGATCATTTAGAGATTTGAAAACAAATAAGAGGATCTTGAAAATAACTCTAAAATGAATGGGGAGCCAGTGAAAGGATGCCAGAGTAGGAGTTATGTGCTCCCTCTTGCGCGTACCAGTCAAGAGGCGACTGGCTGACTCCAAAGTAAAGGGCAAAGTGATTCACCACAATGTGAAAAGCTTCCACGCCACTTGTCTGTCCGAGGTCTGTTCAATCTTTATGACATTGTTGACAAACATGGTCTTTGTCAGGAATTCCACCACTGCGACATTGACTTCAGTGCCTTTAAATGAATTTACAAGGTATGACAATATTTCTATTTTTTAGGGTTAACTAGCAGGCAACATCTAACAAAAAAAAACTTGGTAATAGCCACGCTTTTTCTCTAGTAATTGGAGGATGTAAACAACTATCGTGCACATTATGCTGGTGGTCCACACATGCCAGCCACTTCCGCTTCTTTTCCTCCGGTGCCTGGGAGGAAAGTGCACACCAGTACAAATGGCACTTCAAACTTTGTACCCAATCCTTCAGGATCGACATGCTCTTCTTTTTGGCCAAGTTCAGTCCGACTCCAGTTTCTCGCACATACCTGTATAGTTAATATGATATGAAAACTCGTGAAGTGACGTGCATGATATATGACAGGTGTCACCAACATTTTTGAGGGTGAGAGCAACTTCATGTGTACCGATTGTGTGAAGGGCTACCAAATTGATACACGTCTGAAATAACATATTTGTCCAAAATACCTTCAATAATATGAGGATGTGTTATTTTTAATACTTGATGATTTAAATTGTCAGACTTTGATCGTGTTTCGAAATGTCTCACAGTACTGCCAATGTTTGCATTTTTAAATCATAATTTCTACTAGCAAATCACAATGTCCAGGCAATGGCGGGCTACTCAAGTGGTCTTCACGGGCTACCTGGTGCCCGCGGGCACCATGTTGGTGACCACTGATATATGACATAATGCCAAAACTAGCGTATTTATAAACATTGAAACACACTAACCTTTAGCAATGTGCCAACAATCATAATAATGGATGACTTGGGTCCAATTCTCCCTGATCCATTTCCCCACCTGGCGCTGGCGATGCCTGTCAGTGACGACAACTTTTGCATTGAAGCCTTCCAACTCCGAACGGCATCTTTTCAGGCCCTCCAGTTCCATTCCATAGCTTCCCCCAGTCTCGTTACTCTAAAGCAGGGGTGCCCATTAGGTAGATCCTGATCTACCGGTAGATCTAAGACAGGTCCCAAGTAGATCAGAGGAGTGTCGAGAAGAAAAAAAACAAACAACCATTTGTGTGTCTTTGTACATGTTATTAATATATTTTTGTGTTAATATACACTGAACACTAATCATATTATCAGTCTCATTTTCACTAAAAAATATTTTAAAAATTAAAATAAAGGTAAATCTTAAATTTACGGTGGCGCGTGATTATGTCACCGGAAGCTGTTAGCGCTCAGCAGTTTGCAATTGCAGCTTGTGATCAAAGCTGTTGCGCTCTATCTTTTATCGTCATGATTCTCATTCAGAGTTTGCTTCGTGTACAATTCACCAAGGGCATGAGCAAAGAATAGGAATCTAGGAGGGCCCAGGGAAGCACTTTAAAACGGTACGTGTGAGCTACGATAGTTAACAGGCTGCAAAAGTGCGTTGCATGCCTCCGTTTCAGACTGTTCTCATCATGGCGTGCACGCGCGCTTGTGCGTGCGTGTGTGTGTGTGTGTGTGTGTGTGTGTGTGCGTGTGTGCGTGTGTGTGTGTGCGTGTGTGTGTGCCCGCGCGCGCCGGTAAGGGTAGATCTTCGATCCAAAAAGTTTGGGCACCCCTGCTCTCAAGGATAAGTTTAATACGCGTCATGAGACGAAAATAATTGGCATGTAATTATGCCGCATATAATATACAAAGCAGTTCACTGCCTATGGCAGTGGTCCTCAACTAGAAATGCTGTCGGTCCTCTTTTTTTTTTTTTAAATAAGAGTAAGGTCTGGTCCCAAGCACAGCGGTCATGGGGAGCAGGGCAATATGCCCATTTAGTATGGGCAAGATAAGCTTATACAAATCAACACTCCTCACAACCAACCAATAATGGGGTGCATGAAAATAACAATTATTCACTTTGCCAGTACACAGCAAATAATGAGGGGTATTGTGTTGAGGCACAGGAACTCTTTTATTTTGTTAAGTTGTGCCTGCTTAATAACAGAAATAGCCCTTTTAGGGAAATAAGACATTTTTATTTTAACTTTGTTAAATAGTAGTTGTAATTTTCCCATTAATTTAACAAAAACAAAACAAAATACTAATTTTACCAAAATAAATACTAAACAATGGCGGCCCGGTAGTTCAGTGGTTAGCACGTCGGCTTCACAGTGCAGAGGAGTTCGATTCCAGCTCCGGCCTCCCTGTGTGGAGTTTGCATGTTCTCCCCGGGCCTGCGTGGGTTTTCTCCGGGTGCTCCGGTTTCCTCCCACATTCCAAAGACATGTGTGGCAGGCTCATTGGACGCTCTAAATTGTCCCTAGGTGTGAGTGTAAATGGTTGTTCGTTTCCGTGTGCCCTGCAATTGGCTGGCAACCGATTTGGGGTGTCCCCCGCCTACTGCCCGAAGACAGCTGGGATAGGCTCCAGCACCCCCCGCGACCCTAGTGAGGATCAAGCGGCTCGGAAGATGAATGAATGAATGAATACTAAAATTAAAAACAAAAATATCCTTTTCATTTGTACAATTCCCCTTTTCACATCCCTTCTGAAATCACTTAAAAAATATATCAGAAGAGGAGTTAAGAACCATTTTAAATACTGACACAAGGGAGCACAGGAATGTGCAGTGCAGTTCTTCCACTAAAGGTTAATGCAATGTCTGAGGCATGCAAATATTATTTGAGGACGCCATTGGGATGTTCATTTACCATGTTGCGGTGTTCTGCTATTAAACAGCTGCAAAGTAGACGGCATCAGTACTGCACACAATCGAAACCTCCCGCGATTCGTTTTGTCTAATTGTTTGTGTGCGGCTCTCCTGGGCTGAAGGTGTGAGCACACTGTGGCGTCGCGCATGCGTCTGTTTCCTGACACAATCATCCATTTTGATTGCGTGCTGACGCTTATGTATGGACACACCTTAAGTTCAGCGCATCGTTATCCCCGACATGCCCTGCTCAGGGAAGGTCTCGAGTGAGTCAAACATTATACACACAAAGTCGCGCTGCCGCGGTCCTCTGCATTACATCTGTTAGTGCACGCAAAGAATACAACGGATAATTTTAACAAGCGATCGCGGTAATGCGCAGATAATAGTCCACAAATATAAAATGTATAACGTAAAAATCAATTTATAAATTATTTTATACAATTTGCCGAGGGTCCGGACAGAGGAGTTCCGGACAGAGGAGGTCGGCGATCCGGACAGAGGAGGGCGGCGGTCCGGTCGTGGATCGCGGTCCGCCAGTTGAGGAAGAGGGGCCTATGGACTAGTCGCACAGTTTTCCAAGAGGACGTGTCATGTTCATTCGTCAACAAAGCAGCGCTGCCAACCTATTGAAATGTACTTCCAGAACAATTTGTCTGACTGCCATTATTACTCATCGCTGATATGAATAGCATATGCATAAAAAATAACAATCATAATAATAATAACAATTAAATGATGTGAAGGAAAATTGTAAATAGTACTGCGATTTATCCATTTTGTGGTCATATTGCATTTAATTGAAAGATGTTTGTTGCTTTTTTTCTCTTTCTTCTTTCTTCTTTCTACATACATTCTTGCTGCTGGAGGCTGTAAATTTCCCCAGTGTGGGACGAATAAAGGATATCTTATCTTATCTTATCGATCAGGGTTTGCCTCAAGCTGAAAACTAACGTCGCTATCGCTAGCTTCTCCTGTTCAACGTTGCTAGCTTTTGGTTAACGTTGCTCCCTTCTACTGTTCATTCCACAAGAGTTGGCAGCTATGCTTTGACAAAATCATCAGCTCGTTTGCCTCGAGCCAAAAACTAATGTCGCTAGCTTCTGTTCAACGTTGCTAACTTCTCGAGTTAGCTTTCGGCTAACATCGCTACCTACTACTGTTCATTCCACAAGAGTTGGCAGCTATGCTACTTTTCATTCCATAAGAGTTGGCAGCTATGCTTTGACAAAATCATTATCCTCTATCCAAAAATCACACTTTTTTCCAAATCCTTGATCATCAGCAGACCGGTTGAGAAAGCAGTCATCTTTGAAGTGGAGATGGCAGAGAACACCTGTCGATGATGGCGTGAAATTTATTCGCTTCGTACGAATAAAAGCTGTCCATTTAAGTGCCCTGCTATCCTTCGGCCACTGGCACAACTTTTCTGTTGATTGCGAACAACACATCGCCACACACCGCCGTGGGATCTTACCAACAAGCAATGCAACAAAGAGGTTTTTTGAATTAAGACTTAGGTCCATGTAACAATGCTGTTCAATGGAAGGACTTCCCTCATATCTATCCGTGTGACGTCATTTCCGAAGAAAAGCATTTTCGTTGTCAAGGGCGTTGCTACGGGTTAAACAAAGAATCTGGAAGGGTTGCGTTAAAAGAAATAACGGAAAGATGCTTATAATTGTTCAGCCATTCATATTACTCAAAAACATGGTTGGCCAACTTTACTTCACACTTGGCCTTTAACCTGAAATAATATGATGCTCAAACATAAAATGATAATAATATAACAGAAGCTTACATTCTTCCCCTCCCACCAGGGTAATATCCTCGTTTCTACTCTGATCATTCAACTGTAGAATCCAGGGTACAACAAATGAACAACATTATACGGGGGCACCAGGAACATGTCAGAACAAAGTCCTCGAAACCAACATGGCGGTGGCCTGGGTGTGTCAAGGAACTGGGACTTGAGGCCAATGCGGCAGGCAGAGCTGTAGACCTTCTGTCCACAGCAGCAGATCCGAAGGCAGACCGTAGCCTTCGGTCCACTTGCATTGTCCCGTCAGCTGGAGTGTGTGGAGATTGACTACTAAAAACTGGTGATGAATCAACGCTGAGGCGTCCAGGTGGAGCAACACCACAGCCACAGAAGTAGCAGCTGAACGAGCCACTTCAGGGTGTTGACTAACGGACGTCTCAGTTTTGGACATGGCGAGCTCAAAAAGGTTGAATAATGACGGTAATGTCCAAAAAGAAAGTAGGGGAAAAAATAAAACTGCAGGAAACAGTTTTAAACAAAGGAAACAAAGCGCTAAGGTGACAAAGAAGGACTGCTACCCGCTCCCACGACAAGACATTGGATTTGGTCTCAGGCTCCGCGTGGTTCTCATCACTCAACCTGCACAGTGGCTACTGGCAAGTCCCCATCACCACGGAGTCCAGACCCAAGATGGCATTCTGTACCACCCGAGGACACTGGCAGTTTAAGGTCATGAGTTTCGCACTATGCAACGCACCAGGAACATTTGAGCGTCTGATGGACACAGTGCTCTCAAACATTCCGAGGCAAAGGTGCCTGGTGTATTTGGATGATGTCCTCATCAATGGTGGGTCTTTCCAGGCTGCAATGGAGTCTCTGAGACTGGTGCTGGGAAGAATTGCGGCGGCTGGGCTGAAACTGCACCCAGAAAACTGCCACTTTATGCAGCGGGAGGTGGAGTTCCTGGGCCACCGAGTGAACGGTGAGGGCATCAGCACGCTGGAGGAGAAGTCAAGTCAAGTCAAGTCAACAGTATTTATAGAGCACTTTCAAACAGCCATAGCTGCATACAAAGTGCTGTACATGGAGCGATTTAACATACACAATAAACAGTAAGACGAAATGGTAATAAAGGCGGTAGAAAGCACCAAGCAGTAAAATCATGCTACGAGGAGGATTGCCGAATGTTCAGTGGGAGGTCATTCCAGAGAGAGGGACCAACAACAGAAAAGGCTCGATCCCATCTGAGCCTCAGTTTAGTTCTTGGTACTTCTAACAAAGACTGGTCCACAGGCCTGAGGCGCCGGGCAGGTGTGTAGGGGCGGATGAGCTCAGAGAGGTAAGGTGGCACGAGATTATTTAGAGATTTGAAAACAAAGAGGAGGATCTTGAAAATAACTCTAAAATGAATGGGGAGCCAATGAAGGGATGCCAGAGTAGCAGTTATATGCTCCCTCTTACGAGTACCAGTCAAGAGGCGAGCAGCGGCAATCTGGACCAGCTGAAGGCGCTTAATGGAGGACTGGCTGACTCCAAAGTACAGGGCATTACAGTAATCAAGCCGGGATGTGACAAAGGCATGGATTACTGTCTCAAAGTGTTCATGTGAGAGGAAAGGTTTTATTTTGGCCAGCTGTCTAAGGTGAAAGAAGCTGGATTTAACAACGGCACCAATTTGCCGATCGAGTTTGAAATCACGGTCCAGTTTAAGGCCCAAGTTTGAGACCGTTGATTTCAAATAAGGAGACAGGGGGCCCAAGTCTACAGGATGGAATGTACAAGGGCCACTGGGACCAAACAATATCACCTCTTCTGTCTGTCTTCTTTTCGTTGAATTTCAAGAAATTTTGTGCCATCCAGGTTTTGATTTCTTCCAGACGGGATAGGAGTGGCCTTAATGAGAAGGCGTCTTTCTTGCTCAGTTGGACATAGATCTGGCAGTCATCTGCATAGCAGTGGAAGGGAATACCATGTTTCCTTAACATGGAACCCAATGGGAGCAGATACAGCGAGAACAGCAGAGGCCCCAGAATTGAGCCCTGTGGAACACCACATGACAGGGGAGCAGTGCGTGACTCAGAGCAGCCAAGGCTGACACAAAAGGTCCTGTCAGCTAGATAGGACCTAAACCACTCAAGAGCACTGCCGCCAATGCCCACAAAGTGCTGCAAACGTCCGCGAAACGAGAAGGTCCGCACCATTAAAGATTGGCCAGTACCAAGGGACCAGAAGCAGTTGAAAAGCTTCTTGGGGCTGGCCTCGTACTACAGACGGTTCGTGAAAGGATTCTCTTGCATCGGGGCGCCCTTGTTCCACCTCCTTAAAGACAACCAACCTTTCCTCTGGATGCCGGATTGTCAGGAGGCATTCTGCAGCCTAAAAAGAGCCCTCATGAACGCTCCTGTTCATACCCCGCCAGATCCAACCTTGCCTTTTGTGCTGGACATGGACGCAAGTAATTTCGGCGTGGGGGCGGTGTTGTCACAGGTGGGGCCGGAAGGTGAGTGCGTGGTGGCCTATTACAGCCGCACTTTCAACAAGAGTGAACGACGCTACTGTGTTACCAGACGTGAACTGCTAGCAGTTGTTTTGGCTACATGCCATTTCAAGTATTACCTGTGTGGCGTGCCTTTCACCATCAGGACAGATCACGGCGCACTACAGTGGCTGATGTCATTCAAGGAACCAGAAGGCCAAGTAGCACGGTGGCTAGAGGAGCTGCAGACGTTCCACTTCATAGTGGTACATCGGGCTGGGGCTCAACACGCTAATGCGGACGCCCTTTCCCGGCGGCCATGTTCTGTTAGTGGCTTCAGCTACTGCGACCGGCGGGATGCCAGGGAATTGGAGCTGCGTGGGGAAGCGAATGCTGCTGGACTGTCATGCTGCACCTTGGAGGCTATGGACACTACAGAGTGGGCTGCCAAGCAGGAAGAGGACCGTGATCTCAACCCTGTGCGACAGTGGGTCCAGAGTGGCAGGAGGCCTCTCCGCTGCCACCAAAGGCTTTTGGAGCAAGTTTGCTGTGTTACGCATGAAGGACGGCATGTTGCAGCGTGCCTGGAAGGAACCAGCCACGGGGAAGAGAGATGGCCGGTGGTAGTGCCCGGAGCTCTTAAAGAGATGGTGCTAAGAGCATGCCATGGGAGCACCGGCTCAGGACACTTTGGCAGCACCAAGACCCTCCCACGGCTGCGCCAAGGGTTCTATTGGGGTCAGCATCGACGGGACGTAGAGGACTTCTGCCGGCGCTGTGACGAGTGTGCGGCCTTCAAGGGACCTCAAAACAAATCGCACGCACCGCTTCAGCAACAGAGGGTTGGGGCACCCATGGAGAGGGTTGCTGTTGACATTATGGGCCCTTTCCCCATGACGGACAGAGGGAACCGTTACGTGCTATGTGCGATGGACTATTTTACGAAGTGGCCCGAAGCTTACGCACTGCCAGACCAAGAGGCGGAGACAGTGGCAGATGCGTTACTGGAGGGCCTGTTCTGACGGTTTGGGACTGCAGATATCCTCCACAGTGACCAAGGCAGAAATTTTGAGTCCAAAGTTTTTGCTGCTCTTTGTAAACGCCTGGACATGCAGAAAACACGCACCACACCTTTGCATCCGCAGACCGATGGTCTTGTGGAACGATTTAACCGCACCATGCAGCAGCAGCTCGCCATCCTCACCTTCAAACACCAACGTGATTGGAACCAGCACATTCCGCTGGTACTGATGGCTTATTGTTCAGCGGTCCAAAGTTCCACGAGCTGTACTCCTGCTCTGCTGATGCTGGGCCGGGAAATTCGGACACCGGCAGAGATGGCGCTTGGAAGACCTCCTGGCAGCTCAGAGGACCAGCCGGGGCTGGAGTATGCCCGGAAACTGCAGGATCGGCTGGAGGCAGCACACGCATTCGCACGGGACCAGCTGGAGAAAGCCGGCGCACGTCAAAAGCGAAACTATGACGTGCGGAGCAAGGGGCGGAACTTCCAGATTGGGGAACGGGTTTGGGTGTATACACCTAAAAGAAAAAAAGGGCGCTGCCCCAAGCTAGACAGCCATTGGGACGGTCCATGTAGGGTACTTGAGCGGGTGGGGGAGGTAGTTTATCGGGTGGCAGTCCCCCCCAGGGGAATAAAGGTTGCCCTACATCGGGACAGGTTGGCCCCCTACTGGGGCAGCGGTGCGCCTGTATTTAAGGCGGGGTCCGCTTCATCCGCCAGTTCAGAACATGCGGTGGATCCATGTTCCCCAGATCCCACCAATGTTGTCCCGAGCCAGCCAGCTGAAGGTGGTATCGACTCAGAGCCAGGCCGACCACAGAGACGGAGACGAAGACCACGACGGCTGGAGGACTTTTTTTGTTGAACCCTCGTGGCGAGGGTTTCATGAAGGGGAGGGCAGTGTAATATCTGTTTCTTGTATTTTGTGTGACGTCATGGGGAGGGGAGGAGCCAGGTTGTGAGAATATTGGGTCCGGTAGTTAGTCTGAGTGATGAGCGCATGGGCGTGAGTTGTGGCTAACAGCAACTCCTTTGAGCGCGTGTGTTTATTACTTATTTTGTTTATTAAAAATGGTGAATAGTATCAGCGAGCATCCTTCTCTCTGCTACTGACGGGCATTACAATATGTTTGGGCAATACAGAAAACACACTGATTATCAGAAAACATTTGTCCGTCTGACTTCTAGCGTCATATCGGCTGTCATACAATAGGCTATTATTATATGAGAAGTGCTCTCTCTTTCTGCTTGGCTCTCGACGAAGGCGGACGCTTTTTGCACAGCTTCCCTGCCCTCCCACCTTTTTTTTTTCCCTGCTCACCACTTAGTCTTTTGTGCTGTCTTTGTCTAACTTTTTCTTCCCTAGCCACCTACCGTGTTTTCATCCGAAGAACTAACCATGGAATTAGTTGGCTGGTCTCTCGATGTAATCAACAAACTTTTTTCGACGAAAAGCGCGAACAGTGAGGAGAATGCTTGCCTTCTGGGGACACTTGCTGCCGGATACGCCCTGGATCCATGGAGAAAGTGGAGACCGGTGTGCCTGACAGTACTGTCCGTGGAGGATGTGGAAGACATCTACATCATTGGCCTTTTGATAACAGGTATGCTGCTGTTTGGTGTTGGCAGCTTGCTGTTCTATAGCAAAATTCAACCAACGGGAGCGGCTCTATTGGAAGTGAAGAAGCTGCCGGTCACTCTGGATGGCTTGGCGCGAATGTCCAACACTCAGACTCAAGCGGTGACTGATCTCAACCGCAATATTGTTGCGGTTTTGGAGTGACTCCGCGCGATTGAAAATACCATGGAGACGTTGGGATCCACGCTGCGGAAAGAAATTTTGGACGTCACTGAGAGATACAGACCAAGGACTCAAGGCTGTCGGAATTGTTGGCGGCCGTCTCTCCAAAACAAACAACGCTATCTGGCCTTTCCCCTGGATGGAAATACGCATGGAGTCTAGGGCCCCCACCACCAACCCCCTCCTTCTCGGCCATGGACTGATAAGCTGGGACTGTCTTCATGTTGAGCAGACCTCGACGAAGCAGCTATGACCTGTACACGCATACACATACTAAGGATGTGAATCTCAGCACTGAGGACGATTCGATACACATCTCGGTGCACTACCAGCGATGCGATACTTAAACGATACATGGAATTTTCTGGCGACACGATGCGATACGTTTCACCGTCTTCACGATGTGATACGACGCGATCAACCAAGGAGCGCTCCACTATAACCAGGTAAGACACACCTGTTCCTGTTATTACGGGCAAAGTGTCAAGATTCGGCTTATGTCCAATAAGGACCGATCAAATCAAACTGCTCTGAACCTTAATGTGTTGAACCAAGTATAGTGATTGGATTTCTGTAGGTGGCAAATACCAAATTGACAATGAGTTTTAAGGGACTATGGAAAATGAAGTACTGTACAGGAAAAAGGAATTAAAGAGTTGGTGTGAGGTATATTCAAAACAATATACCGTCTAAGATTTGCCACTGAGTAGTAGATAACTGAATTGGCACAGTTATTGAGTCACCAAGTAGGCGGTTTAAATTAGGTAGAACCGCTGAGTCGTAGGTTTGGCTAGTAGCTGACGAGCAAAGACCATACTGAGTTCGTAGGCAATTAAAAAATTAGTGGTTAATTGCTGAGGCAGGTCCAGGTAATTTTTATTATTCTGGATGCTGTTAAAGTGTAGGACTGACGACTGGAGATCGGGGTCTGAGTAAACAGCTGTATATTTAGGGCAAGTTAGGGACAGCTCCATTGTTACAATTGGAGAATTACGTGACGTCACACGGTCCATAAGGGAGTATATTGGACGGTGAGTATGATAAAAACATGGTGAACTGTAAGATGGACGGAATGCCTGAAGGCAGGAGAACGGTTGAAATACCGTCTGGTGGTAAGTAGGAAAGAAAGGAAGGTGAATGCATTGCGCAGAGAGAAAAAAGGGCGAATGCACTGCGCAGAGGGGTAAGTAAAGCGAGAAAACAAGGTTTTAAGAATAAATTGGACAATAGTTTGAAATATAAAAAGAAAAAGCTAAGTAAAATTCAATTTGAGCTATCATAATAACAATAATACATTTTATTTGTGGGCATCTTTCTAGTAACTCAAGGACACCGTACAACAAGCAGTTAAAATCACGAATACAGTGTTAGGAACAACATCAAATAAAATAAGAAAAAAATACAACAACAACAAAAATAATGGCTTTATGGTCCGAGTGAAAAGGCCTGTCTGAACAGATGTGTTTTGAGGCTGGACTTGTAATGTGTTAATGAGTCGGTATAACGAAAAGAGCGGAGCCGGTGGATGTTTCTAAGATGATAATATGATGTGGTTGATATGCGAGGGGAAAAGAGATGGTCAAGTTGACTAGTAGAGGTTTTTATATATATAGCATTTCATGGGCGGCTTGACCACTGCCTTCGACATTGGACAAAGAAAAAAATAATAACCAAAGTAACTCCAAAAAGGTTATGATAATCAAGGCAGCGATGATGCCTCCTTCGCCGCATGGGGTGAGGTGCGCTAAAATTATGACCCCACTACAAGCGCAGAGTGGTCACTTGTACATAGACAAGGCAGAAGAAATTGGAGCGGATGGTCAATCTGCAGGCAGAGAGACCTGAGCTCACCAGACACACGAAAATGTGTCTATATTCATCACAATCACAGACACTGTTGTGAGGATTAAAGATATTAAGTGAATTTAAAAAAAAAAATTATAAACGTCTTAACAGAGGGGCACTTTAATCATTGTGTAGGCTCCACAGGCAAGTTTGTAAGCACAAACCTACAGGAAGCGGGGTAACGCATTCTAGCCATTTTACTGGCCCCCACCCGAATCCCTTGTGTACCAAGCTTCCCCCTGATCTGCCCAGGGTGGTTCATAAACAATTGGTGAAATTAGAAAAATGTACGCGAATTCAACAGGATAATGAGAACATGAGTGTTTGGGATGCGACCACTTTTGTAACTAAGACTGAATTGACGAGGCAAATGTTGCTGGATTTGCCTAAAATTGACTATGACATACAGTTGTGGGCAATAGACTGTCTTAAGAGTAAGTATTTACCCAAAGAGATTATGGACCTATTAGAGGGAATAGCCTCTTGCAAATTGACTAGGTTGAATGATAGAAAATCAGACGCGCTGAGTTCCCTTTATCCAACAACATTGGGTCCTTCACAACAATTGGCTTTTGAATTGCTATCTGAGGTACACCCAGTGACTTATTTGGTTAATTGTATGGATGCTTGGGTGACGGTCACAGGACAGGACCCGAATGGTCATCCATTGAATCAGGCTTTGTTCAGGCAAGCAGTGCTGGGGGGTTGTCCGTCTGATGTGCAGAAAATGATGACTAACTCTCCCACTCTCCCCACTTCAGATGACATGAACTGGCGAACTCATTTCCTATATTATGTGCAGCAATCTCGAATGAGAGCCGAGGAAGAGACTGAGAAAACATCCAAGCTACAAAACGACTTTTTGAAATCACAAATACAAGAGGCTAAGAGAGCCTCCAGTAATGCATGCAAAAAAGAGAAACTTGGGAGATCTAATCAAATGTCAATCAGTGTCTCTCAACAGGCTCCACACGGCTGATCACAACCCCACCGCAGCTCCAAGCCCCACCTCAACATTACGGCCTGCCCGCAAGGCAGGGCCGAGACGCATGGCTAGGGGGAGATCTGAGACGGGAAGGTGGGCGTGGACGAGGAAGTCACGGGAGCCAAGCTGGCTGTTTTATTTGTGGTGACGTGAATCATTGGACACGGAAATGCCCGCACCGCCGGCACCCACCTGTTCATCAATCAGGCTATGATCAACAAGCTCTGACTACTCCGCAAAACCAACAACAATGACAGGATACGACACCCCCACATAGACAATACCCATCTGCTCCATGGGTACCCGAATCCCCAACAATAAGGATCACTGCTGGCCTCACTGAAAGACTGTCATGAACTTGAACATGCTGGACCACACTTGCTCCCGATGCAGGCTGATACAAGACTGACTATTGCTAAAGTCAGCCGATGACCCACCACTGAACTCTGTCTTCCAACAGTATCGGCTTTGGTCTCCTTAGACTTCCTCCATATGACCTTACCATCCGCTGATCGGTCCTTCCCACTGCACAATGCTTTTGACAAACTAGAGAATGAAATTTATCACATGGCCTGGTTAGATGAAACACAAGGCAACTTATTTTATGTTCCCTCCTCCTCGATTATTGTAGGTCCTGAAGGGTGTGGCAGCCAGAGTGGACCTGTCAGAGGATCTCATCTCATTGACTGGTATCTAGGCCTGACATGGCCGCGCTGCTCATGCTTTTTTGCCGTCTACTCAAATATACAAAAATTCTCATTCGTACACATTTTTTGTAATCGATTTAGCTAAGGTTTTTTCCACATACCTCTTTCAGAATCGTATAGGGAATTTTCTCATTCTCTCACCTTGGAGTTAAATTTTACTACACTCGGTTGCCCCACGTATTCGATTTTGTCTTCTGGAAGTTTTATTCAAGTGCTGAAACGGCCACTCTACTCTTTCCGACCTACGGATGACGTTGTACTTATTTGGTATGGTAATGTTCTTATCGATGCATCATCTAAGATTTGCTGTTTGGAAGCCGCAAGGTGGCTCCTTTGACGTTTGGCTTTTTGCAGTTATCGCTATCGCACGGAAAAATTACAATGCGAATTGCCTTTATATTTTTGGGGAGATCGAACACGTCAGAAGGTACAGCGATGCCGGTTTCTCTTGTGCAGCCTAATTTAGCTGTTTTACTTGGATGTTTCTGAAAAAGAAGGCTCTGTTTCTGTAGTTCTTTTTCAGAAAAGAGAGGGGAACGTGAATGGCAGGAACGTGAACAACAGGGAAGTAAAAGACTAATTTTGATGAATTTTGACATACGTCAGCGTGCAATTGGACCCAATTGAACAAAAACATTCAGCATGCATCAGATATGCGGCAGCATGAGACAAAACTTTACAATAAAAAAAAAAAAACTGCCACAGGAACATCGATTTAACATAGCGTGAAAATAAATAAATAAATAAAACTTAAAGAGGCTCTGCTAAAACCAAATCAAGTAGTTATTAAATGCAGGGCACATATTAGAAGGACTTTTCCCACGTAAAAGTAGGGAATGACAAAGCAGACTAGATGACTAAAGAGACAGCAGAAGACGACTTGATCTTTAGTGATGGAAGTGGAATCAAAAATGGGAAATTGTGTGTTTTCCAAACTAACAACCTTATTTCAGACCAAGAGAGGGTATCCCGGAGGAGAAGAACTAACCGGGTGGCCAGGGATGAGACTGGTTTGTATCGGCATGAAATTGATGGACGTCCAGTCCTGTCGGCAACTAAATTGAAGACTCCAATTCGGGAGGCATGGGCTTTTTTATCTGCAATTCAAGGTAAGATCGAACCAACCAATCAGAGGCTTGTATCAAACACTCCGATGGTGATGACCTCAGAGAAATCGGATTGGGATGAGACGCTACCACTTGCGCTTTCACCATGAGTTCCACCGTTAAGTCCACCACGGGTCTCACACCTTTTAAGATGGGACGTGACCAGGAGTTCCCCGCTCCATGGCAATTCATGGACCCGGGGGCTCTTCAACAAACGAGTTCCAGAAAGTGACTGCAAGTGAGCACACCGCATGTTTGATGACTATGCCACGTTGCTATTAATAGTCAGATAAAACGTAAACCTTGTCTGCTGACCATCATTACATCGGCTAGGCTAGCTTAGCTGTTGTCGTAGTTCAAAGCTTAATATGTGGCTTGGGTTGGGTCGGCGCCGCGAGTACGTGCTCGCGCGTACAGCTGAGAGCAGCAGACTATTGACTGCTGAAACGGGCTTCACTAGATTGACGTTGCTACAGTACGTGCATATTATGGAGCAGCTTCCGGACAAATACAAATTGTCCGCCGTGTAGAGCCATTTTGATCTCCTTTTGGAGAATAAGGTATTTATTAAAATCTCCTTGTCTCACTAAGTGCCTCTCGGATTTTTGACATGTCTTATTCCATTGTGTGTGTCTTCTCCACAACAGGAGAAATAGCATGCATTAAACGCAACAGACAATTTAAAACACTGGAGCATCTTATTTTTCTAAATCAAAATTTGTGAAGACAAAGCACACAAGCATCCTCATTCACATGATTTTCACATTATTGAAACACATTGAATGATACAATATGAATGCATGGATGTGAATGATATTGTCAAGGGTCAATGTCATCTTTATTGTCAAATATGCTTATGCATGACATGCAGTATAGATGAAATTTCTTCCTCTCAATCCTGAGTGCATACATCCCTGCAAACATGTTGTGCATTAAACACACACAGTTAAGAAAGGATAACAGCTACACTGTATAAAAAAGACATGTAATCTGAACAGTATAGACAATATAAACAGCATAAACAACACCATAAACAATGGCGCTTGTGGCTATTGTGGGTAGAGTGAGGTAGTGCATTGTATACACGTCATCATCAAATCAGTTTGTTCAGTCTGTCAAGTGGGTTGGCTGCAGGGATTTTGAAGGTCCAACAGGTGGCAGTGGTCAGTCACACAGTATCAGTACAGTATCAACACAGTGTGTCATTGTGTCGACACGCCTCATGAGGCCTCATGGACCCATCACTAAGACCGCGAATACCAACAAAAAACAATGTCCAATCACAAAACAAAAATCAGTACTTACTAAACCATGGGTACCGAGAATACAAAAGCGAAACACGACGAGGTCTAAAGCCAACTAGTCAATGAGCAGAGAAACAGCAATGCAATAAACAACACTCCGATAACCAGTGCACAGCAGAGGAGTCCTTAAATACAGAGTCTACTAATCATTGATTGGCAGCAGGTGTGCACAAAAGTCCGCTCATGCCACCTGCTGGCTTAGACCAAAAACAGAACCGTGACAGCTATGTGGTGTTTGCATTTCTGAGCCTGCCAGCGTGGGCTCTCTCCAGGTGCTGCGGCTTCCTCCTGCATTCTAAAAATATGCATAACAACTGAAAAGAAGACAAAATTGCCCATAGGCATGAACGTTTACATGTCCATATAGACACACATACAGATGATACAGGCTGCAGGTTGCCAGAAAAGTGATACAGAAAATGAATAGATGGATGGCACTTCACCCCCCCAAAAAAGATCTAAAAATGCCCATACACAAATCGGGGCCACCATAATTAAAACATGCTATCCTCTTGTATCTGGCCTGCATTTCAGAACTCAAATGCTTTCAGACAGGCTTTTACTTGACACATATTATTGAATACTGTCAGTGGTCTAAACCGGAAATGAAACTTTTTTTTGGGTGGGGGGGGGCAGCAAAAGAGGAAAGGGTTCTCTTCATGGTTTTATGAACAAGCGAAGTTCTGTATTTTTTTTTTTCGTTGACGGGAAGTGATGGCAATGTGACCATCGGGGAGGACCCACATTGTCACAAGTACGATAAAACAACATTGAGTGATTTCAGGCCATTTGCAGTTCCCATAACGGATTGTGCCCTGATCATGGAACATGTAAGTTGTTGCTCGATTGTTCTGTTTTTCAGTTGACTTTGTTCAGTGCAGACTGCACTGATATTTTGTAAGCGAAAGAGAGATTCCATTAATTTACCAAAGTTTGGTGACTTTACAATGCCACAGAGAACTTTCAGAAATTTCAGCATGATGCAAGTTGAGAAATATGTGAGGGCTTTTTTTTCGTCACACCTTCTCAGTACATGTCAGTCCCTTACATCCTGTTGGTTTTAATGCACTCTAAGTGACTAGCATCAGTTCAGTTTTGGTTTGAAAATTAAACTGCACGATTGTCTCATTTGGACATGGTCAGGGAAAGAAAAGATATATTGTTCCCATGCTACAGTTACTTTTCATGAAGGAAAATGTTTTAATAAAGTAATGGTAAATACACAGCATAACCTAATGCACACTTTAAAAAGCATTGATCTGCCAAAATAAGGTGAAGAAAACGGATAAAGTGCACATCAATTGACTTTGCTATGAATGTTAAGGTTTCAGTGATATTTGTCATTTTGTTTTGGACACAAATCAGAAACTCACCTCGAAACAAGCTGTTCCAGGAAAGTGTGTTTTAAGGTCATTTATATCTGCTTTTATTCGTTGAGCAAGTAGCTGTCAACGTGCATCTTATGTGAGTGTATTTTGAGGAAGCCTATTTAGCAGAAAAAGGAAGTCAAGCACTGTACGAAAATATCCAGCATGTAAAGAAAATGAGCCCAGCACAACCTTCAGCAAATTGTCCTTTAAAAAAAAGACACTTTGAATTATTAAACAGCTATACCTGTAATCCACATTCCTAACCATCAGGACTCATCAAAGTGGTCAAGATTTATAGATTATGTACTACTCTAGAATGTAGATCAGTGATTCTCAAACTTTTTACAACAAATATCACATTGCTCTCTAATGGTCAACATTAAAATACAGTTGTATTGTAGGCCTAAGAATTTATCTAAAATCAGGCCAAGGTTTTATTCCCAAAACTGTATTTAATATTTGTGTTCACCGCTGTAACATGATGTTTTACACAGTTCAAACTATGCCTGTATAGCTGCCAAATGTGATGGATCGTCCGTATTTTGTTATGGAAATCACTGAACGCAAACTTGTAACGGCCGTAACACTGACAGTTCTGGATATTTTTCAAAATTTGGGTCACTTAATTGCTCAAATAGGCTGAAAACGAGCAAAGCGAGTTCACAGAAGTAGTAGCAGTGCTCTCTTCTCTCTCTCTCTCTCTCTCTCTCTCTCTCTCTCTCTCTCTCTCTCTCTCTCTCTCGCTCTCTCTTCAGGACAAGTCTGAAATGCATTAAAACCTTCACAGGTGAACTTAATGTGACCTTGTCTAAGTTTTTGAATGCATAAGTGTCCCACTGTTAAATATTTCAGTACTGCACAAGTTGCTGTTCTCTACTGAGGAGCTAAATGGCAAAATTCACAACAGGCGTTCTTGAATCGACGAATAAATGTCCTGGTTCAGTTCGAGCTCATGCTAAAACAGTGGTCCTCATCATGCCGTTCACATTTTGATCATAAGACCAAGATGACACCTAACAATGGATCAACAGTACCTTGCCTTTATAATGCTTCAAACAGGACGTTCTCAGACAGGAAGTGGCCACTGAGCTTAGAGTGCCACAGAGTGTCTGCTGTAAGTTCCATTAGAGACACAGAGAGAGTGGAAGAGTCACAGAAAAATGTGGAAGTGGACGTCCTTTAAGCACATCCCATGCTGATGACCACTACATTGTGAACATCATGCCCTGAGAAAGCGGATGATGAATGCCACTAAACTCCAGCCACGTTTAAGGGAGATGACAGGCACCCAAGTGTCACGTCAGACCATTTCAAACCGTTTACATCAGCTTGGTCTCGTGCTAGACGAACTGCAAGGGTACCTGACCACACCACCGGGCAAAGGGATCATCGTCTTGGATGGGCCAGGGAGCATTCACGCTGGACAAGGAAGCAGTGGGCCTCAGTGCTGTTCTCTGATGAAAGGCGATTCACTTTATGCAGAAATGATGGCCACTAACAATTTTGGAGGCATCATGGAGAGCCCTGTACATCAGCCACTGTTGTCACCAGACGAGTTTTTGGTGGTGGTGGTGGTGTTGCAGTGTGAGCAGGTGTGTCCAGTCAGAACAGAACTGCTCTACACTTTGTGAATGGTACAGTGACAAGCCCATACTATCTGAAAAAACATTATGAATTCAGTCCTGCTCCATCTTATCGAGGTTGCATCATCAAGGCTGTTGGAGAATGGTGTACCAAAAAATGGAATGGCCTGCACTTTCTCCAGAACTTCAATGGTTTAAGGGCTGCCCTTCAAGAATGCCTCAGCAGACAATAAGTGTGAACAGCATGAGATGTCATTGTCAAGCTGTAATTGGTGCTCAAGGACACATGACAAGTTATTGAAATGTTGACATTTTTTGTTGTGTTGTACCATTGCTCTTAACTTTTGTCTCAATTAATTATTTGAGATAAGGAAATCACCAGTGCATCATTGTACATACTACGTACTTTCATGATATGATATCACTGTAGCGTGAACTTTTTACAGTTTTCATAAATTTCACCTGGTAGCCAAATATCCTGAATTTAGCCACAAGGGGGCACAAGCCAGTATCTTATTGTGCCGGTCCCAAGCCCGGATAAATACAGAGGGTTGTGTCAGGAAGGCCATCCGATGTAAAATATTCTGCCAAAACAAACATGCAAAAGATGAAGAGAGCAAAAGCAGAGGACAAAATGGTGGAAGCGCAAAAAGGAAAAGTGTCGCATGACTTTTAGGAAGGACTTGAGACAAGCACTGGGTGGTCAGGAGGTGCTTCCAGATGACTGGACAACTATAGCTAATGTGATCAGGGAGATAGGAGAGAGGTACTTGGTATATCATTTGGAAGTAAAGTAGATAAAGAGACTTGGTGGTGGAATGAAGAGATGCAGGAGTGTATACAGAGAAAGAAAAAGTGGAATATTGAGAGGACAGGGAGATGCAGCACACAGTGAAAGTAGAGGTGGTGAAGGCCAAACAAGGCCTACGATGACTTGTATGCTCGGCTGGACAGCAAGTTTGTTTGCCACGGCCTTCACCCTGGGCAGGTTGAACCGCCTTCTTCCTTGGCGCGCACGACATCCCTGATCATGGCGGCCCAAGCGTGGCGATCCTGTGCCAGGTCAACCGACAGCTTCAGCCAGTCCTGGTTCCACCGTCTCAGACCCACCACCTGGGGGCCGGAAAGGTACACAAGGTCTTCTTTCATCATGGTGGCCCATGTCTTGACTTGTCCACCACGGCGCTTGCACCAGGCTGGCAAAGGAGCAGGAAGGAGAACATCCCTGACCAACTCGCCGTCCTGGTGGCGTGCCGCATGTCCGAATCAACGGAGTCGGCGTTGCAGGAGAAACGCTGATAAGGGACGAAGGTACAGGCAGTGACAAAGGTCAGCAGTGGGGACCCGGACCGATCGGCGGCGGCGGAGAATATGGCGGAGGCAATCGTTATCGAAGACTTCTAGCTTGCGCTGGTCAGCCACTCTCATAGGCCAGGTCTCACAGCCATAAAGCAGGATGGTCCACACAATCTTTGTCACCGCCGAGATCTCGCGCCGACCCCACAGATGGCGTTGTAAGCGCACAAAGGCGGATCTGGCGGCCCCGATGCGATCAACGACTTCTGCTTCTCCTTGCCCCGACGGAACCACAGAGTAGCCGAGATACGTGAAGGAATCAACGTTTTTCAGGCTCACGCTCTCCAGTGACAGCGACCGTTGGTCAGCTGGGTTGGTGAGTGAGGACATGATCTTGGTCTTAGAGGCATAGATGCGCATTCCAACGGTCAGGGCTGTTCGATGGATTTTCATCAGCGCGTTTTCAACTTCCTCAAACGTGTTTCCCAGTAGAGCGATATCATCTGCGTACGCCAGGTCCGACACTGCGACATTTCGGCCGACCCTCACACCCTCAAAGCCATGAAGAGCAGTGTTGAGAATGTGATCGATCGCATAGTTGAACAAGGTTGGTGAGAGCGCGCAGCCTTTACTACTTCCTGGTCCACAACAGTCACCTCAACAGAGAGGTGTTGCAAATAGACCTCGGTCCACCTGTTGCGGACCTAGGATATAGTGGGTTCATTTGACCTACCGTGCATGTTTTTGGAATGTGGGAGAAAACCTATCCAGGCATGGGGAGAACATGCAAACTCTACAAAAGGAGGGCCAGGATGCGGAATCAAACACATGACTTCTGTATTGAGCAGCAGACGTACCAGTCAACTACTGTGCCGGCCTGTTTCAGTATTAATCTAACATTATTTTGCAGGTTAAGTCTGAAAGCTAGAGACGTCAGCAACAACAGTGCTGTGCTTTCCTATTTTGGAAAAGAAGCCTTTTTTCATCTTTCCTTGGCCTGATAACGTCCATCCAATTCAGGAATCCTCTTTGTAGATTCAGAGTAAAAAAAAAAAAAATTAAGCCACTCTGAGTGAGACGCCAGGTTAAAGTGGACAAGAGGGCAAGAGTGTGTGTTTGTGTGTGGGTGTGTGTGTGTGTGTGTGTGTGTGTGTGTGTGTGCTGACGTTTGCATTATGGGTTGGCATTCTCATGACAACAATGCTGACCAGTCATCATTGTGCATTGACACACCCTCTTCCTTCAGGCACAGGGAGCGAGAACTTCTTTGCACTGCGATTGTCACGTCGCGTGCTCGCCAGCAGGTGGCGGGTTCTCCCGCCGCCTGTTCGGCACACCTGCCCGTTATTTCGGGCTGATTACGTGCCTTTATTAGGCGACTCCGGCAGTCATCTCACTGCCGGAGAATTCCTCGCCGAGCCATTATTCGCTCTCGCTATCTATTTGCGCTATTGCTATTTGCCTCGTTGCATACTTGCCTTACGACCTATACTTGTTGCCCACTTAGTTCGACTTTCGATATTTCGTATTTTTATACTATTTCCACCAGCGCGATTATCTCCTCGCGTTTGCTCTAGCCGCGAGCGTTTTCTGTTTGTTTCCTGATCCTTATTTGATCAGCGTTTTCTGTTAATTTCCTGATCCTTATTTGATCAGCGTTTTCTGTTACCGTTTTTCCCTGTCGGGCTCTTTCTGTTGTTTTTTCGTTCTGTCATTAAAGACACCTTATTTTGTGACAATACTCTCTCTTGTCTGCTTTACCTGGGATCCAACTTATTTAATTCATTTGTTCTGCTCGGAGCGATTTTTTCCCCTCGAGCAGAACGTGACAGAATTCTCCGGCCACCATGGATCCCGCGGATGTAGAGAGAATATTGTCCGCTCTTACCCGAAAAGAGCAGCAAATGAGTCAGCAGGGCCAAGCCATTTCGGAACTCCGAGGCACGGTCTCCATGCTGGCTCATCGGTTCGATGAACTCGAACCTCGTTTGGTGCGGGTGGAGGAACGGAGACTCCCCCCCTCAGGGAGCTATCCAACCACTCCGGAGGCACCCCTCTCTCTGACCACTATGTCGAGGGAACCCTCGCTCCCACACCCACCTCGTTACGGGGGTGAGCATGGGCAGTGTGGTCACTTCCTCCACCAATGCTCGCTCATTTTTTGCCAGCAGCCGTCTGCCTACGCTAATGATGCCGCCAAGGTGGCCTACGTTATGAGTTTGTTGACAGGTCCGGCGGCGTCATGGGCGATTGCGACCAGCGAGGCCAAGCCAAATCTCCGATCATCGTACCCGGAGTTTGTGACAGCATTCCGCCGGGTGTTTCACCATCCCGTGCGGGGTCGAGAGGCAGAGGGTCGGCTACTCGCCCTCCACCAGGGGAGACGATCGGTCGCCGATTACTCCATCGAGTTCCGGATCCTGGCGGCGCAAAGCGGCTACGAGGATCGAGCGTTGTGTGGGCTGTTTCGCCGAGGATTAAACTCCCAACTCAAGGACGAGCTGGCGACCCGTGATCACAGCACCGACCTGGAAGAACTGATCGATCTCGCCCTACTCATGGACAATCGCCTGAGGGAGCGAAGCCGGGAACGTGGGGGAGTATTCCGGGAGACAGCACCAGCAGAGGAGCCTATGCAGCTGGGAAGCGAGAACATTGGTGGCGAGGAGAGAGATTCCTTTTCAACCATCACCAATCACCCGGGATCATCTGTTTCCTTCGAACATGAGTACTGTGAGTCACCGTCACGCGCGTTAAACCCCAAGTCTGATCGAGTCGACACGCGACCGAACAGACTAGTACTTGAGGGAACGATATCTGGGGAATCCCGGTCTAAGCGGGTTCGGGCCCTGGTGGACTCAGGAGCGGACGTATGCCTGATTGACACCGAGCTCGCTTCCGAGCTAGGTTGCGCGTTAGAGAGACTGATCGATAGGAAGCGGATTCGTGATCTCGATGGGCGTCTCCTGGCGGTCGTAACCCACAGAACGGAGCCACTGAAGCTCCAACTCTCGGGTAATCACATCGAGCTGCGGCGCTTTTTGGTCATGCGGTCTCGCAACGCTCCCCTCGTCCTCGGGTTACCATGGTTACGAGTACACAACCCCGTAATCTCCTGGGCGCGCCCAGCAATCAACAGCTGGAGCCCTTACTGCTATAGACACTGTCTACAGTCGGCCGTCGGGGGGTACGAACATGTCACCCCCTCCGTGGAAGTCTGCCTTGACGGAGTGCCGGATTGCTATCGGGACCTCGGGGAGGTATTTAGTGAGGATCGAGCGCGTTCTTTACCTCCACACCGCCCCTACGATTGCGCTATTGACCTGCAGGCGGGCGCTCCGTTACCGTCCTCGCGGCTGTACCAGGTGTCTCAACCTGAGCGCGAGGCGTTGACGGAATACATAAACAGCTCGCTCGCCGCAGGTCTCATCAGACCGTCGCGTTCACCGTTAGGGGCGGGTTTTTTCTTTGTGAGCAAAAAAGATAAGACTCTGCGCCCCTGCGTCGACTACCGTGGATTAAACGACATCACCATAAAGAATCGCTACCCACTACCATTGCTAGACTCCGCCTTTGCCCCATTGCAATCCGCCACTATATTCTCTAAATTGGATTTACGCAGCGCTTACCACCTGGTCCGTATCAGAGAGGGAGATGAGTGGAAGACCGCTTTTAAGACCCCTCTGGGCCATTTTGAGTATCTGGTCATGCCCTTCGGACTCACTAACGCCCCCGCGGTTTTTCAAAACCTCATTAATGACGTTTTAAGGGATATGATCAACATTTTTTGTTTCGTTTACTTGGATGATATTTTGATTTTCTCCCGGTCAGAAGAGGAACACCAGCAACATGTCAGGCGGGTGTTGCAGCGCTTATTAGAAAACCGGCTCTTCGTCAAGGCGGAGAAGTGTGAGTTTCATGTTCCCGTCATTTCCTTTCTGGGGTTTATAATCGAGCGGGGTAGAATACGAGCGGACCCCATCAAGACGCTGGCAGTCAGGGATTGGCCAGTCCCGTCTAACCGCAAGGAACTGCAGCGCTTTTTGGGGTTCGCAAACTTCTATAGACGATTCATCCGCGGCTATAGTCAGAAGGCGCTCCCCCTGACCCGCCTTACGTCAACTAAGACTCCCTTTAAGTGGGACTCTACCGCGGAGGCCGCATTCGTTAGCCTAAAGGCGGCGTTTACCAGTCCCCCCGTCCTTCAACATCCTGACCCTGATCTTCCCTTCGTTGTAGAAGTGGACGCCTCGGATTCAGGGGTGGGGGCGGTATTGTCCCAACGCTCTCCAGTCGACCAGAAGCTGCACCCCTGTGCCTTCTTCTCCCGTCGACTCTCTGCTGCCGAAGCCAATTATGACGTTGGCAACCGTGGACTGTTGGCGGTTGTCTCGGCTCTGCAGGAATGGAGACACTGGCTCGAAGGGGCAAAAGAACAATTCACGGTTTACACGGACCACAAGAACCTCGCTTACCTCCGTACCGCCAAGAGGCTCAACTCCCGTCAAGCCCGGTGGGCCTTGTTCCTGACCCGATTCAACTTCTTACTCACATACTCCCCAGCCTCCAAGAACACCAAGCCCGACGCTCTTTCCCGTCTCCACGACCCCCCGGAAGTGGACCTATCCCCAGAGACCATCCTCCCGGCTCAGTGCATCGTGGGGGCCGTTCAATGGGAGGTGGAGCAGCGGATCCAGACCGCCCTGGAGGGGGTGCAGGTACCGGCGGGGTGTCCGGCGGGGAGACTGTTCGTGCCTCCGTCCCTGCGGTCGGAGGTTCTTCAGTGGGGACACGGGTCCAAGGTGGCATGCCATCCAGGGGTGAACCGGACGGTACAACTTGTCGCCCAGCGATTCTGGTGGCCGGAACTCCGGAACGACGTGACGGAGTTCGTCAGGGCCTGCACCTCCTGCGCCTGCGGCAAGTCCTCCCATCGACCCCCGGCCGGATTGCTCCAGCCGTTGCCCATTCCACCTCGCCCCTGGTCACACATCGCGCTGGACTTCGTGACGGGTCTTCCCTCCTCCCGAGGTCACACAGTCGTGCTCACTATCGTGGACCGCTTCTCCAAAGCGGCCCACTTCGTGCCATTGTCCGGGTTGCCGTCGGCATTGGAGACCGCCGACCTCCTGGTTAAACACGTTTTTCGTCTCCACGGCCTCCCTACAGATATTGTGTCGGACCGGGGCCCCCAGTTTGTGTCACGCGTCTGGAAGCGGTTCTGCCGGTCCCTCGGAGCCACGGCCAGCCTGACGTCCGGCTACCACCCCCAGTCCAACGGACAGGCCGAGCGCGCCAACCAAGATCTGGGGTCGGCCCTCCGCTGTGTGTGCCTCCACCAGCCCGCGACATGGGTCGACCACTTGCCTTGGGTGGAGTACGCACACAACACCCTCGTCTCCTCCGCAACCGGCCGATCCCCGTTCATGACGGCGTACGGTTACCAGCCGCCGCTGTTCCCGTCGCAGGAGGGGCAGGTGGAGGTCCCTTCCGTTCAACACCACCTCAAGCGGGCCCATCGCGTGTGGAGGGAGGCCCGGGCGGCATTGTCCCGCACGGCGTCCCGAAATCGTCAAATCGCGGATCGTCGTCGGCGCCCGGCCCCCCCCTATGTGGTGGGGCAGAAGGTGTGGCTGGCTACTCGAGACCTTCGCCTGGCCGGCTCCTCGGCGAAACTGGGTCCTCGATTCACTGGTCCCTTCGAGGTCGAGGCCGTCATCAACCCGGCTGCTGTCAGGCTCCGTCTACCTCCTACCATGAAGGTGCACCCCGTCTTCCACGTCTCCCTTCTCAAACCAGTTTCTTCCAGTGACTTGGCTCCTCCTCCCACGCCGCCGCCCCCTCCGCGGGTCGTCGACGGTGACCCGGTGTACACGGTTCGTGCCATCCTGGACTCTCGGCGCAGGGGAAAGGGGTTCCAGTATCTGGTCGACTGGGAGGGCTACGGGCCTGAGGAGCGGCAGTGGGTGCCTCGCTCCTGGATCCTTGATCCGTCCCTTTTGCGCGACTTCCACGCTGCACACCCTTCCAAACCGGGTAGTCCGCCGGGAGGCGTCCGTTGAGGGGGGGGTACTGTCACGTCGCGTGCTCGCCAGCAGGTGGCGGGTTCTCCCGCCGCCTGTTCGGCACACCTGCCCGTTATTTCGGGCTGATTACGTGCCTTTATTAGGCGACTCCGGCAGTCATCTCACTGCCGGAGAATTCCTCGCCGAGCCATTATTCGCTCTCGCTATCTATTTGCGCTATTGCTATTTGCCTCGTTGCATACTTGCCTTACGACCTATACTTGTTGCCCACTTAGTTCGACTTTCGATATTTCGTATTTTTATACTATTTCCACCAGCGCGATTATCTCCTCGCGTTTGCTCTAGCCGCGAGCGTTTTCTGTTTGTTTCCTGATCCTTATTTGATCAGCGTTTTCTGTTAATTTCCTGATCCTTATTTGATCAGCGTTTTCTGTTACCGTTTTTCCCTGTCGGGCTCTTTCTGTTGTTTTTTCGTTCTGTCATTAAAGACACCTTATTTTGTGACAATACTCTCTCTTGTCTGCTTTACCTGGGATCCAACTTATTTAATTCATTTGTTCTGCTCGGAGCGATTTTTTCCCCTCGAGCAGAACGTGACAGCGATTTTGACAGAGACCACCCCCACCCCAAATCAGAGCTCCAAGCAGATAAAATAAAAAAGCTGAAAAAGTCATATAAGGCTTCTCGCATGAAAATGACCGTGTGTATGACAGAACAGCAAAAGGCAATGGTGTGCTCACTCAAAATGTCCAAGCAGCTCTGTGATGGAATACAAAATGCACAGTGAATGAATTCACTGACACCACTGATAATGTGCAGTTGGTGGTGATTGTGAGATATTATGATGAGGCAAAGGGGGATGTCATTGAAGATGTAAGATCTTAGGAATGCTGAATAAAAAAAAAAAATTAAAAAAAGAGAGACAAATGTGAACAAAGTTCTGTCAATTGCTACTTATGGAGCTCCAGCCATGTTGGTGAGACCGAACGGATTGGTTTCACGTCTGAGAGCAAACCATCCCGGCCTGACAAAATTAAGGTTTTGTACACCTTAATTGACTCTGTTTATCTGAGGATATGGGGGTTTGTTTTGATGAAGGGGACATATTGGTCTTATTTTTAAGATCATAGATAAATATTTGAATTGAGGCGACATTTGATTCATTTCATTTACCAATGCTGTGTATTTAAAAAGAGGGGTCTCTTTAATGACTGTGGCATGGATTTTTTTTGCACCCTAATGACTGAGGTCTTCCCATTTGTTGACCAAAGAACATTATGAGGGTTTTGTTTTGTTAATTTTACTTAAAGGAAAAGGACAACACTTTGTATTACTTTTGACATGGATGTTTATTGAATATTTCCCAAGACGCTCAAGTTACCTTCAGTGAAAGTTGTTTATTTATTTTATTATTCAGAGTAATATTAAGCAAGAAATAATATCTGTGTGATACTGAAAATAAAAGTTTTTGTGGCTTCAAGTAACTCCTGCATACTACTGTACAGTACACCCTATGGATGGATGGATGGATGGATGGATGGATGGATGGAGTTTATCAAAATTTATTTTCTGGACGTTTTACATTTCTAATTGAGAACTCCTGCTTTATATTGTCCCTTGGTGTAATTGTGAGAGTGAATGGATGTTCGTCTCTGTGTGCCCTGTGATTGGCTGGCAACCAGTTCAGGGTGTACCCAGCCTGCTGCCCGAAGACAGCCGGAATAGGCTCAAGCACTCCTGCGACCCTCGTGACGATGAGTTACTTGGATAATGGATGGATGATATTAAATTGAAAAAGATTCAGATTGTAATTGTTAATTTTGTGAAGGATCACTGATTATGTTTTTTATTAATTTTGGAATTGCCCATTCTCACATAATCCGTTTCTAATGTTATTTCTGTTTCTGTGAAACCACACCTTTCCTTTTCTTTGACCAAATATTCCTTTGCCTCCTTGACTGTCCACTTCAGGCAAAAAGAAATGTTGAGTTCAATTTTTTTTAATGAGTGAGGTTATTTAAAATATGATTTCTAAAGCATTGGGTGGGAAATTTGAGCATCTTTCTAAAGTCTGTCAACTACTTAGTGTCCTGTTACTTTAAATGCTGCTGCCGTAAAGAATTGTGGGCAGTAAGTATCCTTTGCTAAAAAGGGGCTTAAAGGTTCCATCCAGGCACCTTTCTAAAATATTTGTCGAATTTAAAAGGTCCTATCGTCCAAGTGCTTGGAAATGTTGATATCCAGAATGATGGCTAGGTAGTCAGACATGGTGAGGTTGGAGCTGGAGAGGTGGTTGATGGTGATGCCAGTCGAGTAGACCCGATCCAGGATGTGTCCACGATTGTGGGTGGGGAAGTTGATGTGTTGAGTCAGGTTGAAGCATTAAAGTATGTCCAAGAATTGGAGTCGATATGGACGTCGCCTCATAGAAGAATGGAAGATGAAATGGAACTGAGTTGGGGGAGAAATTCAGATAAGTTGGAGAGAAAAGCTGGGTGCTTGTAGTGCTAACACACACAGCATCCATATCAAACTTGCGCGGGCAGCACTAACAATAAACTTTCATATCGAGAAGGGAACCTCAAACTAGCGTCGTGGGCCCCATTTGGCCCGCGGCCTGCACGTTTGAGACCTCTGTTCTAGACACTCTTGGCATTTTGCCTCGTAGCGTCTTGCATTTTTTTGTAAGTATCTTTTCATTATTATTTGTATTCTCATTCATTGGATTTCCTTGTCCTTTGAGTTGACAAGCAATTTGTTTTTCTCATTCCTTGCCTTTTGCAAGTGTTTTTGGTTTGTTTGCACTTTTTCCTGATCCAATTTTTACCAGTGTCCTTCGTTGTATTTTTTTGGTCTTGCGTTCTTTTGTGTATACATACTTCGTGTCAAATCTCTTGTTTGTGCCGACATTTGTGGAATCTAACTCAGTCTAGAGTATGGAACCTCAACATTCTCTCCGGTGGGATATTCCACAAACAGGGGTCATAAAACAGTTTGTCGCTATGCAGTGTCAATTCAAGAATTAATTGGTTTTATGAGCAAAACTTCTTTGCCAAGAGAAAAATATATTTTGAGCCTTGAAAACACTAAGTTATTCTGGTTTGATGTATTTTGGAGAATTTATAATGGAAACCAAGTGTCCTTGGACGGCTGCATTTGTGCCTGCAAATGACTGACACACCACTCGATCATGCCTTCTGTCTCTTCTACAGTCTCTGATAGGTTGGTTTTATTGTGGTGGGACAAGTTTTAAAATTTTTAAATAAAACTAAAGGCTAAGATGTAGCCAGAGAAGGTTGATTCTTAAAAATATAATTTTGATAATATTCTACTGTAAGGTCATACCTGATCAGACATATTATGTAAAAAAAAAGTGAACAAAATTGGATTGTATGGGTATGCAAGTTAAATGTGCCTTTGGGTATTTTATTTATTTATTTTTTTACATTTGCAACTTAACAGTGCTTTGTGCATTTGGTATCGACAGAAGAAAAAAAACAATCCACTTGTGGCAGCATTTACTGTTCTATTCATGCATTTTGAATTAAACACTTGTACATACAGTACATGAAACATTGAACATTTTTTTTTATTTAAGGCCACACATGAGGACCAAGTTGAGTGTAACCACCCCAAATTCCTTGGTAAGGCCGGTTGGATTAAAAAGGCCCCTTGCAGGCTGCTGGCAAGCTATAAAGACAGATACATCCATGTGGGCAAGACTGCTATTGCGGTATATGAAAATGAGGTACAGTATGTTGTCATTTCTAGTAATGTGCTTCATTTAACAGGACTACAACAGGAGCACCAATTCACAAAATCAAACGGTACCAAGCGCATTTTTTCGTTATGACTGTGCGAGAGTGGGACTGTTGACAAATTTCCACGACCCACTTTAACCCAACAAAGCGTGCACACCACAGCATAATGACGTCACACACTCAACACAGGCTTTCACACGCGGGTGCTGAAGCCTATCCCAGCTGTCTTGGGCAGTAGGCGGGGGACACCCTGAACCGGTTGCCATCCAATCGCAGGGCACACAAAAACAAACACCCATCCACACTCACACTCTCTCACCGAGGGACAATTTAGAGTGTTCAATCAGCCTGCCATGCATGTTTTTAGAACATGGGAGGAAACTGGAATACCCAGAGAAAACCTGCACAGGCACGGGAGAACATGCAATTCCACACACGAAGGCCAGATCAAACCCACGACCTCTGCACTTTGAGGTCGATGCGCTAACCACTCGAACACCTCCCTCTGAGAATGGCTGAGAAGCTATCGATCCTGGGAAATTTGCATGCCACTGCACTGCACTAGAACCGGAAAGCTCACCTTACTGCACCAAAACAAAGCATGCTATTGTTAAAATACACTGTATATATTGTTTTACAGAATTACTTACCAATATTTATAATTTCATATGTGCCAGTGGGTGAAATAGCTTGTGGCCAAAACGTAACAGAAAGTACACGCCGCATTGGGTACATTAAATTGATTCATTTGATTCCAGATATTCTCTTTGTCATTCACATCCTCTTCCAACTGGCATTTTTGCAATAGTTTCGTTCAAGTTTGAACACATCATGCGACGTGTTGTGGGCCATGATCTTCTTGAAAAAGAACTGTAGAAGGAGCCAAGATAAATAAACACAAATACATTTATTATTCATCTTCATTCTTTGCATTACTGTATAGCTTCATTCCTTGTTCAGAACTTTGCTTCAGACTTTATTGTAAAATTGTCTACCTTTATTTTCACAGGTCTCTCATTTGATGTCTAAGATATTTAAAGTGAATATGGACCTATGAATACAGTGTAAAACTGGTTCCTCCACACCCTCTGAATTTTATTGTTGGTATTGATGAATAAAACATACTCTGTGTTACAGGACCTCAAGAACTGCATTGGAAGTCTTGACCTACAAAACTATGATAAATGTCATGAATTAAAAAGTCCATTCATGAGGAAACACAGACTGATCCTTATTCGATCGCCCGAGTCTGGAAATAAGGTAAACTGTCAGAAGATTTTTGTGAAATGTCAACCCTAATACAATATGATATGAATGCGTTGAATGCTGATTGAGTGACAGGGCACAGAAATTCAAAACCAGCCTCACTCAGACCCGGCCCCAGACTTCACCCTTAAAGGAAGAGCATGAAATGCAAGGGGGTGGGTTTTTCCTCCATATTTTTGATACTTTTTGCTACTGTACTCTCTTCGCGCAGCACTGCTGCTCCCGGTCATTAGTCTTGAATGGCGCCCTTTCGATAATTGCTGGTATCATCATAAACCTTAACCATAACCTCCTTATATGATAAGCATTTCCCAGTAATTAAGATCTCCAGAAAGTACAAAGACCAAAGTAAGCCATGGATAACAAAAGGCATAGAAAATGCATGTAAAAAGAAAAACAATTTATACAAATAGTTTCTAAAATTCAGAACCAAAGAAGCTGAAACAAAATTTAAGACTTCTAAAAACAAATTATTAAATATTATAAGAACCAGTAAGAGAGACCATTTTCATGCATTGTTAGAGCAAAATAAAAGCAACACTTAAGAAATATAGAAAATATTAAATCATTTAGTTAGAAGTGGCTCTAAAAAAAGCAGAATATCCAGAGTACTTTATGAAAGATAAAAATACCATTATTGAGGAAACTGCAGAAATAGCAAAGGAATTTAATGAGTATTTTGTTAATATCAGCAGTAACTTAGCAAAACAAATTCCTGATCCAATAAATTCTTTTGAAATCGATAAATATATTGAAAAAAACTTTTACACAATGTTTCTTACTGCTGTGAATCAGAATGAAATATTCATTCATTCATTCATTCATCTTCCGAGCCGGTTGATCCTCACTAGGGTCGCGGGGGATGCTGGAGCCTATCCCAGCTGTCTTCGGGCAGTAGGCGGGGGACACCCTGAATCGGTTGCCAGCCAATCGCAGGGCACACAGAAACAAACAACCATTCGCACTCACACTCACACCGAGGGACAATTTAGAGTGTTCAATCAGCCTGCCACGCATGTTTTTGGAATGTGGGAGGAAACCGGAGCACCCGGAGAAAACCCACGCAGGCCCGGGGGAGAACATGCAAACTCCACACAGGGAGGCCGGAGCTGGAATCGAACCTCTGCGCTGTGAAGCCGACGTGCTAACCACTGGACTACCGGGCCGCCATAATGAAATATTATATATTGCAAAAACATAAAAGTAAAAAGTCAACGGACTGATTTAATATTGATAAGACAATAGTAAAACAGAGTATAGAATTGGTAGTGCGACCTTTTACACACATATGCAACCTGTCATTAAAGGTGTTTTTCCATCAAAAATGAAAACAGCTAAAGTCATTCCAATTTTTAAAAGTGGAGAAAGACAATTCTTTACAAATTATAGACCAATATCACTGCTACCACAATTCTCAAAAACATTAGAAAAACAATGTTCTCGAGGACTTGATAACTTCATATATAAACACGTGGTATTAAGTGAAAATCAATATGGCTTCAGAGAAAAACGGACCACCTCAATGGCAGTAATGGAGTTTGTGGTAGCAGTAGCCACTAAGATAGATAGATAACAAAGATAGGTTAGATAGGTAGATAACAAAGATTTCACAGTTGGGACTTTTCTAGATCTAAAAAAAGCTTTTAATACAATAGATCAGGGGTGCCCATTAGGTAGATCCTGATCTACCGGTAGATCTAAGACAGGTCCCAAGTAGATCCCAGGAGTGTCGAGAAGAAAAAAAACAAACAACCATTTGTGTGTCTTTGTACATGTTAGTAATATATTTTTTGTGTTAAGATACACTGCACACTAATCATCTTATCAGTCTCATTTTCACTAAAAATATATTTAAAAAATAAAATAAAGCAGGTAAATCTTAAATTTGTGTGTGTATGTGTGCGTGCGCGCGACAGTAAGGGTAGATCCCGTGAGGTTAGTTGATCGAAAAGTAGATCTTCGATCCAAAAAGTTTGGGCACCCCTGCAATAGATCATATTGTGAACAACGAAGATTACGCACGGAGTTCGTCAGGGATCAGTGCTTGGACCAAAACTATTCATCTTATATAAAGATGATATCTGTAGTGTCTCAAAACAATTCAAATGTGTCCTATTCGCCGATGATACAACCTTTTACTGCTCTGGAGAAAAAAATGAAACAACTCCTGAAAACTGTAGAAAATGAATTAAACAAAATAAAAAACTGGTTCGACAGAAATATTCACGCAGGCCCGGGGAGAACATGCAAACTCCACACAGGGAGGCCGGAGCTGGTACCCCTGCACTGTGAAGCCGACGTGCTAACCACTGGACTACCGGGCCGCCTAATAATAATAATACATTTTATTTATAAGCGCCTTTCAAGACACCCAAGAAACTTTACAATAACAAAAAACACAAAACAATACGGGTTGAGCAGCGGCAGCCAAAAAGCGCCAGCGTTCACTCAACCCGGAAGTCAGAAAGAAACCACAAGGGAGGGAGAGGGGGAGAAAAACCACGCTCGAACTACCCTCATTTTGAGGATAATTTGAGTTAGGCAAAAAACTCCTGCACAAGCATATGACAGTTACAAAAGGTCACAAGACATTCTTGCTGCTGGAGGCTGTAAATTTCCCCAGTGTGGGACAAATAAAGGATATCTTAAGACATAAACAATGAAGACGGTGAAACAAGGGAATGTATGAAGGAGGAGGTGATGGCGGGGGACTAGCTTCCGTGCATACTTTCATCAGGGGAAGGTCGAGATAGCAGATGTTGTTTTGGTAGCAGGCTGCCCAAGAATTTAAGACAGCCTAGAGTCCGTGGCTTATGTCTCTTGAGTGGTGTCGATCAGCCAAATCCGCGATTTCAGTCAATATTCGAGCACGGATTCCGGTTTCTCCAAGTTCTTGACCATCTTGCAGAGACGCTACAAAACCGCAACAGTTTGTGGTCGAGCACAGTCTGAGTCTGAGTGTTGGACATCCGCACTATGCCATCCTTAGACCGGCCGCCTATTCACTTCCGATAGAGCCGCTCCCGTTGGTTGAATTTTGCGATAGATCAGGAAACTGGTAACACCAAGCAGCAGCATACCTGTCCATTGCACTTTTCCAGTTTGGAAAATGTCCTACTTTCATGATATGCAATTAATTACTGACTCCAATGTAAAATGTCCCTCCAGACTTGCTGTACTGCGATCGCACCAGTGACCAGACTGAAACACATTATACAATACAATACAATACATTACATCCTTTCACACGTAAAACTGTCAATCTAAACGTTGCCGAAAGTCCAAGAACAATGGCAAAATATGTTGACATCTCTTTTTATGCACACTATCACTGAACTTTATATACACAATTAGTGTCTTCCTTAGTGGTGTTTACTACAGAAGCTTATGACACTCATTGAGGAAAATGCTTCAGCCATAAAATACAAAATAATGGGGTAATCGTTCTGATATATTCCAGGGTTGATATTGGCATAAGAAAAGATGTCCACATGTATTTTGGTGACAACTCACTGCAATATTGTGACATTGAGCAATTTAAGCTTTTTTACACATGTTTAAGTATTTTGACTGTCTTGTGTGCCTCTCTACAACAGTGCCATCAACTCTTATTTATTTACAAATACAGTGGGAACCAAGTGCTTGCTCACGATCAATTACAGTTCCGGACAAAATGTTTACCTTTATATTTGCCTTCGCACCTTTAGCAGAAAGCTGATGAAATAAACTAGACAATACAAATGATCTTGAGCACATTTCAAAAAGTTCAATTTCAAAGTGACCCTTTCATCCTTCAATTTTTCTGTATGCAGCCCTCAAATGACAAACTGTGTGTGCGTGTGTGCGTGTGTATGTTTGTGTGTGTGTGTGTGTGTGTATGTGTGTGTGTGTATGTGTGTGTGTGTGTGTGTGTGTGTGTGTGTGTGTGAAAACACAAGTTTTTTGATAACTCATTCAACCGTACCTTTTTATATTATAAACAGATCCACAATATTAAATTCCAAGTACAGACTGCAGAGGAAAAGGAGGCTTGGATTCAAGCCCTGAGTGACGGGATCAACCGAGCAAAGAACAAAGTGCTGGATGAGGTAAGGTAAAATCACAATAAAATGTGTTTTCCTGTAAGTCAGGGATCTCACACTCAATTTATGCAGGGATTACTTGATATAGAGTCGAGGTGTGTCGGGCCGCATCAAGTATTCCACCATCAAAGTACAACTGATCTCATCTTCACAGTCTTTATTAACAACAGTCCAGAACATTCACTGCGCTTCAGAACATCATCACAATTTGTGATGTGCTCCTTTGTCTCATCTCCTTGGTACTTTGTATGTTCTTCAGCATGTCTAGTTGAGTCATGGTGTCTGATTTGTTTAGCACCATAGCTTTCTCGGTGCATTCAGTGGGCTACACAAAAACAATTGGCTGTTCTCCTTGCAAACTTTTCACTTCATGACAGGTTTTGAAAAAGACATGACAGGAACTGGGCATCAGGAAATATTTTCTTTCCACTTGGCATCACACAACATAATTATATTTTTCCCAAAGTTTTTATAAGCCCAGGTTATGGTAACCCATTAGTGATTACAAACTAACAAAACAACAAAAAAAAACCTCACACAAAAACCTCCAGGTCAATGACACAGCAAAAACGGCAGGGGCCATACTAACATTAAACTTAAATGTCTAGTAGGGGTGCCACAAAATAACATCCTGTGGGCTGCAAATGGCTCCCGGGCCCTGAATTTGAGACCCCTGCTATAAATGAATATCCTTATTAAAAAATTATTTACCTTATCTATCTGCATCCATTCAATGGGAAAGCGATATACTGACTGTATTTTTATTTTAAGTATTTACTTTTTTTTCACAGGTTAAGATGGATGAAAGCAGTCATTTACAACATTTAACTCGAGCAAGACCCAAAGGGAACCGTAACCGACGCCCACCAACCAGGATTCATATGAAAGAGGTTTCTGTGATTGAGTGTGCAAACATGAGAAAACTCCTTAATCCATGTGAAATGTGCAGATTATTCAATTTAAAGTCAACTCAACTATATCTATACAGCACTGAAAAAAGCCATTGGTGCATACAAAGTGCTTTACATGGAGTCATACAATAACAGACTGTGAAAATAAATAACACAACGTAATCATTCTCAATGATTAATACCCAATGAATGAATAAATGTATCAATTAATGCACAGAGCCAGCAGAAAACATAAAACACTCGAACAATGCGGTTTCATACTGCTGATGCCCTGCCGGTAGCTGGTGACACCTGCAAGTCTAGCACGAGAATGTCAACGTGAGCACCTCTACTGGTCTTCATAATGTCATGGATTGAAGAAAGTGCATAGTTGTGATAAAAAGTCACAGAGTATTCTGTCCATCTTCAATACAATACAATACAATACAATACATGCTGATTTATATAGCGCTTTGACAACAGCGGCAGCTGTAACAAAGTGCTTAACAAAACAACAAAATAACAGCACAAGGAATACAAAGCCATCATTATCACTGTAAAAAAAGGCCATCATTGGCTTACCTTGGCCCATTGGTACCATTGGCTTATTTGTAATAGTGTTTCTGTTACACAAAAATGGTTCGAACTGAAAATTTTAATTTTTGGAATGTGGAATCAACTAAAATTCAAAGCGAGGAGATAAATGTACCTGCTCCATTCTGAGGATTCAGAATGGAGCTTCTGAATCCTCTCAGCGGCCTGAGATCTCTTCGTTTGCTGACCTAATAGACAGTTGTGATCAAGGAATGGGAATTAATTTTCTTTCCAGAGATATTTCACGGGTCATCAAAATAAATTCCTTGACTGTTGTTAATCTGTCGGCCGCAGGCAACTCGGTGCCGAGGCCTGCTGATAAAGCAAGAATATCCTGAGCCCACAAATGGAACACGATGGCAGATGTGGGATATCACCTACACAAGAGGCATTGTATTATTGTACGCAGGCATGGTAAAACCTAAACTATCTTAAAAAATACAGTAGCATGCATGCAGTCTAGTTTTAAATAAGGCAGCAAAACTGAGTTTGCTTAGTATTTCACAATGTACTCGTTGTATTCATTTTATTTTAAAATGAGCAAGCAGTCACAATTCATTCACAAATCGTACTATAAATTTCTCCAGCGCTCCCTCCCAATCTTAGTAAAGCTGTGTTCAGCATTCATCCCACGCCCCTCACAACTTCACTTTGGTCATTTCTGTCCATTCCCAACCAAGCACAAGAGTAAATGCTGGCTTCATGCGCCCCATTGTGCATATCGCTACCATGCTGGTCCTCTTCTTCTCTACAGTGTGATTCACTGGGATGTCATAATGTTGGCTGTTGGTGAATCTTTTTGTTGTACAGTCATTCCTCGTTTATCGCAAGGGTTACGTTCCAAAAAGAACCCGTGATAAGTGAAATCCGTGAAGTAGGATTTTTTTTTTAAAGCACAAAAAAAGTGCTGTATGTTTCACATACAGCACATTTGACAATAAAGTTGTACTTGGTACTTGATACTCAGCTTTATTTTTTGCAGTTGTTATGCAATACTGAACTATGTATACAATGCAGAGGCGATTGCTCTAAGACTGCTCAGCTTCCCCTAAAATGTCAAAAAGTAAGTGATCAAATATATGTGTGTACGTACAACTGTGTGGACATGTCATTGGCTAAATATGCGCTCCAACACACTCAACTTATGTTCCAAATCAGCTTCCTATAACTGGTTACGACATGACTCTTCATTCATTCCCGCAGCTTCACTGTGCTTTAAACTGTGTGGACGCTGAGAGTTGACCGCGTGGATGCTGAGCGTCAAGAGCAGTGGTGTAAAACGTACGGCCCGTGGGCCGGAACTGGCCCGCAGGTTAATTTAAAAGTGAAAAAAATGCATAAAAGACACCGAATGAATATTTGTAATTAGGTGCAATTCATGCAATATCAAAGAAGACAACAGCAGACTCAGTCTGTCACTGAGACAGACAACAACACAGCAGACACTATCAAGGACATGTGCATACTTTATTCTTTACACACATTATAGCACTCTCCTTTGTTTGTAAGGTGTAGGCAGGGATTACATTTAGATTTTATATGCTTGTGTAAATGGTTGAAAAAATTATTTCTTTATAAATCTCGTTTAATCATAAAAGTGCATTGCTATATTTTTCAATACCAATTACTTGTTAAGGTTTTATGCCTTTGTACAGTCAGTGTGATCAGTTGCAATGCATATATGTGAATGATAAAAGTAAATAGCACATTTGTCTCAGGAAATCAGGTGCTTCGTGAAATGTTTTGTAAAAGATATGTTCATTAAATTTCAACATTTTCCTAGTGTTCTTGTGCTTCTTTAGACCAAAACAAAGGAAATAGAAATAATTTGGTTATTTATAGCAGAGTATGGTATAATTTTTAATGGTCCGGCCCACTTATCTACCGAGGCCGTATGTGGCCCACAATGTGAAATGAGTTTGACACCCCTGGTCTAGATAGTTCCTTGTAGGTTGCCCCAATGCATTGAAACGAGACAAGTCATTGGATAAAGGCTGGTTTTATCCCACGCACTGGACGCTCAGCGTATCGGCTGGCCCGGGTTCTCATCTTTTTTGCATGATGATTGGATGATCCAACTGAGGCTTAATCTCTTTTTGATTGACAGCGAAATTAGCCAATCACCGAACTTATGGTCAAGGAATCCTTTAATTTTTTTTGAAAAGGAACGGAGAGTAGAATTCACGTATAAATAAACGGACTCATTTTATGATATATGCCAAAATTGAGCTTACCCTCCTTGACAGACCAGCAGCCGCCACTGAATGAAACCAAAGACCAAAACTTTACTTTACTGTACTTTACTGTATTTCAAAATGCAAACTTGCTTGTCCCTCATCACTTGCCAGACCCCAATCGGATGTCTAGGAATTTGGGGATTGGTTGAGAGAACAGTCAGGAATAGAAGCCAAGTGAGGCTGTCACAGCAGCAGAATGAAGGATTAAAATCTCCAAGAAGGCGTCTTCATTTAATGTAATGCAGAACATTACACTTTTGACTGCAGTAGGAAGTGAAGTCTTTTCCTCGTAATTTGTTGGATGTTGCTGTGCCACGGTCATCCTTGTCTGGATGGTTAACTGGCACCGTTTTTTTATCAAACGAAAGTGCCATCGATTAGTTGATCTTAATTCTCTCGCAGCTGCTTGACCCCACAGTCCTCTGCGTAACTGAAAGTCTGCAGTTTAAACTGTGCTTCGTTGGCGTGTCTCTTCGTAGGCGCTATTTTCAGGATACTGCGGACGTGCCTTTAGCATCCTCTTTCACGCCCATCCTTCCCACGTTAACATCCGCCTTTCCTCCTGTCCTCTGGACCTGACTCGGTTGGTCAATTAAAAATCCTCAATAGGAATCCTTCCGTGTGTGTGGTCTTATCCCTTAGCCTCATTGGATGATCAACACCGAGCCGAGAGGGGTGAAGGAGAAAAAAGTGGCGGTAAAACAGGCCGACGTGGTTTAACTAAATGCAAGAGTATACTGTAAGTCGAAATGTTTTGCATTTCTACTGAGGCAGCCACTCTAATTTCCAATGGTGTAGCATTGTTGCTCACTTGAGAATGTGGCCCAGTGTTATAATGAAATTATCTTTTTTTTTTTTCATTTTTTCTTTTTAGGATGCACAATTGCATTTCTGTGCATTCAATCACAGTCAGCCGGTGTGAATGCTATAATGCACTCCATTATCAGAATTAAATTTACTTCAATGATTTATGTACATGATACAGTATTTTTTCCCCTTTTAGGTAGCAGAGTTGTCATCTGAAGGCATGCTGTGTTTGGATATTGATCTTTTGGATGCTGCGGTAGCGAATACGACTTATGATGCCACTGACATCGCTCTAGAAAGTAACAGTTCAACTGTGCTTCAGTGCAAATCTGCTGAGGATGCGAATAATTCACATGCAAAGACCCAGACTGAGTTAAAGGTTTGTCCAGAAAAATGACAACATACAGATGACATGTAACGAAATTGCCAATTTTGCATGTTACAAAAATGCTGAATAAAATGTAAAATGATATCGACTTATATCATGTAAAAATACTTTCCGTATGACTTCAAGGTCCCGAAGCTACCCACGGAAAGACAAGAAAAGGCTGCTTGGAAAAATATAAGTCCACCACCCTCTCCCAATCCCTCAAACAGCTCTTCATGTGAACGAGCAGGAAATTCTCCGTTAAAACACCACAGCCATCCACCAACCCCACCGACCAAAGACAAGAAACCTTCCTTTGTTCCTTCTGAACCAAACCGAGAGACCAAATGTACACCAGACAGCAACGAGGACAAGCAACAGGATCATGAAAATGATAAAACAAGAATACCTCTGAAAAAATATGAAACTCTTTCCCGTGTTGGTGATGATCCAACTTCATGCACCGAAGGATTCGTTTCAGAAGATGACAAAGCAAAAATTGATCCACAAACACCTGGTTCAGATATAATAATACTTGCAGAAAGAAATCCCTTTATTCCTCCACTAACCCCCAAGAAACAACATTCTTTATCTAAATTTAACACCCAACCTGTAGAAGATCAAGAGGGAGAAGACCATGCTTCAAGGCTTGAAAGATCAGTTCCTTTCGGTTCTCTCTCTGATGTTTTGCTGAATGACCCCACTGTTGACAGACAAATGTGTTTGCCAGAAGAAAACTCAACAAATCGCGATTGTGTTGATTGCTGTCACAATTTAGATGCCAAGACTGAAGCGCCTGAACACAAAAACACATATACAATGTCGAAAACTGCAGTATGCAGGAGTGCGACCTGTACAGATAGGCTGAACATTAGTTCCGATGCTAATTTAATGAAGACAATAGTCACAACGCCAACTAAAGTTGAATCAAAGCTCTCAATGTGCCGACACTCTGAGACCTTGCCTCTGTCAACCAAAATTAGATCTGCCTCCTTTGGAGATTTGCTGTCTGACACCTCACATATTTCACTGCAGTGCCATTCGGAGGCTTTCATGGGAAATCAGGGTGACTTGCTCGCACTTAAAAATGAGTTGACTCTGGAAATGGACGAGACACACAAGCTAATGAGCAGTGTTAGGGAAGAAAATGAAGCATGCATGCCAGCAGATCTGCTGTCAAAGGCAATGGAGAAATTAAAGAGGGCAGATGATGTCCTCAAAGAGTTAGAGGAATTGAAACATACAAAAAGTCTGAGAAAACGAAATAGCTGCTGATTGTCAGCCTTACAGTTCACAGTTGTAAACCCACATTGCAATGTATCCAAACGGTGAATTCCACCACACAAACTATCGAATCTCATCAGGAGATACAGCATACTGTAATGGTATGACCGAATGTAATTCAAGTCACACAACACAGGCAGAAATGAATTCATCCCAAGAGCAAGATGCAGAGAAGCAAGCCCAGCAGAACTGGACAGAATGTGCTGTCAAGTTATCTCAAAAAAGGAAGCCTACGCCACATTTTTTAAAATAAAAATATATAAAGAAAATATTTTCTCCTCCATTGCATATTCCCCAAAATGGTACATTTCAGAAATTCCAGAGGTGTGAAATTCGAATTAATGGTGCAATGGAGATTTTGACATTTTATTTGGACTGTATGACTGATTTCGATCATGTTCCATGCCCCTTATACCTCAGTGTGAAATGTAAGGAAGTTTTACTTCCTTACATTTCTTTACTTCCTTTACTTCCTTTACTTTCTTTTACTTCCTTTACTTCCTTTACTTTATTCCTTACAAAGGAAATGGCTCCCAAACGTCTGGCCGAAGTCTGTCAGACTTTGGTAAATGATGAACATCGAAACAATTAGATTGAAAATTGCCTTTGGCGTTTCCTCTTATTTTATGTTTTTCCTGTGCCGTTTAGTGTCTTGTTTAATTTTTTTTCCCCATAATCGTTGCTGTACCGTCTTTTGACCAAATTCGGCTGTTTCGACTCCAGATTATCTCCCATCTGAGTAAATGCTCAAAATGAACTGATGATTTTTTTTTAAAACGGTTACATTAATGTATAACTTTGAGTGTATTGTACTGTAGCTGGTAGGAGGACATGTGGGTCTCGAGAAGTCCAGGGCAGGACTTCCCAAGAGACTCGAGTTGGACGGTACTCTTTATGATCTATCCGTGGCTCTTCCGGTTCTGGCATTGGTGGATTCGGGGGTGGACGACTGTTTCATTGACACAGAAGTAGCGAACAAACTGGGTTGTCCGGTAGAGGAGTTAAATGCGGTAAAGAGGGTTCACGATCTTGATGGACGACTCCTGGCGGAAGTTAAACAGATCACAGGTCCTATAATGTTGAGGTTATCGGGCAATTATGTCGAACATCGGAGGTTTTATCTGATGCGGTCCCGTACCATTAATCCTGGGGTTACCCTGGCTAAGAACCCATAATCCGGTCATCTCATGGGAACGCCCCGCGATTGAGAATTGGAGTCCGTTTTGCTATGCTCACTGTTTGCAGTCTGCGGCGGGGGGTAGAGGGCTTCCTCGTCACGACCCGCCGGAATCTATTTGTTTAGATAAAGTCCCGAGTATCTATCATGATTTGCGAAGTGTTTAGTAAGGACCGCGCTCAGTCTTTGCCGCCTCACCGGCCGTACGATTGTGCCATCGACTTGCTCGCTAACACCCCCCCTCCAAGTTCTCGTTTGTATCAAGTTTCCCACAAGGAACAAGAAGCATTGACAGCTCCCTCGCCGCTGGCCTTATTAGACCTTCTAGATCTCCTTTGGGGGCCGGGTTCTTTTTCATAGAAAAGAAAGACAAGTCACTACGTCCGTGTGTAGACTATCGGGGACTTAATGAGATCAGCATAAAGAATAAATATAGAGAGCACTTCCATTGACCCAGTTGACGTCCGTCAAAGTCCCGTTTAGGTGGGGTTCAGAGGCCGAGAGAGCGTTTTCCGAACTAAAGAAGGCTTTCACTATCCCTCCTGTTTTGCAACATCCCAACCCCGAGGAGCCTTTTGTGGTAGAGGTGGACGCTTCCGAGACTGGAGTGGGGGTGGTATTGTCACAGCGTTCCCCAGTCGACCAGAGACTTCACCCTTGCGCCTTCTTCTCTCGTCGTCTCAGTCCCGCGGAAACCAACTATGATGTGGGAAACCGTGAACTGCTGGCCGTCGTTTCAGCCCTATAGGAATGGAGACACTGGCTCGAAGGAACTTGGGAGCCGTTAACCGTGTACACCGACCACAAGAACCTCGCATACATTCGCTCGGCTAAGCGACTGAACTCCCGTCAAGCCCGGTGGGCACTCCTGTTTACACGCTACAATTTTACGCTCACCTACAGCCCAGGATCCAAGAATGTGAAACCTGACGCCCTATCTCGGATCTATGACCCAGCGGCCGCGAGCAGTGGACCCCAGAGCATCCTCCCGGACCACCGCATCATGGGAGCGCTGAGGTGGGAGATCGAGCGTAAGGTCCAGGAGGCCCAGGACGGAACCCAAGCCCCGGCTGGCTGTCCTGCTGGTAAACTCATTGTACCCCCACCTCTGCGTTCGGAGGTGTTGCAGTGGGGGCACTCTTCAAGGGTGGCTTGCCATCCGGGGATGAATCGGACCCGGCATCTCGTCTCTCAGCGGTTTTGGTGGCCGGAGCTGCGGAAGGACGTTATGGATTTCGTCAAGGCCTGCTCCATCTGCGCCTGTAGTAAGGCCTCTCACCAGCCCCTTCCCGTTCCACCTCGACCCTGGTCCCACATCTCCATGGACTTTGTCACTGGCCTCCCTCCTTCCCGGGGGAAGTGTGTTATTCTTACCATTATGGACCGCTTCTCTAAATCTGCTCATTTTGTTCCTTTGTCCAAGCTGCCGTCTGCCCTGTAGACCGCTGACCTACTCGTTCGCCATGTCTTCCGGCTCCATGGGATTCCAGTGGACATTGTGTCGGACCGGGGTCCCCAATTCGTCTCCAGGGTGTGGAAGCGGTTCTGTCTGGCCCTGGGAGCCACGGCAAGTCTATCATCAGGTTACCACCCGCAGTCCAACGGACAGACTGAGCGCATGAACCTCAATGTGTCTCAATCGTACCTCATCGTGGTCTGTTCACCTGCCCTGGGTGGAATATGCCCATAACACTCTCGTCTCGTCAGCCACAGGTCGGTCTCCTTTCATGTCTGCATATGGCTATCAGCCGCCGCTTTTTCCATCACAAGAAGGGCAGGTGGAGGTCCCGTCAGTGCAACGTCATCTGAGGCGGGCTTATCGCATGTGGAGGGAGACCAGGGCTGCCTTATCTCACACCGCCTCCAGGAACCGGATGGTCGCAGATCGTCATCGTCGCCCGGCGCCAGCCTATCAGGTGGGCCAGGAGGTGTGGCTGTTGACGAGGGATCTGCGTCTGGCCGGCACTTCGAGCAAGTTGGGGCCCCGCTTCACGGGACCGTTCGTGGGGGAATCGATCGTCAGCCCCGTCTCCGTCAAGCTGCGGCTGCCGCCCACCATGAAGGTCCACCCAGTCTTCCACGTTTCCCTTCTTAAGCCGGTGGCCTCCAGTCCCTTGGCTGCGCCTCCCACCTCGCCTCCTCCTCCGCGGATTATCGACGGTGACCCGGGGAGGGAAATCCTGGACTCTCGGCGCAGGGGTAAGGGGTTCCAGTACCTGGTCGACTGGGAGGGCTAAGGCCCGGAGGATCGACAATGGGTCCCCCGCTCCTGGATCTTGGAGCCGTCCCTTCTCCGCGCCTTCCACGCTGCGCACCCATCGAAGCCAGGTGGTCTGCCAGGAGGCGTCCGTTGAGGGTGGGGTGCGGGGGTACTGTCATGGTTCTGTGTCAGTCTGGCCAGCAGGTGGCATTAGCGGACTTCTGTGCACGCTGCCAATCTATAATTAGTTAGACTCTGCATTTAAGGAGCCCTCTGCGATGCACATGTTGCTGGAGTATTGCATTTTGCCTTGCTACTTCCTTGCTCATTGACTGCTATTGCTATAGACCTCGTCGTGTTTCGCTTTTTGGACTCTCGTGCTCAGTATTTTGTAAGTATGGTTCTTAGTTTGTGATTTGGCTCTCGCTTGCGTGTCGTGGTTACATTGTTTTTTGTTTGCCTTCGCGATTTTTATTTTCCCCCCTTGCCTTTTGTGTAAGCGCTTTTTGTTATTCGTTTTTGTGCCCTGTGGTCCTTGTTTTGACCAGCACTTTACTACTTTGTCGGTGCGAATTTTGGGAAATTAAACCCTTTTGCTACGGAGACCTTGTTTGGTGTCTGCACTTCTGGGATCCCAACTTTATTTCGGCTTGCCAGAACGTGACAACGCAGGCCCGGGGAGAACATGCAAACTCCACACAGGGAGGTCCGAGCTGGAATCGAACCCGGTACATCTGCACTGTGAAGCCGACGTGCTAACCACTGGACTGTGTCTGTTGTTTTTTTTACTCTCTCTCTCTCTCTCTCTCTCTCTCTCTCTCTCTCTCTCTCTCTCTCTCTCTCTCTCTCTCTCTCTCTCTATATATATATATATATATATATATATATATTTTATTTGTAGGTCAAACATTTGGCAGTGAACCCCTCGCATCCGCCTGACAGTACAGAGATCCAGCGTTTGATTCCAGACCCCAGCCTTCGTGTGTGTGGTGTTTGGATGTTCTTCGTGTGCATGCGCGCATTTTCTCCGGGTACTCCGGTTTTCTCCCACATTCCCAAAACATACATGGTAGGTGTCCGAAAAACGTGAGGACACGACTTACTTTTTCCATCCATCCATCCATCCATCATCTACCGCTTATCCGGGGCCGGGTCGCGGGGGCAACAGCTTTAGCAGGGAAGCCCAGACTTCCCTCTCCCTAGCTACTTCTTCCAGCTCTCCCCGGGGGATCCCGAGTCGTTCCCAGGCAAGCTGGGTGACATAGTCTCTCCAGCGTGTCCTGGGTCTTCCTCTGGGTCTCCTCTCGGTGGGACATGACCGGAACACCTCACCGGGGAGGCGCTCAGGAGGCATCCGAATCAGATGCCCAAGCCACCTCATCTGGCTCCTCTCGATGTGGAGGAGAAGCGGCTCGACTCTGAGCCCCTCCCGGATGACTGAGCTTCTCACCTTATCTCTAAGGGAGAGCCCGGACACCCTGCGGAGAAAACTCATTTCAGCCGCTTGTATCCGGGATCTCGTTCTTTCGGTCATGACCCATAGCTCGTGACCATAGGTGAGGGTTGGGACGTAGATCGACCGGTAAATTGAGAGCTTCGCCCTTTGGCTCAGCTCCTTCTTCACCACGACAGACCGATACAACGTCCGCATCACAGCAGACGCTGCACCGATCCGCCTGTCGATCTCCCGCTCCCTCCTACCCCCACTCGTGAACAAGACCCCAAGATACTTGAACTCCTCCACTTGGGGTAAGATCTCCTTCCCGACCCGGAGGGGGCACTCCACCCTTTTCCGACTGAGGACCATGGTTTCAGATTTGGAGGTGCTGATTTTCATCCCAACCGCTTCACACTCGGCTGCGAAACGCTCCAGTGAGAGTTGGAGAGCCCCGCTTGAAGGAGCCGAGGATCGGACCGCCAGGGTCCCCGCCTTTGGCTGCCGCCCAGCTCACATTGCACCCGACCCCTTTGGCCCCTCTCATGGGTGGTGAGCCCATGGGAAGGGGGACCCACGTTGCCTCTTCGGGCTGTGCCCGGCCGGGCCCCATGGGTGTAAGCCCGGCCACCAGGCGCCTGCCAACGAGCCCCACCTCCAGGCCTGGCTCCAGAGGGGGGCCCCGGTGACCCGCGTCCGGGGCAAGGGAAACTGAGATCCATTAATTTTACTCATCATAAGGGGTCTTTTGAGCCGTGCTTTGTCTGGCCCCTCACCTAGAACCTGTTTGCCATGGGTGACCCTGCCAGGGGCATAAAGCCCCAGACAACTTAGCTTCTAGGATCATTGGGACACACAAACCCCTCCACCACGGTAAGGTGACGAGTCACGGAGGGGGACTTACTTTTTCAACGGTCTTTATTCAACTGACGTAACAGGTGTCAGTCGTCACCCAACCAACCAATGCTTTGCGACACTGCCGTAACATCGTGTAGCAGTATGGTAAACGGCCATATGCTTCATTTACCCCCTCCCTTGATGGAATCTAGAAAACTTCTCAAATCACAAACAACGAGACAAGGGATAGAACGAAGCCTTTCCTGAGCTGAGCAAACTGGGTAGACTGCCGGTTTACCCGCTTAGCCTTTTGGGTATTCTGCCACGCAACAGGCTAAGCACCAGCTAGAACTCAGTCACGTAATCGTCTAAATAACCAGGTCGGAGGCGTACCCGAGCTGGACGAGGCCCTGGTCCCTCGGGCACAGCTGGTTCACCATGGTCTTGAAGGCGCCTCACCGGTGTCCCAGGACAAGCAGCAGGAAAATCATAGTCCTTGTCGGAGAGGTCCAGATCTGCTACAGCTCTTTCATTCAAAGGAGTAGGTGATGCCACTCTCCTGAGGTGGCTGGCATGCCAACGTGACCCGTCGGCCAGACGGAAGGTGGCTGGTCCAAGTTGAGCAGTCATCTGGACCAGCACTGTCCAGAATGAGTCCAGTTTGTGTGAACGGCCGGGCTGGCGAATGCGGACCCAATCTGACACAGTAAGTGCGGGTTGCTTTGCCCGGCGCTTCTCATCAAATCGCAGTTTCATACGCTGCTGCTCATTGGCCACCCTGCTGGCTGGAGAGGATGCTGATGCCGGAGTGGCTCTTGTTGGAGGACGGAGGCGATCAAGGGGCAGCTGCAATTTGCGTCCCAGCATAAGGAAAGCTGGGGAGGTGCCAGTCGTGGCATGAGGTGTTGCTCTGTAATGCAACAGAGTGCCCTGTAGTGCGGAAGAGAAGGGAAGGCCGTCCGCCAGGTGTGCTTTTAGTCCATTCTTGAGGGTTTGGTTAAACCTCTCTACGCCCCCGTTGGCCTGGGGGTGATACAAGGCGGTCCTGATATGCTTTATCCCCCTCGCTCCCGTGAAAGCTGCGAAGTCAGCTGAGATGAACTGAGGCCCATTATCCGTCGTGATAATGTCAGGCACGCCCCATCGTACAAAAAGAGAGGATAGTAAGTCCGTGACGACCTTGGTTGTGATTGACCCAGCAGCCAGAACCTTGGGCCATTTTGAGTGGAGGTTGTATGCCACCAGGAGGAAACGGTGGTGTTGAGGTGTGGCATGGAGTTCACCACAAATGTCGACCTGGATATGAGTCCATGGACTGGCCGGCCACACCACGGGCTGCAGAGGGGGGTGAGGGTTGTGGCCAGTCTTGCCGCTTGTGAGGCACGCTGACCAGTCCTTGACCATGGTCTCCACATCGTTGTCAATACCTGGCCACCAGACCAGGCCCCTGCAGCGTTGCTTGACCCTCACCATGCCCAGATGTCCCTCGTGAACCATGGTCAGGATGCAGGGCCTCAAGGTGAAAGGAACTACAGTAAAGAGCCCCCTAGCCACGCAGACATCGTTCCAACAAGAAAGCTCACCCTTCACCCGGTGAAAAGGTGCAAGTTCCTCCGAGACCTTCGCGGGCCAGCCCTCACGGATAAAGGTAAGGAGCTTGGTTAGTGTTGGGTGTACGGCGGACACTGCCTGAAGGTCTTGCAGTGAGACGGCAGCTTGGAGGGGTGTGTGGAGGATCAAACCTTGTTCCAAGGTGTCATGTGTCCGGTGCGGGACTGGCCGGGAAAGCAAATCCGCCACCCCGTTGTCCCTTCCTGGTGTGAACTGGGTGGTGAAATTGTAAGCTTGTAACCTCTCAGTCCACCTATACAACCGCAGCGGCTTGTGCCCTGACCCAGTTGTAGCTAATAAGGCTGTGAGAGCCTTGTGATTGGTGCGGAGTGTAAAGTGTCGGCCATACAGGTACATGTGCCACCTTTCACATCCCTAAACACAAGCCAGAGCCTCCCTCTCCCCAACAGAGTACTTCTGCTCAGCAGAAGTGAGTGACCTTGATGCTAAGGCTACTGGGCGCTCCGTCCCGTGATGGAGCTGGGACAGCACAGCCCCAACCGCAGTGTTGGATGCGTCACAGGTCACGAACGTTGGGCTTTCCAAGTCAAAATGGGCGAGTACTGGTGGGGAGGTGAGCTGTGTCTTGAGCTGACGAACGGCTGTGTCCATGACCACAATATTAAGATATCCTTTATTTGTCCCGCAATGGGGAAATCACAATCAGAATTCAGAAAGGAAATCGCTGGTATGGAGAGGGGAAAAAAAACACGCTCGAACTATCCTCTTCCAAGGATAATTTAAGTCCAGGATAAAAAAGACCCTAGCACATAAATAAGCATATGACCGTTACAACAAGTCACAAGACATAACATGTAATAAGGGGGGAGGATGAACGGGAAGGGGGGGGGGGGTAACCGCAACACGGCCAAAATGACCAGCTGCACGGTCACCGTTGCGCTCCGCATATCGAACCACGTCACGGGGGGGAAAATAATCGGAGCGATGAAGACGGTGATAACAAGGATGTGTATGCGCGTGTGCTTGTCCAGTTGTGTATTAAGGGTGTGGAAAATAATCGATATTAATCGATACATCGATGCGCACGTGCGCGATGCGAGTGAATCGGCTCATTCACTGGGTACAACGCGATTCACGGGTGAAATCGAGATTCATCACGATGCATTGGTGAGTATCGGTAAAATCCGATTCAAGCGCCGTTTTATTCATGTTAAACGTCACCTATCTGCCCTCTCCTAGGCGCAATGAATGCACCATCATTGCTTCGCGTTTTGTGTTGAATACGGAAGGTAGCCGTGCGTCACATACAGTCCAGTACACAACTAGCGAAACATTATGGAAGTTAGCGTAAGCAGCAGCGAGGAAACTACTCTATGTAATGCACTCGCAACATTCAAATCTTATGTTTGGAAATACTACGGCTTCGAAAAGAAAGACGGAAAGCTTGATAAAACCTCCGTAATTTGCAAGGAATGTCGCACTAAGAAGCCATACAACGGCAGCACCACAAATATGCAGACCCACTTAAAACGATGGCACCACATCACCGACAAGTTTCCCGCCCGCTCCCCCGCTTCCCTACCCAGTTCCTTGTCGGACACCGGAGAAACTCTTGGCAAACCAGGTCAGGATCAGAAAAAAATCGCCTCTTATTTTGGGAGTCCCCTTGCAACTCACTGTGACCGCGCAATGAATATAACTACTTAAGCCACTGCTTATTTCATATGCAAAGACCTCCAGCCTTACAGCGTGGTGGACAATGAGGGTTTCAGACAGCTCGTGCACGTTTATGAACCCAGGTATAAAATACCAGACAGGTCTGTGGTCACTTACAAACATATTCCCGATCTGTACAACAAAGTGAGAAGTGAGATTACTGTGTCGCTGAACAGTGCGCAGAGTTGCACTTGAATGGGTGGACATCTTGCGCTACAGATTCATATATATATATATATATATATATATATATATATATATATATATTAGAGCTGTCAGTTTAGCGTGTTTTTATTGGCATTAATTTAAATTAATTTTAACGGGATTAAATTTTTTCTCGCGAGATTAACGCGGCACACGTCACAAGCGGATGTGACGTTGCTCTATAAATACGCCAGACACAAAACAACAAGCGCACTGCAGAAGTCCACGCCCACGTCTGTTTTGCCAGCCACGGCGGCAGCGCGGGACACCGAAAACGGATACTTAAAGAGTTTTATGAATGGAAAGTTTACTTTTAAATACCGGTAGTTGCCATATTGCTCCACTGACAAGACCAAAGTTATCTGTTATTCTCTCTCTCTCTGTATTATACAGGTATACGATGTATGCCACTGACGCGATTGGTACTTGTTTGGAACTATTTTGTGTGGAAGATTACAGTGGTCTGTGTCCATATAAATAGAGCGGGTGGAGCTTCTCTGTGTTCGTCTGACAGCGACAGTGCGCTACGGTGGTAGCGACCTAGCGAAAGTAAAACGTCTCCAGTGTTGTCATCAAACCAAGTGTAGTCATTCGAAATGAGGTCTACGCAAAACCGTAGAGAGACTTTCGCGCAAAAAGGAGCAACACAATCAACATAGCCTGACTGTGTTAGGGGGAGTGACCCCCCCCCCCCTTCCAGAATGGTTTGCCCCTGCAGCACAGGGGAAGTGCGTGTGCTTGTTTGTACGGCCGGCAGTTTCCAATACAGCGGCACATAATGAACACTGGTGTCCGGTGTCTCGTTATTCTTCAACAAACATACAGAAACAGACTGCTGTGTTGAAAGCAAACTTGAGAAAAACGAAGTATGCAACCATGGTTTAAATCCACTATAGGCTGAGTACTAGTGTACCTTAGATGTGCACTTTATAATGTTGTATTGCTCTGTTTTGATTTCATTAAAAAAGCTGTTAAAGCAGCTGTTGTGTGACAAAATATTTTTTTCACCGTTATTGATGGACAGTAATATTGTGTGAGAGATTATGTGTGAATAACTGCACCAAGTGAAAAATTGTTCACGTAAAGTTGAAAATCGAAATGGTTATTTCAGTAAATATTTGCATTTGGCACATAGAAAAATGATTCATGATTCCATGTTGATGAGAGCATTAAAATGGGGACAAAATAGGACAAAAAATGTAAAAGGAAATTGAGAAACGATAAAAATGTGTGAGTAATCACGATTAACTTTTTAGTTCATTTGAGTTAATTATGACGGTTGCATTTTTAATTAGATTAAATATTTTAATCGTTTGACAGCTCTAATATTATATATATTATCATATTTCATATAAGACACTCAGTGAGAGTAGTCTGTGTTTACACTATAGCAACAGCGGTGAGTCTCAGGTGCCAAATTGTTTACATTTTCTTTGCACAAAACCCAATTGTGAAAGGGCTTAAATAAGTTGTTTTACAAGTTCTACTGTTTATAAGGAATAAAGTGGTATCGTTTTTGTAATACCATACTGAATTCCATCTTTTTAAAAACTTTTTTCTTTGCTTATTTGCATCATGTTTAATTGCACAATATCGCAACAAATTGCATTGTATCGTATCGGAACGCATTGATTTGAACTTAATTGTATCGTATCGCATCGTATCACATCGTGACGACTGTGAAACGTATCGCATCGTATCGCCAGAAAATTCCATGTATCGTTTAAGTATCGCATTGCTGGTAGTGCATCGAGATGTGTATCGAATCGTCCTCAGTGCTGAGATTCACATCCCTATCAGCTGTGCGTGCTTCAGCGCCAACATGTACGCTAGCGTACATGCTCTTTTGATTTTCAACCAATCAGCAGCGACGCAACCGACGTCACACACGACAACAGTCCAATCTGTGTATTTCCCTTTTTTTCCAAATATATTTTTTTACGACAACAACTGTCTTCTCCACGGTGTCTTTTATTAGTTCCACTGGGGTTTAGCAAGTGTTTATAAAGAGACGAAATCTCTTTACTGCTACAAGTGTTAGTGCCTCAACATGGCTACGCTCATGTAAGCAAAACAACAAATTCAAATGCGTGTTCATTCAATGTTGTCAACCAATATCTGGATTAATTTTAGGCAATTTTCCCTCAATTCTCTGTAGAAATTTTCATTAAAATTTGAAAATCTGGAGGACTCTCATCTCTGATTGAGGAACAAAAGTTTTTGGAGTGTCTTTGCTCCAAGGCAATTTCTCCTCTTTGACACCAGCTCCCCAGCCTCAGAAAATACTCTTTCACGTGGTTCAGATGAAGATATTGAGCAGAGTTTTAAATGAAAATTGATGTGGATGGTTTCTGATTCCATTTCCAATATTGTAAAGGGTCTTGGTTTCTGGGTGTTTGCTTCTGACAAGCAGCGTTGGACTTCAATTATGGAGGCTATCACAATTATAAGATAAAATTAATAAAGCAACTGTGAGGCTCTTAAACGGACTATCATATGTATAACAGGTCGTTCACTTGATAAACAAATGTATATAACAGTAAACAATGCTCAAAGGAGAAAAAGATTTACCAAGATCAAAATTATTCCACACTGGGGAAAACTTCTTAGAACGATCCATAATTTCGCAAAACTCCAGCCAACAAACCCACGACATGTTGATACAGTTTGTGTCCTTATAAACACACTTTGGCGCAGCTCATTCAAACGATTCAGTTCCTGTATCGGTCATGTGATTCTTTCTTAAAGAATACACGCACCGATGCGTGGTTTCACTCTTGAGCTGTCGGCACCGTGCTAACGAACCAGTGTCGCTCGTCCCATCACTACTTGCTATTGACGTGGGGATTTATTATTGTTGATGTTTAACTTGCACATCTCTTTAATACATCTCCAAAAGGCAAACAAACTTATTGGCTTGCATTTGTGGGATTTAGTTGTTCTCCCGGACTGCTGCAGACCAGAATCTCCTGGTTCAAAGAACAGTAAGAAACAAGTTTGAGGAAGGACGGTCCAAATATTTAAGAACTCTCGGGCTGAGGGATCAATAGGTGCGGTGTGGACACCACGTCCATCTGAGGTGGGTTCAGATGAGCAGGCAGGGGAGTCGCATTTGGGTTTGTCACGCCAACTGGTTGAAGGGGCATCTGTTCTGTTGACTTCATTTTCCCCCGTGGAACTTTGGAACAGGTATGAAGGTGAGTCAGCAGGCCACGGTACGATCGTAACTTTGTGCGGCAATTTTCACACCTACGAACAAAGCAATAAATATATCACAATAATTGCTTCATACATATACAAAACAAAACTGTGTGCACACAACAGGAAACCTACAAGTACTTTCAAAATAAATGTGGTTAAAGATATCAGTTTTAGTCCCGAAAGAAAAATAACATTTTCACTCAGGGCTGCACAATATATGAAAAAATATATTGTTGGTGCGATATTGGCCTATGCATATCGCAAAGACGTGCAATAAGTTTCATGTGGAATGGTATGTGTTTATTGGAATTTGACCAGTCAGATCCAACCTTAAATAGGTGAACAGTATCTTGGGGCATTACAACGAATAAGCTAAGAAGACATTGAGTTCACTTATTTTGACGCATGAAAAAAAAAAAGTATTTTGAAAGTACAGTATTTCATTCATTTCTTTAAGTACACAGTAAAGATCGCAATAATATCAAGATTGCTGTATTCAACACTCATATCGCATATAGCATGTTTTCACTAATATTGGGCAGCCATAATTTTCACTGTCCCATCCATATATGGTGAAGCACACATCAGAATGACCGTGCACGCGCAGGCAAGCGCTGTTGCAAAACAGTGATGTTTCCAGGTGAACTGTTGCAACTTTTACACTTCGCCCGCTTTAATTCTTGCTGGCCAGAAAGGATGTATTCAGGACAAGGAGTGGCGAATGGAATTTTCCAAAAAGATAAACTTACAAGAAATATATGTTGGGTTTATGGTGACGTCTCACATGTTCCATCAATTTCTGCATGTTTGGGAAGGAGCAGCTGCAGCCAACAGTCGAACAGTTAAAAGATTTTCCTGCAGAGGTAAAACAACTAATATGTACGAGTGCATCAAAATAATTGGAACAAATTGAATTAAACCAAATCAAATATTGAAGAATATGGATGAAATGAAAACTTGTATGAAACATACAAGACTTCTATTTTGCTCTGAAAATATTTAATACAAACAAATATCAAATAATGAGTTGTTTTACATAGCGTAAAATCTAATTACTAAATGAGAAATGGATGCCCCCATCCCTCAATTGTGTAGAATTACACTGAACTGAGAACTCAAAAGAAACTTATTAGTTATACTGTAACATAGTACTTTCAAATACAAGTAACTCGTAATATATATTACATTTTGAATGCACCTTGCTAAACACTAGTGATGAGCACATTTACACAAACACTTGGAGATGATCGTTATAACGCCACCACTTTATCATTTTACTTTTGCAAATTATACACATGTACTGCAAATAATTCTTGGAGAATTCATACTTGCATTTAAAGGTCGTGCAACCGTCGTCCTAACGGTTGATTTAAGCGCATATGTTCATAAAGCAGATACAATAAGAATTTTACGTTTGGTCCTCACGACTCATGTTGGAATCGCTTACCAGGAAGAGATTCAGATGGGATTGCGTGGTCCCTCACATGACTCTCCAAAGCACTCACATCCGTATACACGCGTTTACAGCCGTGAATTGGACACGTAGCATTTTGATTTCCTGTGTGAGCGATATAGAATTAAGAATGGGCAAACTACCTACAAAAAACGACGGAACCATTAAGCTACTGAGCATAATACTGTATCGAAGTCACTGTAACTCTAAGCCTGACTGACTGAAAGGCTTCGTCAAACAAACAGACAGAAAAAAATTACCTTCGATTCCATTTCCTTCAAATGTCTGCAGAGTCGTGCTACAAGTCGACATTGTTGTTTTAATGTACTCGCATTCGACCACAATGGGAAAACAACGCAAACGACCCAAGGCGCATGCGCGAAATCTCATCTCTGATGACATGAGATGTAGTCGATGCATTACTGCCACCTTTCGAATTAGAAAGTACACTTCAACAAAACGTTTTTTAAACTTGAATTTGCTTTTATGAAACCCCATTAGGCTGCTCTTTCGTTAAAAAAAGCTTTACATTTTTTTAAAGGAGTAGTTTCGAGCAGGAGGTATGAGAAGCACCCAATTAGCATGAGCCAGAATGTTTCTGGTTCAACACAGGGTTTATATTTTAAGATAAAATTAGAAACCCTTTATTTGTCTCACAATTGAAAAACTACATTTGGAGGGAAGAAAGTAGAAAAAACAGGAAATATTTGCATGCACTATTTTTAATGAACTGTACACAGTACAGAATTTCAATAGAAAATATCAGATATAAGCATATATGCAACTGCATACATGCTGCATAAGGTGACTGCTATTTACAATGGGTGAGTGGGGGGTGAGTCCAGGTTTTCACGCGTGTTGATTCAGCAGCCGGACAGCAGTCGGCAGGAACGGGCGGCGATACCTCTCCCTCTTGCAGCGCGGGTGTCACAGTCTCTGGCTGAAGGAGCTGCACAATGCACATTGCTGTCAGGGTGGCCTGGAAGGGGTGGGGGGGTCTGTCCATCATAGCTGTTAGCTTAGCTAGTGTGGTATATGGTTTTTGCTGCTTCGCTGGTCTTCAAAAAACACTCGGTGATCGGTGGCTGTTTCCCGACGAATGAGCACTTCAGGGACCACGGCTGATTGGGAAAAGATTTTATTCAACCAATGTCAGAGTGAAGTCTTTCCAAAAAGTTGGGTGGCCCAAGGCATGGATGTAAAAAAGCCCCCCCAACCCCTGTCAGGCCCGTATCTTTTATACCTGGCAAGGAGCTGATGTCATGGCTTTGTGCACCAGCTGCGGTTTTCAATCTACTAGTTTACTTCAGTCCTAAAAAAGGAGATCTTGACCAGCGCTGTTGGTGATGGACGACAACAGCCACTTTACCTTATTATAGGATTGCACACACTGCTGAAACTGGATTCTCCCTGACCAGCAAATATAGAATAGAATTGTGTCACTGACGCCAGGTGGACATTCTAAGGCCACCTACAGGAATAGAGAGGGAATTCCAAATTACACTTCATTCCCCCCTTCCGGGACAAAGTAATAGTCCCGGAAACGGTCTAACAAAAGATAACATCGGTAAAGGTCCAAACATCTTCCCCCAACCAAATTTTATATATGCTCACGTCTACAATTTGGCCCAAAATCTTCAGCCTAAATCACGCTCAGGGCATGCTACGTAAGGTTATTTTAACTAGGAAAGCTCAAACTATTTAGTTAGCCAATTGCTCCCTGACAACAATCTGAGGCCTCTCAGGAACCACAAGCAAAGAAAATTGAAGTCCGCATAATTCAAACGACGATACCACCCCCCTTAGGTAATACCCTTACAACGGTGACAAATTGCGAAGTAATGAATTTGGTGTGGCCCGTTAGAAGCCCCAAAAAGCTGCCGGCCCCTCCTCAAGAAAAAACCTCGCCAGTCTAATGACAAGGAAAAAGAGGAAGGCCCTTTCTACCATTCCCAGTGGTTCCCTTCACCTGGTGTCAACCAGGTGTAAGGAGCCCTGGCACATTACAATCCACAAAACAGTATGAACTCACCAAACAGTGTGAAAATGGAATGACATGTCCCCCTATCACCAAACAGTGAAATTGTACCGTCACATGATCAGCCGGCCAGCAGGTAACAAAATGAGGTAAAAATATTGGAATAAACAATGAGGTATATAGTAATGAGGTATCAAAACATGCTATCAAAACAAGCCCCCGAAATGTCGCCCCCTTCTTCATGTGTAAGTGCGTGCCGAGGCAGAGTCCATTCCCCGAATCTTCAGCGATAGAACGTGCTGGGTATCACTGCCCAGGGCCTGCTGTCCATACAAAGTCCTTATGTCCAGGTCACTGTCCATAGAGTCCCTTGCACGGCCCCGGTCAGCATCCAGAGGTTCTGGAACGAATAAGAACTCCTGCCAGTATCGCGTGATGACAATGGCACTCAACGCAAAACACATGCAACTTTGACACAATAACGATGGTAAACTGATCGCGGGCCGGGCAACAACATACGGTGGATCACATTCCAGTGGAATCATGCAACACATCACTTAGTAACAGTACATTGTCCACATGTGTTCGCTGGGCCAGGGCAAGGATGTTACCGGTGTTGTCTTCCCATTTGGCGGTGTGTCTGCACAGGGACCTTCCTGCCCTTGCGCAACTACATGGCAGTATGATAGCTCTTCCCAACACTCCCTCAACATTGCTCAATTTAACGCTCCGGCCGGACTCTGTGGCGGACTGGGCGTCCGTCACTGGGTCCTGTTGGGTGACCGTGTCCATTGGTGACACCATCTCCGGTGGTAGTTGGCTCGGTGTCGCTGTGTTGGGGAGAGTCACCTGCATCTGGGGAGGGCGCGTCGTCAAGATTGACATTGTCGAATTGTTGGCTTCCTCGATCGTCGGCTGTGTCGCCCCCGATGTCCTCAGGAACAGACACAGCAGACACGTTATCCACCACAGCTCGACCTTGCCCGTCTTCCTCCTGATCTGGGCCCCTGGGCGACTCTTGTTCTGGCAGTTGTTCGGAGTTCTCGCAGCCGCGACTCCCTCTTTGGGGTTCTTCATCTTTGGGCACCTTGACGCAGTGTGTCAGATGGTACCAAGTTGGCGACCCTTTCACTTGCACCGCTGTTCCGGTACAGCGGACAACTTCAAATGGCCCCTGCCGTCTTTCGTTGTACCACTTGCGGCGGAACACTTTCACATACACCTTGTCTCCTGGCTGAACCGTGTCTTTAGTATTTGCTTCGAGTCTCTCTTGTGCTTCTTCTTGTTTCTGCCTTTTTACGTGCAGAAAAAACCCTTTGCCCCTCCACATGTTCTCGGAAGACGACGTTTCGGGGGCGTCTTCAAGCCGTTCCAATCCGGCTTGTCACTGCAACCACCAGGTACACGTTTCACACGCCTTCTTTCATACACATTGCTGACAGCTCCACTCAAAGAATAACACTGACTGCGCTTTTGAGGAGTTTGGGGACGCTGAAGGGAGTTTGGTAAGGCCTGGTTGAAGACAGAGGTTTAGGGGACTGAGGAGGTCTTAGTGATTTTAAATGTGGAGGTCCGTAGCATTGAGTCCGGTTGTTCGGGGTCTAAAGCAAGCATCGGCTGGTGCGCTTCCTGGCAGCAGAGTGCTGGTTGGCTTTGACTCCGTCAGTCGTCAAGCCCCGGACATTAGCAGGTTGCTCTCTGGCACCACCTCCTGGCTCCTCAGCGGCGTAGGGAGCGGAAGACGAGGAGCTTAGAGAGGAAAGTCTCAGCTCGTTCTTCTCCAAGTTTGTCCTTGCTTTCTTCAAAACATCCCGAGTCCTTGACAGCTGGTTCACGATGAAATGCTCCATGCTCTCCTTGGTGCGACTGGTGCTCCTCAGTCTTTGAATCGTCCCCTTCAGTACCTCCTCCTGCTGATGAGACAGTGACGTGCACATCTCGAGGTCATCAAACTCTGGGCTGCTGGCATCGTCCCTCTCAGCTTCATTTTCACTGCGTCCACAAGTCTCATAGCCCAAATCCTGTAGATCCACTTGCACCTGCTTACTGGCCTGCTGCACGGATGTCTCGGTGAGCAGGTCCCTGTAGTCCTTCAGCTGCTCGGCCTGAGTGTGAACGGTGGCTTCAGACACCATCAGCCTCTCCTGCAGCTCTCGGTTCTCCAAACAAAGCCGGGCCGAACGCTCACTCGGACCCTTGACAGCCACGCAAGACGTCGCCCCCAGTTCATCATCTTCCAAGTAGTCCTCCTCCTCAGTATCGTCCTCCTCCTCACCCAGGTCAAGACTCCCGTGGTTCATCCCCACTTGACGTTCTTTTAGGAAGCGGTTCTCCTTCCAAAGCCTCTGCAGTGTACTCCTCATCTGGGTCACCGAGGTGAATCCCTCCCGCTCGAGCTGCGACTGTATTTCTTTTAAGATAAGATAAGATAATATATCCTTTATTTGTCCCACAATGGGGAAATTTACAGCCTCCAGCAGCAAGAATGTATGTAGAAAGAAGAAAGAGAAAAAAAAAAACAACAAACATCTTTCAATTAAATACAATATGAACACAAATGGATAAATCGCAGTACTATTTACAATTTACCGTCACATCATTTTATTATTATTATTATTATGATTGTTATTTTGTATTCATCAGCCTGACAGCAGTCGGTAGGAACGAGCGTCGGTATCTCTCCTTCTTGCAGCGCGGGTGTAACAATCTCTGGCTGAAGGAGCTACCAAGTGCTGTCAGGGCGGGCTGGAGGGGGTGGGAGGGACTGGCCATCATAGCTTTTAGCTTAGTTAGCATCCTTCTGTTGCCCACCTCCTCCAGAGTGTCAAGGGAGCAACCTAGGACAGAACTGGCCTTCCTGACCAGTCGCTCCAGTCTCTTTCTGTCCCGGGCCGAGATGCTGCCTGACCAGCAGACAATGCCATAATAGATGGCCGAGGCCACCACCGAGTTATAGAACGTCTTAAGGAGTGACCCCTGAACCCCAAAAGACCTCAGTTTCCTGAGTAGGAAGAGTCGGCTCTGTCCTTTCCTAATCAGGGTGTCCGTGTTTGTGGACCAGTCCAGTTTGTCGTTGAGAAGAACACCAAGGTACTTGTAGGAGGTCACCCTCTCTATGTCCATACCCTGGATGTTCATCGGTGCTGGTGAGGACTTTTTCCTGCAGAAATCCACAACCAACTCCTTAGTTTTCCTCGGGTTGATCTGGAGGAGATTCTGCTGGCACCAGTCCACAAAGTCCTTTGTCAGTCCCCTGTACTCCCGATCATCCCCTTCTGTAATGAGGCCAACAATCGCAGAGTAATCGGAGAACTTCTGAAGGTGGCAGTTTGGAGTGTCATTTTCTGAAGTCCGAGGTGTAGAGGATGAACAGGAATGGAGCCAGAACAGTCCCCTGCGGCGCTCCAGTGCTGCAGAGAAGCCGGTCCGACTCACAGCTCTGCAATCTCACGTACTGCGGGCGATTTGTGAGGTAATCTATGATCCATTCTATGAGATGGTGGTCCACTCCGGCGTTCTGCAGTTTTTAGCTCCAGTTCAACGCTCTGCGTGCGAGTCGTCAGGAATGCAGACTCTCCTTCATGCCCACGGGCCGCTTGAGGCTGGGTGAAAGGCAAACTCGCAGGTGTAACTTTCTCGTCGTCCTCTATGCTGTCGGTGAACTCGTCGCTGCTGCCGTCTTCATCATCCCCCTCGTCCTCTTCGGTGCTGACATCTCCTAAGTCACGCTGCCTTTTGGTGGCCCTTTCCAGGTCCAGGGCCATGTTCTGAATCCGGGTCAGGACCTCCTCCAGTTGCCCGCGGAGTGCCTGAACCGAGTCCAGCTGAGTGTGGAGGGCCAAGACCTTGTCCGAGCTGTCGCTATTGGTGTGAATGAGATTCAGGTAGAGTCTCTTCTCGGTCCTCAGGGCACCATTCAGCTGACGGTACTCCAAGACGAGCTGCTCCAGCACATGCTCGGTACTTGCTGTTGCTGCTCCCTTTGCTTGCTGGGCAGCCAAAGACGAACGCAGAGCAGAGTTCTTTCTGGGCTTCCCTCTCCTTCTTAAGCATTAAATGCAGCTCTTCCCGAAGGGCCTTCACGTCTTCTTCACTCTCTGGAGACGGCGGCCGCATCATGACTTCCTCTTGGTTCTGCATCATCTCCTTAAAAAAGGCTTCTTTCTCTCGGAGAAGACCTTGCAGGTGTTGCACGTCTCCGGCCGCCTGACTCTCTTTGTCCCGCCTCAGCTCGCACAGTTCCTGCTTTCTCTTGGACAGCTGCCTGCGCACCTCCTGCAGCTGACCTGTGCACTCGCTTATAACCAAGGACAGCCTGTACGAATTGTCCTGCAGGTACTGGTCTTTGTCAGCGAGGGTGTTGAGCAAGTCCGAAAGCCGCGTTTGGTGTTCAATCGATTGGCGGCTGCGGTCTGACAGCAGCTCCTGGAAGAGCTTCTCCTTCAGCTGGAGCCGAGCCTTCAGCTCCTCCACCACCTCGGTGGGGCCGGCCTGAACTCTGGCGACCAGGGTCGCCGTCAGATCCTGTATCTCCTTGCCGCGAGCCTGCAGCGCTGCTTGCAGCTGGCCAATGATGGCGTCCTACTCCCTGAAAGTTCTGCTCTCCTTTTCTTCACTGGCCTGTTTCAGCCACTGAAGGTTTCTGTAGGCTTCGGCCGCCTGCTCCAGCTCCAGCTCTTTCCTTTGCACCAGAGCATCGAGACTCGTGATGGTCTCCTCATTGTTAGGCAGGATGCAGCGGAGCCTGTCCAGGTCTCGGTCTTTTTCCCGTAGCGCCAGCTGCAGTGTCCTCACTTGACCCTCACGTTCATCCAGGCAGCGGAACATGTCATCGATGGTGCGCTCCAAAGCTCTGTCTCTGTCTTTAATTCGCTCTCTTAATTTCTCAACAAGTGCATCTCTTGGTTTGGGACTTTCTGGTGTCTCGAACATTTGTGAGTACTCCTGTAACTGTCGCTCCTTCTCCCGCAGAGAGTGATTGAGCTGTGCAATGCTCATGTCTTTTTCTTGCGCCGCGGAGAGCCTCTCGGCCTCGACTTCCTTCAGAGCTTCTTCCTTAGCCCTGAGCTCGGCGCGGGTTTTCTGAAGTGCGCAACGCAGGTCCTGATTGTGTTTTTCAGTCTCTTCCTTATGCTGCAGCGCCTCCTGGAGGTCAGCATTCAGTCTGTCTTTGAAGCGGGCCAGATCGTCATCTTGTCTCTGACTCTGACTGAGACTCCTCTGGCTGGCCTCCAGCTCCAGGCCCAAAGAGAACAGGGAGCTCTGCACGCCCACCAGCTCCCCTTGCAGCTGGGAAAGCGTCACAGACTCACTGACCCCCTCTGGTGTCTTGCTTTGTGCGAGTTGATTCCGGTGGGCCATCTCTCGGAGCTTGTTTAATGTACGTTCTGCCCCTCGATCAGCGGATACTAGTACACGTATAGTCTCAACTACTTCCCTGTTAAAAGTCCCTTCCACCGGCCAAGGCCTCTCGATGTCAGGCCATCTTTTATTCCATTTTTTGGATATTTCTTTAACCCCCTTAATGAGCGGGTAGTTTCTCTGCACTACCTCGATGGGGGTGGTCACCATTGGACTAGCATAGTTCCTTTCCCCATTTTTTTTTTTTTGATTGCAGATAACAATGTCAATTAAACAATGCACATACGATTTTGCCAACCTCAGATGGACCCCTTAAGACCGGCTGTCTCAATTGATATTCGATCCGGTGTATTCCGTCCGCGCTATTTCTGTACCCGCACTCAACTTATGTTGGAGATGACACCTTGTTTGAAAAACAATTGTTCACAAGTTTATGATGATCAGTCTGTAGTCAGTCTGCTATGCAATCCCTGTTCTCAGGTTTTTTTTATGTAAACAGAAAATCAGAAGTATTGAGGAGAGCCCCAGAGAGCACTATCAATAATTGGTTTTTAATTTTATCATTCTGTCTTTAATTTAAATTAACAAGTCGGGCTTTTCTGCAACTCCAATTTCTCATTGCTCCCAGAGGGTCTAGGGGGCGCCAGCTGACCCTCGTATTATTTATGAGGGGCCACACTCTTTCTTGAGATGCATACATGCACATCTATATTAGTGTCGTTAGGTAGCATTCCCGTGCTTCTTGTTTCTTGTTAGACAGCTGTGGCACATTAATTCTCCTGGGTTTCAGTTACCTCAGGACCTCCACAGTTGGTCATGCATTCTTTTGCTCCTTCAGCATGCCGTCCCCCATCATCCTGTCACATTTTCTCGCTACCAGCAAGGTAGGCCCCAAAATGGGCACAACTCCGGCCCCACGCCCCGCCCCCACGTCACCCACACGGGGAGTGCCTAGCCTTGAAACACGGTAGGCAGGTACAAGTTGGCCACTCCCTGTCCCGCCCCCGAAGCCAGATTCCCCTCCCCGAGCGGGCACCGCAGGCGGGCACGCGCCCCAGAGCACCGAGAAGCACACTATCCTATCCATTCCATTCGTTTCTTCTACAAGCACGCTCACTCACTCGCACTCAAGAGCACACACACACTTACTCACGATCGCGCACACACGCACGCTCACCTACACACACCCATGGGTACACTCTCACACACACACACACACACACGCACACACACACACACACACACACACACACACACACAGGGATCCCACACGTCACAGACAGACGCTCACAAACAAAGAAGACAGAGCAGGATTCGAATCCATTCCACGTTTTGCTGTTTGCCAACTGCGGCTATGCAGTTTGGTGTTTAACAGTGCAGATATGCACTGACAAATATGCACGTCTTACTTAACTTTCGTTTCGTTTCGTTTCTAATAGCGCTTTATATTTTCCCCTTTATTTTCTGCAGAATTTAACTTAAGTGTGCACACAAAATACTTTTTTCCCCAGGTATACCAATCCTTGCACTCCAGAGGCCTCATTGCCACGTTTTCCCTTTTTCACACAGAGGGATTTTCTCTACACACACAATGCCGTCCAGCACCTATTTCCCAAACGCGGTCTGTACAGGCTCAAATTTATCAAACTTTGACAGATGTGTATGCTATTATGACACGTCCCCATAGAGGAATCGAACCGCAAGCAGATCCATCCATCCATCCATCATCTACCGCTTATCCGGGGCCGGGTCGCGGGGGCAACAGCTTTAGCAGGGAAGCCCAGACTTCCCTCTCCCTAGCTACTTCTTCCAGCTCTCCCCGGGGGATCCCGAGTCGTTCCCAGGCAAGCTGGGTGACATAGTCTCTCCAGCGTGTCCTGGGTCTTCCTCGGGGTCTCCTCCCGGTGGGACATGACCGGAACACCTCACCAGGGAGGCGCTCAGGAGGCATCCGAATCAGATGCCCAAGCCACCTCATCTGGCTCCTCTCGATGTGGAGGAGAAGCGGCTCGACTCTGAGCCCCTCCCGGATGGCTGAGCTTCTCACCTTATCTCTAAGGGAGAGCCCGGACACCCTGCGGAGAAAACTCATTTCAGCCGCTTGTATCCGGGATCTTGTTCTTTCGGTCACGACCCATAGCTCGTGACCATAGATGAGGGTTGGGACGTAGATCGACCGGTAAATTGAGAGCTTCGCCCTTTGGCTCAGCTCCTTCTTCACCACGACAGACCGATACAACGTCCGCATCACAGCAGACGCTGCACCGATCCGCCTGTCGATCTCCCGCTCCCTCCTACCCCCACTCGTGAACAAGACCCCAAGATACTTGAACTCCTCCACTTGGGGCAAGATCTCCTCCCCGACCCGGAGGGGGCACTCCACCCTTTTCCGACTGAGGACCATGGTTTCAGATTTGGAGGTGCTGATTTTCATCCCAACCGCTTCACACTCGGCTGCGAAACGCTCCAGTGAGAGTTGGAGAGCCCCGTTTGAAGGAGCCAACAGCACCACATCATCTGCAAAAAGCAGGGATGCAATACTGCGGCCCCCAAAACGGACCCCCTCAACGCTTCGGCTGCGCCTAGAAATTCTGTCCATAAAGGTTATGAACAGAATCGGCGACAAAGGGCAGCCTTGGCGGAGTCCTACCCCCACTGGAAACGATTCCGACTTACTGCCGGCAATGCGAACCAAACTCTGACATCGGTGGTATAGTGACCGAACAGCCCGTATCAGGGGGTTCGGTACCCCATACCCACGAAGCAGCCCCCACAGAACTCCCCGAGGGACACGGTCAAACGCCTTCTCCAAGTCCACAAAACACATGTAGACTGGTTGGGCGAATTCCCACATACCCTCAAGGACCCTGCTAAGGATGTAGAGCTGGTCCACTGTTCCACGGCCGGGACGAAAACCACACTGCTCCTCCTCAATCTGAGGCTCGACTTCCTGACGGACCCTCCTCTCCAGCACCCCTGAATAGACCTTACCAGGGAGGCTGAGGAGTGTGATCCCTCTGTAGTTGGAACACACCCTCCGGTCCCCCTTTTTAAAAAGAGGGACTACCACCCCGGTCTGCCAATCCAGAGGCACTCTCCCTGTTGACCACGCGATGTTGCAGAGGCGTGTCAACCAGGACAGCCCCACAACATCCAGAGCCTTGAGGAACTCCGGGCGGATCTCATCCACCCCTGCGGCCTTGCCACCGAGGAGCTTTTTAACCACATCGGTGACTTCAACCACAGAGATAGGAGAGCCCACCTCAGAGTCCCCAGGCTCTGCTTCCTCCAAGGAAGGCGTGTTGGTGGAGTTGAGGAGGTCTTCGAAGTACTCTGCCCACCGGTTCACAACGTCCCGAGTCGAAGTCAGCAGCGCCCCATCCCCACTGTACACAGTGTTAGTGGTGCACTGCTTCCCCCTCCTGAGACGTCGGATGGTGGACCAGAATTTCCTCGAAGCCGTCCGGAAGTCGGCTTCCATGGCCTCACCGAACTCTTCCCACGCTCGGGTTTTTGCCTCGGCGACCACCGAAGCCGCGGTCCGCTTGGCCAGTCGATACCCGTCAGCTGCCTCTGGGGTCCCACAGGCCATAAAGGCTCGATAGGACTCCTTCTTCAGCTTGACGGCATCCCTTACTGCTGGTGTCCACCAGCGAGTACGGGGATTGCCGCCTCGACAGGCACCAACCACCTTACGGCCACAACTCAGATTGGCCGCCTCAACAATAGAGGCACGGAACATGGTCCACTCGGGCTCAATGTCCCCCGCCTCCCCCGGAACATGGGAAAAGCTCTGTCGGAGGTGGGAGTTGAAACTCCTTCTGACAGGAGATTCCGCCAGACGCTCCCAACAAACCCTCACTATACGTTTGGGTCTGCCAGGACGGACCGGCATCTTCCCCCACCATCGGAGCCTACTCACCACCAGGTGGTGATCAGTTGACAGCTCCGCCCCTCTCTTCACCCGAGTGTCCAGAACATGCGGCCGCAAATCCGATGATACAACAACAAAGTCGATCATCGAACTGCGACCTAGGGTGTCCTGGTGCCAAGTGCACATATGGACACCCTTATGTTTGAACAAGGTGTTCGTTATGGACAATCCGTGACGAGCACAGAAGTCCAATAACAAAACACCACTCGGGTTCAGATCGGGGGGGCCGTTCCTCCCAATCACGCCCCTCCAGGTCTCACTGTCATTGCCCACGTGAGCATTGAAGTCCCCCAGCAGAACAAGGGAGTCCCCAGCAGGAGTACTCTCCAGCACACCCTCCAAGGACTCCAAAAAGGGTGGGTATGCTGAGCTGCTGTTTGGTGCATATGCACAAACAACAGTCAGGACCCGTCCACCCACCCGAAGGCGGAGGGAGGCAACCCTCTCGTCTACCGGTGTGAACCCCAATGTACAGGCACTGAGCCAGGGGGCGATGAGAATGCCCACACCTGCTCTGCGCCTCTCACCATGAGCAACTCCAGAGTGGAAGAGAGTCCAACCCCTCTCGAGAGAACTGGTACCAGAACCCAGGCTGTGTGTGGAGGCAAGTCCGACTATATCCGCAAGCAGATCGTATCAGCTTAATCAATATTCAAAAACCGCCAGTCCTTCGTTTTACCTGGGGGCCTCTTACACCAGCATTTAAATTGACAAGCCTTATAACTCACATACACCTCTAATTCGATCAGTGCCCAAACGACGTGGCTTCGCGCGCATCATTCTCTTCGGCCCACAGGTCCGTGACCTGGCCGGATATTTCCTTCATCCACTCTCACACTTCACGGTACGGATGCCAAAGTTGCGCTCGTTCCTATTAGCCAAACGCGGTCGACGCAACCTCCCTTTTGCGCTGGACTTTGGCAGAGACTAGGCTCCCACCGGACATCTCGGCTATAGCCCCTGGCCCGTGTGGATTCACCCGTATCTTGTCGCAGCATAGTTCAATCGTACCCGTGTTTCCGCCACAATCACACAGCTAAAATTTCGATCCTCCGCGGGACCACTGAAACGACTAATTTCCACGTCCACGTTTTATGGGACTTCCTACTATTTTCTTCTCGTGACAGCCGACCAGCGTTGTTCTCGACAACCTGTCCTGTTTCACATTCGCCCTCCCTGGAGCGTTTATTTCTTCTCGTTTATCATTCTCACCAGACATGTCATGCATACAATTCCCAAAACGTTTTGTTACTGTTCCCTTTTTATTTATTGTTTTTTATTTATTTTCCTGTTTTTATTTTACTTTTCTTTCGCTGTCTCTATTTGGGGCCACTCCCCCTTCAAAAGTCGCATTATGACGGCTTTTGACTAGGAGAGACAACTTTCCCTGGAGCCCGCCGTGGCCCCATCAGATCAGTTTAACTGTCCTCCGTGCGGGGGACAACGCTCCCTCCCCCCCTTTCCAAGAGCGAGCATGTTGCGGCGACTTTGAGTGCAAGCAACTCACCTCAAAACAGGTCGTCGGCTGGCCGCTGGATGCTCGCGGAGAGAGCGGACGGGACGGTCCCCTGGAGAACACGAATCCTGTTCGTGACGCCAAAAATGTGGTATATGGTTTTTGCTGCTTCGCTGGTCTTCAGAAAACACTCGGTGATCGGTGGCTGTTTCCCGACGAATGAGCACTTCAGGGACCACGGCTGATTGGGAAAAGATTTTATTCAACCAATGTCAGAGTGAAGTCTTTCCAAAAAGTTGGGTGGCCCAAGGCATGGATGTAAAAAAGCCCCCCCAACCCCTGTCAGGCCCGTATCTTTTATACCTGGCAAGGAGCTGATGTCATGGCTTTGTGCACCAGCTGCGGTTTTCAATCTACTAGTTTACTTCAGTCCTAAAAAAGGAGATCTTGACCAGCGCTGTTGGTGATGGACGACAACAGCCGCTTTACCTTATTATAGGATTGCACACACTGCTGAAACTGGATTCTCCCTGACCAGCAAATATAGAATAGAATCGTGTCACTGACGCCAGGTGGACATTCTAAGGCCACCTACAGGAATAGAGAGGGAATTCCAAATTACACTTCACTAGCACCCTCCTGTTGCCCTCAATTTATAAGAAGAAAAAAATGTCCGTGGATAACTTAAAAACAAATGAAAAAAACCCTGTTGAGTGACGATGTATGCCACTGGCATTATGACTAAATGTTTGGTACTATTTTGTGCGGAGGGATACCGTATTATTGGGTGTATATAAATAAAGGGGGTGGGGCTCCCCTGCAGTTCGCTTCTGGCAGTGACGATGCACTGAGGCACGTCGGGTGTTCAGCGACTCAGTGGTAGCGACCACAGAAAACTAAGAAACGTCTCCAGTCTTGTGCCTCGAACCGAGTGTAGTCACCAGCAATGATGCCTACACATGAACAGCGAGAGACTTCCACAGCAGGAGCTCCAACAAACCCAGATATTGATCTTGTGGTCAATGGTTCAGAAACTGTTGTGAAACCTGCTCCTTCAAAAAAAAAATTGTGACCAACCGGCCATCTTAACCATAGCCATTTGATTGGCACAGGATGTGTCAACCACGCTGCCATCTTGGACCGGGAAATCTCGGTCCATCGTGGGCTCCTCGAAATCTCAATATTGTTTTTTCCTATCCTATCCGAGTGATATGACCCAGAAATATTTGGAGGATAGGCTCATTTGAATAGACTATTCAATTGTCATTAGAAGACCTGTGACCCCTGCACGAGGAATCGCGCATGCGCGGAAGGTCGGCCAGTGTTCACTAACTTCGGCAAGGACTGTGGACAAAATAAATGTTAGCGTCGTTTAACTAATGAGCAAAATGGACGATTTTGTGCGCATGCCCTATTCCCCTCTTCCTCAACTGGCGGACCGCGATCCACGACCGGACCGCCGACCTCCTATATCCGGACCGCCGACCTCCTCTGTCCGGAACCTCCTCTGTCCGAACCCTCGGCAAATTGTATAAAATAATTTATAAATTGATTTTTACGTTATACATTTTATATTTGTGGACTATAATCTGCGCATTACCACGATCTTTTGTTAAAATTATCCGTTGTATTCTTTGCGTGCACTAACAGATGTAATGCAAAGGGCGAATTCCCACATACCCTCGAGAACCCTACTAAGGGTGTAGAGCTGGTCCACTGTTCCACGGCCGGGACGAAAACCACACTGCTCCTCCTCAATCTGAGGCTCGACTTCCTGACGGACCCTCCTCTCCAGCACCCCTGAATAGACCTTACCAGGGAGGCTGAGGAGTGTGATCCTTCTGTAGTTGGAACACACCCTCCGGTCCCCCTTTTTAAAAAGAGGGACCACCACCCCGGTCTTCCAATCCAGAGGCACTCTCCCCGTTGACCACGCGATGTTGCAGAGGCGTGTCAACCAGGACAGCCCCACAACATCCAGAACCTTGAGGAACTCTGAGCGGATCTCATCCACCCCTGGGGCCTTGCCACCGAGGAGCTTTTTAACCACATCGGTGACTTCAACCACAGAGATAGGAGATCCCACCTCAGAGTCCCCGGGCTCTGCTTCCTCCAAGGAAGACGTGTTGGTGGAGTTGAGGAGGTCTTCGAAGTACTCTGCCCACCGGTTCACAACGTCCCGAGTCGAAGTCAGCAGCGCCCCATCCCCACTGTACACAGTGTTAGTGGTGCACTGCTTCCCCCTCCTGAGACGTCGGATGGTGGACCAGAATTTCCTCGAAGCCGTCCGGAAGTCGGCTTCCATGGCCTCACCGAACTCTTCCCATGCTCGGGTTTTTGCCTCGGCGACCACCAAAGCTGCGTTCCGCTTGGCCAGTCGATACCCGTCAGCTGCCTCTGGGGTCCCACAGGCCATAAAGGCTCGATAGGACTCCTTCTTCAGCTTGACGGCATCCCTTACTGCTGGTGTCCACCAGCGAGTACGAGGGTTGCCGCCACGACAGGCACCAACCACCTTACGGCCACAACTCAGATTGGCCGCCTCAACAATAGAGGCACGGAACATGGTCCACTCGGACTCAATGTCCCCCGCCTCCCCCGGAACATGGGAAAAGCTCTGTCGGAGGTGGGAGTTGAAACTCCTTCTGACAGGGGATTCCGCCAGATGCTCCCAACAAACCCTCACAATACATTTGGGTCTGCCAGGACGGACCGGCATCTTCCCCCACCATCGGAGCCTACTCACCACCAGGTGGTGATCAGTTGACAGCTCCGCCCCTCTCTTCACCCGAGTGTCCAGAACATGCGGCCGCAAATCCGATGACACGACCACAAGGTCGATCATCGAACTACGGCCTAGGGTGTCCTGGTGCCAAGTGCACATGTGGACACCCTTATGTTTGAACAAGGTGTTCGTTATGGACAGTCCGTGACGAGCACAGAAGTCCAATAACAAAACACCACTCGAGTTCTGATCGCGGGGGCCGTTCCTCCCAATCACGCCCCTCCAGGTCTCACTGTCATTGCCCACGTGAGCATTGAAGTCCCCCAGTAGAACAAGGGAGTCCCCAGCAGGAGTACTCTCCAGCACACCCTCCAAGGACTCCAAAAAGGGTGGGTATGCTGAGCTGCTGTTTGGTGCATATGCACAAAATACAGTCAGGACCCGTCCCCCCACCCGCAGGCGGAGGGAGGCAATCCTCTCGTCCACCGGTGTGAACCCCAATGTACAGCCACTGAGCCGGGGGGCAATAAGTATGCCCACACCTGCTCTGCGCCTCTCACCGTGAGCAACTCCAGAGTGAAAGAGAGTCCAACCCCTCTCGAGAGGACTGGTACCAGAACCTAGGCTGTGTGTGGAGGCAAGTCCGACTATATCCAATCGGAACTTCTCTGCCTCACACACCAGTTCGGGCTCCTTCCCTGCCAGAGAGGTGACATTCCATGTCCCAAGAGCTAGCTTCTGCAGCCGAGGATCGGACCGCCAGGGTCCCCGCCTTTGGCTGCCGCCCAGCCCGCATAGCACCCGACCCCTTTGACCCCGCCCACGGGTGGTGAGACCATGAGAAGGGGGACCCACGTTGCCTCTGCGGGCTGAGCCCGGCCGGGCCCCATGGGTGTAGGCCCGGCCACCAGGCGCTCGCCAACGAGCCCCACCTCCAGGCCTGGCTCCAGAGGGGGGCCCCGGTGACCTGCGTCCGGGCAAGGGAAACTGAGTACACAACATCAAATAAGATAAGAAAAAATACAACAAAAATAAATAAATAAATAAAATAATGGCTTTATGGTCCGAGTGAATAGGCTTGTCTTAACAGATGTGTTTTGAGCCTGGATTTGAAATTTGTTAATGAGTCTGAATTACGAAGGTCAGCTGGGAGTGAGTTCCAAAGCTGGGGAGCAGAGCGACTGAAGGCTCTATTTCCCATGGTGATGAGGCAAGCAGTGGGGACAGAGAGGAGGACAGAGGAGGAGGAACGAAGAGAGCGGACAGGCGTAGGAATATGGATGAGGTCAGATAGGTATGGAGGGGCTAGGTTATGAATGGATTTGAATGTGAGGAGCAGGATTTTATATTGAATGCGGTGTAAAATGGGGAGCCAGTGGAGATGTTGGAGGACAGGTGTAATATGGTTTATGTATGGTGTGAGTGTGATAATGCGGGCGGCTGAATTTTGGACCAGCTGAAGCTTATGGAGGGTTTTTTGAGGGAGACCAAACAGAAGGGAATTACAGTAATCGAGTGTGACGAGGGTGTGAACAAGTATAGCAGTGGACTGAGGAGTGAGAGAAGAGCGGAGCCGGTGGATGTTTCGAAGATGATAATATGCAGAACGAGTGATGTGGTTGATATGTGAGGTGAAGGAGAGGGTGCTATCAAGGATGACACCCAGACTCTTGACCTGAGGGGAAGGGGAGATGGAAGAGCTTTCGAAGGGAATGGAGAAATTGTTTATTTTGTTTAGGGTGGAATTCAGTTTTATTGCTATTCAGTTTGAGGAAATTTGCTATTCAGTTTGAGGAAATTTGAGGTGAACCAAGATTTTAATTCCTGCAGGCAGTTGGTTAGGGAGGATGGTGGAAGTATGGTATTAGGTTTGGTAGAGATGTAGAGCTGGGTGTCATCCGCGTAGCAATGAAAGTGAATGTGATGTTTCCTGAAGATATTACCAAGGGGAAGAAGATAGATTAGAAACAGCAATGGGCCAAGGACAGAACCCTGAGGAACACCTGAAGTGAGGGGAAAGGGGTGAGATCTAAAACGTTTGAACTGGATAAACTGGGTGCAGTCAGAAAGATAGGAGCGGAACCAGGAGAGGGGGATGCTGGTGATGCCAATGGAGGAGAGTCTGTCGAGGAGGATGGAGTGAGAGATGGTGTCAAAGTCTGCACTGAGCTCAAGCAGGAGGAGGATGGCGAGTGAACCAGAGTCAGCAGATAGAAGAAGGTCATTGCATATTTGGAGGAGGGCGGTTTCGGTACTGTGGAGGGGACGGAAGCCAGATTGAAATTGTTCGTAGAGGTTATTGGAGGAAAGATGGGTGTGAAGTTGAGCAGCTACTGTTTTTTCTTGAAGTTTGGAGATAAACGGAAGGTTTGATATGGGACGAAAGTTGTTCAAGTCAGAGGGATCAGAGCCAGGTTTCTTCAGTATGGGAGTGACAGCAGCAGTTTTGAGATGGGATGGTACAATGCCAGTAGAGAGGGAAGTTTGAATAATGTTAGTGATGAGAGGGGAGAGGGCCGGGATAGAAGCTTTGACTAAAACAGTAGGGAGAGGGTCAAGTTGACAAGTAGAGGATTTGGACTTCTGGATTAAGATGGAGATTTGGTGGACAGATGGGAATGTGAATACAGAGAATAGGTGGCTTTGCTTTGGTGCTGGAGCCTATCCCGGTTATCTTTGGGCAAGAGGCGGGGGTACACCCTGAACTGGACGTCAGCCAATCACAAGGCGCACATAGACCGGTGCTTCTCAAGTAGTGGGGCGCCCCTCCCCCCACGGGGGTGCGAGACTCCGTCAAGGGGGGCGCGTTTGACCTCAGGGAACATGTTTTATTTAGTTTTTTTAATTTTTACTGACCTGTGGGCGGCCCGGTGATCCAGTGGTTAGCACGTCGGCTTCACAGTGCAGAGGTATCGGGTTCGATTCCAGCTCTGGCCTCCCTGTGTGGAGTTTGCATGTTCTCCCCGGGCCTGCGTGGGTTTTCTCCGGGTGCTCCGGTTTCCTCCCACATTCCAAAAACATGCGTGGCAGGCTGATTGAACACTCTAAATTGTCCCGAGGTGTGAGTGCGAGCGTAGATGGTTGTTCGTCTATGTGTGCCCTGTGATTGGCTGGCAACCGATTCAGGGTGTCCCCCGCCTACTGCCCGAAGATAGCTGGGATAGGCTCCAGCACCCCCCGCGACCCTAGTGAGGATCAAGCGGTTCGGAAGATGAATGAATGAATGAACAACAGACACAATCTGGTTGCACAAGTATGTCCAAAACATTCAGCTCTGCTGAAGGACTTTTGAAGCACCAAGCATTTGCTGGAGCAGCGTCCGCATGACACACTGGGGGTATAGCACCGTATTGGTCAGAGTCTGAGGTTTCAGTCCATCCGAAGCACATGCTTTTAGATGTCTGGTGTCTGGTCTTATTGATGTACTGGACATGCGTTTTCCATTCGACACACTATGGTTTGCATGTATTTGTTTTTAATTGTGTACTCTGCACGGATTGCACTTTTCACATTCAATATTAAATAATCATTTGTAACAAAATTTACTTTCGAGCGTTGTTCTTGCCTTCTCTCTCTTGTTTGCCTGAAATGATGAAATCCTCGTTTCACCTCAAAAAATAGCTGCAACGTTTTCCCATAAATCCTCTTTATAGAACTTTTGACTCATGAATTCAAAATAACTAAATAACCAGTCCATCATTTGTCTTAAACGACCAGGTGTCCGTTTCACAAAAAGTGTTCAACAAACTGTCAAATGCTGAACTCTGAGTTGATCTACTCTGAAATAGGAAACTCTTTTGAGTTTCCGGTTCCACAACAGCAGATCAGCAATCACAAGTGTATAACAGGCACTGCCTATTAATAATATTAAAATACTGCTGTTGGGCTCTAGGGAGCCTTCATTCTTTCAGTCTTATCAATCTTGGAGGGAAGTTATGTTCTTGATAATGTCCACATTGTGCCACATCTTTTCTCCACTTGATGTCAGCCTTCACTTTGTTCAAAGGTATACAGAGATCCCTCGCTCTTAACGCGGTTCACTTTCTGCGGCTTCGCTGTTTCACTTTATTTTTTAGTGCATTTTTAAAAATGCTTTTAACCCTTAAAATCAGAACGCATCGCCAGCAATATGTTGACAGTACAGTATTTCCAAAAACTATTACAGTGATCCCTCGCTATTTCGCGGTTTGTTTATCGCGGCTTCAGTGCATCACAGATTTTTTCAAACATATTCCTTAAAAAAATAAATTTTAAAATCATACACATGGAGTACAGTACTGTATATGTTGCTCTATGTGACTCGCTGTTGTTTTGCTGACTTTCGCAGCTTCCCATGGACCGTTTGTGGACTTAAAAAAATAAAATTATATGTTTGGTGGTCACTACTTCGCGGATTGTATAGTTATTGTTGAAAAAGTTTTTCTTTGTAATTGGGCCTGAAAACAGGATTTGGTCTTTGATTTCATTGTATATGTAGTTAAGTATTGTATAACTGGAAAAAAATAAAGTTCACAACTTCACTTATCACTGGTTCTTTTTGAAACGTAGCCCCCGCGATAAACGAGGGATTACTATAATGTATTTCAGAAGTTTTCTTGGAGACTTCCACTGACCGACTCCCTGAAACAATGACCCCTCTTTGCGCTGTGGAAGTTCTCCTCAGACCATGATTTGTGCTGTAAGATGCAACAAAAGTGTCAGGAAAAGCCTACTGAACATTTATTTGGGGTTAAGAAGTGCATTAAACGATGGTACCTGTGTGCCGTCTCCTATTTTGAATGTTGAACACTTTATACATTTTACATTCTATCTCAAAGATTTATTTTCCTCCCAAGTGAATTGAACAGACTATAGATCACATTAATTAATGGAGGAAACACTTCATCTTTTGACATTTGAACAGGAGTTTGTTGACTTCTTGTATCCCCGGTAACAGGCAGCGGAACCAAAGATTTTATCCTCAAACGGTTTGTTCTGTGATTGTACTTTCAGTGTGTGTTTTTTCTTGTGGGTGGTGGGATAGCATTTTTAGGACGATATACAATACTCATAAAAAGCCTTTGAGTGAAATTTCAGAACAAGCCCAAAATGCGCGCGCACACACACACCACTTGAGGCTGATGTCCAACTTAAATTCTAAAGGCACATTTGAAAAAAAAAATGGACACAAAGTTTACTTTTATTAGGTATTAGAATCAGCTGATTGAAGCACTTGACAACCGTCATAGAAAGATCTGGAGTTTCATATGCATGTATAGTACATGATTGGACAATGATCATTCTTATTCCACAATAATACTATGAAAAACGAAAACAGTAACACGTGCCAAACCCATTTGATCATTAACATGCAATATGAAGCGCGTTTAAAAAAAATGTCTATTGTCGAGGAATCATGTATGAAAAGAAATAGATTAGGGACGGGTGCTGACCGATCAACCTGTCATAACATTGAGTTTTTCTTTTTTACTAACTTGGTCCATTAAATTCCATTTAGTGTCATGTTCTTACAAATCCGAAAAACTGACTTGGAAATTCTTTGTAATTTATAAAGCATATAATATGCTTTAAATCGGAACAAGTGCATAAAAAATAATGGACTGGGAGCCCCCGCAGATGAGACTTGTTGGATTTATTTTACTTGCATTCACACAACTACCGTTGCCTGCTTTTCTTTTAAAAAAATCTTTTCTGATCAGTTGAGTACAGCTTTCCTGCTGGAAGTTTCCGGAAGAATAAACTGTTTCCTCTGCTCATATTGCCCTGGATTGAAAAACAAAACAAAACAGAAAATCATTAGCTGTGGCTGAAAATCAGGAAACACATTACAATTTAAAACACAGGTGGATTTGAAATATGATTTTCAATGAGTACCACACAGTGCACTGAACGCACTTTCATCTTCAGTAATACCTAGCCTGTGATAATTATTAACTCACTGATGCTTGTGAAAATGGTGTTCTTTCATTCCAATATGATAGGATTTTTTTGTTTTTGTGTTTGTTTTGTCACTTTGTGTTTGTTGTTACGTCGTGTGGACCTTTTCAGCATTTTTTGACCACGACATTCATCAAGGAGGAGACTCTGTGCTTGGTGGTTGCGCCTTCTCGGCAGCATGGGTATAACCAACACTGTTTTTGACTGGGAGGAATGTCTGCACCATTTGACTGTCGTTGCTGGACAGTCCCGGGGCGCTTGTGTCTTGCGCCTGTAATAGGCAGAATTTTTCACAGCCCCGCTTTGTTCAGCGGAGAGATCGGTGCTGTTGAACGGTCTGCAGCTAGATGGATATATGGCTTGAGGAGCCGACGATGAGAAGAAAGGAGCGTTAGCGCGGAGCGCCGATGCGGATTTGGAACTGGGAGTCGCGGCTTGGAGTTTGAAGCGGATTACATGGGACAGGAGAAGGTAACTAATCTCTTTTCGTCAATGGAGGCTACAGCTTTGTGTCTGCTTTCAAAACTTAACTTGTAGCAGACGTGTGCACATTCTGAGCATGACGTCTCTGACCCTCTGGTGAAAGGACACTTTGATCCTCTCCTCTTTCATCTGTAACTGCTTCAGACAACAAAGTGTATGCAGAAAAATGGTGAAGATTGCACAACTGTCTGTGTCTTATGTGTTGTGTTGTGTTATTTTTGTTATTTTGACTTCAAAATGGCACCGCGAGAGTGGCTGCCTTTCCAGCAGCTCCTATATTTTGTTGTTCTACTTCTTTCCCTTTCGTAACTTTGCTGCTGTGAATTGTGAATTTCTCCAATGCGAGACTAATAAAGGTTTTCTTATCTTATCTTATATTTAATGTCTAAGACTACAAATTTATGTATAATATGGTTGTTTCAGCATCATTCCCCCACAGAACTAAGGACTAAAAAGAATGTTCGACCCGTATCTCAAAGCAATGAAAGTTTCCACACGCAGTATCTTTGTTCTTCGGCTTCACAATAACATCATTTTCGCTGCACACGAACCATTATGAAACAAAAATGTCTTACCTGATCTTATATTTTGTATAAAAGTAGATTCCTGAGACTATAAAGAGCATCATTATTTTACGGTCACACAGATATTTTTTTAAACACTTGGTTACCTACATCGGCACATATCTTTTCCCCCCTTTTGTATTGATCACAGATAGGACAGAATACGAGATTACCTTAGCACTTTATACTTGTGGATATTCTCTTAGCGCTGTAGCAGCCAGCTAATGCAGGGCTTCCCAATTATTTTTTATCGCCATTACCTGTGAGTGCTTTCTCATTTGTTTATCGGGGGAGGACAAAAAACACCACACATGTACCCTAGTTACAAAACATGAGAAGAACACCACTGATCCAATAACGCTGCATTTAGCAGCTTCCCTTTTCATATCTATGCAGATAACACCATATTTTCCGGACTATAAATCGCTCCCGAGTAGAACTCGCACCAGCCATAAAATGCATCATCAAGAAGAAAAAAGAAACGTATATAAATCACACTGGAGTGTAATCGCACTTTTGAGGGGGAAATTGATTTGATAAAATCCAACACCAACAACAGACATGTCATCTTGAAAGGCAAATAAAAATAGGGAACAACGGCTACATAAGCGTACAATATGCTAACGTTACATGACGCATAAACAACCAACAGAGAATGTACCTGGTACAGGTCCTTCTAAAAAAATAGCATATTGTGATAAAATTCATTATTTTCTGTAATGTACTGATAAAAATTTCATATATTTTAGATTAATTACACACAACTGAAGCAGTTCAAGCCTTGTATTGATTGATATTGAGGATTTTGGCAAAACAAAGGAAAAAACAAAACTACCTATCTCAAAAAATGTGGATAGTTCATCCGACTAATTAAAATAAGTGTTTTTAAAACAAAACAAAACAACAAAATAACCGTCAAATAATTCTGTTCGGTTATGCACACAATATTTGGTCGGAATCCAGAAATGTCTGCTTCAAACGTGGTGTGCCATGGAGGCAATCATCATGTGACACTGCTGAGGTGTTATGGAGGTCCAGGATGCTTCGATAGCGGCCTGAAGCTCACCCACAGGGTTGGGTCTGGTGTCTCTCAACCTCCTCTTCACAATAACCTACAGATTCTGTTTGGGGTTCAGGTCAGGAAAGTTGGCAGGCCAATTGAGCACAGTCATACAATGGTCACTAAACGATTTATCAGTGGTTTTGGCACTGTGAGCAGGTGCCAGGTCGTGCTCAAAAATGAAATCTTCATCTCCATAAAGCTTTTCAGCATATGGAAGCATGAAGTGCTCCATAATCTCCCGATAGCAAGCTGGAGTGAACCTGCATTGGACCAACACCTGGAGCTGACATTGCACCCCAGACCATCACTGACTGTGGGTACTTGACACTACAGGCATTTCCTTCTTTCCACTCTTTCCCCGGACTCTGGCACCTTTATTTCGGAATGATTTGCTTTCATCCGAAAAAAGTACTTTGAACGACTGAGCAACAGTCCAGTGCTGCTTCTCTGTAGCCCAGGTCAGCCGCTTCTGCCGCTGTTTCTGCTTCAAAAGTGGCTTGACCTATTTCCTGCATAATTGCTTTCATCCGAAAAAAGTACTTTGAACGACTGAGCAACAGTCCAGTGCTGCTTCTCTGTAGCCCAGGTCAGCCGCTTCTGCCGCTGTTTCTGCTTCAAAAATGGCTTGACCTATTTCCTGCATATGCCTGTGCACACGTTGGTTCTGGATGCTTCTACTCCAGACTCAGTCCACTGCTTCCACAGGTCCCCCAAGGTCTGGAATCGGTTGGGAGGTTTTAAAAGCCTCAGGAATGGTTTGCGAGTGTTTAGAGTTCATGTGTTAATTCAGATGATTAGGTTAATATCTCCATCAGAGAAGTGTTTTTCAATCTTTTTCACCCCAAGGCTTCCTTGAAAAAAAATCCCACGGCACACCACTTGTTGAAAATAGCTTATTTTAACAATTAAGTGTTATATATAATAATATTGTTATTATAAGTGTTTTTTAACACTGAAAAATAATGCTATAACACCTTGAATAGGACTCAAATCAACATCAATCCAATGTATTATAATCTTTCAGATTTATTCTGACTCAGTATGATAAATGGTTTGGACGAACACAGATCTGATATCCTGGCAGCAATTAATGAAGACACAAAGCTCTTCTTCCACAGCTCTCATTCTTTCTATGTTTTTAGTTTTGACAGCACTCAGGCTATTTCTTTAGCCGTTTTCGGTCCGAACACCTCCATTGCAATGGCTTTGCAGGTACAGACATACACATTGGATAATTTCCCATGGCACACGTGGCAATATCTCTGCTTTAGTGTACCTTTTCATGATAAGCTAATTTTTTGAGACAGGAATTTGGGGTTTTCATAAATATTTAAATATTTCAGTTGGTGTGCAATAAATCTAAAATATATTAAAGTAGAATTTTTATCATTATATTATGGAAATTAATGAACTTCATCACACTATGCACATTTTTTGAGAAGGCCCTGAATGTTCACGTAACATAAGGGGTGTTCACACGGCAGCATTTGCTGCACCGAAGCTGCCCCAGTAGAGCGTTCACACGTGCAAAGTTACACCGGTGTAGCTCCAGAAAATGGCTTACTCTGAAGCGAATTTAACCAAAATTTGCTCTGGAGCAAATGCTTGTTTGCATGAGAAGAGTTGATTACATACAGCTAGAATGCATTGCTTTTGTGCTCTGTCTCGGAGTTGTGTAGTTTGTTCCTCTGTTGTGTGTTCACAACCCCGCCATAAAATTTATTTTGTGATTTCCTCTCTTGATTTTCTTTTTGGCGCATTATGTTTGCTTTTCTGAGTGTCATTGAGGTCATCATTGATTTACGTTTTCGGGGGCGGTCATTGAACGCCTCTCGAGCAGAAGGCACGGAGACTGAGAAGGAGAAGTACGTGCCTGTCCAGTAGTTGCTTGAGTAGTGTATGTTTTAAAAAGAAGCAACACGACAGCTCTTTGTTTTCTATCGTTTTGCACCGCTGCAGAAACTGCAATGTGAAGTGGGGCTGCACCGGGGTGAACACGCTCAGAGGCTTTGTATGTGTGAACACTCCACAAAATTTGCTCCGGTGTAAGATACAGCGCAACAAAATACATCGGTGCAGCACCGATGCATATGTGTGCCGTGTGAACACCCCTTAAGTCACACCCCTGGGCTAAACTATGAAAAAAACTGTGATTTATAGTCCCCAAAATATGGTAGTTACATTTTTGAGCATGGATACCAGCAAATCGGGGAACACATACATGGATAGAGAGAAAAAAATGCTTTTGAAGAGTGATTTTGGGGGGGAGGGATCATATTTGAGAATGTATTACCGTATTTTCACGACTATTCGACGCATCGTACTAATGGCCGCAGTCTCATTAATGGGTGACATTTCTGTATTTTACACATACACAGGACGCATCGTACTAATGGCCGCAGTTTTACAGTGGTAAAACATACGCCAGCTTAAACATACGGCATGCATGCGCGCACTCTAACACGTTAGCTTGCAGCATACGGTAGCATGCCAAGACATACAGATAAGATAAAAACACGTTTTTAAAAAGGCAACAAAAGCAGAACTGAGTTCGGGTGTATTTTATTTAGCCATCGTACAATGTTCTCACGTTTATCGATCAATCACCACCCAGAAATCCATCAAAGTCCTCATCCTCTGTATCAGAAGCAGAGGACTTCACATCTCAGTTGTCATTGAATGCATCACATGCTAGTGTGAGTTGCTACGCATTGCCGAGCGGAAAGAAGGAGTAGCAACAGCAAAGTCAACATTTCTCTCGTGTGAAGCTTTCCCACATTTGAAAGTAAAGAACAGAGCGAAACATGGTGGCAGCGCGTGTGTGTGTAGAAAGAATTGAACAATTGTGCAAGTACCGCAATCCATCAAAAACGCCGCGTTCCCTCTCGTTGTGGCGTATTTTGGCGTAACTCGCCACGTGCTGCCTCTCACTCTTTGTAAAGTTGTGTTTGCCACCGATCATCCATTGTTCCCATGCCGTTCGCAACTTTACTTTGAACGCCCGGTTGATGCCAATGTCCAGCGGTTGGAGTTCTTTAGTCAACCCTCCGGGAATAACGGCAAGCTCAGAGTTCATTTGCTTGACTTGTTTTTTTCACCACTGCTGTGAGATGGGCACGCATGCCAAAAGCATAACCGTTGGCTTTAAGTTTGAACTGAGCTTCGTAGGCGTGTCTTCTTGTCGAATTTATTTTCAGGGATTCTTAGAAACCAAAACCAGGGTTTTTGCCACAATGCACATTGCCACACTCTATACAAGTGTTGGTACTGGCTTGAGGCGTCCACTTACACGCCCACCCTTCACCATTGGCGGACTAGCTTGCCTGTCCTCTCTCTCCCTCTCTCTCTCCCTCTCCATATATGTATATATACACGCCCACCCTTCCCTGATTGGCCGACTTCTTTTCCGCATGGCTGGCCACAGTCACTTCCGCCTTTTCTCTCTATAAACAGCGTGTCGGCTGTCAGTCAGATTTTGGAACTCAGCGCATGTAAAGGACGCTCCGCACCATAAGGCGTACTGTCCATTTTGGAGAAAATTTAAGACTTTTAATGGCGCCTTATAGTCGTGAAAATATGGTATACTTAAGAAATTATAGTAATGTAAACATATGGAGACATGTATAGTTTTCCAATTAGGAACAACACCATACCAGACACCCCTCCGTGAGCCGTCAGCTTACCGTGGTGGAGGGGTTTGCGTGTCATAATGATCCTAGGAGCTAAATTGTCTGGGGCTTTATGCCCCTGGCAGGGTCACCCATGGCAAACAGGTTCTAGGTGAGGGGCCATATTGGACTTCTGTACTCGCCACGGATTGTCCATAACGAACACCTTGTTCAAACATAAGGGTGTCCATATGTGCACTTGGCACCAGGACACCCGAGGCCACAGTTCGATGATCGACTTTGTAGTTGTATCATCCGATTTGCGGCCGCATGTTCTGAACACTCGGCTGAAGAGAGGGGCGGAGCGGTGTGTAGGTGAGCGGTGAGTAGGCTCCGACGGTGGGGAAAGATGCTGGTCCGTCCTGGCAGACCCAAACGTATTGTGAGGGTTTGTTGGGAGCGTCTGGCGGAATCCCCTGTCAGAAGGAGTTTCAACTCCCACCTTCGACAGAGCTTTTCCCATGTTACGGGGCAGGCGGGGGACATTGAGCCCGAGTGGACCATGTTCCGTGCCTCTATCGTTGAGGTGGCCAATCTGAGTTGTGGCCGTAAGGTGGTTGGTGCCCGTCGTGGCGGCAACCCCCGTACTCGCTGGTGGACACCAGCAGTAAGGGATGCCGTCAAGCTGAAGAAGGAGTCCTATCGAGCCTTTATGGCCCATGGGACCCCAGAGGCAGCTGACGGGTATCGACTGGCCAAGCGGAACGCAGCTTCGGTGGTCGCCGAGGCAAAAACCCGAGCGTGGGAAGAGTTTGGTGAGGCCATGGAAGCCGACTTCCGGACGGCTTCGAGGAAATTCTGGTCCACCATACGACGTTTCAGGAGGGGGAAGCAGTGCAACACTAACACTGTGTACAGTGGGGATGGGGCGCTGCCGACTTCGACTCGGGACATTGTGAACCGGTGGGCAGAGTACTTCGAAGACCTCCTCAACTCCACCAACACGTCTTCCTTGGAGGAAGCAGAGCCCGGGGACTCTGAGGTGGGCTCTCCTATCTCTGTGGCTGAAGTCACCGATGTGGTTAAAAAGCTCCTCGGCGGCAAGGCCGCAGGGGTGGATGAGATCCGCCCGGAGTTCCTCAAGGCTCTGGATGTTGTGGGGCTGTCCTGGTTGACACGCCTCTGCAACATTGCGTGGTCAACAGGGAGAGTGCCTCTGGATTGGCAGACCGGGGTGGTAGTCCCTCTTTTTAAAAAGGGGGACCGGAGGGTGTGTTCCAACTACAGAGGGATCACACTCCTCAGCCTCCCTGGTAAGGTCTATTCAGGGGTGCTGGAGAGGAGGGTCCATCAGGAAGTCGAGCCTCAGATTGAGGAGGAGCAGTGTGGTTTTCGTCCCGGCCGTGGAACAGTGAACCAGCTCTACAACCTTAGCAGGGTCCTCGAGGGTATGTGGGAATTCGCCCAACCAGTCTACATGTGTTTTGTGGACTTGGAGAAGGCGTTTGACCGTGTCCCTCGGGGAGTTCTGTGGGGGGTGCTACGGGCTGTTCGGTCACTATACCACCGATGTCAGAGTTTGGTTCGCATTGCCGGCAGTAAGTCGGAATCGTTTCCAGTGGGGGTAGTACTCCGCCACGGCTGCCCTTTGTCGCCGATTCTGTTCATAACCTTTGTGGACAGAATTTCTAGGCGCAGCCAAAGCGTTGAGGGGGTGCGTTTTGGGGGCCTCAGTATTGCATCCCTGCTTTTTGCAGATGATGTGGTGCTGTTGGCTCCTTCAAACAGGGCTCTCCAACTCTCACTGGAGCGTTTCGCAGCCGAGTGTGAAGCGGTTGGGATGAAGATCAGCACCTCCAAATCTGAAACCATGGTCATCAGTCGAAAAAGGGTGGAGTGCCCCCTCCGGGTCGGGGAGGAGATCTTGCCCCAAGTGGAGGAGTTCAAGTATCTTTTGGTCTTGTTCACGAGTGGGGGAAGAAGGGAGCGGGAGATCGACAGGCGGATTGGTGCAGCGTCTGCTGTGATGCGAAATGAGTTTTCTCCGCAGGGTGTCCGGGCTCTCCCTTAGAGATAAGGTGAGAAGCTCAGTCATCCGGGAGGGGCTCAGAGTCGAGCCGCTTCTCCTCCATATCGAGAGGAGCCAGATGAGGTGGCTTGGGCATCTGATTCGGATGCCTCCTGAGCGCCTCCCCGGTGAGGTGTTCCGGTCATGCCCCACCGGGAGGAGACCCCGAGGAAGACCCAGGACACGCTGGAGAGACTATGTCACCCAGCTTGCCTGGGAACGACTCGGGATCCCCCGGGGAGAGGTGGACGAAGTAGCTAGGGAGAGGGAAGTCTGGGCTTCCCTGCTAAAGCTGTTGCCCCCGCGACCCGGCCCCGGATAAGTGGTAGATGATGGATGGATGGATGGATGGACCATACCAGACAGACGTCAGTCTTAAGCCTCGTTTCCACGACGGTAGTTGCTTGTCTCGCCAAGGTTGTACTATCTTACTAACAAGTTTTCAAACCGAGGTACGAGGAAGTACGAGGTACAACTTGGGGAAGAGGGGTCAGCTGGAATTCCAAGCAGCTCAACCATCATCAATTAAATCAGGTTTAGAGACAAGAAAAGAGCTGACCTCTCTGCTTAGATGTTTCCAGCAGTGCACCCAGGTCGGATATACTGATGCATAGGGGGGAAGACCTCCAATGAGCCTGGGAGTAGTAAGAAAAAAAAAGGGTGAATGACAATAAGAATGTAAAGAAAAAAAACAAATTGCTCCTGCCAACTCACCCGCAGTTATTGACAGCCATGAGGTTTGACACCAAAACAAAAGGGTATGTGAGCATGCTGGCAAAGAACTGTATATAAAGAGACAAAAAGTATTATGTTGTAAACTTTTTAAATACAGCAGACTGTTTGAATAAAATGTATAGTTATACATAAGGCTTACCCCTGTCAGAGACTGAGAGCAGTTCTTGATTTCTCTTGTGTGGCTCATCTTAACAGAGAAAAATAAACTTAGAATCCTATACAGATAGAACTCCAGGAAGAAAGATAAAAACTCAACCACAGGAAAATACATTTTTTGTTTGAAAAAACAAGAGCAAGTGTATACCGAATCATCAATCGCATAGGTGTTGATGAAGTGAGCCAGCAGGTTACAAATCCACAATGCAAAGACATCTCCAAGCAGACGAGGGATCAATCCACTATGAGGAAAAAGTAAAAGTATTTGAGTTTGTAGGAGGTGTGCGTGCATGCGATTTGGACATGCAGTGCTAAACATGAATCCCCTCCCAAGAACTGGAATGGCATGGCCAATTCTTTAACTTTTGTTGCATAACGAAGGCATCTGTGTTTCTGGTTAAAAGATGAATGAGACAAAAGTTGCCAGGCCAGTCCCATTATGCATTTCGAGAGTCCCAAATTTCGAATTCTGAAATGGTCTACTTATTCAATTGCATATGACAATAACACAAACAACAATATATACATACAATTATAAACAAATGCTGCAAAATTTTAAATAATTTAGTAGCAGGCCTGAGGATTTCTGAAATTCATGGTAACTGTTTTTCGGCTCAGTCGGATTACCCAATGGGAAACCACGGTAACTAATTTTGGGTTTCGTAAACACATCATGGGAACCCATTTTTCCATTTTGACTGATAATCATAATCAAGAATTCTGAAACTCAAAATAATACGTATGTTTCAAGTGTAAATGTTTGAAAACTATCAATTAACAATGAACATTACATCATCACCTGTGTATTCCAGGTTTATTGAAAAAAAATTAATGGATCAAAATATGGTATAGTCATATGGCATCATGAATGCAGCACACCACAAAATCAGAGTATTTTTTCCCCATCTCACAAAGATTAATTTACTGGTAAGTATTGATGTGGCTTGACATCCTCTTCCCAAGACAATAGATGTGTAATCTACTATCAATTTGACGAAAGAATCTAACACACGTCATCATTAGTTCTACCAACAGTTAACATTAGAATGACTACACCCTCATGACGAATGTTTTATTCCTTAAATTACCATGCCATAACCAGTAAATTATACAATAACCAATACTGTTTCCTAATATTTTTCATAGCGATTCCTCAGTTTGCGGACTAAAATAGCAACCCGAATGCGCACATAACGTTATCTGTTCCCCCCCCCCCACTGAAAACAAAACCAAATGAAAGTAAATGAAAAGGAACACACTCACATACCAAACCCCAAACACCCATACAGATACAGTGAAATCACGTTGATCACACAAGAGAGACTTGATCGCGTACAATCAACTCGTGTGCAGTGACTTTTATGGTTAAACGATTTTCCTGCACCGCCAAAATGACGCCACAGAAATGACACGCTACCGGTAATGATCGTTACCGTGAAATCCTCAGGCTTGCTGTAGTTTTTTGTTGTTGTTGTTCTGACTGAGAAATTTCTTTGCATCCCAAAAACGCACATTATTTGGAACTGTGCATCCCGCGGGACGCAGAGTTACGAGATGGCTGCAGACACTGTAAGTGAGGGTACTCCCTTTGAAAAGTACCGTATTTCAAGCGCTATAAAGCACACTGAAAAGCATTCAATTTTCTCAAAAGCAGCAGTGCGCCTGATAGTCGTATGTGCTTTAAATATGGATCAATGTTTGGATTTCTTGGACGTAGTATTTTAGTAAAGCGCTGTGTTCCAGCTCTCTATAAATAAAGCCGTATTGTATTGTATTCCCTTAGTGTAGCTCCCTCTAGTGGATGCATAACATAACCACAGCCACTATTGTAGCTTATAATGCAGTGCACCCTATATACGAAAACAGCTTTAAAATGCATTGAAGTGGTCCCCGATACTCTTAAGCTCCTTTTAGTGCGGAAAATACGGGAAGCTTTTTTTGGCCATTTCTCGGTGATGACATACATTTTCAGTAATCTGTTGTTTAATTAGTACTTAAGAACGTATTGCTAGATTGTCACTGGTGTGCACTGCTCCCTCTAAGCGGCGTATAGAGGGAGCTTGGCTGTGTACTTAGGGTCTTTATCTTCCTGAAAAAGTAAAGTCTGAGGTCAAGATCACTGTGGAACAGGTTGTCCTACACTAGAAAATGCGTCCATTTTCACTCGATCATGACTCAAATACCCATTGCTGCCACCGAAAAATATCCCCATAGGACAACGCTACACCAACCATGCTTCACCATCGGAATGGTCTTAGTTTAGTGATGCATGCAACTTAATATCTGGCTTTCAGTCAGAGTTTAATGTTTGTCTCATCAGACCAGTCTCTCTTTTGGTCAGAGAGCATTTAAAGTGCTTTTGGGGAAAACTCCCGGCGAACTGCTATGTGCCTTTGACGAAGGAGGGGCTACCACATCAGAGAGCATTTTAAGTGCTTATGGGGAAAACTCCCGGCGAACTGCTACGTGCCTTTGACAAAGGATGGGCTACCACATCGGCCCAATTGATGGTTCAATGGTTTGCCGTCTGGAAGGTTCTGCTCTTTCCACAGAGGAATATTTGGGCTCAGAAAGCGTGATTATCGGGTTCTTGGTCAACTGTGGGATTCTATACGGGGAGGCAGGTGTGTGCCTTTTCTAAATCGAGAGCCAAGTGAAACACATTAAATATTATTAAATTCCTATTAAATAGTAGAATAATTCTCAGGGATCATCAGAGAAAACAGTTTGCACCTGGGTTTATTTTTTTTTCAAGATTCATGGCAAAGGCTGAATACCACCGCAAGATCTGATTACTTCATTTTTATTGCTTAGAAACTAGAGCTGTGAACTATTAAAATATTTAATCTAATTAAAAATGCAACTGTCATAATTAACTCAAATGAACTAAAACTTTAATCATGATTAGTCACACATTTTTTATCGTTTCTGAATTTCCTTTTACATTTTTTTGTCCTATTTTTCCTTATTTTAATGCTCTCATCAACATGGAATCATGAATCAGTTTTCATGATGCAAAAATGCAAATATTTACTGAACTAACAATTTCGATTTTCAATTTTACATGAACATTTTTCACTTGGTGCAGTTATTCACACAATCTCCCACACAATATTAGTGTCCATCAATAACGGTGAAAAAAATATTTTGTCACACAACAGCTGCTTTAACAGCTTTTTTTATGAAGTCAAAACAGAGCAATATAACATTATAAAGTGCACATCTAAGGTACACCAGTACTCAGCCTATAGTGGATTTAAACCATGGTTGCATAATTGATTTTTCTCAAGTTTGCTTTCAACACAGCAGTCTGTTTCTGTATGTTTGTTGAAGAATAACGAGACACCGGACACCAGTGTTCATTATGTGCCGCTGTATTGGAAACTGCCGGCCGTACAAACAAGCACACGCACTTCCCCCGTGCTGCAGGGGCAAACCATTCTGAAAGGGGGCGGGGGTGTTCACTCCCCCTAACACAGTCAAGCTATGTTGATTGTATTGGTCCTACTTGCGCGGAGGTCTCTCTACGGTTTTTGTGTCTACCTCATTTCGAATGACTACACTTGGTTCGATGACAACACTGGAGACATTTTACTTTCGCTAGGTCGCTACCACTGTAGCGCACTGTCGCTGTCAGACGAACACAGAGAAGCTCCACATGCTCTATTTACATGGACACAGAACACTGTAACCTTCCACACAAAATAGTTCCAAACAAGTAACGCGTCAGAGGCATACATCGTATACCTGTATGATACAGAGAGAGAGAAGGGAACAGATAACTTTGGTCTTGTCAGTGGAACAATATGGCAACTTTTTAAAAGTAAACTTTCCATTCATAAACTCTTTAAGTATCCGGTTTCGGTGTCTCGCGCTGCCGTGGCTGGCAAAACAGACGGGGGCGTGGACTTCTGCAGCGCGCTTGTTGTTTTGTTTCTGGTGTATTTATAGAGCAACGTAACATCCGCTTGTGACGTGTGCCGCGTTAATCTCGCGAGAAAAAATTTAATCCCGTTAAAATTCATTTAAATCAATGCCAATAAAAACACGCTCAACTGACAGCTCTATTAAAAACAAATTCAAACGTTTTAAATTGTTTTCCTTCCACGTCATCTAGGGGGGAAAAAGGCATTTAATCCACTTTGAAAAAGGCTTTTATGATCATGTTGAAACACAGCAGTATGGTAAACACTTTCTGGATGCAATGAATTTGGCTCCGCCTCAGTATATCCACAAGCTATTGATGAGGATCGTATAGTCTCATTCTCATCATGTGAGCTGACGGGTTATGTGCCTCTGCTTCAATGAATGAAAAGAATAACCGTACGTGAAGAAGCCCAGCATGCCTTCCTCTCTGTAGACGGTGATAATGGAATCAAAGACGCCACTGAAAACAGATAACGATTATTTAGAAAACACTCAAGCCGATATATTTTCTCAAGATAGTGAGGAAAACAAAGGAATGTTACCTGTATTTTGTTTCACGTCCAATAAACTGCACCATACAACGCAATGTAATCACTGAAAGACAGGCGAGAGAAAATGAATCGGACAAACGGAATTGAATCAACTCTCTTGAATCCAACGAACATGTTCAAACAAATGATATCTACATGAATGCCACAGTGGAGTTAAAGGTGAATTCAAGACATAAAAACAATTTCTTTGCAATTATATAATCGGAATACTGTTTTTAGACTAGCGGGGGCATTGGAAATATATTATTGACCTCCCCGCCCCTCCAAAAAAAGGCCATGAGTTCGCCTTTAATGTTAAATCAGCTCAAAATTGACAGCAATATTTCCATACCATGAAAGGGATGTGTGACGACGGTGGCAAAGGAACGAGCTATCATCTCTTTGGTTGTCTGTGAAGATAATTACAAAGCCCATATTTGAAACTGGCAATGTATTTATGAATCTCACTAAAGCAAGCACCAGCAAAGCTCCAAATATCAACAATGTAAACATATCATTGCCTAACTTAATCCATCAATTACGCAACTCAACTTTATTTATAGAGCACTTTAAAAGCAACCACCGTTGCATGCAAAGTGCTGTTATTGAATGAAATTCAGACATACAACAACAAAGACAGTTAAAAAAATGTATAACATCAAAACAATAAACAACCTAAAACACTAAAACAATGCTGAGTCAAAAGCCATTGAATAAAAATATGTTTTGAGATGAGGTGTAAATATCAACAGAGTCTCACATTTAATAGAATGTCATTCCAAAGGTAGGGAGTGACAAGAAGCCCAATCCCCTCTAACCCTGCAATTGGTACTAACGGTCTGTGAAAATGTTGTATTTCTGGATTATACTAAATATTCATTTGCAGAAATATGAATAATATCAACCATCGCAGTTTTGAAAAAAGTTTTTTTAAATTTATTTTTATTATTGTACTAGCTGGTTCGGCGCCCTCCGGGCGGCTCATCAGCTAGTTCCTGCGGAAGGCTGGTACGGTGGTGGTTCGCCGCCCTCCGGGCAGCTCATCAGCTAGTTCCTGCGGAAGGCTGGTAAGGTGGGCCTTCGGCTCACAAAAGTGTTGTTGCTTGGTTCAACTTTTTGTTCATCTTCATTGCTTATCGCAAAAATAAAGAGATGTTTAGCTCTACTAAATAACTAACAATTTTATTGCAATGCTTGTGGGTAGACAACATTTTTTCGCTAAGATGCCCGCGCCATCGTAGTGAGCCACAGCCTGAGCGGCGCAGTGGCGGCGCGCAGCGGCGCGGTGAAGTAGGTACGTTTTGAAAAGGGACAGACGGAAGGACAGACCGCGTGCGGGACGACGCGCAATATATATATAAGATAATATCCTATAATGTACAGGAAGTGACCTATGATTTTTCAATGTTTTTCATTGTTGTAAAATCCTTGTGGCGGGGGGGCATAAGAACTCCCTCCATCCATGGCCGCCCTCAATATTTTTTATTTTTCCCAAGGTGCCCCCCCCCCCCTTTTTCTTTTTTTTCGCCCTACTGTGGGGTTAAGATCAGGGGACCTTGTTAATATTTGGCAACTGAAACCCTGAAAGACTTTTGTCATTGAGTGCGAACTGAATTAAAATTGACTTGACATGATGAAACGGACTGACTACTGTAATTGAAACAGGAAAGATATTGGTTAAATTCATAAATTCCTGTACACTGGTTTTAAAATTGTCATTTAATGTACAGGAAAAGTCGTGTAACCATTCTTTCAACTAATATGATGTACCTCATTAACAACATGTTGTAAGGAGCCATCCACAGCCTTCTGCTGACCTCCCAGAATCTGCACAAGGGGGAAAAAAATAAACTCAACTTTAGGCTATTAACAAAACAGAAGGTGAAAATACTACAAACAAAAACAGATTCAAATCTGTCATCTTGGACAGTGCCTCATGGATTGTAAGAACAGAATTCAGGTCAAACATCAGACAGTTTGCTTCATCCTGTCGCTCTCAAAGACTAATATATGAACTATATTTTTTGTATCTGTATATGACAGTAATTGTTGAAGCTTTATAGGTGGAATTCTTTCCCATTCTTGCTTGGTTTACAGCTTCAGCTATTTAACAGTCTGGGGTTTCTCGTTGTATTTTACGCTTCATATTGCGCAACAAATATATTTATTGCATGACAGTTATTCATGACAGGCAGTCCAGTACCTACACTCTTTTACAACAACACCAGACTGTTGTAACACGTGCAGAATGTGGTTTGGCATATTCTTGCTGAAATAACCATTAATAAAAAAGGATGCTTGGATGACAGCATGTTTCTCCAAAACATGTATGGTACAGCATTGATGGTGCCTTCACAGATGTGTAAATTACCCCAAAGCATTGGGATTAACACAACCCCACACATCACACATGCTGCCTTTTGAACTTTGTATCCATAACAACAGGTGTTTTTTTTCCTCTTCGACCCGAAGGACAACTTGTACAATTTACAATTTCAAATGTGGAGTTGTCAGACCACAGAACACTTTTCTAGTTTGCAGCAGTCCATCTTAAATGAGCTTGGGCCCAAAGAAGAGAGCATAACTTCTGGGTGTTGTTGATAAAATGGCTTTTGCTTCACATAGTAGAATTTCAAATTGCTCCTACTGATGTAGCGCGAAACTGTATTTACTGAAATCGATTTTCTGAAGTGTTCCTGAGCCCATGTGGTAATGCCGTTTACACATTGATGTCGGTTTTTGAGGTTGTGCCGACAAAGTGATCGAAGGTCATGGCCATTCAATGTTGGTTTTCGGCCTTGACACTTACATGCAGTGATTTGTCCATATTTTCTGAACCTCTTGATGGCATTATGGATGATGAAGTCCCTAAATTTCTTGCAATTGTACATTAAGAAACACTGTCCCTATCCTGTTCGACTACTTTCTCGCACAGTTGATCACAACGAGGTGAACCTTGCCCCATCTCTGCTTGTGATTAACTTAGCTCCTCTTATATGCACCGTTTGCCAAGAAGAATTACGCAGATTTTGATGGTCTTAACATTTGTGAAAACATGAAACTTGCCACAAACATTATGCTTGGCCAAATAATCAGTATTTTAGTTCATTTTCCAGTTTAAAAAAATGGTAGAGTAGTGCCCTCTCCAAGTTTTTAATGAAACAACCCAGGTTGAACATTTCACCAAGATCTACCAAAGGTTGGAGGCGCATATAACAGCCCAAGACCTATGAGAAAAATAAGCCTCTAGAGCATGGGTCCCTAACCGCCGGTCCGCTGACCGGTACCGATCCGCAGGGCATTTGGTACGGGCTGCACAGAAAGAACTTGCCTTAATTTTTTTTATTTCGGAATACGAAAGATGTTTTATTTTGAAAAATTACCGGATTCTCCGTTACATCCGTCTGTGTCATGCGTGACACATGTCAAGCCACACTTCTGCGTCACATGACCGATTACGCTACAAACATAATGAGAAAAAATAGGTAAAAAAATTGCTGGAGATCGCAAATGACGGCGACCTTAAAAGTACGTTCGAGCCAACTGGCTTAAAGTTATGGCTGAATTTTCTGAGATCGCCACAATAGCACTGTTGCTATTTCAGACATGCTACCTGTGTGAGGCGGGGTTTTCTGCAGCAACGGCGACTAAAACAAAATTACGAAGTAGACTGGACATAAAACACACTTGAGGTGTCATTGTCTCCTATTACCACGAGATGGGACCGTCTGGTTGCAGAAAATCAAGCTCGGGGCTGTGGTGAGTCGTCATTTTCATGCACTTTGAATTTGCATTGTATCGTATTTTGAAGGCATTAAACATGATCATCGCGAAATGAGTGTCGCGGCCAGATTAGACATTCCTTGTGTTTATTATTATATTTCGAAAACACCACCATTTTCATGCAGCTCATACCATATTATTTTGTCGTATTATTTTCGCCACACCTTAAATGCCGGTCCCTGAAAATATTGTCTGACATAAACCAGACCCCTGCTCTAGAGCACAGGTGTTGAACTCCGGACCTGGAGGGTCACCATCATGCCGGTTTTCCAACTCTCCCGGCTGCAACACACCTGATTCAAAGAATTCAGCCAGCCCTGAAGCAGCATGAGAACGATCCTAATTACTGTATTATATACTTTGAATCATGTGCATTGCTCCATGGAGATCTGGAAAACAGGCAGGACAGCGGCCCTTGAGGACCGACATTGGACACCCCTGCTCGAGAGCCATCGTCAAAACTCAAAAGAAAGTCGGCTATTTTTTACTTTTTTTTCACATTTTGCCTGATTTTACAGGGGTCATATTTTGTTAAAATAGCTTTTAATCTGATGTACTTCATTTTCAAGAAAATTCCAATTCCAATGTGCAAGTGTCCCAAAGTTGCAAAGGCTGTGAAGAAGAAATTTTCGGCAAAGTCAGATTTTTCACTGTCACAATAAAACCTGCTGTAACATGACTCAGATGATCCCGTTTTCTCAAAATTTATCAAATTTGATGATTGTTCAGGTCAGAAACATTTTTTTACTTTTTCTTCAGTGGTAATGCCGACTGGCTAAAAGAAATAATTTGCAATGAATATTGTAAGTCTTGTTCTGCTCCAAGGTTTACCAGATCTACCTCATATTTGCTTGGAACGGTGTTTATGTTTTCATGATGGGAAAACACATTTTAAGGGGTTAAACATGCACATCAGACCTGGCAAAATCAATATTTTCTTAGTTTATAATATTATACTGTAGTTCAGTGGTCCTCAACTAGAAATGCTGTCGGTCCACTTTTTTTTTTTTTAATAAGACCAAGGTCATGGGGAGCAGGGCTATATGCCCATTTAGTATGATCAAGCCAAGCTTATACAAATCAACACTACTCACAACAAACCAATAATGGGGTGCATGAAAATAATTATTCACTTTGCCAGTACACAGCAAATAATGAGAGGTATTGTGTTGAGGCACAGGAACTCTTATTTTAAGTTGTGCCTGCTTAATAATAGAAATAGCCCTTTTAGGGAAATATGTCATTTTTACTTTAACTTTGTTAAACAGTAGTTGTCTTTTTTCCCTTAATCTAACAAAAACAAAATAACAAAATACTCATTTTACCAAAATAAATACTAAACATGAAAACAAAAATATCCTTTTCATTTGTACAATTCCCCTTTTCACATCCCCTCTGAAATCACTGAAAAATATATCAGAATTAACAAAGAATATTCCATCAGTAGCTGTGTACTCCAGGTTTATTCAACAAAATAAATGGATCAAAATATGTTGTACTCATATGGCATCATGAATACAACATACCACAAAATCAGAGTATTTTTTCCAATCTCACACTGCAAAGACTAATTTACTGGTAATCATGAATACAGGTATGTATTGATGTGGCTTGACGTCCTCTTTCTAAAACGTTGCATGTGTAATCTACTGTCAATTTGACGAAAGAATCTAACGTCATCATTAGTTCTACCAACAGTTAACATTAGAATTACTACACGTTGTGACAAATGTTTTATTCCGAAAGTTACCATGCTACAACCGGTAAATTATAGAATGACCAATATTGTGTCGTATTTTTCATAGCGATTAGCCTATATAGTGATCCCTCGCTACTTCGCGGTTCGTTTTTTTTTCCGTTTTATTGAACATAAAACGGTAATAACAGTATTATTAACAGTAATAATTTGACAAAAAGTAAGGTACCACATTTTCACGACTATAAGGCGCCATTAAACGTCTTACATTTTCTCCAAAATGGACAGGACGCCTTGTGATGCGGAGCGTCTTGTGTATGCGCTGAGTTCCAAAACCTGACTGACAGACGACAAGCTGTTTATATAGAGAGACGGTGGAAGTGACTGTGGACAGGCATGCGGCAAAGAAGTCGGCCAATCGGTGAAGGGTGGGCGTGTATGTGTGTGTGTATATATATATATATATATATATATATATATATATATATATATATATATATATATATATATATATATATAGAGATGGCGTATGTTTTACCACTTTAAAACCGCGGCCAATAATACAGTGCGTTTTGTCTATGTGTAAAATATAGAAATAGCACCAGCATATATATATATTTGTTTGAAGTCCGAAAAAGGTCCGCGAGAGCAGCGAAAGTCAGCAAAACAACAGTGAGTCACATAGAGCATCATATACAGTGCATGTGGAGTGAGGGGGGCTGAGAAGATGCAAAGCCATGTTGATTGGCTGTGCATCTTCTTTCTGTCTTATCACTGGGTTACTCTTTGATATTTAATCGGTGTCTCAGTGTTGTTTAATAATAATACATCACATTTGTAAGCACCTTTCACAACACTCAAGGACACTGTACAGCCAAGACCAATAGTAAAACACAGATAAAATAATAAATACAGAAAGAAAGATTTAAGGCGGGTAGGCAAGTCTGAATAGGTGGGTTTTGAATAAGGAAAGAGAGTCAATATTACGAATGTTGGGAGGAAGTGAGTTCCAGAGTTTGTGGGCAGAGCGACTGAAGGCTCTGCACCCTATTGTACTGAGACGGGCAGAGGGTAGAAAAAGGTGGAGGGAGGATGAGGACCTGAGTGAGCGAGAGGGAATGGAGATTTGAAGAAGATCTGACAGATAGGGGGGCGCAAGGTTATGGATGGCTTTGAATGTATAGAGAAGTATTTTGAAGTTGATTCTAAGTTTGACAGGAAGCCAGTGGAGCTGTCGGAGGAGGGGGTGATATGATGGAAGGAGGGGGTTCTCGTGATGATCCGGGCTGCTGAATTCTGAACAAGTTGAAGTTTATGGAGGAATTTTTGATGGACACCGAAGAGGAGTGAGTTGCAGTAGTCAATACGGGAAGTGACGAGACTGTGAACAAGGATAGCGGTGGTGTGCGGAGTGAGTGAGGGACAGAGGCGGTTTATATTGCGAAGGTGGAAATGAGCGGACCGGGTAATGTTATTGATGTGGGAGTGAAAGGATAGTGAACTGTCAAGGATGACACCCAGACTCTTCACCTGGGGGGAAGGAGATATAGTGGCATTATCAATTGTGAGGGAGAAACTGTCGGCTTTGTTTAGAGTGAATTTTGTACCGACGAGTAAAAGTTCAGTTTTATTGCTGTTTAGCTTGAGGAAATTGTGGGTGATTTGATTTCTGAGAGACAGTGAGAGAGGGACGAGGGTGGGAGAGAAGCGTCGGGTTTGCTGGAGAGATAGAGCTGGGTGTCATCCGCAAAGCAGTGAAAGTGTAAGCCAAATTTGCGGAAAATGTTTCAGAGCGGAAGGAGGTAGACAATGAAGAGGAGCGGACCGAGGACAGAACCCTGGGGAACACCAGATGAAACGGGGAGGGATTGTGAAGTAAAAGAATCAAGTTGAATGAACTGAGAGCGGCCAGTGAGATATGAGTGGAACCAATGTAGAGGGGTGTTGGTGATGCCTATGGTAGAGAGTCTATTGAGGAGGATGGGGTGAGAGATCGTGTCGAAGGCTGCACTCAGGTCAAGGAGGATGAGGATGGAGATAAGGCCAGAGTCTGCTGCCATGAGAAGATCGTTTGTGATTTTTATGAGGGCTGTTTCAGTACTGTGACGGGGACGGAAGCCGGACTGGAATTGTTCATAAAGACTATTGTCGGTGAGGTGGGAGTGGAGCTGAGAGGCGACAGTTTTCTCCAGAATTTTCGAGATGAAGGGAAGATGGGAAATGGGACGTAGGTTATTGAAGTCATTGGGATCTGAACCAGGTTTTTTCAGGATTGGGGTGACAGCTGCAGTTTTGAAGAGCACAGGAACAATTCCAGTCGACAGAGAGGAATGGATAATGGCTGAGATGAAGAGAAGCAGAGAGGGTAGGCAGGATTTGACCAGAACTGTGGGGAGGGGATCAAGCTGACAGGAGGAAGTCTTGGATTTAATGATGAGGTCTGAAATTAATGAGAGATGGGGGAGTTCAAAAGAAGAGAACAGTTTGCAAGGGGTGAGAGGGTCAGATGAGGGGAAAGGTACAGAGGAGCCCAGATGCTGGTGGATTATGTTGATTTTTTCATTGAAAAAGAGGAGAGGTGCATTGCAGGTGTCACGAGAGTAAAAGTGAGGTGGTAGGGAGTCAGGACGTTGAGTGATTCTGTTCCAAAGGGTACACATATTTGCTAGTGTGTGTGTGTGTGTACGTGTGCTTGGCGCGTTTGGCTGAGAGCGAGCGAGCGAGAGAGAGAGGAGGCTTATAAGAACAAAAGCAGGTTTCTTCCATCCTTAATTGTCTAATCATCCTTAATTGACGAATCATAAACACGTCTGCTGCATGGGGTGGCGGGATCGCTGGCCTGTGTGTGTGTGTCGTAGTTTTTTTGCTATGTTTTGTTTTGATTGAGAATTTTCCTAGCATCTCAAAAACGCACATTATTTGGAACTGTGCGTCTCGCGGGAAAATTGTGCGTCCAGGACGCAGAGGTAATGAGGTAACCAAACGTAGGAAGCACATCTAACCAAAAAAGAGGTCTTTGGCACCGTACTCGCGAAGGGAAGTTGGCCATTTTTCATTTGCCTTTCAAATTTTGCCAAATTTTACCTGTGAGTAGAGGTGATATTTTATCAAAATATCTTTTAATCTGATGCACTTCATTTTCCAAAAATTTCAATGGGCCAGGACCGCAACGATGCCACAGCTGCAAGGGTCCTCAATATCTGATTGCAGCTGTACTTTACTATTTTTAATAATCTTGCAAGCTGAAAAATAATCAAACATGTTAGAAACTGGACTCAAGGCCTCATGACACAGAAAGCTCACATGAAATAATGCGCACCTAGCGCGGCAGATTTTAATGACACCGTTGCCGTCTGTGCCTAATCAGAAGCTGACTCTCTCCCCCCCGCCCCCTCATTATGCTCCGCTCGCAATACCAGTCAAATCGTAGCCTTTGCGATGAACAAATTGTATTTTATCAAATCACAATCACACCGCAAATGCATTGTTTATCCCAGGTTGAAGGTATTGAAAAATGGGTATGATCAATTCTTACCTCAAGTGCTCCTTGTTCATGACATTTCTGGAACAAAATGGAAAAAAAAAGACATCACAGTAAATTTTCATATACATACATACATATACACACATATATATATATATATACACACACACACACACAAATACATATATATATTATATATACACAGCGGCTGGATAGCTCAGTTGGTAAGGCATCGGTTTGGCATACGGAAGACGGTGGTTCGAATCCCGCTTGGGGCAAAAAATGAGCACATAACACCATCCAGTGTGGGTCCTTGGGCAAGATCCTTCACGCTAATGCCTACCTCATACAATGATGAGAGACAAAACGAATAACATGCCATCTCAGACGTCGCCCGGCCAAACAAGGTCTGCCTCAGGTGCTGGAGAACCAGAGCACTTTGATGAAAAATGGGCTACTGGAACAAAGCGGAGATGGGTGAGATGCGATAACATGGCTCTGTTGGAATGCTACTACTCAAGCAACCCTAGTCAGAGGGGTTACATGCAGAGAATGTGGGCTAAATGGTTACTTGTGTGAAATACAGCACTGAGGGTGATCCCTACCGTAACGATCACAGAAACCAATGAGCTGATATACACTTCAGCATCAGTAATCCTGGAGACTCTGGGCTATAAGAGCAACCATGGAAGCCATGAGATACGTTACCCACCATGGAAAAGACGGTGGTAGGCCAAGATCAAGGCGGCCCGGAAAGATGTGAGTCAATTGACGGAGGCCCAGAGAGGTATGATGAAAAGGCCGATACCCGAGATGTACATCCAGATGACCATACCTGAAGCACTCGAAACTGGCAAACAAAGGCTCCAAGCCTTGTCCAGTCGCCTAAAGCGGTACACGAAAGAGAATGAGGCCAGACGAATAAACAGGCTGTTCGCAACACAACCTGCGAAAGTGTACGCTAAGTGGCAGGGTCCTAACAACAGAGCTGACCCACCAAGACTGGAAACTGAAAGGTACTGGAAAGGCATATGGGAGAAGGAGGTTGCACATAACAGCAGTGCACAATGGCTGGTGACCAGCAACCTCCCTGAACAGAAACCAGTTACCATACCAGTAGCGGACATACAGGAAAGAGTCTCAGATATGAAGAACTGGACAGCACCAGGCCCGGACATGGTCCACACCTACTGGCTAAAGAAACTCACAGCACTCCATGAGCGCCTAGCAGTACAAATGAACCAGCTGCTGACGGATGGGACTCACACAGAATGGCTAACCGAAGGGCGAACGATCCTGATCATGAAGGATCCCTCAAAGGGTGCAGTCCCATCCAACTATCGGCCAATAACCCGGCTCTCCACAACATGGAAGCTCATGTCAGGCATTGCAGCTAAGATAAGTGGACACATGGATAAAGACATGAGAGAAGCACAGAAGGGCATTGGTAGAGAAACCAGAGGAGCCAAACATCAGCTCCTGGTTGACAGAACAGTCGCACAAGACTGCAGGTCCCGACGTACCAACCTGTGCACAGCTTGGATTGATTACAAGAAAGCCTATGACTCGATGCCACATACATGGATCACTGAATGCTTGGAGTTGTATAAGGTGAACAGGACCCTAAGAGCCTTCGTTGCGAACTCGATGAGGATGTGGAAAACCACACTTGAAGCCAATGGCAAGCCACTTACCCAAGTGTGCATCAAATGTGGCATATACCAAGGTGATGCACTCTCCCCACTGCTGTTCTGCATAGGACTGAACCCCCTAAGCCAGGCATGTCCAAAGTCCGGCCCGGGGGCCAAATCCGGCCCGCGGTCGAATTTCATCCGGCCCTCGGCCCCCGTCATAAAATCAGTGCCGTCTGGCCCGCAGGTTGGGCGCAATGGAACACGTGTTGCATTGACTGAGGTCTCGTAGACTGGTGAGTGATGTTTCATAGAGTACTGCTTCCCTCTAGTGGCTAAATGATTAATAGCATTCACTAAATGAGCAATAGCATTTAGACACTAGAGGGCATCACTCACGAGTTAACAAGACATCACTCCGTGTTTATATTGACTGATATGTCATATTTCAAATGATCCTTGCAGTTGTGGATATGTGTATTGCTTGTTCATTTCCCTGTTGTTCGAGTCAAAGGTTTTGGGACTATTGAAAAGTCATGGTGATACATTTTATGTTTCAAATCAATCAATCTGCACTCAGGAGAAAAAGTCAAGTGAATAAGCAGTTGCATGTGATATACCTGTTTCAAATGAACCAAAAGAAATTCTTAAGATTGTTGAAATTAAAATAAAAATGGAAATGTGAAACAGACTGGCTTACTAAAATTTGTTGAACGATATTGTTCTTCAATGTAAAGAATGTCAGCCAAGGTCGGCCCTCCGACATTTTACCACATAAAATCTGGCCCTCTTGGCAAAAAGCTTGGACACCCCTGCCCTAAGCCAAGTAATCACCAAGACAGGTTATGGATACCACCTCAGAAATGGAGCTATAATCAGTCACCTCCTCTACATGGATGACAAAGCTGTATGCTAAGAGCGAAAGGGACATAGATTCCCTGATCCACACAACCAGGATCTACAGCAGCGACATTGGGATGTCATTCGGGCTTGAGAAATGTAGTCGGATGGTGACTAAGAGAGGAAAGGTAGTCCGCACTGAAGGGGTCTCACTCCCTGAAGGAACAATAGCAGACATTGAGGACAGCTACAAGTACCTTGGTATACCACAAGCCAATGGCAACCTCGAACTGGCAACAAGGAAAGCGGCTACGACCAAATACCTCCAGCGAGTGAGGCAAGTCCTAAGAAGCCAGCTCAATGGCAAGAATAAGACCCGGGCAATAAACAGCTATGCCCTGCCAGTGATCAGATACCCTGCAGGAATAATAAGGTGGCCAAAGGAAGAGATTCAGACCACGGACGTTAAGACCCGAAAGCTCCTAACCATGCATGGAGGGTTCCATCCCAAATCCAGCACCCTGAGACTGTACGCAATCCGAAAGGAAAGAGGCCGGGGACTAGTGAGTGTGAGAGCCACTGTCCAGGATGAAACATCCAAGCTCCATGAATACATCAAGGAGAAGGCTCCAACGGATGACCTACTCAGAGAATGTCTCAGACAATGGGGAACAGAAGATGAGGCGCTGGAAGAGGGACCATCATGGGAGGACAAGCCCCTACACGGGATGTACCACCGGACCATAACTGTGGCTGATCTCAAGAAGTCCTATCAGTGGCTCGAGAGGGCTGGCCTGAAGGACAGCACAGAGGCACTCATCCTGGCTGCTCAGGAGCAGGCCCTAAGCACCACAGCCATTGAGGCTCAAATATACCACACCAGACAAGACCCAAGGTGCAGGTTTGCAAAGAGGCATCTGAGACGATATAATAACTGCCTGATGTAAGATGCTGGAAGGAGAAGCCTACATCGGGGATGCCCATTTCATCGATCCTGATCAACCGGTAGATCTAGGATAGGTCCCAAGTGTATCTGAGGGGTTAGAGGAGAAGAAAAAAAAAACATTTGTGTGTCTTTGGACATTTTAGTAATATATTTTTTGTGATGAAAGGGGAGATGAAGTTGCTTTTGAAAATAACTGCTTTTAAATTCCACAAAATCAAGTGAATGTGTTAGGCCGCCTCATCAACATGTCAACGCCTATTATAGAAACAACAACCCCAAACTAAGACGGGTAGACCCAAATAAGGCAGCGACATTTTGAGAAAAGAAGTGGGTTTCATATGCAATTGAGCTTGCTTTCGGTATTTTTTCAAAGCTCTTGTCGTCTCTCATTCGATCGATCATTAGGTTGTTTCTGAACAACAATTTTTAGGTGTGATTACACTCATTAAAGGCACAATCAAGCATACCTGCACAATTTTACTATGCACAACAGTGCCGATGGTGCTCGCACAAAGCCTTGGACCAAGTCCTTTGAAGAGACCAGCTTTTCCATCAATCTTGATGATGTGTTTTGCTGAAACGTCAAGAAAAACAGAATTTTGAAGGAAAGGTACAGTGCATCAATGAAAGAAAAAGAAAGTATGAAAAACATAGCCGTCTATTTTTAATTCCAAGAAAACAACTTCATAAATTATAATAATGCATTGGAGCAGGGGTCGGCAATCTGCAGCTCAAGAGCCGCATGTGGCTCTTTAGCGCCCCAGAGTGGCTCCCTGGAGCTTTTTCTTACATAGTTATTTTTTTTTCCATATACATGTGACTCGTTTTGCTGACTTTTGCAGCTTCTCGCGGACTGTTTGCGGACCTAAAAAACACCCCAACAAAAATGTTTTTTAAAAAAAATATGTTTAATGTATTTTGTAATTCATAAACTAACCTAACTTAAACATGTTTAAATCTATTAGTATGCAGCATTAAGTGATGTTAATTACTTTAAAATGTACTTCTACGTGCATGTATACCATTAAATTTGGCCTTATAAATATGTACATGTACCTATGGACTGAGGGGGTCGCGACTTCGCGGATTTTCATTTATTGCGGGTGGTTTTGGTCCCCATTAACCGCGATAAACGAGGGATTACTGTGTATATTTTTTGTTTTAATATGGTTTCTCCAAGAGGACAAACATGACACAAACTAACATTTTCCAATGCTGTAAAAATGTGTCGAATAAATATTAAATTTCAACATTTCGTCAACGAGGTTTTGCGTCACCGCCTGCGACACACGTTTCCATTAGCAGGGGGGATGTCAGTCGGGGGGCTTTGGACTCCCCCCCCCTTCCCCCCACTCACAAACAAAAAAAACGCCTTTCATGTACATTTCACCGAGATTACTTGCAAATAATGGGAATCTGGGTGGCCGAGAGATGCATTTTTAAACGTTACACGTGAGCTACGATAGTTAGCATGCTGTGAAAGTGCCTCTTCATCTTTGCGGCCGTTATGGCTGTTGCTCAATACAACATGTGTGTGTAAGTGTGTGCATATGCGCGCATGTAACCGTAATGGGTCGATCGCAGGAGTTGGTTGATCAAAAAGTAGATCTTCCGTCAAAAAGTTTGGGCACCCCTGCTCTCCAGGATGAACTGCGGTGGGGGAGACACTTTTTAATCATGAATTCTCGTTGTGTATTTGTGGCCAACTTAGTCATGTAGATAGTAGGCTACTGTAGCTCATATAGATACATACAGCATGTGTTTCCTTCATTATAAGGCTTTTCATTTTTTGCGGCTCCAGACAGTATTTGTTATTTGTTTTTTTTTTGGTCCAATATGGCTCTCTCAACATTTTGGGTTGCCGACCCCTGCATTGGAGCAACAGGGGTACCGATCGCAAGGACAACTACTTTAAAATGGACTTAGCTCAGGCATGGGAGGTTGGGATTTCACAGTGAATCAAACACTGGTTGGTATTATTATTATTGTTATTATCATTATGCACAAATTCTAGAATTACAGTAATACATCCAGTGATAATATTTACAGTTTACCACCAGAGAGTCCCAGGGACTCGCTGATCAGAAAAGTACGAGTCCCGTTATGCATTTCGAGAGTCCCAAATTTTGAATTTTGAAATGGTCTACTTATTCAATTCATATCCTATGATCATAATTACATATACATACAATTATAAATAAACGCTGCAAAATGTATAATTTTGTAGCAGGCTACATTTCCAGGATTTCGGAAATTCACGGTAACCGTTGTTCGGTTCCGTCGGATTACCCAATGGGAAACCACAGTAACTCATTTTGGGTTCCATAAACGTTCATCATTGGAACCCATTTTTGTATTTTGACTGATATTCATAATCAAGATTTCTGAAACTCAAAAGTATAATGTTTCAAGGGTAAATGCTTGAAAACTATGCATTAACAATGAACATTCCATCTGTAGCTGTGTACTCCAGGTTTATTCAACAAAATAAATGGATCAAAATATGGCATCATATGGCATCATGAATACAACACACCAAAAAAATCAGAGCATTTTTTCCAATCTCACACTGCAAAGATTAATTTACTGGCCATCAATTAATATAGGTAAGTATTGATGTGGCTTGACGTCCTCTTCACAAGACAATGCATGTGTAATCTACTATCAATTTGACGACAGAATCTAACACACGTCATCATTAGTTCTACCAACAGTTAACATTAGCATTACTGCACGTTGTGATGAATGTTTTATTCTTAAAGTTACCGTGATACAAAACAGTAAGTTATAGAATAACCAATACAGTTTCATAATATTTTTCATGGCGTTTAGCCTATACGGTGATCCATCGCTATTTCGCGGTTCGTTTATCGCGGCTTCAGTGCATCGCGGATTTTTTCAAACACATTCATAAAAAAAATTTTTTTTGGGGGTGGGGTGGGGGGGGGGGGGGAGTCCGCAAAAAGTCTGCAAACGGTCCGCGAAGAGCAGCGAACGTCAGCAAAACAACTGAGTCACAAAGAGCATCATAAACTGTACATGTAGGGTGAGGGGGGGCTGAGAAGATGTAGCAAAAGCCATCTTGATTGGCTGTGCATCTTCTATCTTATCACGCGGGTTACTCTTGATCTTTAATCGTGTCCAAGTGTTAACCATACGTGCTAGTTTGTGCGTGTGTTTGTGTGCGCGCAGCGCGTGAGTGTGGCTGAGCGAGAGAGAGAGAGAGAGAGAAGGCTTATAAGAACAAAAACAGGTCACAATGTTGCACTCGTGGGATCGCTGGCCTGTGTGTGTGTGTGTGTGTGTGTGTGTGTGTGTGTGTCATAGTTTTTTGTTTTGTTTTGACAGAGAAATTTCCTTGCGTCCCAAAAACGCACAGTATTTGGAACTGGGCGTCCCGCGGGAAAATTGTGCGTCTAGGACGCGGGACGCAGTGGTAACGAGATGACTGTACATCAATCTCATTCCACATTGTCATCATCATCTTTTCCTTTCCACATGTGCAGTTAGGGGTCGCCACAGCGTGACCCTCCTTTTCCAGCGTAGCCTATCTTGTACATTCTCCTATCTAACAACAGTTGCCACTCACCATCAACCGCCTCCCTCACCATTAACCGTCTCTTAGGTCTTCATCTTGTTCCCTTTCTCTACACTGCCATCCTCATTACCCTTGTCCCGATATCCTCACTGTCTCTCCTCTGGACTTTTCCAAACCGTCTAAGTCTGCTCTCGCTAACTTTTAACACAAAACATCTAACCTTGGTGTGTCCCCGATTAACTCATTCCTAATCGTAATCCATCCTGGTCATTCCAAGCAAAAGTGTATGAGAAATCATTAACGTTCGTGCAGGGTGATGTAGGAAAAAAAAACATTTAACACGATATAGGCCATTTTATGTCACGATAACGGTATAATATCAGAATCATCTTCATTGGCCAAGTATGTAGAACACAAGGAATTTGTCTCCGGTATAGTGTTTATTTTATCAGCCATTTTTCAAATTTAGTTTCAATTTTAAGTCCCCAAATTTTTTTCTATTTGTATAGTTTGTCCACAATTTATCCTGGTGTTAGTCAAGACAATCATTTTACCCTTTTACATTTTTGTCAGCAGATTTTCATGTTTAAACACAAAGTTCATGTATGAGAATATAGGTTAAAGTTTTGAATGATGTGTGGCCTTTTGTTAGATCTACTCACTGTCATTTTTTCTGTCTCATTTTTTTAATCAAATTTTCTGACTTCTTCCAGTTAATTCAGTTTTAGCTGTTGCTCCTTGATGTACAGCGTCCTTGAGAATCTCAAAAGGCACTTCCAAATTGAATTTGAATTGAATACAACTTTATTGTGAAATGTGCTGTAATATGTTATTATTATTATTATTATTATTATTATTATTACATCGTCAGAATGGCTCCATAAAAAAGAAAGCTGTTCAAGTGTGTTATTGGAAGTGTTTGTCATACAGGAGCAGAAAGATCTCTTCTTGTGTTTGGCAAGAAAACATGTATGTGTCGTTGCTTTGATTTTCATTCGGCAGATAAAAGAGAAAACACTTTCTGGTGAGCAATGCAATCAAAAACATTAAAATGGTCAAAGGGAATTTGGAGCGAATCAATCTTTTATGTGACATTTTCATATCACACTTAGGATTTTTTTTACCAGTGTGTGTGCAAAACAGAAATAAGTGGAAACGCATCAATATAAAGACATAAAACACTTAAAAAACAGATCTATTTATTTGTCATTATCTTCAAACGTGGGGCGGGGGAAGGGAAGAGGACTACAGCCATTGAAAGAGTCATCTCCCATAATAACATGGAAAAAAAAATCTGATTCAAGTGGTCCTTTTTATGTCTGTTTCTTTTCTGATTCATTGGTTGATTTTGGCATACAAATTCAGGTTTGCCTGTAAAAAATAACATACAGTAATTCATTTATTTCAATGGGAAATACTATGTCTTTTGACAAAGGTTGCAAGTTACAAATGAGCTGACAAAACCAATCCAGTTCGGAACTAGAGGTTCCACTGTATTTATAGTATTAGCCAGCTTAACTATGATTGGGGCGCCACGATGGGCGACTGGTTAGTATGTCCACCTCACCGTGCAGAGTCCGATTCCAGGCCGTGGCCTTCCTGTGTGGAGTGTGCATGTTCTCCCAGTGCCTGCGTGGATTTTCTCCGGGTACTCCAGTTTCCTCGCACATTCCGAAAACATGTGTGCCAGGTTAATGGAACGCTCCAAACTGTCCCAAGGCGTGAGTGTGAGCGCAAATGTTTGTTGGTCTGTGTGTGCCCTGCAATTGGCTAGAAACCAGTTGAGAGTGTACCCTGCCAACTGCCCAAAGACAGCTGGAATAGGCTCCAGCACACCCACGATTCTTGTGAAGGTAAGCGCATTAGAAAATGGATTGATGGATAATTATGTTTGTTTAAACCAGAGTGCTGAATTCTAATTTGGAGTTTTGTGATCTGTACATTACCTTGGGTTTTCTAATCGTATTTTTTCCTCATCAATTGCTCAATTATTATACAACCCATTCAGAAATATTTCCATTAAAATATTTACACTTAAGTTTGTATCGCAACACATGCAGCTATATTTCATTACAGTGAATTTAAACCATGATATCAATGTTGTATCACACTGCTCAGCCCTATTCGAACCTTAAGATAATCGGGCCCGATTTTCTTTGCACGTGTACGAACCAGGTTTTTCAGAGTCAGACTTACCATAAGCAAACAGCCCAGGCAATTGGTAGACCTGCCTGCCAAATATGTTTCTGCCAAGTGTAGGAGGGAGTGGCTCGTGTCCAACCTATGAATACCAATAAGAAATATACATCTGTTTAAACCATCTGAACTTTGTTTGGACACATGTATCAGCAGCTGTCCTAAATTTTGGCTTCAATACATCACGTATTCATATTTACAGAGCCAATGCAATTGCCTGAGTAGGCTTTAATTTTGAAGCTTGACTTGTCTTTTTGACATAGCCGCTTGCACAGTCATAGTTATTAAGGCCATTACATATTTCTTACCAACATCAAAACAAACACCTCCCCAAAATCATATTCACTCACTAATTTAGGACGCTAAGAAACCACTTCACAATTACACCATAATTGTATGATAGAGCACAAATCTTTGGCGTTTGCGGCACAGGTGCATTCAATAATTTGGACAGCAAATGCCGCCTTACTCGCTGTCGCAAGAGTGAAGCCGCCGGTAGCCATCTTACTGTCGAAGCTGATCTATGTTGAATCTAGATTTCTTTGGAGCTGTTCACATTTTCTGTCTCGAGGTCAGTTCTTCTCATTTCATGTTCGCAAAAAATAACAATTAAAATCAAACCAACCCCACAAACTGTTGCCTTTGTGTCGAGTCGTTTAAGAGAGTTCAAGGCTGGTACCATAATGCTCCAATTTACTGATCAATATATGGTGATTTATGGTATCAAAATTAACAAACAGTCCTATTGTTGATTTCATTTCATCTATGAATCAATCATTCAATAAGATTTGCTCTAAATCCATCCTGATTGTCAGAGTCTGGTAGCTTATCTATTCTTGAAAGGTTTTACATTTAATTTGGGGAAATTGTGGTAGAAGGGAGACGGGTATGTAATTTATGTTTGTCAACAGTTTTGTAAATTAGAATGATTTTTGCAGTTTCATTTTTTTCAGGAATTGCCCAATTTGAAACGATTGAAAGTTAGTGACGTTCGAAGTTCTCAATGTACATTAGTGGCTTAGAGATTCCCAAATTTAAATTTATCTATTTTACCATTTCCATATCAATTTGAAACAATCAGAAGATGGTTCATCTTTGCAAATATTAACAATATTAATTAGAATTTCTTTGACAGCATGTGTGAAGAGAATTTGGACAGGAAGAAGAAAAAACAGTAGGGAAAAAGACGAAGCTAAATATAATTTGGGTTGTGTTGTTTGTGGAGTTATTTTTTGTACACGCTTATATAAGGTTATTATTTTGATGTGGGGGAAAATAACACTACATACAGGTAGTTTAGTTTCTTTTGAAATGTTATTGTTGCACAACTTGCTCCAGTTTACTGGTGGCTAGCTTAAGGGTAGCGAGACTTCGTTTAACGTAAAATAAATATTACCTGCGTCCAATACATATTCCAAGGCCATAGAGTATACCTGTATAGCTTCTTCTTTAGACCATATCATCGCACAATGTTGTGGAAAAGTAACGATTTTGTAATCCTGCGCACACACTCACCACACGCCAACATCAATATAATAGTGTTGACAACTGCTCGCAATATAACAATACGCGAATGATTTAAGGAACCTACTGAATGAAGGTGCATTGCGGTTCCAAGATTACTGTACATTCAAAATCGAATTGGTAAACCTACTTCACCTCCACCGACTTCCCAGTCCCAACATAAAAGAAGGTCAAAACGGACAGTTCGCCAATTGTAAGATTAGTCGTGGTAGTGCAGATAACACAATTTGGAATGTTGTGTTAAATATGCTGTATACTTAATCAGGTCAAAAATGTACATGGAATATAGCATTATATCCTGTTGGTCCCTTAAGTAAAGGGGGTGATGAAATACTTTTTCATGTTAAAACAGTTCACTAATCTTAAAGTCAGCGGTTAGTTCAAACAAGCGAACTTAGAATTATGGATTATCCCTAATAGCATTTGGGCAATTAAAGACTTTCTAGCAGATGCCATCTGAACCAAATTCAACCCTCTTACCTGAACCAATACTTTGATGTACATCAAAGGATGAGACAGGACAGTAAGCCCGGACCCCAATATTACTTGGCTGCACGTGTCCGCCATTTTTAGTGCTACAGCTCCACCGGAAGGTATTCTGTGCACTTTCTTTAGACAGAAACCTCGATCACAGTATTCAAAATATAAGTACTGCCATCTAGTGTTGAATTCCTTGATGGTAGACCTCAAAGACCATTTGCGTGAAAGCGTGAAAGCATAAGTGGCCTGCCTAGTGTGCCCTAGACTTGGTCTGGTTGCGGGATAACAAAAATCAATATTTTATTTTATATATATATTATCAGGCGAAAAGGTCATAATTGCTGATTTCGAAGGCCTTTTATTATGAAATGCAACTCAGATCACAATGAAAGTACTGTGAGTGGATCCACGGGGTGGTCCAGTGTGCTTGAGACCTTCCAGTCTTAGTCTGGATGTGCGCTGCTGAATTCTGTAGTGATTGTAAACATGAAAGTGGAATGGTGGACGACTCGTGAGCATGTCCCACCTCACAGTGCTGAGGTCATAGGTTCGATTTTTGTGTAGAGTTTGCATGTTCTCCCCGTACCGGAGTGGGTTCTTTCCAGGTACTCGGAATTTCCTGCCAAACATTCATTCCGAAAACATACAACAGCACAGTCGGTTTATTCATCACTCGAAATTGTCCATAGGTGTGAATGCGAATGGTTGTTTGTCTACATGAGTGCCCTGTGTTTCAGATAATGGATGCATGTAAACATGAAATGTTCTTTTTAGGAAGGCAAGAAACCAAGGCATTACAGCAATCAATTTAATTTGTGACAAAAGCAGGTATTACCGTCCCTTTTTGGGGAAGAGAGAGAAAGGAGTGGACACTGGCGATGTTCAAGCGATAAAACATATTTTTGTAAATTTCTTAATATGTGAATTAAAAGTGAGATCAAAGTCTAAAATAACACCCAGGTTTTTCAAAAGAGTGGACACTAGCGATGTTCAAGTGATAAAACATATTTTTGTGAATTTCTTAATATTTGTTTGTTTGTTTATTGAACATAAAATATGTGAAATAAAAGTGAAATCAAAGTCCAAAACAACACCCAGGTTTTTTACCTGAGGTGAGGAGTGTAAAGGATGTGCTCATATTATAGTTAAGTTTGTGTGGAAAAAAATCAGTAATGTGTGAGCATTGTAGTTGTGTGTGCACATGCCCGTATCGGGGACGCAATGCTGAAATATATAAGCGATGACCACTCACACTCTTCGAAGGATTTTATTTATTTTTTTACATGTTGCTTTGCTTCTGTGTATCATATTCATTGGCTTAAAACACACCATATTTGTGCTGAACTCTAAAAGCCAAAGATGGATTGCACTTAAGATGTACATCGTTAAAAACCCAATTGCCAGAAAAAAAGGGAAAAAAGTAATGCTGGCACCACGAGATGCGTGTACAATAAACATGGTTTTAACTGTCATGCAATGCAACGTTTGTACTGTATTTGAATACAATACAGTGATGGGAAAAAAATTATTCCTTTCCAGTTTTGATTACCGTACTTTAATAACAAACAACAAAAGTTCAATCATGGTTGACAGACGCTCAGTTCCAAAGGATGAAAAGGGTCTGTCTTTATTTTATTTTTTTTTACTATTCATGGTTGAATTATGTACACAAGCAAACCTTGTTGTTATACTAACATTTTATAAATAAAGACATCATTGATGGTTGACTACGGCTTAAATTGTAATGTTACCATGTTGCAAGCATGTCTCTGTTGACATCAAATGCATGCAGCCTCCACTATATCAGCTGTGAGATTTTGCTGACATGCTCTGAGTGCCTCAATCAACTCTCCTGTACGAGCTTCGGCTCCTCGACTCTTCCTCCATTCCTTCAGTAGCTCTCTGACCGTCTCATCCAGATCTGTTGGAAACCTCAAAGAGATAGATTTCAGCTTTGTTTCACTCAAACAAAGTTCGCGTCCTAATTTTCGCCAGGTCCCCCCCACGTTCTCGGCGATCACTTTGGTGGCAATTTCCAGCTTGGCTGAAAAACAAAGTGAGAAAAAATCAGGAGGAAACATTATTTGTATGTGAAATATGACAGCAAGTTAAATAGAAACTTATATATATATATATAAAAAATGTGTATAAATTCATGGTTGTGTATGTGTATATACACACACACACACACACACACACACACACACACGCAAAGAGCGAAGATCCCGTGGGACTTCCAGATCCAGACTGACAAGACGGTAATGGCGAACCAACCAGATATCGTGATCATAGATAAAGGGCAGAGGAAAGCCGTTGTAGTGGATGTAGCGGTCCCAAGTGATGGAAACATCAGGAAGAAGGAACATGAGAAACTCGAGAAATATCAAGGGCTCAGAGAGGAGCTGGAGAGAGCCTGGAAGGTAATGGTGACAGTCGTGCCTGTGGTGGTCGGAGCACTCGGGGCAGTGACCCCCAAACTAGATGAGTGGTTGCAACAGATCCCTGGAGCAACATCGGACATCTCAGTCCAGAAATGTGCAGTGCTGGGAACAGCAAGGATACTGCGCAGAACCCTCAAGCTTCCTGGCCTCTGGTAGAGGACCCGAGCTGAATGAGGGACGGACACCACCCAAGGGGTGAGACGAGGATATATATATATTTTTATGTGTGTATATATATATATATATATATATATATATATATACATATACATATACATATACATATACATATACATATATATATATTAGAGCTGTCAGTTTAGCGCGTTTTTATTGGCATTAATTTAAATGAATTTTAACGGGATTAAAAATTTTCTCGCGAGATTAACGCGGCACACGTCACAAGCGGATGTTACGTTGCTCTATAAATACACCAGAAACAAAACAACAAGAGCGCTGCAGAAGTCCACGCCCATGTCTGTTTTGCCAGCCACGGCAGCGCGAGACACCGAAAACGGATACTTAAAGAGTTTATGAATGGAAAGTTTAATTTTAAAAGGTTGCCAAATTGCTCACTGACAAGACCAAAGTTATCTGTTCTTCTCTCTCTCTCTGTATCATACAGGTATACGATGTATGCCACTGACGCGATTGTTACTTGTTTGGAACTATTTTTTGTGGAAGGTTACAGCGTTCCGTGTCCATATAAATACAGCGGGTGGAGCTTCTCTGTGTTCGTCTGACAGTGACAGTGCGCTACAGTGGTAGCGACCTAGCGAAAGTAAAATGTCTCCAGTGTTGTCATTGAACCAAGTGTAGTCATTCGAAATGAGGTCTACACAAAACCGTAGAGAGAGACTTCCGCGCAAGAAGGACCAACACAATCAACATATCCTGACTATGTTAGGGGGAGTGAACCCCCCCCCCCCCCCTTCAGAATGGTTTGCCCCTGCAGCACGGGAGAAGTGCTTGCGCTTGTTTGTACGGCCGACAGTTTTGAATACAGCGGCACATAACGAACACTGGTGTCCGGGATCTCGTTATTCTCCAACAAACATACAGAAACAGACTGCTGTGTTCAAAGCAAACTTGAGAAAAATTAAGTATACAACCATGGTTTAAATCTACTATAGGATGAGTACTAGTGTACCTTAGATGTGCACTATATAATGTTATATTGCTCTGTTTTGATTTCATAAAAAAAGCTGTTAAAGCAGCTGTTGTGTGACAAAATATTTTTTTCACCGTTATTGATGGACAGTAATATTGTGTGGGAGATTATGTGTGAATAACTGCACCAAGTGAAAAATGTTCATGTAAAATTGAAAATCGAAATTGTTATTTCAGTAAATATTTGCATTTGGCACATAGAAAACTGATTCATGATTCCATGTTGATGAGAGCATTAAAATGGGGGAAAAAATAGGACAAAATGTAAAAGGAAATTCAGAAACGATAAAAAATGTGTGAGTAATCACGATTAATTTTTTTGTTCATTTGAGTTAATTATGACAGTTGCATTTTTAATTAGATTAAATATTTTAATCGTTTGACAGCTCTAATATATATATAAAATACACACCCCCGCACACACTTACTAGTTCTTTTAGATGTCAATAAAATGGTTTTGTTAGTTTTTACAATTAAAAAAATTTAATTTGTGATTGGATGGTCCAAACCCCGGAAGCAGAACTTCCGCCTCCATGGCCGAAAGCTTTCGGCTCATAAGACACGTGTCAAGGCAAAATAAAAGATGAGCTTTCGGGCTCACGCATGCACTATGGCAGCATAGAACGACACCGAATGGACAAGGTTGTGTTTGGTGAAATGTCTCATTTCACGGATATGTTCAGTGACATCATTGATCAGCACACAAATTATGACTTCACAGTCTATCAGAGATGCATCTTCCCCTGGCCTGAGGTAAGATTCCCCTTTACAGGACTTGATGTTTTGTTTTATGAAATCAGTTAACCAATGCAGCTTGATAACCCAGTTGGATCAAATTTCAAAGTGAATTCGATGTTACTGCTGTTCGAGTGTCAAGAATAAGCGGACCAGATTCAAGTCAAATGATAAGAAACATTAACACAAAAGCGCCCACATTAATAAATCGTTTCCGGAATACTAGTTTAAAGCTATTGGAAGTGTAGTAAAATAATGACAACAATTTCTGTACTTCCATAAATATTGTTGGAAAGAAAAGGTAACATGTTTCCGTGGCGTCAAATTTGACTTGGGGAAAGGTGCGGCACAGTCTACTTATCAGTCAATATTGTCTGTAAAATGAAACTACAGTATACCTCTCTCCGTTTCGCTAAGTTGAGTGCCAGCACATTCCGATAGTGACTGACAGCTGCTCAACTTTTCCTCCAGATCTTGTCGGTTTATTAGTTTGAGAAGTTCCGACAACAACTCTGTTTTATCTTGATTTAGCAGTCCTCTCTCGGTCAGACACTGGAACAGTTTGAATCCGTTATCGATCGTTTCCAACTCCCTTTTTCCAACTTTGTAGCCGCACAGATACTTGAGACGGTCCAGCTGCTCGGTGGTAAGCTGGCTGGATATATCCAGTAAAAGTGCGTTAAAATGCAAAGAGGCCATAGCTTGGACACGGAGATTTCGTTGAAACTGTCGTCCCGAAACCAGTTTTACTTTCACTTCCGTGTATTTGTCCCTTACTGGTGAAATAGAAGAGCATAGTCCACGGATCAATTATCAACCATAGTTGCTGATGATCTAAGTTTTAATTATTTCATTACTGAAAACTGTAAATGCTACACACGCGTACCAAAGTTTCAGCCATCGAACATGAACAAGAATTTGTTCATGCCAACAAACCACATCACACTCGAAAAGACGATGTATTTTCATTTATACTGGACATTACGGTAATACTCGCTCAACGGGCTGCCAGGACAACCGTCAAAATAAAAGCTAGGAAATAATACATGAATATCAATGCATACAGAATTAAAATATGGATCAAATTGAATACGTGTATGAATTACAAAAAAGATTAGAAGTAATTGTTAGGGTACCGCAAGACCAGTCCATAGATCTGGACGACACAAGTCCACGCCAAGACTCCACCAAAAGAGGTCTGATGAAATCTTAGTTTTGCATTTCAAAAATAAAAATAGTCTAAAAACTCCATATTTTACTGTCATACATCCATTTTCTAATCCGCATATTCTTACGAGGTTCCCGGGACTCAGGTGTGCCGGAGCCTATCCCAGCCGTCTTCAGACAGTCGACAGGGCATACAAAGACATATAACCATTCGCACTTAGAATCACACGGAGGGACAATTAAGAGTGTACCATTAACCAGAGGTCCCCAACCCTCCGGGCAGCGGACCGGTATCGGTCCGTGCGTCATTTGGTACCAGGTCGCACAGAAAGAATACATAACTTCCATTACTTCCGTTTTATTCATTTTTGAATCTGAAGATGTTTTATTTTGAGGAAAAAAATGGATCTCTGTTACATGTGTCTACAATGTGTCACTCTTGATGCAGGTGAAGGCCCGCTTCTCAGTCAGTCACGTTTGCGGATAAAATGAAACCCAGGAGTTCGCAAAATAAGTAAAAAAAAAAAAAACAAAGATCTTTGGAAAGTTTCATTGGGAAGGGGGAAAGGCCCACCCAGGAAACAGAGGAGGAGCCTTCGACTTTCAAGGAAAAGAAGGCTACATTTAATAGACAGTGTCAGGAGTCGTACTTGAAAAAACGGATTGATCACAACGTGAGATTCCCACGCACCAAGCCCAGTCTGCATAATATGCAGCGATGGTGAGTCGTATTTTTCATGCACTTTGTATTTGCGGTCTATCTTATTTTGAAGGCACGTGTAAACATTACCATAGCGACCAGAGAGTGTTGCGGCCACACAAGACGTTCCTCGTGTCATGATTCGTGTTTATTATTGTGTTTCGAAAATACCACAGTTTTCATGCGAGTCATACATACCTGTCAACCGTTTGGACCGCCAACCTGTATAAACTACCAAAAAAATCCTTATAAAGAGCAAAAAGTCCTTATAACATACCAAAGCATTTTATACAATACAATACGTGCTGGTTTATATCAACACATAACATAAAACACAGTCGTGCAGTCCTAACCACCTTTCCGTTTATATGTCAAAATAAGGGCAGAACCCCCGCCCCCCAACCCCTCACGAAATTTTCAACGATATTTATTGTAGATCTCCATAATACAATGTCTGGTTAATGTCTAATCATCATTCTACTTAGTGGTATTACTGTGTTCAGAGTTGTATTCCTGCGTTACTTTTTTCACCAACTTCAAATCATTTGGAGTTGATGAAACAAAAACCCGGAAATTTTCAGAATACGGCCATATATGTAAGATTCACCACAAAATCTGTACGAACTATGGCTAAACCGTATGAGATGACAGGTATGGTCATATCAAATTATTTTGTTGTATTTATGTGGGGTTTAACAGCCGGTCCCTGAAAATATTATCTGACATTAAACCGGTCCGTGAGACAAAAAAGGTTGAGGACCCCTGCAATTAACCGATGGTGCATGTTTTTGGAATGCAGGAGGAAGCAGGAATACCCGAAGAAAAGCCATGCAGGCACAATGGGCCTGGAATTGAATCTGCACGGTGAGGCGGATGTGTTAACCAGTCAACCACCGTGGCACCCTTTTCACTCATTACCTCTGATTAAAAAAATTTTTTTAAATAATCTTTTCAGTATCGCAAGAATGGTCCAGATCTACGGGACACTAGAAAGAGGTCCAATCCAAATCTGGTGCTGTATGTAAAAAAAAAAAAAGAAAAGAAAAGAAAAAGCCCCCTGAAATCTGCATATTTCAATGAAATTACAGTAAATATTCCCATCCCTGGAATTCTATACAAAGGAATATCCTTCACCCGGAATAAAAACCTATGCATTGACATTTTGGCTACGTTATTATGTGTTACCGGAAGTTGCGTAACGGAAATTCCACTACCCGTCACCCGGATGGAGGTGTAATGCCGCGGGAGCTTAAATACACGCAACGCCCACCCGATGCGACAGAAAATACTGAAGAAATGGGTTCGCATCGCCGTTTTCATTTATCAGATTCAAAACGAAGACATGTAAGCGACCTTTTATTGGCGTGCGTTTTACTGTAATTGCGAAAGATTTTAACTTTATTCACTTACGTCGTGTAGATCATCGCATCGAAACGTAGAAGAACTGTAACGACTGGAGCGGAGCGAGTGAAATGCATCCGTTTGAGCAGGCTGTACACAAAGTTAAAAAGATCCAGCAGACACTTGGAGTCGGAAAGACGCAAATTACGAAACTTTATGTAGCCTGGTCTTAGGAAAGACTGTACTGGACACAAAATAATGTTTAGGTGGGCTTTATTCCCGACTGAACAATGAAGAATTGTTCAGCATTAAGATGAAAGACTGAGATCTTAACTGAATTTTAAAAGAGGTCGAACAGGGATTTAAGAGATCAAAGAAAATTATTTAACAGATTACAGACAATTACACCACAATAGACAACAGCAGTGGCTTGCTTAATAGGAAAACAGAAATAAAAATACATTATTTACAAGCCACAATACTTCTTAGTGCAGAACAAATAATCATTACAACCCAATGTTTTATTTCGATATGTTCCGGTGTGTTGGATGTGTACAAAGCACGTGGTCAACCATAAATGATCTCCCCTCTAAAGAACAGATAACACAGTTCATATAATTTACAGTAAAAAAACATATTTACATCTTATAACATTGCGAACACTTACGCTGTACAGCTGTTCACACGACTCACTAGTGGTAGATGTCAAACTCCAACCCAAACCACTCCAGATATTGTGCTCTACAAATACCATTCAACTAATTAATCATCTGTCCAAAATTAACACCTAACATGCGTCATGGTAAACTAGTTACCAATTACCTGAATATCGCCAGGGTTACGAGGACGATCATGGGTGTATCAAGTTGGGACAAGCAGTGGGCACAGTTCAGCGACTACCCTCCTTTACGTGCATGTCACCCTTTCTGGTCTGATTCTTACACGCTGCATATGTTCCCGCGTGTTTTGATCTAGTGTGGCTCTTAAAGTGACAGTGCTACATTTGTTAAACAAGGAAGCCTTCACTACAAGCATCTAAGTAAGGTTCACCTGGTTACATTTAAAAAACAAGACATCGATTCAACTCTTGATGACAAGCCACCATCCAGCAAGGAAGCAATGCAAATGGCAACAAAAATACTTCAGTATGCACAAGAATTACCAGACATCAGTGATCAACGGGACAGTTACTTGCAACTTGCAAGAAAACTGTATGACACACAGGCAAACATTGTCATAAACCAAAGAATGCATCCAACAAAACAATCCAAAATACAAATTTCTTTCCCTAGACAGAAAAAAATAAACATTAAATACTGTATGTATTTTACTGTTGTGATTATTTTGGGTTACACCTGTATTGCAGTTTTTGTTATACAAACCATTTTTGGACAGTATATTTTTGTATTTTATTGATTGTGTTGTTACACAAGCATTTCGTCATCATACTTTCAGGTTCATAAAGGACATGTACCATGCTCATTTCCCAAATGAGGGATTTCTGTTATCAGGGCAAATTGGACAGCGCAAACACGAATCCGTACTAGAGAATATTTACTGTACTCCCAATTTAAAAAAAAAATAAACACACAAAAAAAAGAATCCTTTCATCCAATAGGCCATGACAGGAGTCCTCTAAAAGAGTTCCCAATCATATCTGGTGTTTCATTTCAAAATTAAATCCCCCTGAAAATAACACATGTATTTCACCCATCATTATCACCGATCCAAAAAAAAAGAAGAAACTTTCACAATTGCCAGAGAAGCACAGTGCTGGATGACAGTAAACCACCACATCTCTCTGTGTTACAGTAATGTGAAGGTCTTCTTTTTAATTTTCAATGAATATTTGATGATTGTTTGAGCAGTTTCTGCTTCTATTTAAAATAGAGTGAAAAAATGAGTGAAATGAGAACACCGAGGACACTTTATGTTGATAAATATTTTTATGTGCACAAATCTTTATCATAAATGTTGACTTTTTTTTTCAAATTGGTAATATAATTTTAGTAGTTCCAGAGATGCCATTACACATGGATTTATGGATTTCCAATGGCCAATAACAAATATATGTAAAAAATGGTTCGCCATTACCATCTTGTCAGTCTGGATCTGGAAGTGCCACAGGATCTTCGCTCTGTCATTCTCCACCATCTTCAGAGGTGTTTCCCATTTTGACCTTGGGGTTTCCAGTCCATACTCCGTACAGATGTTTCGGTAGACTATGCCAGCCACCTGGTTGTGGCATTCCATGTAGGCTTTCCCTGCCAGCATCTTACACCCTGCAGTTATGTGTTGGATCGTCTCGGGTGCCTCTTTGCACAACCTACACCTTGGGTCTTGTCTGGTGTGGTATATCTGGGTCTCAATGACTCTGGTGCTCAGGGCCTGCTCCTGAGCAGCCAGGATGAGTGCCTCTGTGCTGTCCTTCAGGCTAGCCCTCTCTAGCCACTGATAGAACTTCTTGAGATCAGCCACTTCAGTTATGGTCCGGTGGTACATCCCTGTAGGGGCTTGTCATCCCATGATGGTCCCTCTTCCAGCGCCTCATGCTCTGTTCCCCATTGCGCCACAAGCTAACGCTAACACGGCAATACAAACGCTAGCCGAACAAGTAAACAAACTCGAACTAAAATACCCAGAGTCACCCCTGATCATCATGTAAGTGAGACAATGTGCAAAGTAATTCCTTGTGTGTTCTACATACTTGGCCAATAAGGATGATTCCGATTCTGATTGTCTGAGACATTCTCTGAGTACGTGTTAGAGGAATCTATGAGCTAAATTGTATCATGTTTAAAGTTTCATTTAATCTGGGCACATCTAAACGTTTGGGTGGGTATCCAGCACCCCCAAATTCCTGTGCACAAAGCCGAAGGGCTGTTGAAGTCCACAATTAGCACATCAATACAGGTGGCCGACCACAGGGGAGAAGGCGAAACTCGGTCACAAAAGGGGAATGAATAATTCAGGAACAGCGGTTGAGCAACAAAAGACGAGTTGAGAATACCCGTCGTGCCCAGGGGACATTGGCCATCCGCAAAGTCTGCAACATGTTAATTCGATGTAAACCAGACAGAAAAGGTGCCAATGTACTGATGGTTCAAGTTTGAAAAACAGGTAACCAATCACGACCGAGGGCCAGACCGGGGGTGCGGCATGCAAATATAGAGGGCAGTGTTTTTCTTGTATTTTGCATATGTTACAATAAAATGTTGAACTCACGGAGACGGGACTTTGAGTGTGATCGCGGAGCAACTAACCGTTGTTCGCTCAAAGAGGTGCGCTTCCGCCGATATTGAAGACAATTTTCCTGTGAGCCGAGTCGTTTCTTTAACTTTGTCCGAGAAAATCTCTTACAGTACGTCATTCGTTGGAGCCTTCTCCTTGATGTATTCATGGAGCTTTGATTTTTCATGGTCCGTGGTCTGAATCTCTTCCTTTGGCCACCTTATTATTCCTGCAGGGTATCTAATCACTGGCAGGGCATAGCTGTTTATTGCCCAGGTCTTATTCTTATCATTGAGCTGGCTTCTTCGGGTTTGCCTCACTCGCTGGAGGTATTTGGCCGTTGCCACTTTCCAGTTGCCAGTTTGAGGTTGGCATTGGCTTGTGGTATACCGAGGTACTTGTAGCTGTCCTCAATGTCTGCTATTGTTCCTTCAGGGAGTGAGACCCCTTCAGTGCGGACTCCCTTTCCTCTCTTAGTAACAAACCGACTACATTTCTCAAGCCCGAATGACATCCCGATGTCGCTGCTGTAGATCCTGGTTGTGTGGATCAGGGAGTCTCTGTCCCTTTCGCTCTTAGCATACAGCTTTATGTCATCCATGTAGAGGAGGTGACTGATCGTAGCTCCATTTCTGAGGCGGTATCCATAGCCTGTCTTGGTGATGACATGGCTTCGGGGGTTCAGTCCTATGCAGAACAGCAGTGGGAAGAGTGCATCACCTTGGTATATGCCACATTTGATGGACACTTGGGTAAGTGGCTTGGCATTGGTTTCAAGTGTGGTTTTCCATATCCTCATCGAGTTCGCAACGAAGGCTCTTAGGTCCTGCTCACCTTCTACAACTCCAAGCATTCAATGATCCATGTATGTGGCATTGAGTCATAGGCTTTCTTGTAATCAATCAAGGCTGTGCACAGGTTGGTACGTCGGGACCTGCAGTCTTGTGCGACTGTTCTGTCAACCAGGAGCTGATGTTTGGCTCCTCTGGTATCTCTACCATTGCCCTTCTGTGCTTCACTCATGTACTGATCCGTGTGTCCACTTATCTTAGCCGCAAAGATGCCTGACATGAGCTTCCATGTTGTGGAGAGACAGGTTATTGGCTGATAGTTGGATGGAATAGCACTCTTTGAGGGATCCTTCATGGTCAGGATAGTTCACCCTTCGGTTCGCGATCCTGGATGAGTCCCAACTGGTTCATTTGTGCTGCTAGGCGGTCATGGAGTGCTGTGAGTTTCTTTTGCCAGAAGGTGTTGACCATGTCCGGGCCTGGTACTGTCCAGTTTTTCATATCTGAGACTCTTTCCTGTATGTCTGCCACTGTTATGGTAACTGGATTCTGTTCAGGGAGGTGTCTGTGCTCCTCTCTCAGGGTCACCAGCCATTGTGCACTGCTGTTATGTGCAACCTCCTTCTCCCATATGCCTTTCCAGTACCTTTCAGTTTCCAGTCTTGGTGGGTCAGCTCTGTTGTTAGGACCCTGCCACTGAGCGTACACTTTCGCAGGTTGTGTTGCGAACAGCCTGTTTATTTGTCTGGCCTCATTCTCTTTCGTGTACTTCTTTAGGTAGCTGGACACGGCTTGGAGCCTTTGTTTGGCAGTTTCGAGCGCTTCAGATATTGTCATCTGGAGGTACCTCTCGGATATCAGCCTTTTCATCACACCTCTCTGGGCCTCCGTCAATTGACTCACATCTTTCCGACCCGCCTTGATCTTAGCCTCCATGGTGGTCGTTCGTCTTTTCCATGGTGGGAAACGTATCTCATGGCTTCCATGGTTGCTCTTATAGCTAAGCATATTTATGATCACTGATGCTAAAGTTTATATCAGCTCATTGGTTTCTGTGATCGTTAAGGTCGGGATCGCCCTCAGTGCTGCATTCACACTCTCAATGAGACTTTCAGGTGGCACTTCACATAGCCGTTGTAATCGGTTTCTAGGTTGCCCAGCATTCATTCTCACCATGATCTTAGCTTTCAGGTCAGTTGCTGCCTTGCTCAACATTCATTGGGGCTGGCCTCCCAATCTCATCATCTGCATTCATTGGGGCTTGCCTCCCAATCTCTGGTATGACCTCCTCTGATCTGGCAGCCTGGGGCCCTTTACTATGGAATCTGCGTTGTACCTCATCACGCTCAAATTGCGACAGCAATTGCCGTTTGTGGATGTTGGAACACTGAGCTACTATTTGTTTCGTGGTCAACCGTGACTGTGGGTTTCGAAGTACCCATTCAGCCTGCATTCTCTGCATGTAACATCTCTGACTAGAGTTGCTTGAGTAGTAGTTTCCAACAGAGCCATGTTATCTCATCTTGCCCATCTCTGCTTTGTTCCAGTAGCCAATTTTTCATCAAGGTGCTTTGGTTCCCCAGCACCCGACGCAGACCTTGTTTTGCCGTGCGACATCTGAGCTGGCATGTCATTCGTTTTATTGTCTCTCATCATTGTATGAGATAGGCAATAGCGTTAAGGGTCTTGCCCAAGGACCCACACTGGATGGTGTTCTGTGCTCATCCGTGCCCCAAGATTAACGCGGCACACGTCACAGCGGATGTTACGTTGCTCTTTCAATAAACCAGAAGCAAAACAACAAGCGCGCTGCAAAGGTCCACGCACATGTTTGTTTGCCAGCCACGGCAGCGCGAGACACTGAAAAAGGATACTTAAAGAGTTTCTGAATGGAAAGTTTACTTTTAAAAAGTTGCCAGATAGTTCCACTGACAATGGATGTTTTGCAGTCGTAAACTGAGCTATCATCATAGCACGTCGAGTCTGAAATACCACTTAATGGCAAAGCACACAGCTGATGTGAGTACTACGTCCCCTCGTCTAAGACAGACAGCTATTGATCATTTCAAAGCGAAGTAAATGGATAACACGGCAAAGAACAAATTTGCTGACACCATAGCTAAATGTATGGTTTCTGCATTCAAGCCTGTCAACATTGTCCACAGCCAGATTCGAGCTGAAATCATTCGCATTGCATCTAACGACTCCACTACGGATTGCCAGCAAGAGCCTCCATTACAAGCTATGAACAGAAATTGTACGTAGCGGAGACGGCTAAGGTACACCAAGCGGGAGAAGACACTGTTTCGGGAGAGACATAAGAGACTAGGTTGATGAGCCTGCGGTGAATAAAGAGCAGGCATTTTGTTGAATTCGATGTATGCCACTGATGCAATTGTTACTTGTTTAGAACTATTTTGTGTGAAAGGTTACTGTGTCTCCATATAAATAATAGGGTTGGAGCTTCTCTGTGTTCGTCTGACAGCGACGGTGCGCTGAGGCACGTCGAGAGTTCAGTGGTGCAGTGGTAGCGACCTAACAAACACACTGAAAATAAAACGTCTCCAGTGTTGTCATCAACCAAGTGTAGTGATCCGAAATGATGTCTATAAAAAACCATAGAGAGACTTCCACGCAAGAAAGAGAGTTCACGTGTGACCTCGTGCAGTTTTGTGTATGCACATGCGGGAGTAAACTGGATGTCTTTGTGTCTGATCATTGATGTTATTGCAAGCAAGAAATATCACAGGAACCAGCTAGTTGTGTTATATTATTTTCTTATTTTATGTTAACTGTTCTGTTGATGGTGGTGCGGTACCTGCAGTGGCTCCTTTCACTCCTGTTGTTGCACTGTGGTTGAGAGAAAAGAAACCTTATCTGTGCTTGTTTTGAAGCACTTCTGATACTCAATTTGAATGAATATCAAGTTTTATAAAGGATCGTCGGAGATAGGCACTCAGAAATAACGACAAGACACTTCTGGCTACCAACAATAGGCACTTTATTGGTCCCACACAGAAGTGATGACACAGTTCAAACAAGTTGTATGAAGCTAAAGATGATATACTCTTACCGTGTGCCATTAGGGTGGAGAGCCAACACCCTCAGCAGAGTGAGCTTCAATACGAGCTGGGCGTTCGTACGCTAACCCACAGCAGACTCTGCTGAGGAGCATCGCTCCCCTCCTTTTATCCTCTAAAGTGTGTGCATCGGGAGGGGTGAGTGGCCATTCTCATCCCTCCCTACGCCACACTGTTTGTTGTGTAACCAAGCGGCATTGATCACAATCAAGTTTTGACAATTCAAGCAAAGCAGACCATGAAGTCGTCAAAGCAGGCTCAATAGTTTATCTCTGAAGTCGTCAAGGCAGGCTCAAGAGTCCATCTCTGAAATTGCTTAGGCAAGTTACCAAGTCATGCAATCATCTCAAAGCAGGTTCAAGAGTTTTTCACTGAGAAGATATACATTGATGAAAGAAAACATCACAAAATATCTTAATATACCAGTGCTGTATGCTGCACATCGAGTATATTTGACAATAAAGTTGACTTGACTTGTTTCAAATATGTAAATTGTATTTATACTTTACATCAGGGGTGCTCAAACTTTTTGGACCTCAGATCGACTTTTCGATCAACCAACCTCCCGGGATCGCCCCATACCAAGCACACGCACGTGCGTGCAAGCGTACGCATGCCATGATGAGAAGCAGCTCGACACGCATGCAATGCACTTTTGCAGCCTGTTAACTATCTAGCTAGCTCACATGTACCGTTTTAAAGTGCTTCCCTGGGCACTCTAGATTCCTATTCTTTGCCTGTGCCCTCGGTGAATTGTACACGAAGCAAATTCTGAATGAGAATAATGAAGATAAAAGATAAAGCGCAACAAGCTACAATTGCAGACTGCTGAGCGCTAACAACTCCCGGTGACATATTCACGCGCCCCCATAGGTTAATGATTTACCTGCTTTATTTTATTTTATGTTTCAAATATTTTTTTCGTGAAAATGAGACTGATAGGACGATTAGGGTGCAGGGTACATTAACATAAAAAATATATTTCTAACATGTACAAAGACACAAATGTTTTTTTTTCTTATCCTCTACGCCCCTCAGATACACTTGGGACCTGTCCTAGATCTACCGATCTACTCGATCAGGATTGACATCATGGGCAGCCCTGCTTTACATATTTGAAACAAAGAATGGGGTTTCTTTTTTTTAACGTGTCTAAAAAACAGCTGACCAAGTTGGGAAACCTTCAAAATCAGGCACCCGGTCAAGGCTGTGAACCCCCGCAACCTGTAGTTGAAGCAATGTGTCCCTGTTCACGGTGCCATCTCTGACAAGCTGCCGTACACACTCCCATACAGGGATGCATTGCTGCGGTGGTGGCAAGGGGTTGGAGTGCAGTTTAACGAATCGAAAAAAAGATGTCGCAAACACGACATCAAGATACAGTTTGCGAGACAGAGTGGCGATAATGCAGAGCCAAACAGCTCATGGGATAAATCCCATTGGTCGATGTCGCACTATGATCCAGTCATGTGCTTTGTTTGAGTGAACAAAGCCTCTGAGTCATGTCAGCTCTTTGTTCGGCCTTCTTTCGCACATCAACGTATCAAAACGCATCTTTCCGCAATATTAAGATTAAGATATCCTTTATTTGTCCCACACTGGGGAAATTTACAGCCTACATCAGCAAGAATGTGGGTAGAAAGAAGAAAGAAGAAAAAACAAATGAACACTGTTCAATTAAGTGCAATATAAATACAAAATTGATAAATCGCAGTGCTATTTACAATTGTTTTTCATATCATTTAATTATTATTATTAATATTGTTGTTATTTTTATTCAGCAGCCTGACAGCAGTCGGTAGGAACGAGCGTCGGTATCTCTCCTTCTTGCAGCGCGGGTGAACATTCTCTGGCTGAAGATGAGTGCCGAAACGTCCATATTGATTTATTTAATTTTAATTCATTTTTGAAAACCCCCCGAAACACTGAAGCCACAAAACTTGAAGCGTGAACTGTTGAAGGATCACTGTAAATGCATGTCGTCATCATCTTCTTCTTTGTCCTGTTTCATTGGCATATTAACAGCTCTTTGGTGCACGCCTCCACCTACTGTACAAGGAGCGCAAAGTGTTTCCAATTATATTCAAGGGAAGCATCCGACAGATGAGACAGGTGGGGCGTGTTTCTGTCAGAAAAATGGGCGTCTGTCAGTGATTGACTGAAGGGTCCATCGGTACTTGACCTGGTTTGTGATGATTACACTGACGAATGAAAAGCTAGTCAGTACGTGGTCCATTTTTTTCTGTTTTTTAAGTTTCATTTGGCAATCATCAGCAAAATGGGCGTCCTCTCAGTACTGATGTACTTCATGCTTTCAGGTCTTGCTGATAAGATACACAGACTAAAAAATTGCATTCAAGAAAAACTTCATAAAGCCATCAATTTAAGAACATTAATACAAAGTTTAATGCAGGGCAGTCATAATTTCAGAGGTACAAAATGTTCTTGATCGTGTTGTATTGGACAGAAGGATGAGGACAATCGGATGTGCTTGAGAGGTGGGACTGATTCCCAATTGCGCCATGTGTTTCTCATGAATGATGACATGATGCAATAGAGCACTGGTCTGGAGTCTCATGGCAAGCGCTACAATCAGTGACAAGGGCTGATGTAGCTGTGCCTGAGGGCAAATTGTATCATTGGATAAAACAATCATGATAACTGGTAAAAGGTTATTGCTAATTAAAGTAATTGTGGGTTTTAGGCCTATGTGACAAATTACAAACGCAAACATAATATGCCCTGCGACTGACTGACGACCAGTTCAGGGTGTAGTCTGCCTTCAGTCAGCTGGGATAGCTCCAGGATCCCTCCGCGACCCTGTTCAGGATCAGGAGTGTTGAAAATGGATGGGTGGAAAGATGAGTAATCACTCACACGCACTAAGGCAAGAATACCCGGAGACAATTCATGCCAGCAAAAAAAAAAAACATAAATACATGCAAGCAACACATTTAAGGCCTGATCTGAAATTTGAACCCTGAAGATCAGAACTGTGAGGCAGACATACTCACCATACACCCAATTCACTACATCAATATACAATCTTCCCCCCAAAAATTGATATCTATTTCTACATACAGTATATCTATATCTACCAAACAACATAATCAATATTAACAAAGCCCAAAAAATGCATGAGAGTAATACACCGCAAATGTGTTTAAGAAATGTTTTGTCTTAACATTGTAATTAAGTTAGAAAAAAATGTAAAATGATCAACACTTTTGATTATGATCAAGATTTGATTTAGACAGCAGAATTTTTAAAACCCAGAATGCAGAACCGCAAAGCTCCTTTCATCGAATTGTATAACATTATTTAGCTATAGAGGCTGAAAACAGAGAAGGTTGTTCACTGACTTAAAATGAGTTTTGTAGTGCAAGACCGGCCATGAGTTTCCATACATACAATTTAACATGTTGTACTTTATGTTTCAGACGCCCCATTTTTTTTCCTCTTTATGGAAAGTTAAAGGCCACCCTGTTTTTTTTTTTTTTTTGTATGAGCGACTTTTGCTTATTCTTCCAGACATCTACAGCTCACAGGTCACTTTAAGAGCGGTTTGTGTTCAACACAGCCCGAGATCGTGGTTGTTGTGGGCTCTGGTTTGAGGAAGACGGGGAAGTACAACTGTTATGGTTGTGACTGTCACGTCGAGCAAGCCTCCTTCCATGCTCTTCTTTCATGAATAGCTCCACCATCAGGACCTTTTCTTTGTGGATCTTGAGGCTGATGTCCTTTGGTATTTCTGGGATCAACCAATCTATAAAGTCTCTCATGAGCATGACCACATTCTGCAAAGGTGGAAGGCAGCAAATAAGGAAAGATTAGAAACATGAGAAGTAAAGAGAAAGGACTTATGATAAATGTTGGTGCGTTAGTCTCAGTCACTGTCGGATTATTGACCTTGCTTGCTGTTGTGCCTCAAGTGTCATTTTCTAGACCTCTCGATATCATTCAGAATCGCTTTCGTTTTTCATAGTTCCTTGTTTGTAAGCATTTTATTATTATTTTTTTTTTGCTCTTGACTCTTTTTTTGTTTTATTGGACTCTTGCCATTTATTTTGTTTTTTCATGGCTCTTTTTATCCAGCGATTTCTGTTTGTACTTTGTCGGTACGCATTTCTGTACCCCTTGTGGGAATAAGCGGATCGGAAAATGGTTAGATGGATGGATTATTATCACAATTCGTCTGAGCCTGCATTTCTGACATTGAAGATATTATTCAGTTCATTTCTGAACCTGACAGTGGAGGGGAACGCAATGTCAAACAACACAGGGTCACGGAAACACAGCTCTGTTGAGTAGTGAAGTGATTCTCAACCAGTGTGCTGTGGCACATTATTGTGCCTTCAGAGAACACCATGGAATACAGGGAGGCAATGGTGGACTTATTTATTACATACAACACCACAATTCAAATCGGGATTTGCATTAGCCTCCCTCCCACGGCGTTATGAACAGATGCTTTTTTGGAGGCGGGGGTTTGAGAGGGGAGTGTACTGGTGAAATATCAGGACAAAAGCGCTTCAAAAGGACCAGGATGGTGGTGGACAGAGGACAATTATTTTATCAACTAGGACAGAGGAACAATGATGGAAGGGTCCCCAGGTTGCAGTCGGAGGACGGACCGTCAAAATAGGGTCGTGCCCTATTTTGTGCCCACCTCTGATTAACGTAATTTGGAAGTGTCAAATTAAGTCACCATCCATCCAAATGTCAATTTTCTAGTGCTTATTTGGGCTCAGCCACAAATTCACCAAATTTTATACACAAATTGATGTTACAGTCCAAAGTCTTTGTCAAAGTTTTAATCCTGTTAGATATGGCTCTCACTGTAAATTGGTTGTTTGATCCTAAAGCACGAAATGAGGCATCTTTACCAATCGCTCCAATGTGTTGACATATTTCAAGTATAAAAGATGTCGATGTAAGATTTAGTCCTTTAACAGTCCTAAAGATGTTCACCAATGTATAATTTTTCATCCTTACCGATAACAGCATGACGTCACTTAGTAAACATTCATTCATTCATCTTCCTAACCGCTCGATCCTCACTAGGGTCGCGGGGGGTGCTGGAGCCTATCCCAGCTGTCTCCGGGCAGTAGGCGGGGGACACCCTGAATCGGTTGCCAGCCAATCGCGGGGCACACAGAAACGAACAACCATTCGCACTCACACTCACACCTAGGGACAATTTAGAGCGTCCAATCAGCCTGCCACGCATGTTTTTGGAATGTGGGAGGAAACCGGAGCACCCGGAGAAAACCCACGCAGGCCCGGGGAGAACATGCAAACTCCACACAGGGAGGCCGGAGCTGGAATCGAACCCGGTACCTCTGCACTGTGAAGCCGACGTGCTAACCACTGGACTACCGGGCCGCCCACTTAGTAAACAATGTGTTTTTATTACTTATGGTTTTCCTTTACACCAGGGGTGTCCAAACTTTTTGCCAAGGGGGCCAGATTTTATGTGGTAAAATGTCGGGGGGCCGACCTTGGCTGACATTCTTTACATTGAACAACAATATTGTTCAACAAATTTTAGTAAGCCAGTCTGTTTCACATTTCCATTTTTATTTTAATTTCAACAATCTTAAGAATTTCTTTTGGTTCATTTGAAACAGGTATATCACATGCAACTGCTTATTCACTTGACTTTTTCTTAAACAGAAGTCTCCTGAGTGCAAATTGATTGATTTGAAACATAAAATGTATCACCGTGACTTTTCAATAGTCACAAAACCTTTGACTCGAACAATAGGGAAATGAACAAGCAATACACATATCCACAACTGCAAGGATCATTTGAAATATGACATATCAGTCAATATAAACACGGAGTGATGTCTTGTTAACTCGTGAGTGATGCCCTCTAGTGTCTAAATGCTATTACTCATTTAGTGAATGCTATTACTCATTTAGCCACTAGAGGGAAGCAGTACTCTATGAAACAACTCATCAGTCTACGAGACCTCAGTCAATGCAACACGTGTTCCATTGCGCCCAAACTGCGGGCCAGACGGCACTGATTTTATGACAGGGGCCGAGGGCCGGATGAAATTCGACCGCGGGCCGGATTTGGCCCGCGGGCCGGACTTTGGACACGCCTGCTTTACACTATAGGAAGTGATGTTATGCACATTGAAGAAATTTACAAATATAATGTAACATTTGCTGAAGAGCCTTCGTAAAACAAAAATATAAATACACAAGTGAAACCTTGAATGAGGACCAGGATGTTTTAAGCAGCATTTTTAGCATGATCTTGAAAACGATTCAATAGATTTTTGGTCATAGCGAATGCAAAATCAAGTATTCACAAAATTAGTTACTCGTTATCATATATCTCATTACCTGAAAGACAACAACAAAAGCCAGGCGAACAGCAAGAATGGCCCAGAACTCCTTGGATAAATCATATGGCGTGCTGGACCAGGGAGGGTCTCTGTAGTCCTTATACCTATTCATAAATTTAAAAAAAAAAAACATCTTAAAAAGATCTGTCAAAAGGTCACATCTTTAATCGCTATGCCACATGGACGTCATGAGTCGTCATGAAGAATTAGCTAGATGGAAAGCATAATCTTACCTGCATAGTTTTACTTTATGGCCGAGGATCATTGGCTGGTAAGGGTCTGTGCCAGGCTCAAAGTCACTCACGTTGAAGTAAGAGAGAGAGTGATTGACAAAGCCGTGCATGGTGCCATCAGGACTGTACATGTGCTGGTACACAAGCCGTGGGACGAAGTCAGATGTGAAGGCGATCACAAAGGCCTGGGAACCAAAAACTATGGATTACCACGATCTTTTAGAAATGAGGATGAGATGAGGTGGACAACGTTCTTAGCTTGGAGCATGATTTGCAGGAGCATCTGTTGACTGACTTGAAAACTCACATTTACTATCACAGCCACCTTGCTGAGTCCCCTTAATAGGTTGTACCAGATACCTAGAAACAAGAAACAAGGACCTTCATTAAGGAAATCATCTGGGCATCGGTCCTGGGAGGGCGATTGGGATGCTGTTGAGATTTCACTTGGCCTTTTTCTACCGGGCTTGCACGAGTGCTAGTTCAAGGCCATTGCCCAGGTTAGCACCAGTACTTTCTTTTTCCGCCACAGAAATTGGCTCTTGTTCTATCTCTTTTGCTTGAAACTGGTGCTTAAGATGGCTCCAATTATTTATTGGTCCAGACACTGGCACCAACTATGTCAGAGGGCGGCGTGCGGAGAACGGTGGGCGGGGTTAGCATAATAATAATATTCATTCATTCATTCATCTTCCGTACCGCTTGATCCTCACTAGGGTCGCGGGGGGTGCTGGAGCCCATCCCAGCCGTCTCCGGGCAGTAGGCGGGGGACACCCTGAATCGGTTGCCAGCCAATCGCAGGGCACACAGAAACAAACAACCATTCGCACTCACACTCACACCTAGGGACAATTTAGAGTGTTCAATCAGCCTGCCACGCATGTTTTTGGAATGTGGGAGGAAACCGGAGCACCCGGAGAAAACCCACGCAGGCCCGGGGAGAACATGCAAACTCCACACAGGGAGGCCGGAGCTGGAATCGAACCCGGTACCTCTGCACTGTGAAGCCGACGTGCTAACCACTTGGCTACCGGGCCGCCCATAATAATAATAATGCATTTTATTTAAAAGCGCCTTTCATGCCACCCAAGGACACTGTACAGACAACAAGAAAATACAATGAAAATGAAATTAGTAAACGTGATATTACATAAAATCATAAAAACTTAGGAAATGGAAGAGCTATGTGTTGTAGGCAATCCTGAACAGGTGTGTTTTTAGACGGGACTTGAAAGTGGAAAGAGGTGTGCAGTTTTGGAGGTCTGGAGGTAGGTTGTTCCAAAGCTTTGGAGCAGCGTGACTGAAGGCTCTGGCTCCCATGGTGCTCAGGTAGGCAGGGGGCACTGACAGGCGGAGAGAGGACGAGGATCTGAGGGAGCGAGAGGGGATATGCACCTGGAGGAGGTCGGACAGGTAAAGGAGGGGCCAGGTTGTGGATGGCCATACATGTATATAGAAGCAGTTTGTAATTGATGCGATGTTGAACAGGGAGCCAGTGGAGCTGTTGGAGAACGGGGGTGATGTGCTGCTGGGAAGATGTTTTTGTGATGATGCGAGCAGAGGCATTTTGAACCAGCTGGATTTTATGGTGGGACTTTTTAGGTAGGCCGAAGAGGAAAGCGTTGCAGTAATCAAGGCGGGATGTGACAAGACTGTGGACAAGAATAACAGTGGTGCGGGGGGTGAGGTAAGGGCGAAGTCTGGTAATATTGCGGAGGTGGAAATAAGCGTTGCGGGTGATGGTTTTGATATGTGAGTGGAAGGTGAGCATGCTATCCAGGATGACACCCAGACTCTTGACCTGGGGGAGGGGGACACGAAGGAGCTGTCAATGTTGAAGGAAAAACGGTATACTTTAGATAAAGTGGATTTGGAGCCAAGAAGGAGGACTTCAGTTTTATTAGCATTTAATTTAAGAAAGTTTGTTGTGAACCATGTTTTGAGTTCGGAAAGGCAAGAGGTGAGGGAGTGGGGTGGGAGTATGGAGTTTGGCTCGCAGGAGAGGTAGAGCTCGCTGTCATCAGGAAAGCAGTGAAAGTGGATATTAAATTTGCAGAGGATATGGCCAAGAGGCAGGAGGTAAATGATGAAGAGAAGGGGACCTAGAACAGATCCCTGTCGTACACCTGTGGTGACTGGGGAGGGCTTTGAGGTGAAGAATTTGAGCTGGACAAACTGAGTGCGGCCGGTGAGGTAGGAGTGGAACCAACTGAAGGCAGTGTGGGAGAGACCAATGGAGGAGAGTCTATTGAGGAGGATAGGGTGAGAGATTGTGTCAAAGGCGGCGCTCAAGTCTAAGAGGATGAGGATGGAGACTAAACCGGAATCAGATGCTATGAGGAAATCATTTACAATATGGATTAGGGCAGTTTCTGTGCCATGGCGGGGGCGGAAACCGGACTGAAAGGGTCCATAGAGAGAGTGAAGGGACAGGTGGGAGTGGAGTTGAGCAGCAACAGTTTTTTTCTAGGATTTTCGAGATAAATGGAAGGTTGGAGATGGGGCGGAGGTTATCGAAGTTGTTGGGGTCAGAGCCATGTTTTTTTCAGTGTGGGGGTGATAGTAGCGGTTTTGAAGAGTGATGGGACAAAACCAGAAGAGAGTGAGGAGTGGATAATAGCAGATATGAGAGGAAGCACGGAAGGAAGGCAGGATTTAACAAGGGATGAAGGGAGGGGATCGAGCTGGCAAGTGGTGGGCTTGGATTTGAGTATGAGGTTGGATAATTCAGCAGTCGTGGGTGGAACGAAACTGGAGAAGAAATGACAAGGAGAAGAAGGTTCAGATTGGGGGGGGCAGGCACGTTTTGATGGAGGTGGTGATGGATCTTAAGGATTTTGTGATTGAAGTGCTCCATTATGGAGTTGCAGGTTGCTGTGGAGTACAGGTGGAGGGGGAGGATTTTGTTCATGACGGAGAAGAGAGTTCTTGAATTTCCTTCGGTGGAGAGGATGAGGCCGGAGTAGTAGCTGGATTTGGTTTGTGCAATTTGGTCCTTGTATTTAGTGATATGGGTAGTGTACATGTCCTTATGGATGGTGAGACCGGTTTTCTTATAGAGTTGGTCAAGTTGGCGTTTTTTTTATTTCAATGACCTAAGAGTGGGTGTAAACCAGGGTGCAGATGTAGAGAACGAAACAGTCCTGGTCTTCAGGGGGGCGAGAAAATTTAGAATATTTGTGAGGCAGGCATTGTAGTGAGCGTCGAGGTAATTCGGGTTTGAAAGGGCGTCTGGGGGTGGGGAACGGTCGATAATGGAGCAGAAGATGTCAATGTTGATATTTTTGGTATTACAAAAAGAAATGAGATTGTAGAAGGACGGAGTACGGTGTTAAAAGTGAGGAGGAAATGATCGTTTTCTGGAAAAACATCAGCAGTGGGCTTAGAGGGGGAGAGGCCAGAGCAGCAAACCAAGTCCAATGTGTGGCCTTTGATGTGGGTGGGGAAGTCAATAAGACAGTATAACGCAAGGCACTCCAGGTAGAATTTGAAGTCTCTTGTGAGTGGCACGTCGGGGTTGTCCATGTGAATATTGAAATCTCCCAGCAAAATTAAATTTTGCGAGAGAGTGGATAAGTGTGTGATTAAGTTGGAAAATTCATTGATCAAATCGCTTTGTGGCTTTGGGGTGGGGGGCGATAAACTGTGGCAATGATGGTTGGCGAGGGTCTAGGGAGTTTAAACACCAGGCATTCAAAAGAGCTTGATGATCGTAACTCCTCCACGGCCGTTGCCACGGTGACAGCAGATGTAAACAAAGCCGGGAGGCGTGGAGTCATTCAGAGCAGCAAAGTCGTTTGTTTGTTGCCAGGTTTCTGTTAAAACGAGGAAGTCAAATTTGCGATCGGCGCGGGCGTCTTGAATGAGGTGTCCCTTGTTCGTGAGTGAGCAGTCCAAAGTTGACGGCGGAGGTGTCATGTTTGACGGCAGTAGTGCTGTTAGCCGATATAGCCAGGCGGGCTACTGCATGGTAGTTGGTGTTGCAGCCGCGGTTTCTGGGAGGACGTCGAGAAGTGGACCAACGTCGAGTTGATTCAGCCAGGGTTTTTATAGTCAACATGTCTACGCCACCCGCGGTGAATGTAGCGACGTCGAGGCAGGTGAGCGATGTCAGGATGATGGTGCAGCTCCGGCGGGGGTGGCTCCGGTGCAATCGTCCGGATCCGAAGAATATCCGCGACAGAATAGTGGAGCAGTCCCTGGATGATGGCAGTACGTCAAGAGTATCAGAAGTAACCCAAAGGCGGCGAAATTGTGGCGCCCCATGACGAGGGAGAAAGGCCGGTGCGGTGACAGCCGGTAAGTTTAAGGTACCCGTGGACCAAGTTACGAATTGGGGTTTGATTGGTCGGGTGAAGCTATGATTCATTACATCAATCACATTCCAAACAGTCCAAAACAGTAGCGCAAAAGAAAAATGAGAAGGAATATCTGAGCTTTGAAAAGTTTGGAAAAGTTTGGAGTGAGAAGCGGCGAGATACATGCCAGCGTCCCCTCACCCAGGAAGCAGTACTGTCCATACTGAAAGACAGTATCATCATGATGATCACAGGTGCAGACTAGAGTAATGGCTCCCTGGACACACGCAGGTTTTGCACAACTGTTGAGCGGTGAACACTAGCACAATTTTGTCCCATTTGAAACGTGATCGCATATGTGCCCAGATAGCATGTGATGTGCGACGCGCCGCCAGACTTGTAATCATCGACAGTGATGAAGAAAGCTATAAGCGTTTGCTAATTGCATTTCCCTGACTGCTATATACTGTAAACAAGTATACTCGATGCCATCAACACTCATATTTGGAACACCAACACAAAGAGAACCTGCAAACTCCATACAGGAAGGACAGTTGAGATTCTTACCAAGAACCTTCTTGCCATTAAGAAAACCATTAATCCACTCGCAGACCATTAACTCAAGTTAAAAAATGATCATTTAGGGGGGTTTTGGGGCGTTTTTAAAACAGTGATGGGTCATTTTGACCCAAGGACAACATGAGGGTTAGAGGGCCGGGTCAAATGTGCCCGCGGGCCGGATAAGTAGTTTGGAGACCCCTGATTTAGAGTGTACAATCAGCCCGCCATGCATGTTTTTGGAATGTGGGAGGAAACCGGAGTACCTGGAGAAAACCCACGCAGGCCCGGGGAGAACATGCAAACCCCACACAGGGAGGCCGGAGCTGGAATTGAACCCCTGACCTCTGCACTGTGAAGTCGACGTGCTAACCACTGGACTACCGGGCCGCCCACTGTGAAGTATTCCAATCAATAAATGAGTGTTCTATGTTGTCCCTAGTAATGGGTGAGCTGTGGGCTGTGAAACTGTGGAGTAAGCAATTGGAAATATGCAACAAGAAATGTGGTTGATTTAGCCTACTGTAATGAAATCAATGGTGTAAAGCTGGACTGCATCATAACACAGCTCATGTTATGCCAGTTCGTATCATGCAAGTGTCAAAATAGGATACTCAGTATTCTGCTGTTTCGTTCTACACCACTGCAAATGGCAAACACAGAAATAACGTACAATAAAACATCGCTGACTTTCTTTCTACGGGCAGAATATTTGATTGTTATCGTGTGTTGGATATCATCACGTTGTGCAATAAGCCAAAATTGTGTGACTTAGTATGGAGAAGACACACTCGTTGCACTCTGCCACATCACCACTCATATGTGCATCGGAGTGAAGTTCATCGGATCATCGCGAATCAGATGAGAAGCACTTTCATTTGTGTTCAGGAACACAGGGTTAGCTGCCATGTAAAAGCTTTTTACAAATAAAATGGTATTTGGTGAATGAGATCTCATCTTTATATTGTGTTTAGTGTTTATCAATGTTTTTGTCTCAGGACGAACACCTACCAATGTTTTTGGCTCTGCCTGCAATCGGCCTTCGGAGCTCCATGACAAACTTTTTGGCATCCAGACGTATCTCAATGACGTTATTCAGAAGAGCAAAGAGTGGCGCCAGAGGAAATGAGGCCACAAAAAGAGTCACCATCCCAAACTGGATGACTACAGAAACGTGAGACAGTATTGCTTGTTATTCTGTCGAAATTTTTTTAAAACCTAAACAAATCTTTTATGTAGAAGGTGAATTCAACAAGAAAACATCAATAATGTAAAACAGTTGGCAAGTATCAGATGTGAGAAACCAATATGATCATTGACATATGACACGTAAAATATATGTTAGCATTCCGTAAAATATATATATATACATGAGTCATTCAATAAATAATCCTTAATGTTTCAGAATCCATCCATCCATCCATCTTCTACCGCTTATCCGGGGCCGTGTTGCGGGGGCAGCAGCTTTAGCAGGGAAGCCCAGATTTCCCTCTCCCAAGCTACTTCTTCCAGCTCTCCCGGGGGATCCCGAGGCGTTCCCAGGCCAGCTGAGTGACATAGTCTCTCCAGCGTGTCCTGGGTCGTCCCCGGGGTCTCCTCCCAGTGGGACATGCCCGGAACACCTCACCAGGGAGGCGTTCAGGAGGCATCCGAATCAGATGCCCAAGCCACCTCATTTGGCTCCTCTCGATGTGGAGGAGAAGCGGCTACACTCTGAGACCCTCCCGGACGACCACGCTTCTTTCTCACCTTATCTCTAAGGTAGAGCCCGGACACCCTGCAGAGAAAACTCATTTCCGGAGCTTGTATCTGGGATCTCGTTCTTTCGGTCACGACCAATAGCTCGTGACGATAGATGAGGGTTGGAACGTAGATCGACTGGTAAATTGAGAGCTTTGCCCTTTGGCTCAGCTCCTTCTTTACCATGACAGACCGATCCAACGTCCGCATCACAGTAGACGCTGCACCAATCCGCCTGTCAATCTCTCACTCCCTCCTAACCTCACTCGTGAACAAGACCCCAAGATACTTGAACTCCGCCACTTGGGGCAAGATCTCCCCCCCGACCCGGAGGGGGCACTCCACCCTTTTCCGACTGAGGACCATGGTTTCAGATTTGGAGGTGCTGATTTTCATCCCAACCGCTTCACACTCGGCTGCGAAACGCTCCAGTGAGAGTTGGAGAGCCCTGTTTGAAGGAGCCAACAGCACCACATCATCTGCAAAAAGCAGGGATGCAATACTGAGGGCACCAAAACGGACCCCCTCAATCCTTCGGCTGCGCCTAGAGATTCTGTCCATAAAGGTTATGAACAGAATCGGTGACAGAGGGCAGCCTTGGCGGAGTCCTAACCTCACTGGAAACGATTCCGACTTACTGCCGGCAATGCGAACCAAACTCTGACATCGGTGGTATGGTGACCGAACAGCCCGTATCAGGGGGTTCGGTACCCCATACCCACGAAGCACCCCCCACAGAACTCCCCGAGGTACGGGGTCAAATGCCTTCTCCAAGTCCACAAAATACATGTAGACTGGTTGGGCGAATTCCCACATACCCTAAAGGACTCTGCTAAGTGTAGAGCTGGTCCACTGTTCCAGGGCCGGGACGAAAACCACACTGCTCCTCCTCAATCTGAGGCTTGATTTCCTGACGGACCCTGCTCTCCAACACCCCTGAATAAACCATAGCAGGGAGGCTGAGGAGTGTGATCCCTCTGTAGTTGGAACACACACAGATTGGCATCCTCAACAATAGAGGCACGGAACATGGTCCACTCTGACTCAATTTCCCCCGCCTCACCCGGGACATGGGAAAAGCTCTGTCGGAGGTGGGAGTTGAAACTCCTTCTGACAGGGGATTCCGCCAGACGCTCCCAACAAACCCTCACAATACGTTTGGGTCTGCCAGGAGGGACCGGCATCTTCCCCCACCATCAGAGCCTACTCACCACCAAGTGGCGATCAGTTGACAGCTCCGCCCCTCTCTTCTCCCGAGTGCCCAAAACATGCGGCCGCAAATCCGATAATACAACCAAAAAGTCAATCATTGAACTGCGGCCAAGCGTGTCCTGCTGCCAAGTGCACATATGGACACCCTTCCTCCCAATCACGCCCCCTCCAGATCTCACTGTCATTGCCCACGTGAGCATTGAAGTCCCCCAGCAGAACGAGGGAGTCCCCAGCAGGAGTACTCTCCAGCACACCCTGCAAAAAGTGTGGGTACGCTGAACTGCTGTTGGGTGCGTACGCACAAACAAAGGTCAGGTCCCATCAGTGGCAACCCTCTCGTCTACCGGTGTGAACCCCAATGTACAGGCATTGAGCCGAGGAGCAATGAGAATGCCCACACCTGCTCTGCGCCTCTCACCATGGGCAACTCCAGAGTGGAAGAGAGTCCAACCCCTCTCGAGAGAACTGACATCAGAACCCAGGCTGTGTGTGGAGGTAAGTCCGACGATATCCAGTCGGAAATTCTCTACCTCGCACACCAGCTCGGGCTCCTTCCCTGCAAGAGAGGTGACATTCCATGTCCCTAGAGCTAGCTTCTGAAGCCGAGGATCGGACCGCCAGGGTCCCTGCCTTTGGCTGCCGCCCAGCTCACACTGCACCGGACCCCTTTGGCCCCTCCCAAGGGTGGTGAGCCCATGAGAAGGGGGACCCACGTTGTCTCTTCGGGCTAAGCCCGGCCGAGCCCCATGGTTGTCGGCCCGGCTACCAGGCGCTCGCCAACGAGCCCCACCTCCAGGCCTGGCTCCAGAGGGAGGCCCCGGTGACCCGCGTCCGGGCAAAGGAAACTGAAGTCCATTTGTTTTATTCTTCATAAAGGGTCTTGTGAGTCGTGTTTTGTCTGGTCCCTCACCTAGGTCCTGTTTGCCATGGGTGACCCTGCCAGAGGCATAAAGCCCCAGACAACTTAGATTCTAGGATCATTGGGACACACAAAGCCCTCCACCACGATAAGGTGACGGCTCACGGAGGGGATCTTTCAGAATGAGGATTTGTAATCCAGATGGAAACTTAGTTGTTTTTTTTTGGGGGGGGGGGGGTGTCAACTGTTGTCTCCCATGTGTGTCACACATTTTTCCCATCTGTGCACAAGCATCACTTTCAACTACTGTGAACCACTGAGGCAGGTCAAGAAAGACATCAAGAACAAACGCAGGGGTCATCGGTCAGGAGTCATCTTGCATCATGACAACGCAAAGCCTCACACAGCAGCCCAAATGGTGCAGACCATCAATGAGCTGGGCTGGGAACTGCTCCCTCATTCCACTGCCAGTACAGACCTTGCCCCTTCAGACTTTCACTTGTTTGCTTAAAAGCATTCACGAGAGGCATGAAGTTTGAAATTGACGATGAAGTCAAAAGTGTTGCGAGGGACTGGATGAGACATCAGTCCAAAGATTTTGACACTGAGGGAATATGGAAGTTTGGGAAAAATGTGTGACAGTGCTGGGAGACTATGTTGATTTTTTTTTCTTTTTTTTAAGTACCGGTAAGCTTCTGTCCTCGAAGTGATTAAACAAAAAAAAATCCAAACCAATTCTTTTACATAAAGTCCTTTTAACAGTTTTTCTCCCCAACTCTGAGTCCTTCGGCAATGTTATTTTTGTGCTACCAAACCAGCCCGATCACCCTTGCCCCATTTATTATATTATCCACGAGTATTTAAAAGTATCTAAGTGAGATTAAAAATAAATAATAACTTACTCATTTCCATGTATTCTGGGTTAAGACCAACAAAAGGACAGAGGAAATGGTCCCTCTCGTGTTGCGGCAAGGTTTTGATCAGCTCTTCTTGTTGCTTTGAGTCCATCTCAGAGTTTTTCTTGTGTAGCATTTTTTTCAGCTTGCTGCAGAAAAATGAAGAAAATGAAAGTACAGTTGTCCTCTGCGATATTGCAGTTTACCATTCAGAATCATGCTACATCACAGACTTTTCATGGGAAGTTCAAGGAGTCACTGCGTCTATTAAAAAATAAGTACATGCATCAAAACACCAGCACCAAGTTATTTGAAACTTTGTCTGTGTCACCACCCATCAATGCGGAGACGGTTGAGGTAATACTGAATACATTCATCTGGAAAATCTCACATGTGCTGCAATCTGTTGCTCCTATTTCAATTTTAGGCACTACCAGGATAATGACTTTGAAATCAAAATGCGAGCAGAGCGTGAGTTGAGGAAAACTACAAACGCAATTCCAATGAAGTTGGGACGTTGTGTTAAACATAAGGAAAAGGGAATACAAGGATTTGTTAATCATGTTCAAACTGTAAGTGAATCCAAAATATGTTTAATTTTCAAACAGATAAACTTAAAAGAATGAGTCGTTCAAAAGCAAAAATGGGACCTCTGTGTAAATCGTCAACACAGTTTGAGGACAATGTTCGTCCATGTGAAATTGCAAAGAATTCAGGAATTGTATCATTTGGTGATCATTAGGTGGCGCGATATGTATTTCAGAATATTATCGTATAAATGTCTTCACAACATAATTTATATACATGTCAAGTTTGGAATTTTTTGGGAACATTTGCCAGGGAGTTAAGCATTTCCTTCTTTGTAGCCACAGGAATATTAAAGAAACATTTTGATGAAAAAAAACATTTCTGGTATAGTTGAAGTTTGAAGTCAATCGGATGCATATTCTCAGACAAGGGTGGAAATGAATGACCTCTGTAATTGAGCAAAAGTGTGCCAAAATCAGAGTTTCAAAATTTTCGCTCACTTCCCGTTCATTTTAGAGGACAGCTGCAATGGACTTTTTTGTTTGTCTCGGCATGCTTAGTTTTTTAATTTTTCCATTCATATATCGTTTTGTTTTCATCGTTAATGACGACTTTAAAACGTCAACATTTTTTACCAGGGCCGATGAGTGTGCAGTTTGGTGAGATTTTGTGCATGTTTAGGTCCCCAAAACGGTGATGAATTTTGGTTAAAAAAATAACACCAATATAAATAATAATTTCGACAAAAACAATCATGATTTGGAGCGGTCACCGCTCAGGCCCTAATTATAGCTGACAGCAGCTATAGAGGGCCATTGCAGTCAGAGCAACGTTGGTGTAGTGCCAAGTGGAGATACTGGCACATCGAAATTGGAATTTAAAAAATTAAGTACACTATCATGATGATGATGATGATGAAGTACACTAAAAGCTATTTAAAAGAATATGACCTCGATAAATGGCCAACATTTGAGGCAAAATCTGAAAGGGAAATAAAAAACGTCCATCTTCCTTTTGAGTTACAAATAGGGCTTCTGAGACTTTTTTTTAAGTCTCAGAAGCTCTTGGGCTATTGCATCTGCCTCCAACATTGGTGGATCTTGTTGATATGTACAACCGGAGCTGTTTCGTTTAAAAAAAAAAAAGTAAATTGTATGTGGCGCAACTAAGCCATTTATTTTAAACCACACAGTAAACTCATAAAATATTGATTTTTCTGTCAAGCATGACGTGTTGAAAGTTTCATACATTTTTAAGAATGTGAAGACCATCAAATCAGTGTTATATTTCTTGAGTTAGTTAAGATAAGAAAACCTTTATTGTCTCACAATGGAGAAATTCGCAATCTACAGCAGCAAAATTTGGAAGGAAGAAAGTAGAAAAAACAAGGAAAAAAACTAAGTATTGGCATGCACAAATACTTAGGTTGCGAAACAGCGCATCACCACGGCAACAGCGTTCAACAAAATAAAAGGTCTTGCTTTTATTTTTAATTTTGAAGCATCCACAGTTTCAAGACAAGTACATAAAATCTTGAGGATGAGTTCTTTAAAAAGTGACCGATATAAAAGTCCAAAAATTGGACCAAATTTGAAAGAAAAGTCAAAATGCCGGACTTCCTGATAGACTTAGGATATGGCTGCTGGAGACTATTTTCTTAGATCTTGGGCTATCGCATATCCAACGTTTTGCAGATCTTAAAATATACTGTACAGTCGGGGCTGCTTTGTTGAAAATATGGAGGGGGCGCCACTGAGGCCATAAAAAAATCTCACAATACAAAATATTGATGATTTTGCTCGGCCTGATTTATGTGCAAAGTTTCTTGAGATTTTGTGCTTCTTTAATTCCTCAAATATAGTGTTGTTTTATTGGCAGAGTGCATGATCGTGACAACAGCGTTTCACGAAAAATCACCAACTCCTTGTTTCAATATCATGGAACTTGAAACACACTTCCCAGCAAATATGAGGTAGACCCGCGGGTTAACCCGCGAGGAACAAAAACATCTGCCGCAAGGCGGCATTAAAACTCAGAGGAATTGTAGAGGTGTTCACGCCTGGGCTATTATCAGTTGTGTGAAATTTTTAAAAAATCTAAATTTAGGCTGCTTCATCTCTTATACACGTCCACTCTCTCGTCCATAAATCATGATACATGATCGAGTATTATTCTATATGACATCCAATATTAACCTGGTCTCATGTACCAGGATGGGATTAAGGTAATATAGTTGATCTTGCAAGAAATTTGTCTCGTTCTGTGTACAAAATAAATGATTTGAACAGTCTAACTCTAAATGTTCTAACTTTTGGTGAAAAAGAAGATAGAGAAGGCCACTTTGGTTTCCACGCGACGACCATGTTTTAAAATAAGTCCAAACAAATGAAAGATTTTCACTTACGGTATGCCAATCTCAAACAGGTTGTTTTGGATTAATTGCTTCCCAAGCATGGTGATACATAACTGGATGCATAATTCCATAAGGCAGCCTGCATGGGCACACTGGAAAAAACAGGACATGAAGACACTTGACTCGCCATGCGAAGTGCTACAGGTGTGTGGAGCCAAATATTATTTGAATGTATTATTTTTTAATCGAATCTGTCATGTTTTGGCTTTGTCTTTGTTTCGTTTTTGTGCACCAGCTGGAGTGGAGTGCGGGCCTCTTCAGCGCTGCACCTGTGTCTGGTTCCCAATAATGTCTGAGTTTAAGTATTTAAGAATTGTTAAAATGGCTCATCGCTGTCGGATTAATGACCTCGCTTGCTGTTATGATCAAGAGATATTTTCCAGACGTCCTGTTCACGTTCATAGGGCTCCTGTTTTGATAGATTCTTGTTTTGTCAGTATTTTGGTTTTGTCGTTAACCTTATCTGATTAAAGTTTCGCGTATTTGGACGTTTGTCGTTTCGCTTTGTATATTTTCAAAATTCAAATTGACCTTGCCTTTTGCAATCTAATATCTAAGATTATGACTGGGTTCGTTGCTTAGAGCTTCGATTAAAATCTATGAAGGATACAATTTACAATTTAAATAAAAAAGACCATGGTTACCTCTTCCATTCTGTATGATCCTACAACATACAGGTAGTTTCCTGGCCGCCCAACAAGCCTATGGAACAAACACATGTTTTACACACACACACACATGCACGCACACACGCACGCACGCACACACACACACACACACACACACACATAGAGTCAGACGTATTTGCCCTCTTCTGAAATTATTACTGGTAGTGTTTTGCATTCTACCCAACTTCAAAATCATCAATCAAATGAAAATATCAGGAAAAAAAATAAGACGGAATTGAAATGGTGATTTTTTTATTTAGAAAACAAAAAAAATTGTGAAAGCTACATGACCCCAGTGGGCGGCCCGGTAGTCCAGTGGTTAGCACGTCGGCTTCACAGTGCAGAGGTACCGGGTTCGATTCCAGCTCCATCCTCTCTGTGTGGAGTTTGCATGTTCTACCCGGGCCTGCGTGGGTTTTCCCCGGGTGCTCCGGTTTCCTCCCACATTCCAAAAACATATGGCATGGCAGGCTGATTGGACGCTCTAAATTGTCCCTAGGCGTGAATGTGAGCGTGGATGGTTGTTCGTCTCTGTGTGCCCTGCGATTGGCTGGCAACTGATCCAGGCTGTCCCCCGCCTACTGCTCGAAGACGGCTGGGATAGGCTCAAGCACCCCATGCGACCCTAGTGAGGATTAAGCGGTTCAGAAAATGGATGGATGGATGGATGGATACATGACCCCATGTGAAAAAGTACATTACGGTACTTGCCCCCTAAACCTAATAAGTGGTTGGGCCACTCCTCACAGCAATAACAGAAATCTGTTTTTTTTCGACAGTAAAGGAGGATTTTTGAACAAGAAAATCTTTTAGAAGTTTATACTACAGCATTTCATTCATTCAGATACAAGTCTGGACTTTGACTTTTTTTTTTGTAAAGACAAGATGTGCCTTTATGTTATTTTTGCTCAGCAGTGGTTTGAGAAGGTTCTGGCTGCACTTCTTGCTTCTCAGGCCCATATTCCCAGGTCTCTGCAGGTGTCAAAACTCCACCGACAGCCCAAAAATGCAGTCATTTTTTTGCACAGTTGAAGTACAAGTCACATCTATCCATCCATTTTCAACACCGCTTATCCTGAACACGGTCGCAGGGAGTTGGTGGAGCCTATCCCACCTGATTTCGGGAGGAAGGCAAACTATATACACCCTGAACTGGTCGCAGTCAGTCGCAGGTCACATGTACCATGATGCTATGCTTAAACTGTATATATCATTCATTCATCATTCATCTTCCGAGCCGCTTGATCCTCACTAGGGTCGCGGGGGGTGCTGGAGCCTATCCCAGCTGTCTTCGGGCAGTAGGCGGGGGACACCCTGAATCGGTTGCCAGCCAATCGCAGGGCACACAGAAGCGAACAACCATTCGCACTCACACTCACACCTAGGGACAATTTAGAGTGATCAATCAGCCTGCCACGCATGTTTTTGGAATGTGGGAGGAAACCAGAGCACCCGGAGAAAACCCACGCAGGCCCGAGGAGAACATGCAAACTCCACACAGGGAGGCCGGAGCTGGAATCGAACCCGGTACCTCTGCACTGTGAAGCCGACGTGCTAACCACTTGGCTACCGGGCCGCCCCACTGTATATATCGGATTTCCAAAATGTTAAACTACTTCCATCCATCCATCCATCCATCATCTACCGCTTATCCGGGGCCGGGTCGCGGGGGCAACACCTTTAGCAGGGAAGCCCAGACTTCCCTCTCCCTAGCTACTTCTTCCAGCTCTCCCCGGGGGATCCCGAGTCGTTCCCAGGCAAGCTGGGTCACATAGTCTCTCCAGCGTGTCCTGGGTCTTCCTCGGGGTCTCCTCCCGGTGGGACATGACCGGAACACCTCACCGGGGAGGCGCTCAGGAGGCATCCGAATCAGATGCCCAAGCCACCTCATCTGGCTCCTCTCGATGTGGAGGAGAAGCGGCTCGACTCTGAGCCCCTCCCGGATGACTGAGCTTCTCACCTTATCTCTAAGGGAGAGCCCGGACACCCTGCGGAGAGAACTCATTTCAGCAGCTTGTATCCGGGATCTCGTTCTTTCGGTCACGACCCATAGCTCGTGACCATAGGTGAGGGTTGGGACGTAGATCGACCGGTAAATTGAGAGCTTCGCCCTTTGGCTCAGCTCCTTCTTCACCACGACAGACCGATACAACGTCCGCATCACAGCAGACGCTGCACCGACCCGCCTGTCGATCTCCCGCTCCCTCCTACCCCCACTCGTGAACAAGACCCCAAGATACTTGAACTCCTCCACTTGGGGTAAGATCTCCTCCCGACCCGGAGGGGGCACTCCACCCTTTTCCGACTGAGGACCATGGTTTCAGATTTGGAGGTGCTGATTTTCATCCCAACCGCTTCACACTCGGCTGCGAAACGCTCCAGTGAGAGTTGGAGAGCCCCGTTTGAAGGAGCCAACAGCACCACATCATCTGCAAAAAGCAGGGATGTAATACTGAGGCCCCCAAAACGGACCCCCTCAACGCTTCGGCTGCGCCTAGAAATTCTGTCCATAAAGGTTATGAACAGAATCGGCGACAAAGGGCAGCCTTGGCGGAGTCCTACCCCCACTGGAAACGATTCCGACTTACTGCCGGCAATGCAAACAAAACTCTGACATCGGTGGTATAGTGACCGAACAGCCCGTATCAGGGGGTTCGGTACCCCATACCCACGAAGCACCCGCCATAGAACTCCCCGAGGGACACGGTCAAACGCCTTCTCCAAGTCCACAAAACACATGCAGACTGGTTGGGCGAATTCCCACATACCCTCAAGGACCCTGCTAAGGGTGTAGAGCTGGTCCACTGTTCCACGGCCGGGACGAAAACCACACTGCTCCTCCTCAATCTGAGGCTCGACTTCCTGACGGACCCTATTCTCCAGCACCCCTGAATAGACCTTACCAGGGAGGCTGAGGAGTGTGATCCCTCTGTAGTTGGAACACACCCTCCGGTCCCCCTTTTTAAAAAGAGGGACTACCACCCCGGTCTGCCAATCCAGAGGCACTCTCCCTGTTGACCACGCGATGTTGCAGAGGCGTGTCAACCAGGACAGCCCCACAACATCCAGAGCCTTGAGGAACTCCGGGCGGATCTCATCCACCCCTGGGGCCTTGCCACCGAGGAGCTTTTTAACAACATCGGTGACTTCAACCACAGAGATAGGAGAGCCCACCTCAGAGTCCCCAGGCTCTGCTTCCTCCAAGGAAGGCGTGTTGGTGGAGTTGAGGAGGTCTTCGAAGTACCCTGCCCACCGGTTCACAACGTCCCGAGTCGAAGTCAGCAGCGCCCCATCCCCACTGTACACAGTGTTAGTGGTGCACTGCTTCCCCCTCCTGAGACGTCGGATGGTGGACCAGAATTTCCTCGAAGCCGTCCGGAAGTCGGCTTCCATGGCCTCACCGAACTCTTCCCATGCTCGGGTTTTTGCCTCGGCGACCACCGAAGCCGCGGTCCGCTTGGCCAGTCGATTCCCGTCAGCTGCCTCTGGGGTCCCACAGGCCATAAAGGCTCGATAGGACTCCTTCTTCAGCTTGACGGCATCCCTTACTGCTGGTGTCCACCAGCGAGTACGGGGATTGCCGCCACGACAGGCACCAACCACCTTACGGCCACAACTCAGATTGGCCGCCTCAACAATAGAGGCACGGAACATGGTCCACTCGGGCTCAATGTCCCCCGCCTCCCCCGGAACATGGGAAAAGCTCTGTCGGAGGTGGGAGTTGAAACTCCTTCTGACAGGGGATTCCGCCAGACGCTCCCAACAAACCCTCACTATACGTTTGGGTCTGCCACGACGGACCGGCATCTTCCCCCACCATCGGAGCCTACTCACCACCAGGTGGTGATCAGTTGACAGCTCCGCCCCTCTCTTCACACGAGTGTCCAGAACATGCGGCCGCAAATCCGATGATACAACTACAAAGTCGATCATCGAACTGCGGCCTAGGGTGTCCTGGTGCCAAGTGCACATATGGACACCCTTATGTTTGAACAAGGTGTTCGTTATGGACAATCCGTGACGAGCACAGAAGTCCAATAACAAAACACCACTCGGGTTTTGATCGGGGGGGCCGTTCCTCCCAATCCCGCCCCTCCAGGTATCACTGTCATTGCCCACGTGAGCATTGAAGTCCCCCAGCAGAACAATGGAGTCCCCAGCAGGAGTACTCTCCAGCACACCCTCCAAGGACTCCAAAAAGGGTGGGTATGCTGAGCTGCTGTTTGGTGCATATGCACAAACAACAGTCAGGACCCGTCCACCCACCCGAAGGCGGAGGGAGGCAACCCTCTCGTCTACCGGTGTGAACCCCAATGTACAGGCACTGAGCCTGGGGGCAATGAGTATGCCCACACATGCTCTGCGCCTCTCACCGTGAGCAACTCCAGAGTGGAAGAGAGTCCAACCCCTCTCGAGAGAACTGGTACCAGAACCCAGGCTGTGTGTGGAGGCAAGTCCGACTATATCCAGTCGGAAATTCTCTGCTTCACATACCAGCTCGGGCTCCTTCCCTGCCAGAGAGGTGACATTCCATGTCCCAAGAGCTAGCTTCTGCAGCCGAGGATCGGACCGCCAGGGTCCCCGCCTTTGGCTGCCGCCCAGCTCACATTGCACCCGACCCCTTTGGCCCCTCTCATGGGTGGTGAGCCCATGGGAAGGGGGATCCACGTTGCCTCTTCGGGCTGTGCCCGGCCGGGCCCCATGGGTGTAAGCCCGGCCACTAGGCGCCTGCCAACGAGCCCCACCTCCAGGCCTGGCTCCAGAGGGGGGCCCCGGTGACCCGCGTCCGGGCAAGGGAAACTGAGATCCATTAATTTTACTCATCATAAGGGGTCTTTTGAGCCGTGCTTTGTCTGGCCCCTCACCTAGAACCTGTTTGCCATGGGTGACCCTGCCAGGGGCATAAAGCCCCAGACAACTTAGCTTCTAGGATCATTGGGACACACAAACCCCTCCACCACGGTAAGGTGACGACTCACGGAGGGGATGTTAAACTACTTGAATAACAAAAAGACATACATTTTTGTTAATATGCTGAACCTGGAAATGGAAAGCAATTTCATTTTGCAACCAGACATGAAAAGCAATTTTATTTTAAAAATATTCAATGTATTTCCGGCTTGATGGTGGAGGTTTGAGGTCTACTGAGATGTGAGGAAGAGTGGTCTGAGAGGTGGGCTCTGCAATCAGACTCTCGAGGAGATTTTCATCATGGAACTCTGCCATGGATGTCATTTTCATTCAATCTCACGATCTCACAATCACACCAAGGGACAATTTCGACTGTGATCATCATCAGTGATCCTGGAGACTCTGGGCTATAAGAGCAACCATGGAAGCCATGAGATACGTTACCCACCATGGAAAAGACGGTTGGAGGCTAAGATCAAGGCGGCCCGGAAAGATGTGAGTCAATTAACGGAGGCCCAGAGAGGTGTGATGAAAAGGCCGATACCCGAGAGGTACATCCAGATGACCATACCTGAAGCACTCGAAACTGCCAAACAAAGGCTCCAAGCCTTGTCCAGTCGCCTAAAGCGGTACACGAAAGAAAATGAGGCCAGACGAATAAACAGGCTGTTCGCAATACAACCTGCGAAAGTGTACGCTCAGTGGCAGGGTCCTAACAACAGAGCTGACCCACCAAGACTGGAAACTGAAAGGTACTGGAAAGGCATATGGGGGAAGGAGGTTGCACATAACAGCAGTGCACAATGGCTGGTGACCCTGAGAGAGGAGCACAGCAACCTCCCTGAACAGAACCCGGTTACCATAACAGTGGCAGACATACAGGAAAGAGTCTCAGATATGAAGAACTGGACAGCACCAGGCCCGGACATGGTCCACACCTACTGGCTAAAGAAACTCACAGCACTCCATGAGCGCCTAGCAGTACAAATGAACCAGCTGCTGAGGGATGGGACTCACCCAGAATGGCTAACCGAAGGGCGAACCATCCTGATCATGAAGGATCCCTCAAAGGGTGCAGCCCCATCCAACTATCGGCCAATAACCTGTCTCTCCACAACATGGAAGCTCATGTCAGGCATCATTGCGGCTAAGATAAGTGGACACATGGATCAATACATGAACGAAGCACAGAAGGGCATTGGTAGAGATACCAGAGGAGCCAAACATCAGCTCCTGGTTGACAGAACAGTCACCCAAGACTGCAGGTCCCGACGTACCAACCTGTGCACAGCTTGGATTGATTACAGGAAAGCCTATGACTCGATGCCACATACATGGATCACTGAATGCTTGGAGTTGTATAAGGTGAACAGGACCCTAAGAGCCTTCGTTGCGAACTCGATGAGGATGTGGAAAACCACACTTGAAGCCAATGGCAAGCCACTTACCCAAGTGTCCATCAAATGTGGCATATACCAAGGTGATGCACTATCCCCACTGCTGTTCTGCATAGGACTGAACCCCCTAAGCCAAGTAATCACCAAGACAGGCTATGGATACCGCCTCAGAAATGGAGCTACAATCAGTCACCTCCTCTACATGGATGACATAAAGCTGTATGCTAAGAGCGAATCGGACATAGATTCCCTGATCCACACAACCAGGATCTACAGCAGCGACATCGGGATGTCATTCGGGCTTGAGAAATGTAGTCGGATGGTGACTAAGAGAGGAAAGGTAGTCCGCACTGAAGGGGTCTCACTCCCTGAAGGAACAATAGCAGACATTGAGGACAGCTACAAGTACCTTGGTATACCACAAGCCAATGGCAACCTCGAACTGGCAACAAGGAAAGCGGCTACGGCCAAATACCTCCAGCGAGTGAGGCAAGTCCTAAGAAGCCAGCTCAATGGCAAGAATAAGACCCGGGCAATAAACAGCTATGCCCTGCCAGTGATCAGATACCCTGCAGGAATAATAAGGTGGCCAAAGGAAGAGATTCAGACCACGGATGTTAAGACTCGAAAGCTCCTAACCATGCATGGAGGGTTCCATCCCAAATCCAGCACCCTGAGACTGTACGCAAGCCGAAAGGATGGAGGCCGGGGACTAGTGAGTGTGAGAGCCACTGTCCAGGATGAAACATCCAAGCTCCATGAATACATCAAGGAGAAGGCTCCAACGGATGACGTACTCAGAGAATGTCTCAGACAATGGGGAACAGAAGATGAGGTGCTGGAAGAGGGACCATCATGGGAGGACAAGCCCCTACACGGGATGTACCACCGGACCATAACTGAAGTGGCTGATCTCAAGAAGTCCTATCAGTGGCTAGAGAGGGCTGGCCTGAAGGACAGCACAGAGGCACTCATCCTGGCTGCTCAGGAGCAGGCCTTGAGCACCAGAGCCATCGAGGCCCAGATATACCACACCAGACAAGACCCAAGGTGTAGGTTGTGCAAAGAGGCACCTGAGACGATCCAACACATAACTGCAGGGTGTAAGATGCTGGCAGGGAAAGCCTACATGGAACGCCATAACCAGGTGGCTGGCATAGTCTACCGAAACATCTGTGCGGAGTATGGACTGGAAACCCCAAGGTCAAAATGGGAAACACCTCCGACGGTGGTGGAGAATGACAGAGCGAAGATCCTGTGGGACTTCCAGATCCAGACTGACAAGATGGTAATGGCGAACCAACCAGATATCGTGATCATAGATAAAGGGCAGAGGAAAGCCGTTGTAGTGGATGTAGCGGTCCCAAGTGATGGAAACATCAGGAAGAAGGAACATGAGAAACTCGAGAAATACCAAGGGCTCAGAGAGGAGCTGGAGAGAGCCTGGAAGGTAAAGGTGACAGTCGTGCCTGTGGTGGTCGGAGCACTCGGGGCAGTGACCCCCAAACTAGATGAGTGGTTGCAACAGATCCCGGGAACAACATCGGACATCTCAGTCCAGAAATGTGCAGTGCTGGGAACAGCAAGGATACTGCGCAGAACCCTCAAGCTTCCTGGCCTCTGGTAGAGGACCCGAGCTGAATGAGGGACGGACACCACCCGAGGGGTGAGATGAGGATTTTTTTTTTTATATATTGTTTTGAATGAACTTGCGAATGCAATGTCAACGTTTGTTTGTATCTACGAATGTTCATAAGTTGAACGTTTGTGAGTTGAGGACTACCATTATACAATACCACCATTTAAATACAGTTAAATGAGAACCCAAAAACGCAAGTCGATGGAAAAATGATACAATGGGAATGCTTAAAATGTATACATACAGAGTATGTATGTATATATTTCATGTATGTACAGGTATGTATGTATGTACTACATACATACATCAGCCGCTCTTCAAAGCTTTTATCTGTATGCATTACATACATACATACAGTACATACATACAAACATACATGCATACAGGAATATTATTATTGTTATTGTTATTACTATTTTAAAGCTACACAATTTGCCTTATGAAAAGAGCCAATGCAAATAATGAAATAAAAGATGTGATCAATGGTCATTCATTCGTGCAGCAATGTAAACCTTGTGTGTGATTCCTTACCTCCCCCTAAAAAAAGCCAAATAAACAATAGGCGTGAAGGCATTGACAAACTTCAAAACAAACGTCTTGAAGATCAGCCGCTCTTCAAAGCTTTTATCTGTTTTTGGAACCTCTGCAAAAGATTAGGGAAAAAAATTACTAAATTGTTGTTGAATATTACAATGAATCAAATATGGCTCTTCCAATGAGAATTATCCATGACAGACACAATAACTTGAGAGCCTAACATTATGTGTTTTGTCCAATCATCCCATCCATCCATCCATCCATCCATCCATCCATCCATCCATCAATCTTCTACCACTTATCCGGGGCCGGGTCGCGGGGGCAGCAGTTTTAGCAGGGAAGCCCAGACTTCCCTCTCCCAAGCTATCTTTCTCTCCATCCTGCCCTCACTCGTGAACAAGACCCCAAGATACTTAAACTCCTCCATTTGGGGCAAGATCTCCTCCCCAACCCGCAGGGGGCACTCCACCCTTTTCCGACTGAGGACCATGGTTTCAGATTTGAAGGTGCTGATTTTCATCCTAACCGCTTCACACTCGGCTGCGAAACGCTCCAGTGAGAGTAGGAGAGCCCCGTTTGAAGAGGCCAACAGTACCACATAATATGCAAAAAGCAGAGATGCAATACTGAGGCCACCAAAACGGACCCCTCAACGCTTCGGCTGCGCCTAGAAATTCTGTCCATAAAGGTTACGAACAGAATCAACGACAAAGGGCAGCCTTGGTGGAGTCCTAACTTCACTAGAAACGATTCCGACTTACTGCCGGCAATGCGAACCAAACTTTATGGTGGTATAGTGACCAAACAGCCCGTATCAGGGGGTTCGGTACCCCATACTCACGAAGCACCCCCCACAGAACTCCCCGAGGGACACGCTCAAATGCCTTCTCCAAGTCCATAATACACATGTAGACTGGTTGGGCGAATTCCCACATACCCTCTAGGACCCAGCTACGGGTGTAGAGCTGGTCCACTGTTCCACGGCCGGGACTAGTGGAGTTGAGGAGGTCTTCGAAGTACTCCGCCCACCGGCTCACACACTGTACACAGTATTAGTGGTGTACTGTTTCGGATGGTGGATCAAAATTTCTTCGAAGCCGTCCGGAAGTCAGCTTGCATGGCCTCACCGAACTCTTCCCACGCCCGAGTTTTTCCTCGGCGACCACCGAAGCTGCATTCCGGTTGGTCAGTCGACACCCATCAGCTGCCTCTGGGGTCCCACAGGCCAAAAAGGCCTGATAGGACTCCTTCTTCAGATTGACGGCATCCCTTACTGCTGGTATCCACCAGCGAGTACGGGGGTTGCCGCCACGACAGGCACCAACTGCCTTACGGCCACAACTCAAATTGGCCGCTTCAACAATAGAGGCATGGAACATGGTCCACTCGTACTCAATGTCCCCCACCTCCCCCAGGACATGGGAAAAGCTCTGTCGGAGGTGGGAGTTGAAACTCCTTCTGACAGGGAATTCTGCCAGACGCTCCCAACAAACCCTCACAATACGTTTGGGTCTGCCAGGTCGGACTGGCATCTTCGGAGTCTTCTCACCAAAAGGTAGTGATCAGTTGACAGCTCCACTCCTCTCTTCACCCGAGTGTCCAAAACATGCTCCCGCAAATCCGATGATACAACCACAAACAAAGTCAATCATTGAACTGCGGCCAAGCGTGTCCTGGTGCCAAGTGCACATATGGACAGCCTTATGTTTGAACAAGGTGTTTGTTCTGGACAATCCGTGACGAGCACAGAAGTCCAATAACGAAACACCGCTCGAGTTCTAATCGGGGGGGGGGGGGTATTCCTCCCAATCACGCCCCTCCAGGTCTCACTGTCGTTGCCCATGTGAGCATTGACGTCCCCCAGCAGAACAAGGGAATCCCTAGCAGGATTCCTCTCCAGCACACCCTCCAAGGACTCCAAAAAGGGTGGATACGCTGAACTGCTGTTGGGTGTGTACGCACAAACAACAGTCAGGACTCGTCCCCCCACCCGAAGGCGGAGGGAGGCAACCCTCTCGTCTACCGGTGTGAACCCCAATCTACAGGCACTGAGCCGGGGGGCAATGTGTATGCCCACACCAGCTGTGCGCCTCTCACCGTGGGCAACTCCAGAGTGGAAGAGAGTCCAACCCCTCTCGAGAGAACTGGTATCAGAACCCAGGCTATGTGTGGAGGTAAGTCCGTCTATATCCAGTCAGAACTTTTCTACTTCACCCACCAGCTCGGGCTCCTTCCCTGCAAGAGAGGTGACATTCCATGTCCCTAGAGCTAGCTTTTGCAGCCAAGAATTGGACCGCCAGGGTCCCCGTCTTTGGCTGCCACCCAGCTCACAATGCACCTGACCCCTTTGGCCCCTCCCATGAGTGGTGAGCCCATGAGAAGCCAATCATCCCTCGTGAGTTCATATTTTTCTTACCAAGTACAGTGAGCCAGCGTGCAACAGTGCCATAGACTTCATCTAAGATGATGATGATGATGACGTTGATGATGGCAGCTGTTGTTTTGACGGTGGCTCGTACGTTTCCCCGTGCTGCAGGGTAGCTGCTCACATGTAAAGCTGTCTTAATGGTAATCCGGTAGAGAACAACCCCAAAGACAATGGCAAATGTCACCGAGATCTGGAAGTAAAACGAAAGAGAACAATGTGATCTCTAACGACAGAAACCATCCATCCATCAATTTTCCGATCCGCTTGATCCTCACAAGGGTCACGAGGGGGTGCTGGAGCCTATCCCAGCTGTTTCTGGGCAGTAGTTGGACACGGGTTGCCAGCCAATTGCAGGGCCAACAGAAACCGGTGAATGATTAATCTCCTGCATCACTGATTTTCTGACAAATTGATTTTTTTTTTTATACGTTAACATCTTGAAGGAGACTTATTATGCACTTGTTTCACCATTTTCAACAATTCACAATTGAACAAGCTCACTGTTGTCTGTTAATAATGTGAGAGCTCACAAAAACATGACTTTTGAGACCAATGAAAGGGCTATAATCTGTTCACATTCAGCCAAATGCAACAGACAACTGTTAATAGTGGTTTGTAAGTATGTTTCTCAATATTTATTGGCATACACTGTAGTTTATCCTCTGCTAGTTTGTCCACTGAAGTCCATCCAAAAGTATAAACTCACAATAGGACATTGCAAGAGAACAGTAGAGGTCAGCTCAACACACTGAGCCATTTTTAACTACTCCACAGTTTGTGTTTGAAATTGCTGTATTTCAAGGGCCGCGGGGCTGTGCTCGAGCCTATTCCAGCTGCCTTCAGGCAGTAGGCGGGAGATGACCTGAATTGGTTGCCAGCCAATCGCAGGGCACATTTAGATGAACAACAATTACACACACTCACACTCATACCTATGGACAATTTCGAGTGTTCAATCAGCCTGCCATGCATGTTTTTTTTTTTAATGTGGGAGGAAACCGGAGTACCCGGAGAAAACCCACGCGGGCCCGGGAAGAACATGCAAACGACACACAGAAAGCCGCAATTGAACACTGCACCATTGCGTTGAGAGATGGACTGGCGAATTGATGAGAGACGGACTCGTGCATACTGAGATACTGGCTAACCGGTGAAATTTACTGACAGAACCGAAGACGCAAGTGCAGTTAAGATAACATGACTGACTGACTGATGGTTCAGTTTAAAATAATGACGGACAGACAATGACGGACGGGTGCCCAGGCCAGTGACATCTGATGGGCCGGCAACATTTTGGAAATTGCCCCTTCTGCATTCTTGACTTTTATTTTGACTTCCTAAAAATTGCAAACACGACAAACGGGCCAGGTTTGACCTGTGGCGCCTAAATTTCTCAGATTTGCTGTTCGTCTTCAAGTTCATCCATAAGATCATTGGGAAATGAGCAAATGAGCACCAAACAGCAACCTCTGGTGCTCATTTGAGAACCACGCTAAATGATTTCCCTGCTTTATTTTATTTTTTAATTTTTTATTTTTTTTTTGTGAAAATGAGACTGATTACTGTGCAGTGTATATTAACACAAAAAATATATTACTAACATGTACAAAGACACACAAATGGTTGTTTGTTTTTTTTCTTCTTGACACTCCTCGGATCTACTTGGGACCTGTCTTAGATCTACCGGTAGATCAGGATCTACCTAATGGGCACTCCTGCTTTACCTAGACCGGGGATCGGCAACAATCTTTAGCGCTATCGAGTGGCTCCCTGGAGCATTTTAAAATGTTTGAAAATTGCAAACGATGGGGGAGTGAAAATATATTTTTTGTTAAATATGGTTTCTGTAGGAGGACAAACATTCTTAACATTTTCCAATGATTTAAAAATATGTCGAATAAATATTACATTTCAAAATTTCTGTCAACGAAGATTTGCATCATAGCCTGCGACACACGTTTCTATTAGCAGAGCGGGATGCTAGGCAGGTGACTGTTATAAGAAGGAACGGCGTTTCCTGTCCAATTCACAGAGGGAACTTGCAAAGAATGACAATCAAAAGAACCGAGAGAAGCATTTTAAAATGGTACACGTCAGCTATGAAAGTTCACACGCTGCAAAAGTGCGTCCTGTGCCTCGTTCATCTTAGCCGCTGTTATGGCTGTTGCTCATTATGGCATGCGTGTGTAAGTGGGTGCGTATGCGTGCGTGTGCAATTGGGGCAGGCTGGTTGATCGAAAAATAGAGCTTTGGTCAAAAAAGGTTGGGCCCCCCCCCCCCTGCTCTGCAATATACACTGCAAGGGGAAAAAAAACATTTAATCAGGAAGGCTCATTGTGTATTTGTAGCTAAGTTAGTCATTTTGATAGTAGGCTAATATAACTAATATAGACACATACAGAGTGGGTTGCCTTCTTTCGGAGGCATTTAATTTGTTGCGACTCCAGACACATTTGTTTTTTGTTTTTTTGATCCAATATGGCTCTTTCAACATTTGGTGTTGCTGACCCCTGACCGAGACCAACGATAATTGGGAGATGCACAAAACAGCCTGAGACCTACAAATAAAGTATATTGGAGCCTCATCCGACAACTAACAGGTAGTAGGCCATTTTAAATTTTCTTTCAAATTTGTCCCCAGTTTTGGGCTTTTAAAGAGGCAAGGCAAGGCAGTTTTATTGATAAATCACATTTCATACACAAGGCAACTCAATGTGCTTCACACAAGCAAAGGCACACCACCTACAAGCATTGACAAACATAGTACCTAGACCTGCAATATTTGGGAGATGCATAAAACAATCTGAGACCGACAAAAAAAGTATCGTGGAGCCATATCCGACACTGGACAGGAAGTCAGCCATTTTCTTTCAAATTTGAACCAATTTTTGGCCTTTTATAGAGGCAAGGCAAGGCAATTTTGTTAATGTGATACATTTCATACACAAGGCAACTCAATGTCCTTCACACAAGCAAAGACCTACAAGCATTTACAAAACAACAGTTAACAACATTCATTCATTCATCTTCCGAGCCGCTTGATCCTCACTAGGGTCGCGGGGGGTGCTGGAGCCTATCCCAGCTGTCATCGGGCAGTAGGCGGGGGACACCCCGAATCGGTTGCCAGCCAATCGCAGGGCACACAGAAACGAACAACCATTCGCACTCAGACTCACACCTAGGGACAATTTAGAGTGATCAATCAGCCTGGCACGCATGTTTTTGGAATGTGGGAGGAAACCAGAGCACCGGGAGAAAACCCACGCAGGCCCGGGGAGAACATGCAAACTCCACACAGGGAGGCCAGAGCTGGAATCGAACCCGGTACCTCTGCACTGTGAAGCCGACGTGCTAACCACTGGACTTACCGAGCCCAGTTAACAACATTCAAAAGCAAATCAGAGAAAGCAAAAGTGGCTTACAAAAATTACTGTCATGATTTGGTTTAGGGACCAACAGGTGGCACTGTAGGGCTCCCCTGGCAGCTGCACACCTGTTGGTCAGAACTAATTAGGGCGTTAAAAGGACTCCCAGCCTGAAAACTCAGTGTCGGGTCATTGTTTGTTCTCGCTACTGTCATGTGTGTTGCTGTTTGCTCTTGTTTTCTGTCATGTTTAGTTCATTGTTATGTTTTAGATTTAGTCATGGTTTTTGTTTGATACTTTGGACTTTGTGTGTTTTGGATTTAGTTTTCTTTGTTTTAAATACAATTCTTCAAATACACCCCGCTCCTCCCTCCTGCCTGTTTTTTGGGGTCCACCACCACCTTGCTACGTGACAATTATGAGACTAAACACATGATCATTAAACCTTAAAAACAACGACCTGAAGGGTTTGACAAATACTAAAGTTCTTAACTTGCATTTAATAGCATTTACACTGCGGGCTGACTTCGCTTCTGTTGGCAGTTTATTCCATTTGTGTGGAGCAGTCGATGAGTGGCAGATAAGGTTAATGCAGGCATTGTCCATCCAGCTTGCAAACAATCGAACTCTTGAAAGCGGAACAATATTTGCAACAATTGCATGGATTATACAATAGCTCTACATTGGAAAGTTGATTGTTTTGGGGTTCTTTTTTATCTTAATGATATGTGATTCTACTAAATGTAAAGAACAGCATTTAATTTGACTTAAATTATTCACACTGAATCAGGCATTATGAGTACAAAGGTTATTGTTAAAACATTTCTTTCAAGAAGGCCGTTAAAGGATCTAATTGAAAACGACGCATTACTCACCATGAAAGCCATCATGGTCATAGTAGTCAAGTAAGCTGGCAGTCTGTCTGTGCATGTCAGCTTCACTTTCTCATCCTAACATAAAAATGTACATAGAGTTAAAAAAAAAACAACAACAAGCAGGAACATAAAAAACACTGCGTCTGGACCTACTTGGGTCATTGATCATCATTTATTACTTATTTTATGATGATCATTTCACAGTATGTTGAAAATATATGCTGGTCGTAATTTTATAAGACACAGATCTTGTAGATGTAAAGATGCACCAACCCCAAACATATCCACATAATCATTATGTGTCTCTCCTTTGGCGCAGATCTAATTCAGCCTCAAGCAACCAAAGCCAACTGAGAAATGGGTCAAAGGACTTAGGGAATCATTCATTCATTCATCTTCTGTACCGCTTGATCCTCACTAGGGTCGCGGGGGGTGCTGGAGCCCATCCCAGCCGTCCCCGGGCAGTAGGCGGGGGACACCCTGAATCGGTTGCCAGCCAATCGCAGGGCACACAGAAACGAACAACCATTCGCACCCACACTCACACCTAGGGACAATTTAGAGTGTTCAATCAGCCTGCCATGCATATTTTTGGAATGTGGGAGGAAACCGGAGCACCCGGAGAAAACCCACGCAAGCCCGGGGAGAACATGCAAACTCCACACAGGGAGGCCGGAGCCGGAATCGAACCCGGTACCTCTGCACTGTGAAGCCGACGTGCTAACCACTGGACTACCGGGCCGCCCACTTAGGGAATCTTTTCTTCATAAACAGAAATGCTGAATTCCCAGCATTTTTGTACACATACAAAAGCTAATTACAATGTATAATTTGAATATATAATCCTCCAATATACAGTGGATAGATAGATAAATAGTTCGATAGATGGATAGCGATGTGAAAGACTCTTCACCAATTATCGCAAATGCTGGATTTCAGTTATTGCTGCCAAAGGTGCCACAATCATTCAGTTCAAGGCAACAATTACTTTTTCACATTGGGACACGTAGACTGACATTTTTTGTGTCCAAATAAATTGAATTCGTATTTTGAAATGGAATTTTGTATTTCCTTGGGTTGTCTCTGTGCGAAATTAAAATTGGTTTGATGAACTGAAATTTTTTTGTGTGATAAATGTGCGAACACAGAAATCAGGAAGGGGCAAATACTTTTTCACGGCACTGTACTTGACAGTAGGGACAGTGTTCTTTTCTTCGCATGTTTTCTTTGCATCGATCAACATGGAGCTGATGTGCTTTGTAAAAACTTCCTTTTTTTCCCTCATCTTCTAGAAGCATTCTCCTAGAAGGTTTTTTGGCTTGTCAACATGAAATTTTGAAAAAAAAAAAAAATCAACCATGGTGTCCTTCCTGGTTGTCCCTCATAAGTCCACTTGTGCTCCAACAATGGTGGCTGGTACAATCTGACAATGATACACCTTGATTTTGGAGTTCTTCTTTCATTTCTTTGAGGTTGTTCTCTGGGTTATTTTGTTACCATTTGTATCATCCGTGTCTTCAATTTGTTATGAATTTTCAGTGGAGTCCAGTGGATCTTCAATCTCTGAATATTATGTGTAACTGTTCATCACAGAAACGTCAAGCAGCTTTGAGATAGTCTCATAGCCTTTACCCTTGGCGTGCTTGTCTCAAATTCTCTTTCTAATCTCGTGAGACAACTCTCTTTGCTTCGTTAAGCTCTATGTGTAGTATGGTACACACCATGTCACCATACAGGACCGTGACAACTTGTCGCCCATTAAATACGCTAGCTGACTGACTGCAAGTTTAAAGACAGATATGATGCGTATTACAGAACACACCTTGGTAGAATGTATTCTATACTAGAGCTGTCAAACAATTAAAATATTTAATCTAATTAAAAATGCAAATGTCATAATTAACTCAAATGAACTAAAAAATTAATCGTGATTACTCACACATTTTTTATTGTTTCTGAATTTCCTTTTCCTTTTTTTGTCCTATTTTTCCCCATTTTAATGCGCTCATCAACATGGAATCTTTGGATTGAATTGAAACTTTGGTCTTGTCAGTGGAGCAATATGGCAACTATTTAAAAGTAAACTTTGCCGTTGCTGGCAAAATGGACATGGGCGTGGACTTCTGCAGCGCGCTTGTTGTTTTGTTTCTGGTGTATTTATAGAGCAACGTAACATCCGCTTGTGACGTGTGCCGCGTTAATATCGAGAAAAATTTAATCCGTTAAAATTCATTTAAATTAATGCTAATAAAAACGCGCTAAACTGACAGCTCTAATTATAATACTATCCATGAGGTGGAAATTTTATGATTAACATTATTAACTTGTATCATATATCCTGCTATCTGTAAGTGTTGCTTTGCAAGCTTGTTGGCATGCAAGCTTGTGGTCTTTTTTTCCTTTACTTCTCAGATTGAGATATACTATATTAATGATCTATTACTATAATAATATCAAACAAGTGAAAACTCACCAAGAACAAGGGATACGATGAGATTTTTTAAAAACTTCTTTCTACATCCTTTGAACATGTAAATTGTCCTGAATGATTACAATTTGTTGTTTTTGTACTTCCCCTTACTTCAGCCCAAATTTTATTTATTTGTTTATTTTTTGTTGTTATTTTTATTGTTTATTTGCTCTATGACCTATACTCAAATTATTTTCAATATTTTCTAACGGTTCCATTATTTTTGCACAGCCCTGTTTAATATTAGTTTATCAAAGATAATTCTGGTGAACCACAATTTGGAATGCAGTGTCTGATTTGCATTGCTTAATCTTCACCATTTTTAAAATGTATGTATACAATACAATACAATACAATACATGCTGATTTATATAGCGCTTTCACAACAGCGGCCGCTGTAACAAAGCATGTTTACATTTGTTAGATTCAAGATATTTTTGTGGCCACTGTGTTTTCTTTCTTCCGATAACAGATGGCTACCATCAATTCTATACCGGTACATCTAGTTTTCTTGGGCTTGTGGTTTTCGAATCTGCCTCACAGACAAAATGTTTTGGCTTTTGAATCTCTGCTTGGGCTTTACTGTGTCAAGACTGCTCATAGATGGAAGGATTATGAATGGTTGTTTGTCTACACATGCTCTACAATTCACTAGTGGCTGGTGCAGGATGTACGATGACCTCTGACCGTAAATAGAATAAGCATACAAATGACATCATATTCGCAGGGTTTTCATCAACATACAAGTATGTCATGTTATAGATAGATGGAAACGTGTATTCACATTTATCTTACCTTAGAAATTGAATTTTCCTGCCTCAATGCCTTTTGCATGACACGGACCTCATACTCGGCTCGGTTGTGGTCCTGAAAAATACATAATTTTAGTTATTGGTAATGTCTGAAAACAGTGAGTCCACAAGGAGTTCGTAAAAATGGACATATATGAAATACGGCAAACAAAATAACGTGAGAGAAATGTACTGAACTAACAGGATATTATCAAAGGAGAAACACATGGCTAATGACACAATCTTTGGGCTGACACCCACAGTTTCAAATGCAAGTTTATTTTAGTAAACAGTCTTGCATCAGACACATCCACACCGAGAATGCTTTCTAACTTGCACAATTTAAGTATACAATACTCTAGTATAAGACTGTATACTTCTACATAGTATACTTCTATGAGTCCATGGTGGCCTCAGCCATTCATGATGGCAAAGTCTGCTGATCAGGCAGCATCTCAGCCTGGGACAGAGAGACACTGAACCGACTGGTCAGGAGTACCAGCTCTGTCCTTGGCACTCTGGAGGAGGTGGGCAACAGGAGGATGCTAGCCAAGCTAAAAGCTATGATGGACAGACCCTCCCAATATCTCCTGCCCACCCTGACAGCACTAAGCAGCTCCTTCAGCCAGAGACTGATACACCCACGCTGCAAGAAGGAGAGCCGCTCGTTCCTGCCGACTGCTGTCAGGCAATTGAAAAAATTGGTCCTGAAAAACTTGGATCCAACCCCACTCACCCATTTTTAATATGTTTATATTTGTATTGTATAATTTGTTTATTTATATACTTTTTGTTCTTCTACTTCTACCTTTCCTAATTTTACTGCTGTAAATTGAGAATGTCTCCATTGTGAAACAAATAAAGGTTGTCTTATCTTATCTTATCTTAGTTTGTGTCCCCTGTTGGTGCAATTCAGTCGGACAAGTGGGAACACAGTCAAGAAACTCTGACTAAAAAAAGAAATAAATTAACTATATGAAGAAATACCACCTTGTTCTGCCACACATATCTCCCCGACCAGAAACTACCACAGATATTAAGTTTGAAGTACGAGGGTCATTCAAGAAATAAGATGCAGTTTTTGGTATAAGGACTAATAATACAGATAGAAGCTTACTTAAAATATATATATATATATATATATATATATATATATATATATATATATATATATATATATATATATATATATATAAAATTCCTCGTCTCACCCCCCCTCGGGTGGTGTCCGTCCCTCATTCAGCTCGGGTCCTCTACCAGAGGCCAGGAAGCTTAAGGGGTCTGCGCAGTATCCTTGCTGTTCCCAGCACTGCACATTTCTGGATTGAGATGTCCAATGTTGTTCCGGGATCTGTTGCAACCACTCATCAAATTTGGGGGTCACTGCCCCGAGTGCTCCGACCACTACAGGCACGGCTGTCACCTTTACCTTACAGGCTCTCTCCAGCTCCTCTCTGAGCCCTTGGTATTTATTGAGTTTCTCGTGTTCCTTCTTTCTGATGTTTCCGTCACTTGGGACCGCTACATCCACTACAACGGCTTATCTCTGCCCTTTATCTATGATCACGATATCTGGTTGGTTCGCCATTACCATCTTGTCAGTCTGGATCTGGAAGTCCCACAGGATCTTCGCTCTGTCATTCTCCACCACCTTTAGAGGTGTTTCCCATTTTGACCTTGGGGTTTCCAGTCCATACTCCGCACAGATGTTTCGGTAGACTATGCCAGCCACCTGGTTATGGCGTTCCATGTAGGCTTTCCCTGCCAGCATCTTACACCCTGCAGTTATGTGTTGGATCGTCTCAGGTGCCTCTTTACACAACCTACACCTTGAGTCTTGACTGGTGTGGTATATCTGGACCTCAATGGCTCTGGTGCTCAGGCCCTGCTCCTGAGCAGCCAGGATGAGCGCCTGCCTCTGTGCTGTCCTTCAGGCCAGCCTTCTCTAGCCACTGATAGGACTTCTTGAGATCGCCCACTTCAGTTATGGTCTTTTGGTACATCCCGTGTAGGGTCTTGTCCTCCCATGGAATGCTACTACTCAAGCAACCCTATTCAGAGGGGTTACATGCAGAGAATGTGGGGTGAATGGTTACTTCAAAACCCACAGTCACGGTTGGCCACGAAACAACTCAGTGTCCAACATCCACAAAGGGCAACTGCTGTCACAACTTGAGATTGATGAGGTACAATGCAGATTCCATGGTGAAGGGCCCCAGGCTGCCAGATCAGAGGAGGAGGTCATACTAGAGATTGGGAGGCAGGCAAGCCCCAATGAATGCAGATGATGAGATTGGGAGGCCAGCCCCAATGAATGAAATGCTGAGTGAGACAGCAACTGACCTGAAAGCTCAGATCATGACGAGAATGAAATGCTGGGCAACCTAGAAACCGATTACAACGGCTATGTGAAGTACCACCTGAAAGTCTCATGGAAAGTGTGAATGCAGCACTGAGGGCGATCCCTACCGTAACGATCACGGAAACCAATGAGCTGATATACGCTTCAGCATCAGTGATCCTTCAGATGCTTGGCTAAAAGAGCAACCATGGAAGCCATGAGATATGTTACCCACCATGGAAAAGACGGTTGGAGGCTAAGATCATGCGGCTCGGAAAGATGTGAGTCAATTGACAGAGGCCCAGAGAGGTGTGATGAAAAGGCCAATAACCGAGAGGTACATCCAGATGACCATACCTGAAGCACTTGAAACTGCCAAACAAAGGCTCCAAGCCTTGTCCAGCCGCCTAAAGCGGTACACGAAAGAGAGTGAGGCCAGACGAATAAACAGGCTGTTCGCAACAAACCTGCGAAAGTGTACGCTCAGTGGCAGGGTCCTAACAACAGAGCTGACCCACCAAGACTGGAAACTGAAAGGTACTGGAAAGGCATATGGGAGAAGGAGGTTGCACATAACAGCAGTACACAATGGCTGGTGACCCTGAGAGAGGAGCACAGCAACCTCCCTGAACAGAACCCAGTTACCATAACAGTGGCAGACATACAGGAAAGAGTCTCAGATATGAAGAACTGGACAGCACCAGGCCCGGACATGGTCCACACCTACTGGCTAAAGAAACTCACAGCACTCCATGAGCGCCTAGCAGTACAAATGAACCAGCTGCTGAGGCAATGGCTAATGGCAACCTCGAACTGGCAACAAGGAAAGCGGCTACGGCCAAATACCTCCAGCGAGTGAGGCAAGTCCTAAGAAGCCAGCTCAATGGCAAGAATAAAACCCGGGCAATAAACAGCTATGCCCTGCCAGTGATCAGAAACCCTGCAGCAATAATAAGGTGGCCAAAGGAAGCGATTCAGACCACGGACGTTAAGACCCGAAAGCTTCTAACCATGCATGGAGGATTTCATCCCAAATCCAGCACCCTGAGACTGTATGCAAACCGAAAGGAAGGAGGCCGGGGACTAGTGAGCGTGAGAGCCACTGTCCAGGATGAAACATCCAAGCTCCATGAATACATCAAGGAGAAGGCTCCAACGGATGACGTACTCAGAGAATGTCTCAGACAATGGGAAACAGAGGATGAGGCGCTGGAAGAGGGACCATCATGGGAGGACAAGCCCCTACACGGGATGTACCACCGGACCATAACTGAAGTGGCCAATCCCAAGAAGTCCTATCAGTGGCTAGAGAGGGCTGGCCTGAAGGACAGCACAGAGGTACTCATCCTGGCTGCTCAGGAGCAGGCCCTGAGCATCAGAGCCATTAAGGCCCAGATATACCACACCAGACAAGACAAGAGCCACTGTCCAGGATGAAACATCCAAGCTCCATGAATACATCAAGGAGAAGGCTCCAATGGATGACGTACTCAGAGAATGTCTCAGACAATGGGGAACAGAAGCTGAGGCACTGGAAGAGGGACCATCATGGGAGGAGAAGCCCCTACACGGGATGTACCACCGGACCATAACTGAAGTGGCCGATCTGAAGAAGTCCTATCAGTGGCTAGAGGGCTGGCCTGAAGGACCTCCCGGCACTGTCACACACTTTTCCCATCTGTGCACAAGCTTCCATATTCACTCAGCGTAAATATCTTTGCCAGTCGCTCACAAAATGTTTGACTTTATCGTCACTTTCAAACTTGGTGCCAACTACTGTGAACTGTTGAGGCAGGCCAAGAAAGATAAAGAACAAACGCAAGGGGTCATCAGTCAGAAGGAGTCATCTTGCATCCTGACAATGCAAGGCCTCACACAGCAGCCAAATCAGGTACAGACCATCACCGAGCAGGGCTGGGAACTGCTCTCTCATCCCTCTTCAGGTCCAGAAGTTTCCCCATTCAGACTTTCACCTCTGGTCCCTTAAAAGCGTTCATGAGAGGCACACAGTTTGAAAGTTGACGCTGAGGGAATATGGAAGCTTGCGCACAGATGGGAAAAGTGTGACAGTGCTGTGAGATTATGTTGATGTATTTATTTACTTTTTTAGTAAGCTGTCTGTATTAGAAGTCCTTTTTCAAAAAAAATCACCTCATTTATTGAATAGCCCCCGTGTCTAAATCTGCTTTAGGTCCGGATGTGAATGCTTGCTGTCTACTTAGCAAACAAACAATTAGTCCGGGATGTCCAAAGTTAAGATCCCCAGACTCACACCTTAATGACAGTATAGGAAATTAATTGATGGTTCTATTTTCCCATTCCTGTATCCATCACTATTTTCCTACACTAACAGAACCACTAACATTGCCATACTTCACAGGACTAATAGCAACTTTTGTTGAAATGTATCTTCTGAGTGCAAAAGTAATGTTTAATGAATATTCCATGCTTAGATAACATTCACATGCAGCCATGCACCCCTATAGCAGTCTGCAGTCATGGATACAATGCAGAAAGAGATTAAATGCTTTGCAAAAACTACAGGGCTAAGAAACTCAAAATTTCTCAAATCTTGCCCCAAGCACTGAACAGAGAAGAAGCAGATAACTTTACTCAAGACTTACTAAAAAGTATTAAAAGAGGAAAAAGGTAAAGCAAGTCAAACCTTATGTTCCTCCTGTAAAGTACATCATAAACAAAAAAGGGACAACATGTCAGCCTTTGTTGATGTGATGATACAACAATTTATACATTGCAGAGAGTCAGCTGTTTTGACAACAGAGGCACAAATATTGATGTCGTCGTCAGCATTTTGTGAGATTCTGTAACTTTTTTCTGAAAACAGATTTTCTTTTATTCTTCATGAAATTACATACTCAATTTTCATTTAATTGTTACATTTGTGCACTTGTATTAAATACAGGTTCTTAAAATAGAAAATAGGGTGGCTGTATTACATGAGTGCTTTCTTCCAAATTTAAGATAAGATATCCTTTATTCGTCCCACAATGGCGAAATTTACAGCCTCCAGCAGCAAGAATGTATGTAGAAAGAAGAAAGAAGAAAGAGAAATTTGCTATCAATATAACCCAAATTATGCCTCAATACACGAATATATATGAAAATCACATATTGCATATTCTACAGAAAACGTTCATCATTTTGCATCATCTTACACTTTGATTTATTATTTCACCCTGTTGGATGTTGTCACCGCCAGTTCAAGTGCCTCATAACCAACATGTGAAAACCCTGCAAAACCTGCGCTAACTGGTGTCAAGGCACGTCAAGGCTACATTGTCTCCTTGTTGCAATTATGCTATTACAACAAACTGGAAAGCAATTTAATCCTAGATTTTTATTTTTCACAAAATTGAATTCACTAACATAAAACCATAAACAAGAATGACATAGAATTTCTAGATCGGCTTTTCGCAATGAAAACAATAGTACCATTCATTTTTGTCCCATATGCTCCAGTTTTTCTGTTACAAACTATGACTTTTCCAGGAATAGTTCATGTTATTGCTTGTTATTTTTTTTTTTTTTTTTTGTTATGTTGGTGGATGTACGGGTTGACCCCTAAAAGACGGGAATTGAGCAAGTAACTATTCCCGCCATTTTAGTAACCGTGGATCAGTGGATCGGGCAAAAGTGCTCCTTAGCCATAAAAATGTTTTATAAAAACGGTGCAGTTCGACAGCTTCGCAGAGGGAGTTCCAACATTTTTCCAATTTAGGATGTCATTGTACTGCTCCATCAAAACACGCGATAAAATGTTGAATTAATAACTTTGAAGAGACTGGATCTGCAAGATGGCAGTAAAGTGTGCTGTTTCATTACATGGGATCATCGGACGTTATTTTTTTCAAAAATGAACGGTCCTGAGTTGAACAAGTTTCCATGCATTCAAGAAACCTGTTTTCAACAGGATGGGGCAATATCACACACTGCATGCCAATCATTGGAGGCTGTGGAAGAATTGTTCAGTCACCATGTTTCACCATCATTCATTGGTAATGTTACCTGACCCCCTACATTGTCACAGTTGTCTGTTTTGTGATAGATTTTTTTTTCTTGTGGGGCTATCTCAAGAATAAAGTGTACTCTTAATAAAAAATGTCAAATTACAGGCACACACAAAAGGAACATCTAGACAAAAACAAAAACTTCCCTAGAAAATGTTGTCTACTTGTTTTATGGGGTTTCTGGAGGTGCCGGGAGAGGGGGTGGGGGGTGCAGACCATTTAAGATTTTATGGATTTGTATTTGGTTGTGTGACTTTAGATGAAATATGATTTGTGCAAAAAGAATACAAATGCAAACAGAGATTTGTAAAAATATGGACAGCATCTCTAAACATGTAATGTGCTTCAGATCACCTGCTCTTCCTCTCCAAAGCCTGTCCGGTCCCAGACATAGTTAAGTCGCATCTGTCGTCTCTTCCAGTGCTCCATGAAGAGAACAGCTATACGACAAAGTATAAGTGTTACACAATATATGATTTTTTTAAAGTAGAAAGTAATGTGTTGGAAGTCTTGTTGACCTTGACTTGTCGCCAATGACAAAATCGATATATGCATTAGGAAGTAAGTAAGGCTGTATTTATAATGCATTTTTTAAACACACAGTTACAAAGCAATTCACAAACATAAGCAAAATTGAGACAGACAGGTTAGTACTGACAAACGTGAAAAAACTACATAAGCAGGCGTTCATGACACTCAGAGAAATAAACTGCAAAAGAAATAAAGTTGATCGAGAAAATAATAAAAATGTAAAATATACATATTGTATTTTCTGCACGATAAGGCGCAACTAAAACCATTCAATTTTCTCAAAAGCCAACGGTGTGCCCTATAATACACAATTATTCTCTGGATGAGTTTAACTGGGGAGATAAATTCCTTGTCTGTTAAATTCTGTTAATCACAAAATGAAATTCTCCTCAGGTGTCAGAACAGATGTACTTTTACAACCGCTTAACAACAATATGTACAAAGTAGGAGTAGAGAAAAAGATTTTGATGGCTTGTTGAGGTTGTAATATTTTGCGTTATATGTTCGGTAAAGTGCTTTGTTACAGTGGTGTCTGTTATGAAAGTTTTCTATAAATAGAGGTTAGTCAAGCTGAGTATCAGAATCTGCCAAAGTTGTGCTGAATTATTCTTTTTAACAAGTTTGAGTTACATTATTTATTTATTATATGAAGGGGGCTTGTGCGTATTAATAATGAAAATTATTTATGACAAAAACATGCAATGTATTTACCCCAGAGAGCCATGAAGATGGAGAAAAACACAGTTGCTGGGTTGTCAAAGAGATGGCTGGCTCGAGCAGTACCACATGCTCTCATAAGTTTCCAGTAGCTACAAGCGCGATCACAAAGTGGGCACATTGTGATGTTGTTCCTCGGATCACAAATCTCCATACTATTGGGGAACAACGGGGAACAAAATTAGAACAAACCAAAAGAATTATGTTTACATGAAAATGTAACAGCCAGTTCATTGGTACATGCGTTCCAATGCGGAATTTTGATCAACATTCAGTTTTTTTCACGTTGTTTCATTTTCTTTGCATAATATGAACCAATACAGATTTTTTTGTCTTAATGAAATCTTTCTTTAATATGCCTTTGTCTGAACAAACATATTTGAGTCACATACAAGTTAGTAACAGTCAAACGATTTTCTTGAAATGTAAATTGTTTTCATTCCTTTCCAGGCATTTGACTATTCTACAGTTTAATGCCAATATAGCATATTAGAAGAGAAGCTATGACAAAAGCCACCGAAAGGAAGCTGCAATTGTCTTTGGTGTTCCAAAAACTCCTCAATGCAGGATCCTCCAAAGTCTAGCTAGTAGTCATGCATAAAATTCTATTTTAGTAAACAAATAAATCTCACAGGGAGAAAAAAAATATTGAGTCTTTCTGTATTTCTGAGTCCAATTAGCACTTCCAACTTTTTTATTCACAGATGAATGTCATGCAGGTGGCATGGTGGCCGACTGGTTAGCACATCGCATGGCCCTTTACCACTGCGAGTTCCGGGCCAGTGTTTAGGTTAGCACCAGTTCTTTCTTTTTCCACCACCATGCACATGCTAACAGTGCATTATTATTATGATGATTATTATTATTGCTTCTATTGTTATTATTTATTATTATTTGTAGTGCAGGCAGTCTTGGATAAACACTGACGTGAGCAGTGACGTTATGGACGCTTTACGAGAAAGTAGCTCCTACCAAGCAGGTTATTCGTAAGAACTTGTCAAACACCAACTAAACACAGCACTGGCCCTTGCGCTGAATGAGCTTTGAAGTTTTGTTTTTTCTTTGGGAGGGCGGGGGGTGGAAAAGGGGTCAGAGTGGAGAGGTCATGTGTTCAAATTTAGGCTTCTTTTGTAGAGTTTGGTCTCCCCGTGCCTGTGTGTATATTCTCCGGGTACTCCGGCTTACTGACACATTCAAATCTCAAATTTCTGGATGGCTTTGCTCCTGTTAATTGTAGAAAGACTGCATGCAGACCTAAAACACCTTGGAGGTGCACTATGAGCATAATGACTTTGAAATCAAAGTGCAGGAGAGCGGAGCGTAAGTGGAGAAGAAATAAAAGTCATTTTGTTCAGACAATGTCGCTCTAATGTTAACATCGGCTAGACAACACCACTTTTCTGAAATCATTCTGAAATCATTAGTCAGAACCTCAATAATATGTACATTCTATTTGCTGTTTGACAAACTCACTTCTGTAATGCCCCAAATCAAAAAGTGCCATTCATCTCAACAGATAAATGCAATGAATTTGCTTGCCCTATCAGTCAAGACGTACAATCCATCAGGTCAAATATTGTCACAAAATAGCAAAATCACAAAATGATGCAACACTTAAAATCCCCCAGGAATAATTGGCATACCATGGCAGAATTTGATAGAGTGGATCAAAAACTCTTCCGAATTTGATTCGGCAGTTGAAACCATCAACCAGCTGTCATGGCTCAATTCCATTTAACCCAGCATGTCCAAAGTCCGGCCCGCGGGCCAAATTCGGCCCGCGGTCGAATTTCATTCGGCCCTCGGCCCCTGTCATAAAATCAGTGCCGTCTGGCCCGCAGGTTGGGCGCAATGGAACACGTGTTGCATTGACTGAGGTCTCGTAGACTGGTGAGTGATGTTTCATAGAGTACTGCTTCCCTCTAGTGGCTAAATGAGTAATAGCATTCACTAAATGAGTAATAGCATTCAGACACTAGAGGGCATCACTCACGAGTTAACAAGACATCACTCCGTGTTTATATTGACCGATATGTCATATTTCAAATGATCCTTGCAGCTGTGGATATGTGTATTGCTTGTTCATTTCCCTGTTGTTCGAGTCAAAGGTTTTGTGACTAGTGAAAAGTCATGGTGATACATTTTATGTTTCAAATCAATCAATTTGCACTCAGGAGACTTCTGTTTAAGAAAAAGTCAAGTGAATAAGCAGTTGCATGTGATATACCTGTTTCAAATGAACCAAAAGAAATTCTTAAGATTGTTGAAATTAAAATAAAAATGGAAATGTGAAACAGACTGGCTTACTAAAATTTGTTGAACAATATTGTTGTTCAATGTAAAGAATGTCAGCCAAGGTCGGCCCCCCGACATTTTACCACATAAAATCTGGCCCCCTTGGCAAAAAGTTTGGACACCCCTGATCTAACCTTTTCAAAACGATTGTGAAATCTGCTCGAAGTTACAGCAAATGATGAACTGTTCACTTCAGTCAGGCCAGCTTCCCAAGGCCCTGAAAGTAGCTGCCGTCATGCCACTTCTTAAAAAAGAAAATTTTGGATGTCTCCTTCTTTGCAAGTTAAAGACCCATCTCTAACTTTCCCTTTTTAAGAATGTCGAGAAAGTGGCTTTTAATCAACTCAGCAAATTCTGGCTCTTAAATGGACTCTTGGATAAATTTCAATCAGGTTTCTGCTGAAAGCTTTGTAAATTACATTGTTACTGGTTGATTTTGATCAGACTTTTTGTATGCTGCTTTTCTCTACCCATTTAGCACCACATTTTGTTTCAGGTTTTGCTTTTTTGTCTTTTACAGTTTTATTTGTTGCTTATAAATTCTCAGAATAAAGACTTTTGAACTTTTACGAACGCTCTGTTACTTTGTTTGGGTACAATCAATCACCCATCGTAACAAGAACAAAGCATGCCAAAAGCCTGACACGATAGACATGCTTTCTTTGCCAAGAAATGCTCATTACAAATTAGACAACCGACTAGGAATGTCAACGTAGTCTACATGGAGTGCTATATGGTATACTGTATCCAGTGTATTGTTTACATTTTAGGGGGCAAAGGTTAATTTTGTGTGAAAAAAACATCATTTATGTTCTGTTCAGTGACAGTTTAGTTGGGATTAATGCCAAAGAGAATATATTTAGTCAATTTAAAAAACGTTAAAATCTGAAATCTGATTATGGGGGTTTTATTGTAAAGCCATATTACAGAGCCCTACTCTAAATAATTCAGTGTTATTTTTATTGAAAGAAGTTGAACAATTGGACCAGTAGTGTTTTTTCGGGGCATATGGAAGCTTAAAAGTCACTTCTGCTGGTAACAAGTTGTGTGACATGTGCGTTAACCCCCGTCCCCCAACCACTCCACAAAAAAATACGTTTCATTTTGTAAGGATAAGAGTCCTGAATAAGTAAGTTTCTACCAGGAGATGTCCATCAAATTTATTACAAATGGAATGTACTGTATACCTTGGTATATTGTCATCAACAGTGGCACAGCCATAGAGGAATACAATTACTCCAACAATGGCAGCAGGGATTAACATCTGTGTGTAGACTCCCAGCCAGGCAAAGTACAGGCCAACCTTGTCCCCGAAATACTTCCTGTGGTGGGGGAGAAAAATGAATCATTTCTTACTAGTGTTCAGCATGGTTACTTAAAAAAAAGTAATACTTTGTGTGACTCAGTGATTTAATCGTTGTCTTCTAATTTTTTATAAAGTCACTCTTGTTGCATATGCACCTTAAAATTTGAAAATAAAGGTTTTCGATTGTACTTTGTGGTTGGTTTTGTGCTCTATCAACAAAGTTGAGTTGAGCATGCCAAAATAAGCATCCGTTCACACGAACCTAAACATACTGTGACACAGCAAATGTCTCACTACATGAAATAAGATGCTTTGATCACTTTGCCGACACTTGGACAACTTGATAAATTAATCATGTAATGCGTCATTTAAGAGAGAGAAACAGAGAGAGAGAGAGAGCGAGAGAGAGAGAGAGAGAGAAATGTCAACAGTATGTGTGCGTTTGCCATTGGGGACCCTGGCAGGGGTATAAAACATCAGACAATTTCGCTCCTAGGTTCGTTGGGACACGCAAGCCCCTCTTTCACAGTAAGGTGAGGGCTCACACAGATACATTTTTAACTAACATAATGCCAGCCGAATGGTAATATTGGTGCGCACAACTTAGGAACTGACTAACAAGTTATCTATGCCACAGCTGTCAAATTCAAAGACCGGGAAGCCATATCCGGCCTGCCGCTTCTCATTTTAGATACGGTCCAACATACAAAATCAAACATGACACAGCACGAAGTTAACAGTTAATTACATATATAAACATATCAATCCAAACAGAATTGTGTGCTTTCAAAAAATGTGAATAAGAAGACATCATATATGGAAAAGGTGATGTAACACATTTGGCAAATATGACCATGTTGCCAGCTCTTTTGGAACATGTTAATTCTAGTGAAATATTGAATAAACCTCTTGTAGATTTAAAAGCACAGACGTAATGGTGCTCGGCGCTCTTGGGGGACAGGAACAGGTACAAAGTGGAATGTTTTAAGTTATGATAGATGACTTGAATAGCTGAAATGAGTTGATCAAAAAGAGTCAGGCAAACTATTTCAATCAAGTGGTCCTTTTTCTCTGATGACATCCAATTTCCTTAATTGGTGTGGGAACATGAAAGAAAAGGATATTGGTATTACTTTCACTGTACTTTGTATTGTGAGGAAATTCAAGATAAACCGCAGCCAGTCAGAATACCTTCTATATTTTGGCGTAAAACAATCAAGCGATTTGTAAATAATACAGTACAATGATGTGTCATATCAGGACCTCAGAAAAAATAGAGATATTATTATAAACAATTTTAATTGAGCGATAGAGAAGTCTCAAGCTGCAGTTTAACTTCTGCACAACTGAATCAATGTGAGATTGAAAAGAAAGTTGAGGGTCAAGCCAAATGCCCAAATATTCCTAATAATTCAAAGGGAGGGAACCATCAAGAAACATAATTGACAATGAAAGACTTGCTCTTCAAAAAAAGAGCTTCCCCCATGATTTCTTGTCCTTGAGAACCAGCCTGTTTTGGTCAACCCATTTTTTTTTTACAAAATTAAAGTGTTCCTGTAATTTGCCCTGAATTTGTGAAAATTCTGCTTTCCAACAGTAAATAATAGTATCATCTGCATATCAGATTGTACGACGTTCTGTACAGATTTTTGGCAAATCATTCATAAACATGGAGAAGAGGAGCGCCCCAAAGAGGACCCCGGATGTACAGTGACCCCAGTCGTAACAAAATCAGCACCGATAACAAACACACTGGTGCCTGAATTCATGAACATATTGTAATAGCTGATTGAAGATTTTTTTTTCAAAAATCTTTGCCATATTATTAATAAGTGAAACCGATCTATAGTTATGGAGGTCACGAGGATCACGACCTTTGTGTGAAGTGGTAACTCCAGCCTGTTTCGATGTTGACACATCGATTCAGCAACCCAGAAAGTGGTAAGATAACCAATGCGAGGCTATATATCTCAAAACCAACAGGACTGGCACTACCTAAGTTCAATTCACAAATAACGTTTTTCTCATCAACGGGGCATTTGTTTTAAAGGAAAAAGAGCTTCCACATCAAGAAGGAATTAAAGGCGCATGCATACGGAGGTTCTGACAGTGGACAGTTTTATATAGACGAGAAATTTTGACTAAAAGCACTGGAAATCCTGAAAGGATCTTCAATTGTCACAATAACAAATGTAACAGCATTTGGACTTATATTTTCTTGAAGGATGGTATTGAACCTTTTCTATAATTACTGAAATCATTGCAAAATGACCCTCACCGAATTAGTCCAATGGGCTGGTACTTGTAGAAGACACTGTAGCTGGCCCATTCCTCATATAGTGTCTGTGAAGAGAGACAGTCAATAACCATTCTAACCTTTTGGAAAATAACCGCAAAACACACACAAAGTTACTTGACAACTTAGTCTGTGAAAAGCAATTCTGCAGTATTTAATATTAATATTATTATTATTAATAATAATAATAATACATTTTATTTATAAGTGCCTTTCAAAATACCCAAGGACACTTTACAGTCAAAAACACAACAATAAACCCATAGATAAAATTATAAATAACAAAAAACGATGAGTTAAACTAAATATGCCATTTTAAATAGGTGGGTTTTGAGATGAGTTTTAAATATTGGAAGAGAGTCAATATTACGGATGACAGGTGGGAGTGAGTTCCACAGTTTGGGGGCAGAGCGGCTGAGAGCTCTGCACCCCATCGTGCTGAAACGGGCAGAGGGTACACAGAGGTGGAGGGAGGCTGAGGACCTGAGAGAACAAGAGGGAACGGAAATTTGAAGAAGGTCCAACAGGTATCCATAACCTTGCTCGCCCCCCACAAGGTTATGGATGGTTTTGAATGTGAAGAGGAGTATTTTGAAGTTGATCCTCAGTTTGACAGGGAGCCAGTGGAGCTGTTGGAGGATGGGAGTGATGTGATAGAACAAGGGGGTTCCAGTGATGATACGGGCTGAGGAATTCTTGACCAGTTGAAGTTGATGGAGGAATTTTTTGTTGTGGACACCGAAGAGAAGTGAATTGCAATAGTCAATATGGGAGGTGACGAGACTGGACAAGAATAGCAGTGGAGTGAGGGGTGAGAGAACCATCGGTAATTAAATTAAATGTCTGTTCCTCTTAGATGTACTGTTGAGTATACAGGTAAATGATATGTATTGCTCTTTCACAAATGTGTGTTCCTCCTAACCTTAGGACCGTTATCTTGGTTGTGTCAAGCAATTAATTCAAAAGTGACAGATTGATGGAATATCTACCTCGGGGTGTTTGTGGCATCAGCTCAAACAGTACACTGGGTCCTCTTCTTGTTATCTTTGAGTGTTTTGACTTGGAAACAGCACTCCATGTGGAGCAAGGTCTGTGTATAGTTTTCAGGATATTTGGATTAAGCCAAATGCCCCTTCCCTGCCTGTTTTCCAGCTCTCCCAGGAGCAAAACACCTGATTCAAATAATCAGAATCATTCTAATGCTGTTTCAGAGCTGGCTCATGAGTTTATCATCTGAATCAGGTGTGTTGCAGCCGGGAAATCTGGAAAAAAAAGGCAGGACAGTGGCTCTCCAGGACCGGAGTTGGACATGCCTCTATTCAGCGGCAAAAACTGGTTTACAGAAAGCAAACTGTCCAGGAGCAAGGCGCTTATTTCAAAGATCGTAACTCAGTTAACACTGTTAACTCGTTAATGGCTGGTTAATGTGACAATATCTCAGCATGAAAACCACGAAAGAGCACATCTTGCATTGTAAACAATAGTCCGGTAGGCTTGACAATTTGGCATCTGCCAACAATTACAATATCACGCATACTCACTATTGTCAACAAATATAAAGTTTACCGTTGTTTAAATTATCTTTGTGAAGCAAATAAAGATATGCAAATGTGACAACTTCACAACACTCTCACTTTTTTCAAAGATAAAATCCGATACGCCCAAGTCCCATGTCAATCAAGACTGTCCAGCGTCAGTGTCCCATGTCACTTCGTTACTACCTATGAATCCACAGGTTGTTCATTTGAATAACTGAAAAGGTTCCCACTTAAGTATTTAGTTGTCATTTTTTAAAATGTTTTGAAACCCTTTTTATTGTTGATAAAAATCAAGTTCATTTGTTATGAATACGTGTTTTATATTCAAATCACAATCTTTATTTTTTGTCCTTCCTTGGGGCATCGCAAAGATTGCTAAAAATGGTCATAATATTTCTGTTGATGCTCAGTAAATAGTTCACAAATATTTAAAAGATTACAACCTGCCAAGAGAATACAAATGTAAAATAGCCAACGGCATTTTTGTAATATTTAAATGTTCATTAATATATAGTGTCCTCTTTTAAATAAAATATTTTTCTTAAATGTCCATTAAATAGACAAAATACATAGAGACATATTGCTCCATCTTGTGATCTGTTATCTTTTTTATGAACTTGCTGATTGGCATTTGGCCTCCAAAAATCTTGATTGGCTAAAGCCTCCTTGTTAGACAATATATCTTTTATTTTAGGCTGAGTTTTTGGCGGTCGGGCGGGACGGTCACCGATTGGTTAGCATGCCGTGCTCACAGTGCAGAGGTGCAGGGTTCGATTCCTATGTAGAGTTTGTATGTTCTCCCTGTGCCTGTGTGGGTTTTCTCCGCGTACTCCACTTTCCTCCCACATTTCAAAAACATGCATGGCAGGCTGATTGAACACTCTAAATTGTCCCGAGCTGTGAGTGTGAATGCGGAGGTTGTTTGTCTCTGTGTGCCCTGGGATTGGCCGGCAAACAGTTTACGGTGTACTCAACCCCTCACTCCTGTGAGGATAAAGATGTTCAGATAATGGATGGTTTGTGTGTGGTAATTCTGGTCCTTTAGCTTGTGCTTTATTCTTGCTCCACATTGTTGTTGTTGGGTTTGTTTTGTTTTTTTAAACTTTGACCTTTTGTGTGTTTGGACATTCATGCAAATGTAAATAAATGTTTAACCCTGTTTCGGAAAGGACAGAGTGACCTCTTCCTACTCAGGAAACTGAGGTCTTTTGGGGTTCAGGGGTCACTCCTTAAGACTTTTTATAACTCGGTGGTGGCCTCGGCCATACATTATGGCATTGTCTGCTGGTCAGGCAGCATCTCGCCCCGGGACAGAAAGAGACTGGAGCGACTGGTCAGGAAGGCCAGTTCTGTCCTGGGCTGCTCCCTCGACACTCTGGAGGAGGTGGGCAACAGGAGGATGCTAACTAAGCTAAAAGCTATGATGGACAGTCCCTCCCACCCCTTCCAGCCCGCCCTGACAGCACTAGGTAGCTCCTTCAGCCAGAGACTGTTACACCCGCGCTGAAAGAACGAGAGACACCGCCGCTCGTTCCCAACGACTGCTGTCAGGCTGCTGAAAAAATAAAATAAAATAAAATAATAATAATTAAATGATGTGAAAAACAATTGTAAATAGCACTGCGACCTTATCCATATTTGTATTTATATTGCACTTAATTGAACGGTGTTTGTTTTTTTATTCTTTCTTCTTTCTACCCACAATCTTGCTGCTGTAGACTGTAAATTTCCCCAGTGTGGGACAAATAAAGGATATCTTGATCTTGAATATTGCAGTTCATTAAATGAATGAAATGCCATTAATCTGTTCCAGACACCCCAAAAACATTTTTCATGTTTTTATTTAGGGTAATAACACTATTAAACTGTACTTTAAAAAATACATTGTAATAATTATTTAATTGAATGTCAAGAATTAAACACATTAATATGTGATTATTTGCAGCTGTGGTCACTGGAAGCAGTATAATACATTCATGCAAACACAAGGAAGAGCTTCACAACACACAGCTCCAGTTATATTTGTCATTTTTGGCAGAGGATAAAGAATATATGACTGACTCATGTTACAGTAGATGATCTACAGCAGGGTTGGCCACACTGTTTCAACATACAAGATGTTTATAAAATGACTCAGTCCAAGTGATCTACCTTCTTTATTTTTTCATTCATTTAAATAGTCCAGTGGTTAGCACGTCGGCTTCACAGTGCAGAGGTACCGGGTTCGATTCCAGCTCCGGCCTCCCTGTGTGGAGTTTGCATGTTCTCCCCGGGCCTGCGTGGGTTTTCTCCGGGTGCTCCGGTTTCCTCCCACATTCCAAAAACATGCGTGGCAGGCTGATTGAACACTCTAAATTGTCCCTAGGTGTGAGTGTGAGCGCGGATGGTTGTTCGTCTCTGTGTGCCCTGTGATTGGCTGGCAACCGATTCAGGGTGTCCCCCGCCTACTGCCCGGAGACAGCTGGGATAGGCTCCAGCACCCCCCGCGACCCTCGTGAGGATCAAGCGGTACGGGAAAAGAATGAATGAATGAATGAATAAATAGAAAATTTGATTTTTTTTCATATATACAATATATACATATATTGGTGGACCTTGCATAAGTGAATGACCCCATATTGCACAATAAAACTAGTGTACATTTCCTTAGACAGAAGCTACTGAGAGCAAACTCTGCGCACACCTTCCATCAGTCATGTTAGAAAGTCAATTGAACTTGGACTGAAAATGCTGCTCCACATTCCCTTCATCATTTGGTCAACTGGCACCCTAGGCTGAATGACCAGTGTGGCGCATGGGTCAGCTGGACAGCCCAGTCGCCACTCCCACTGCCACCACACCAACAAGGCTGCCACGACATGTGCTCTAGGAGGGCACCCGGCCTTGCACCGGTGTTCTGGTGCATGGCTCCTCCATCCCGCGGGTCATTCTCCGAGCGCAGAGGAAATGGCAGTCCAAGTCCAAGACGCCACACCATGGAGCCCAACGCAACACAAACATCCTCCTCTCACTCTGTATGGATCTACTTGATTTACTTGTTTCCCTAATAATTTTTATACTTTGTTAACTTAAGAGTAGATGGAACAAAATGGAAACGGAAAGTTTTGCCAATTCGCCCACTTGTATACAGTACGTGATGAGGTTTGCAACTGGCTTCCCTATAAATCGATCAAGTGACAGATTTCATGACGAATGATTGGAGTGAGTTTACTTTTTTTTTTTTTTAATCATTCACTGCTGTGGACTGGCAGCTTTATCAATAGCATAAAACTGGGAGGCCTGGCAGTGACTGAGTTAATCTTATGCAATCATCCGACACGCCACTGGCTACTGGTTGATCATGAACGACGGGCACCCCTGATCTACAGAACATGTGCTTGTGTTCAAATATCCATTGCTTATCCACTGCATTTATGCTATTCTACACCCCATATCTGGCATTTCCCATTATGTTTTGGTATTAAGATAGCAGGCTTTAAGACACAGTTATGAAGTTATTCAAAATACAAAAGGCATAATTTTCGTTGTCTTATGTTTACTCATGTTTAGTTTAAAGGGGAAATGTAGTCTTTTTTTTCTTTGTGATATGTTCAATCTAAACTTGGAATTCTGATTCTAATTATGTTGTTGGAATAAAAATTAAGCAGAACAATTAAACTGTTTTCAAGCCATCTCGGGATGCAGTCATTTTGACATTATTCCACACTGTGTTGATGACGAGAATGGACATAAAAATGCCATGCGGCTCACCCTGTGAATGTCTCACCAGTTTTTTCTGGGTTACATGACGTTCACGGAGTTTGGTATCTATCTGCCTGTGCCTCGATCAATCTTATCAAAATCGTGTTCGACCCTGAACCGGCACTTAAGCGTATCCTAAATTGCCATCAGTTCAGATCAATAAATTTGTCATTCCGCCAAGCACATCTCCAATGACTCTCTCTCTGCTTCACTTTCACACTGAGCTTAACTGAGACAGAGCTGGAAAATTGGTAAACATGTGCAGCGAGCATTGTACCACAAAAAGATCACTCCACCATTATCTCCAACGACACTCTCTCTCTGCTGCACTGGCACGTTGAGATTGGCAGAGACCAGCTTGCGAAACACATGCAGCCACCAGTGGGCTGGCTTGAAAATCAGGATCCACCGGTATTTGCGCCCCGTCGCAAATGTGCTGTCTACACTGAAACCAAAGTAAACATTGATTTAGCCTTTAAAACCCTAAGCAATCTATCACACTTAATGAATTATTTACGGGTCAAAGCTCCACTATTAAGTGCAACCTGAATTTTTTAATTTTGTGTAAACTAATTTCTTCAGTTGACACAAATCAATTATTTCAACTGGTAAAACTCCCTTGCACTTTCAATGACCCTATGCAAGGTGTAGAGCTAGTCAAGATGAAAACTACTTCTCCTGAAGATTTGCCATCCCTTATGGACCGTCCTCTCCAGTACCCTTGCCGAGACCTTGACAGAGAGGCTGTTGAGTGTGATCTCCCTCTAGTCGCGACACACCCTTTGGTCCTCCTTTTTAAAAAACACCCCCAATGTCAACCAGGACAGCCCCACAACATCTTTAGGAACTCCAGGTAGTTCTCATCCCCTCCTGGGGGCCAGCCACGGAGGATTTTTTTCACCATCTTGGAAGTACAATCCGCACCAATTCACCACATCCAGAGCCAAACTCTGCAGAGTCGCATCCCCACTTTATACATTGTTGATGGTGCGCTACTTGCCCCTCCTGAGATGCTGGAAGGAAATGTTTCTCCCTGGTGAACTCCTCTCACACCCGGGTTTTTGCCTCAGCGACTACCAAAGCTTCTTTCTGATTGGCCAATCAGCTGCTTTCAGAGTCCAACAAACAAATAAACCTGATCGGACTCCTTCTTCCACTTGTTCACATCCCTGAACACTGGTGTCTACCAATGAGCTTGGGGAAACACTGACTACCTTTCAGTTCTGTTCGTCAGCTTCAACAATGGAGGTGCTTAACATGGTTCACTTGGACTCAAGTTCCCCCGCCTCCCATGGAACATGGGCGAAGTTCTGCCGGAGGTGGAAATTGAAACTCCTTTTGGCAGGCGTTCCAGCAAACACTCCCAATACTTTTCACACTGGTAGGTCGGACCGGCATATTCCCCCACCATAGCAGCCAGCACACCACCAGACGGATATCAGTTGACAGCCCGGGTATTTAGAATGGTTAAACTGTAATAATATTTTCCACTTTTTGGTTGGGCTATTATTCAAACCCCTCACATCATACATTATAATTGTCAGCGGACTCACGACCTAAACTGAATACATTCTGTAACAATATGGCATTGTAAAGATTGTTTGAGCTAGAGTCATGTGAGTTGTAGCAGAATCAGTGAAGTGAGTGACAAGATATGAAGAAAAAAAATGGTGTGCATTCGTGAATATTCCCCTAATATGAAAAGCACTAACTTTTGACAGGATAGTACGATAGCATGTTAGGACTGAATGATCCGTTGTCGTCGTAAATATTACTGGATTCCATGGGAACAAGACGATCAAAAGCAAAAACTTGAATTTGTGAAATGTGAGAAGGTGTGGTAAAGTCCCGAGCCACAATGGATAAGCAGCAAAAAACACAGTCCAGTGCTGTGTCAACTCCCAATGTGGGAACAAAAATCAAACAAATTGGTTTAGCCATAGCAAAATAAAACAAACAATACAGGAGTTCAGGCTCCTGCAGGTTGAATACAAAATTAAATAAAATGACAAACATAAAGTACATCAACTTATATAAAAGATGCAAACTATGCAATGTCGTATTCTTATGACACAGTAGGCAATTAAAGATCAAAGGAAGCAAAATAAATGTAATGTTGAATTGAACTAAAAACACATATCAAGTAATCATTTAAATTTTTGACATGAGTCTGTTTTGGATACCTTTCTGTCATTGGGTTTGGCATTGACTCCCTCGATCTCCCCCTGTAACATTGAAATACGATTAAATTCAATATCTCTCGCACAACAGCACAGAATTTAGCAGTGGTATGATATTTTTTTGTTTGAGGCCACACATTCCACATATCCTACAAAATAGTACCAGGATTCTGCAGCCCGCATAGCCTTCACTTTTGGACTGCAAATGTTACCTGTTCTCAGGCCTGACCCAGGAATTGATGCTGATACTCACATCATGAGGAGGATAAGCAGATGTATAAACACCATTGGCAAGCAGACTGGTGATTCCTGTGAAAACCAGGATTATAATCAGAAATAAACAAAGCATTTTCTTTTTGGGGAGGGGGTGTCCTGTATTTGAGGGATTTCAGTTTTATCGCATAACCCAAATACAAGGGATTACAGTATTGGTTTTAAATGTTTTTTCCCCCATCATTTATTTCAACCATGCATAAAAATAAAAGTATTGTATAGTATAATTACTTGTGAAAAAAGAGCAACATGAAGATCATCTAAAAAAAACGAGAAAAAAAACCTGAGCAACCAAATAAACAATAAAACGTGATATCTGATTACACATGTATGAAAAAGGAGTAGGAAGTGTACGCTTATCTAGTTCAACCCCTGTACATTTATTTCATTATTAATATATCCCAGTCTTAAGCAATGTTCATATTTACTGTTACCCATCCATCATCTACCGCTTATCCGGGGCTGGGTCGGGGGGGCAACAGCTTTAGCAGGCAAGCCCAGACTTCCCTCTCCCTAGCTACTTCTTCCAGCTCTCCCCAGGGGATCCCGAGTCGTTCCCAGGCCTTCCTGGGTCTTCTTCTGGGTCTCCTCCCAGTGGGACATGACCGGAACACCTCACCGGGGAGGCGCTCAGGAGGCATCCGAATCAGATGCCCAAACCACCTCATCTGGCTCCTCTCGATGTGGAGGAGAAGCGGCTCGACTCTGAGCCCCTCCCGGATGACTGAGCTTCTCACCTTATCTCTAAGGGAGAGCCCGGACACCCTGCGGAGAAAACTCATTTCAGCCGCTTCTTTTCTCGTTCTTTCGGTCACGACCCATAGCTCGTGACCATAGGTGAGGGTTGGGACGTAGATCGACCGGTAAATTGAGAGCTTCGCCCTTTGGTTCAGCTCCTTCTTCACCACGACAGACCGATACAACGTCCGCATCACAGCAGACGCTGCACCGATCCGCCTGTCGATCTCCCGCTCCCTCCTACCCCCACTTGTGAACAAGACCACAAGATACTTGAACTCCTCCACTTGGGGTAAGATCTCCTCCCCGACCCGGAGGGGGCACTCCACCCTTTTCCGACTGAGGACCATGGTTTCAGATTTGGAGGTGCTGATTTTCATCCCAACCGCTTCACACTCGGCTGCGAAACGCTCCAGTGAGAGTTGGAGAGCCCCGTTTGAAGGAGCCAACAGCACCACATCATCTGCAAAAAGCAGGGATGCAATACTGAGGCCCCCAAAACGGACCCCCTCAACGCTTCGGCTGCGCCTAGAAATTCTGTCCATAAAGGTTATGAACAGAATCGGCGACAAATGGCAACCTTGGCGGAGTCCTACCCCCACCGGAAACGATTCCGACTTACTGCCGGCAATGCGAACCAAACTCTGACATCGGTGGTATAGTTAACCGAACAGCCCGTATCAGGGGGTTCGGTACCCCATACCCACGAAGCACCCCCCACAGAACTCCCCGAGGGACACGGTCAAACGCCTTCTCCAAGTCCACAAAACACATGTAGACTGGTTGGGCGAATTCCCACATACCCTCAAGGACCCTGCTAAGGGTGTAGAGCTGGTCCACTGTTCCACGGCCGGGACGAAAACCACACTGCTCCTCCTCAATCTGGGGCTCGACTTCCTGACGGACCCTCCTCTCCAGCACCCCTGAATAGACCTTAAAAGGGAGGCTGAGGAGTGTGATCCCTCTGTAGTTGGAACACACCCTCCGGTCCCCCTTTTTAAAAAGAGGGACTACCACCCCGGTCTGCCAATCCAGAGGCACTCTCCCTGTTGACCACGCGATGTTGCAGAGGCGTGTCAACCAGGACAGCCCCACAACATCCAGAGCCTTGAGGAACTCCGGGCGGATCTCATCCACCCCTGGGGCCTTGCCACCGAGGAGCTTTTTAACCACATCGGTGACTTCAACCACAGAGATAGGAGAGCCCACCTCAGAGTCCCCAGGCTCTGCTTCCTCCAAGGAAGGCGTGTTGGTGGAGTTGAGGAGGTCTTCAAAGTACTCTGCCCACCGGTTCACAACGTCCCGAGTCGAAGTCAGCAGCGTCCCATCCCCACTGTACACAGTGTTAGTGGTGCACTGCTTCCCCCTCCTGAGACGTCGGATGGTGGACCAGAATTTCCTCGAAGCCGTCCGGAAGTCGGCTTCCATGGCCTCACCGAACTCTTCCCACGCTCGGGTTTTTGCCTCGGCGACCACCGAAGCCGCGGTCCGCTTGGCCAGTCGATACCCGTCAGCTGCCTCTGGGGTCCCACAGGCCATAAAGGCTCGATAGGACCTCTTCTTCAGCTTGACGGGATCCCTTACTGCTGGTGTCCACCAGCGAGTACGGGGATTGCCGCCACGACAGGCACCAACCACCTTACGGCCACAACTCAGATTGGCCGCCTCAACAATAGAGGCACGGAACATGGTCCACTCGGGTTCAATGTCCCCCGCCTCCCCCGGAACATGGGAAAAGCTCTGTCGGAGGTGGGAGTTGAAACTCCTTCTGACAGGGGATTCCGCCAGACGCTCCCAACAAACCCTCACTATACGTTTGGGTCTGCCAGGACGGACCGGCATCTTCCCCCACCATCGGAGCCTACTCACCACCAGGTGGTGATCAGTTGACAGCTCCGCCCCTCTCTTCACCCGAGTGTCCAGAACATGCGGCCGCAAATCCGATGATACAACTACAAAGTCGATTATCGAACTGCGGCCTAGGGTGTCCTGGCGCCAAGTGCACATATGGACACCCTTATGTTTGAACAAGGTGTTCGTTATGGACAATCCGTGACGAGCACAGAAGTCCAATAACAAAACGCCACTCGGGTTCTGATCGGGGGGGCCGTTCCTCCCAATCACGCCCCTCCAGGTATCACTGTCATTGCCCACGTGAGCATTGAAGTCCCCCAGCAGAACGAGGGAGTCCCCAGCAGGAGTACTCTCCAGCACACCCTCCAAGGACTCCAAAAAGGGTGGGTATGCTGAGCTGCTGTTTGGTGCATATGCACAAACAACAGTCAGGACCCGTCCACCCACCGGAAGGAGGAGGGAGGCAACCCTCTTGTCTGCCGGTGTGAACCCCAATGTACAGGCACTGAGCCGGGGGGCAATGAGTATGCCCACACCTGCTCAGCGCCTCTCACCGTGAGCAACTCCAGAGTGGAAGAGAGTCCAACCCCTCTCGAGAGAAGTGGTACCAGAACCCAGGCTGTGTGTGGAGGCAAGTCAGACTATATCCAGTCGGAAATTCTCTGCCTCACACACCAGCTCGGGCTCCTTCCCTGCCAGAGAGGTGACATTCCATGTCCCAAGAGCTAGCTTCTGCAGCCGAGGATCGGACCGCCAGGGTCCCCGCCTTTGGCTGCCGCCCAGCTCACATTGCACCCGACCCCTTTGGCCCCTCTCATGGGTGGTGAGCCCAAGGGAAGGGGGACCCACGTTGCCTCTTCGGGCTGTGCCCGGCCGGGCCCCATGGGTGTAGGCCCGGCCACCAGGCGCCTGCCAACGAGCCCCACCTCCAGGCCTGGCTCCAGAGGGGGGCCCCGGTGACCCGCGTCCGGGCAAGGGAAACCTAGATCCATTTATTTTAATCATCATTGGGGTCTTTGAGCCGTGCTTTGTCTGGCCCCTCACCTAGAACCTGTTTGCCATGGGTGACCCTGCCAGGGGCATAAAGCCCCAGACAACTTAGCTTCTACGATCATTGGGTCACACAAACCCCTCCACCACAGTAAGGTGACGACTCACGGAGGGGTGTATTTACTGTTACATTTAATAAAATACACTATACACCATATTCCAGTTCACAATACGTGATGTCACAATACCATATTAAGTTACATATTTATCCACCCTTCCAACCATTTCATCCATTTTCTCATCTGCTTATCCTCACAAGGGTGCTGGAGCGTATCCCAGCTGTCTTCAGGCAGTCGGCAGGCCACATCCTGAACTGGTTGCCAGCCAATCGCAGAGCACACACAGACAAACAACCAATGACGCTCACACTCACACCTAGGGACAATTTCGAGTGTTCCATTAACCTGACACACATGTTTTTGGAATGTGGGAGGAAACCGGAGTACCCGCGGAAAACTCACACAGGCACAGGGAGAACATGCAAACTCCACAAAGGGAGGCCGGAGTTGGAATTGAACCCTGCACCTCTGCACTGTGAGGCCGACACATTAACCAGTCGACCATACATTTATCCATATTTATTAATTTTTGTGTGTCACTAAGCCCACAATATAATTTACATTTCATTTGACTAAATACTCCACTTTAACCACTTATCTTTCTCATAACTCCGAAATATTCACATTCAGTTGTACAGTATTTGTGCTTAGTATTATTCTACACTTATCCATAACATTAAAACTCTCGTAGTATGTATAGTCATACTCCAGTCAATTCCATACCCTCTGCTCAAAATCATGTCCAGGTACAGTCGACCCACACTATTCACCCACTGAAATGCATTGGGTTGGGGGGTTTTTTTGTTAATTTTTTTTACTGTCCCCCAAATTCCATCCATCCAAAGAAAACATACAATTTAAACACCGCTTATCCTGAACAGGGTTGTGGGGAATTGCTCAAGCCTATCCTCGTTGTCTTTGGGTAGAAGGCGGGCTACACCCGGAACTGGTCGCACACAGAGAGACCAACAGCCATTCACACCAACATCCACACCGTCACTGAGTGGGAACAGATCTCACCACTACAAAATTCTTCTTTAAAGGCAGAGAAACCGTATTGTTTTGTGTTTTTTGTTATTGTAAAGTGTACTTGGGTGTCTTGAAAGGCGCTTATAAATAAAATGTATTATTATAAACCTTTCCACAGAAAACGGGAAATAGTGAAAGAAATCCCAGAAAACAAACAAACAAAAATGTAAATACTGAAAAGAAATTTTAAGAACTCTGTGAATATGGGAATCCACGTGTGCCAAAAGGGGAGTTTGTAGCGGTTGACTCTGGATGTTCTCACATTGTCGCTGTCCTGTGAAAAATATGTGTCGATTTTTGTCATTAAAAAAAACCTTTAAAAAAACGTTAATGGTGTGTCCATGTAAGCCAAGAAGAGGAGAAGTGACAACAGAAAGGCTTGGAGAGTTGCGATAAAAGTGTTTCTATCATCTCTATTGTTTTTTCACCCAGCTCTACTCTACAATAAATCTGCCCCACTGTTATTGTTTAAGTGCTTTTCCCCTCACATGTTTTGGACTGTCCAAATGGGGGAGGGGGGGGGGGTTCTTCATTAAACAAATCAGATTCGGAAGAGATGTTTGTACTGCATGAATAAAAAATAACACGCAATAACGAGGGCATCATGGAAATAGTGGACTTGGATTTGTTGGAATCTGGATTTAGAGTTGGAAAAGAGTCTTTTATGGTTAGAGTGATCAGAAGAATTCTTACCCATTGAGTACATGTCCCGAGTACATTTCGTCCTTTTGAGCACTTCATACACCTAGCAACACGAGAAGCGATATTATATATAACTGCTCAAAAAAATAAGGAAATACTTAAACTGCGCAATGTAACTCTCTTACCTCTTCATCATGAAGTTTGTAATAATCATACTTACAATTGAGCTCCTTGTCTTGCTGTCAAAGAAATTTTCTCTGTCAGACAGATCAAATCTAGAGACGATAGCCCAAAACAAATCTCATGTTAGACGTTTTGTTTCTTTTTTTTTTAACTCTTAGCAGCAATCCCAATTTCAATGACACTTTCAATACAAGTTTTCAACAGTTCATGCTTCGCAAAATGCACTAAACCAAGTCAAAACACAATAATATGGGTGTAATATACTGTCTCATTCTACCGACTACTCTGGGTGCCATTGACATGTTTCTACTGCAGGGATGGCTTCCAGGTGTCTGAAGACTCGTCAAACCCATAAAATCATTGGGTTGGAATGGAAGATTTGAGTAATTGTTTTACCTTGACAGAAATAATAAAATACATCAATAATATAACGCAGAATGAGCATACTTAAAACACATCCAAACACAAATATCACACTACTATCATGGGTACATTGGTCCCTGAACAAGGCCAAAACATATTCATGTCAACAAGGTGTGTTTGTAGTCAAACAAAAACGTATGACTCAATTAGTTATGATGGAAACAGTCAGTATTGTAAGTCAGGCAAAGATTTTACTCACAGGTGTGCCTTCTCTCTGGAAAAAGTGTGAGAGAGGGGCTTCACACTTTCAAGCTTATTGGCGTCCACTTTTGGGTGCAAAGGAGATGTGACTTTGTGAATGAACAGTCGAATCTTTTCAACAATATTACTTCCTTGCTTAACTTCATAAACCTACAAGGGATACAAGAGGAGTGAAATTGTGTTAATTTGAACCGAAAATTGATTCGCTTCAAGGGTTTCCTTTGAAATGACAAATTATTCCTGATGGGTTGGTTATTTCGGTGGGAAAAACCCGTGAGATCTGTGCGATGCGTTGACCAGTCAATGAGAGACGAATGGAAGCTGTGTATGAAATGCATCTTAAAACCAAGTCTTTGTATTTTAAAACCCTTTGTATTCGTACTTTTACATTTTTTTTCATTTTTCTGTATGGGGTTATTGTGGGCTGGGTAAATTTGTTTTTTCATAGATCTAGATCAGGGGTGTCAAACTCATTTTTGTCACGAGCCACATTATAGTAGCCATTTCCCTTGGAGGGCCGTTATGACTGTGAAAACATATAAAGAAGACAAGAATAATGATTTATTCAACTGTAGTTTAAGTTACTGTAATGGGGGTTTTGGCAACAAGAAAACGTACAATACCTCTATTATATATTATGTACAAGAACTTGAAATTTTAGTAAAAATTTTAGTAAGCATAATAGAAGTCAATGTGTATGATTTGATTTGCTCTCACGGGCCACATCAAACGATGTGGCGGGCCAGATCCGGCCCCCGGGCCTTGAATTTGACACGTGATCTAGATGAAAAGTACAACCAGGCCTTTTTTTTTTTAAATTTCACAATGACCTCATAAAATATTGGTTTGCCCAGGACTGATGTGTGTGCAAAGTTTCATGCGCTGCATGTTTGGACTCTTTAAATAAGCATTATTTTATTGGGAAACTGCACATTGTCATGGCAAGGGTGTTTTGTGAAAATTCACAATTATGAACTCATTTTAGCAAATGTGAGGTAAAACCGGTCAACCTGCAAGGAGAAAAACGTACGAAAAACAACGAATAAAACTTAGAACGATTTCTTTTGGCAGTAGGTATCGCTACAACTACAATGACAAATAAGTTTGTATGGGTCTTTAGGTCTGCACTCATCAAATGTTTGACATTTTGATGAGCTATAATTGACAAAACAATGCCATTTCTCACAGTGTGAAAAAGCATTTGCGTTACCACTTAAGAAGGAACTTCTTTGCGTGTACCTTGTTTGTTGGCATTTTGAGCTTCATGAACTCAGCCTCTCGACACAGGACATTCCATGGTGCATGGATCTTCAAAAATGCAATTCCAGGGATTTTACACTGTTTAGATTTTCAAAGAAAGAGATAAACCAGTTACAGTTGCATAGCAGATACATATTTTACTGTCTTATATCATGACTATTTTCTGTATGGATTATTTCCAATCACTTCTTGCTTGGCTCTCGACGAAGGCGGACGAAGGCTTTTTGCTTTCTGCGCTTTCCCCCACCCAACCCCACCCTTCCCTGCTCGCGACTCAGTCCTCGTGCTGTCTTATGTCTGACTTTTCCTAGCCTCCTGTTGTATTTTCATCCTAAAAACAAACATGGAATTGGTTGGCTGGTCTCTCGATGCCATCGACAACATTTTCTCGATGAGAAGAGCAGGCAGTGGGGAGCCTACTTGCCCCTCGGGGACTTTTGCTGCTGGGTACACCCTAGATCAGGGGTGCCCATTAGGTAGATCCTGATCTACTGGTAGATCTAAGACAGGTCCCGAGTAGATCTGAAGAGTGTCGAGGAGAAAAAAAAACAAACAACCATTTGTGTGTCTTTGTACATGTTCGTAACATATTTTTTGTGTTCATGTACGCTGCACCCTAATCATCCTATCAGTCTCATTTTCACAAAATAAATATAAAAAAATAAAATAAAGCAGATAAATCTTGAATTTACGGTGGCGCCTGATTACGTCACCGCAAGTTGTTAGCGCTCAGCAGTCTGCAATTGCAGCTTGTGATAAGAGCTGTTGCGCTCTATCTTTTATCGTCATTTTTCTCATTCAGAGTTTGCTTCGTGTACAATTCACCGAGGGCACGGGCAAAGAATAGGTATCTAGGAGGGTCCAGGGAAGCACTTTAAAATGGTACTTGTGAGCTACGATAGTTAACATCTCAAACATCTCTTTCATCTCAAACCGCTTCAAACAACAAAGCGTGTGATGGAAAAGTGATTAGAACTGCATGACTGTCCGTGTTTTATGTTATGTGTTGTGTTTATTATTTTACTTTATGTTAACTGTTTTGTAAAGCGCTTTGTTACAGCTGCCACTGTTGTGAAAGCGCTATATAAATCAGCATGTATTGTATTGTATTGTATTGTATTAACAGGCTGCAGAAGTGCGTCCCATGCCTCAGTTTCAGGCTGTTTCTCATCATGGTGTGCGTGTGTGTGTGTGTGTGTGTGTGTGTGTGTGTGTGTGTGTGTGTGTGTGTGTGTGTGTGTGTGTGTGTGTGTGTGTGTGTGTGTGTGCGCGGACGTCGGTAAGGGTAGATCCCGTGAGATTAGTTGATCGAAAAGTAGATCTTCGATCTGAAAAGTTTGGGCACCCCTGCCCTAGATCCTTGGAGGAAGCGTAAAATGGTGTGCCTGTCAACACTGTCCGTTGAGGATTTGGACAACATCTACATTTTCGGCCTTCCGATAACAGGTATGCTGCTGTTTGGTGTGAGCAGTTTCCTGATCTATCGAAAATTCAACCGACGGGAGCGGCTCTATTGGACGAGGCTGCCGGTCTAAGGATGGCATAACGCGGATGTCCAACACTCAGACTGTGCTCAACCACAAACTGTTGAGAATTTACAGGATGGACAACAACTTGGAGGAAGCTGGAATCCATGTTCAATTTCTGACTGAAATCATGGATTTGGCTGATCGACGCCACTAAAGAGACATAAGCCACGGACTCAAGGCTGTCTTAAATTCTTGGGCAGCCTGCTACCAAAACAACATCTGCTATCTCAACCTTCCCCTGATGAAAATATGCACGGAAGCTAGTCCCCCACCATTACCCACTCCCTCATACATTCCCTTGATTCACCGTCTTCATTGTTTATGTCTTGTGACCTGTTGTAACTGTCATATGCTTATGCTGGAGGTTTTTTGCCCCACTCAAATTATCCTCAAAATGAGGGTAGTTCAAGTGTGGGTTTTTTCTCCCTCTCTCCCTCCCCTGTGGTTTCTTTCTGACCTTCGGGTTGAATGAACGCTGGCGCGTTTTGGCTGCCGCTGCTCAACCCGTGTTGTTTTGTGTTTTTTGTTATTGTAAAGTTCCTTGGGTGTCTTGAAAGGCGCTTATAAATAAAATGTATTATTATTATTATTATTATTATAATTGTATTTCATTAGTAACACATTTCAGTAAATATTAAATGGTGTGTCTAACTACTTACTTCTGGTACTTTTACTCCTCCACATTGCATATTGAGTGGCGCTGTGTTTTAAATAAGCTTGTATTGACTTAACACACACACAAAAAAAAAGCTGCATTCACATTAATTGACTGCACTGCTTAGTATTAGCTAATGGTGCTATCTTAATGAAGCAGCACTAACTTGATTGCTCAGTGGAGTTGTTTGGAGTTGTGTCCATAAACCTCAAAGTAGACTTTACTGTGTATATTAAAACATGATTGTTAAATCATTTTCTTTTTTATATTATACTAGCTGGTTCGTCGCCCTCCGGGCGGCTCATCAGCTAGTTCCTGCGGAAGGCTGGTAAGGTGGTGGTTCGCCGCCCTCCGGGCGGCTCATCAGCTAGTTCCTGCGGGAGGCTGGTAAGGTGGGCCTTCGGCCCACAAAAGTGTTGTTGCTTGGTTCAACTTTGTGTTCATCTTCATTGCTTATCGCGAAAATAAAGAGATGTTTAGCTCTACTAAATAACTAACAATTTCATTGCAATGCTTGTGGGTAGACAACATTTTTTCGCTAAGATGCCCGCGCGATCGTAGTGAGCCACTGCCTGAGCGGCGCAGTGGCGGCGCGGTGAAGTAGGTACGTTTTGAAAAGGGACAGACGGAAGGACAGACCGCGTGCGGGACGACGCGCAATATATATATAGATTTCAACTGACATGCTATTAAAACACCTGAGAAATATTTAAAATTGTCCCACACAACGCAATATGTATTTTCCTCCTCTGGAGGAATATTACGTGTTTATATTTTCACAATCTAATGGTGACTTTGACACACTCATCAAAATACCTGAAAGATCAAGAATTACAGAACATGTCTTTCATTTTATTTTTCACATATAGTCAGCCCAGAGCCAACAATTTAATCTAACAGCCTGTGTGAGGCAGACAGATGGCCAAATGTAATGCCCTTTCTGCGATCTCCCAACTCTTACACCTCTGGGACATTCGCAGATAGTTAGATAACTGGAACGGTTCAAAGGTAATACCGATACATCAGTGATGATAACTTGAGATAATTCCAGCAGACAGGAAGTAATTTTAAGAGTGGGCGGATCTTTTGTTAGCACAATGCATTAGACTGGAGTTAATACACCTCCGGACCCCAAACGCCGAAATGGGGCATGAAAAGAATCCATTTAAGAAAAAAAAAATTATATATATATATATATATATATATATATATATATATATATATATATATATATATATATATATATATATATATATATATAAAATCCTCATCGCACCCCTCGGGTGGTGTCCGTCCCTCATTCAGCTCGGGTCCTCTACCAGAGGCCAGGAAGCTTGAGGGTTCTGCGCAGTATCCTTGCTGTTCCCAGCACTGCACATTTCTGGACTGAGATGTCCGATGTTGTTCCCGGGATCTGTTGAAACCACTCATCTAGTTTGGGGGTCACTGCCCCGAGTGCTCCGACCACCACAGGCACGACTGTCACCTTTACCTTCCAGGCTCTCTCCAGCTCCTCTCTGAGCCCTTGGTATTTCTCGAGTTTCTCATGTTCCTTCTTCCTGATGTTTCCATCACTTGGGACCGCTACATCCACTACAACGGCTTTCCTCTGCCCTTTATCTATGATCACGATATCTGGTTGGTTCGCCATTACCATCTTGTCAGTCTGGATCTGGAAGTCCCACAGGATCTTCGCTCTGTCATTCTCCACCACCTTCGGAGGTGTTTCCCATTTTGACCTTGGGGTTTCCAGTCCATACGCCGCACAGATGTTTTGGTAGACTATGCCAGCCACCTGGTTATGGCGTTCCATGTAGGCTTTCCCTGCCAGCATCTTACACCCTGCAGTTATGTGTTGGATCGTCTCAGGTGCCTCTTTGCACAACCTACACCCTGGGTCTTGTCTGGTGTGGTATATCTGGGCCTCGATGGCTCTGGTGCTCAAGGCCTGTTCCTGAGCAGCCAGGATGAGTGCCTCTGTGCTGTCCTTCAGGCCAGCCCTCTCGAGCCACTGATAGGACTTCTTGAGATCAGCCACTTCAGTTATGATCCGGTGGTACATCCCGTGTAGGGGCTTGTCCTCCCATGATGGTCCCTCTTCCAGCGCCTCATCTTCTGTTCCCCATTGTCTGAGACATTCTCTGAGTACGTCATCCGTTGGAGCCTTCTCCTTGATGTATTCATGGAGCTTGGATGTTTCATCCTGGACAGTGACTCTCACACACACTAGTCCCCGGCCTCCTTCCTTTCGGCTTGCGTACAGTCTCAGGGTGCTGGATTTGGGATGGAACCCTCCATGCATGGTTAGGAGCTTTCGGGTCTTAACGTCCGTGGTCTGAATCTCTTCCTTTGGCCACCTTATTATTCCTGCAGGGTATCTGATCACTGGCAGGGCATTGCTGTTTATTGCCCGGGTCTTATTCTTGCCATTGAGCTGGCTTCTTTGGACTTGCCTCACTTGCTGGAGGTATTTGGCCAAAGCCGCTTTCCTTGTTGCCAGTTCGAGGTTGCCATTGGCTTGTGGTATACCGAGGTACTTGAAGCTGTCCTCAATGTCTGCTATTGTTCCTTCAGGGAGTGAGAGCCCTTCAGTGCGGACTACCTTTCATCTCTTAGTCACCATCCGACTACATTTCTCAAGCCCGAATGGCATCCCGATGTCGCTGCTTTAGATCCTGGTTGTGTGGATCAGGGAATCTATGTCCCTTTCGCTCTTAACATACAGCTTTATGTCATCCATGTAGAGGAGGTGACTGATTGTAGCTCCATTTCTGAGGCGGTATCCATAGCCTGGATGGTGATTAATTGGCTTAGGGGGTTCAGTCCTATGCAGAACAGCAGTGGGGAGAGAGAGAGAGACCTTGGTATATGCCACATTTGATGGACACTTGGGTAAGTGGCTTGCCATTGGCTTCAAGTGTGGTTTTCAACAGCCTCATCGAGTTCGCAACAAAGGCTCTTAGGGTCCTGTTCACCTTATACAACTCCAAGCATTCAGTGATCCATGTATGTGGCATCGAGTCATAGGCTTTCTTGTAATCAATCCAGGCTGTGCACAGGTTGGTACGTCGCGACCTGCAGTCTTGTGCGACTGTTCTGTCAACCAGGAGCTGATGTTTGGCTCTTCTGGTATCTCTACCAATGCCCTTCTGTGCTTCGTTCATGTATTGATCCATGTGTCCACTTATCTTAGCCGCAATGATGCCTGACATGAGCTTCCATGTTGTGGAGAGACAGGTTATTGGCCGATAGTTGGATGGGGCTGCGCCCTTCGAGGGATCCTTCATGATCAGGATCGTTCGCCCTTCGGTTAGCCATTCTGGGTGAGTCCCATCCCTCAGCAGCTGGTTCATTTGTACTGCTAGCCGCTCATGGAGTGCTGTGAGTTTCTTTAGCCAGTAGGTGTGGACCATGTCCGGGCCTGGTGCTGTCCAGTTCTTCATATCTGAGACTCTTTCCTGTATGTCTGCCACTGTTATGGTAACTGGGTTCTGTTCAGGGAGGTTGCTGTGCTCCTCTCTCAGGGTCACCAGCCATTGTGGACTGCTGTTATGTGCAACCTCCTTCTCCCATATGCCTTTCCAGTACCTTTCAGTTTCCAGTCTTGGTGGGTCAGCTCTGTTGTTAGGACCCTGCCACTGAGCGTACACTTTCGCAGGTTTGTTGCGAACAGCCTGTTTATTTGTCTGGCCTCATTCTCTTTCGTGTACCGCTTTAGGCGACTGGACAAGGCTTGGAGCCTTTGTTTGGCAGTTTCGAGTGCTTCAGGTATGGTCATCTGGAAGTACCTCTCAGGTATCGGCCTTTTCATCACACCTCTCTGGGCCTCCGTCAATTGACTCACATCTTTCCGGGCCGCCTTGATCTTAGCCTCCAACCGTCTTTTCCATGGTGGGTAACGTATCTCATGGCTTCCATGGTTGCTCTTATAGCCCAGAGTCTCCAGGATCTGAAGCGTATATCAGCTCATTGGTTTCTGTGATCGTTACGGTAGAGATCGCCCTCAGTGCTGCATTCACACTTTCTATGAGACTTTCAGATGGTACTTCACATAGCCGTTGTAATCGGTTTCTAGGTTTCCCAGCTTTCATTCTTGCCATGATCTTAGCTTTAAGGTCAGTTGCTCCCTCACTCAGCATTTCATTCATTGGAGCTGACCACCCAATCTCATCATCTGTATTCATTGGGGCTTGCCTCCCAATCTCTTGTATGACCTCCTCCTCTGATCTGGCAGCCTGGGCCCCTTCACCATGGAAACTGCATTGTACCTCATCAATCTCAAGTTGTGACAGCAGTTGCCGTTTGTGGATGTTGGAACACTGAGCTACTAGTTGTTTTGTGGTCAACCGTGACTGTGGGTTTCGAAGTAACCATTTAGCCCACATTCTCTGCATGTAACCCCTCTGACTAGGTTTGCTTGAGTAGTAGCATTCCAACAGAGCCATGTTATCGCATCTCACTGATCTCCGCTTTGTTCCAGTAGCCCATTTTTCATCAAGGTACTCTGGTTCCCCGGCACCTGACGCAGACCTTCTGAGCCGGCATGTCATTCGTTTTATTGTCTCTCATCATTGTATGAGGTACGCATTAGCGTGAAGGATCTTGCCCAAGGACCCACACTGGATGGTGTTATGTGCTCATTTTTGCTCCAAGCGGGACTCGAACCACCGTCTCCCGTATGCCAAACCGATGCCTTACCAACTGAGCTATCCAGCCGCTGTAAAATATCTATCTATCTATCTATCTATCTATCTATCTATCTATCTATCTATCTATCTATCTATCTATCTATCTATCTATCTATCTATCTCTCTCTCTCTCTCTCTCTCTCTCTCTCTCTCTCTAACTCTCTCTCTCTCTCTCTCTCTCTATCTATCTATCTATCTATCTATCTATCTATCTATCTATCTATCTATCTATCTATCTATCTATCTATCTATATATATTGTATATTGAAATGACATCATGAAGTGAAATGTGTTACTTTCTATTTAGTATTCATAATTGCAATTTATCCAACCAAAAAAATTTTTTCCAAATAATAAAATATTCAATACCATTCACATTCACATTAATTGACTGCACTGCTTAGTATTAGCTAATGCTATCTGACCATTTGTATCTGTTCCATTTGTTTGTGTCTGAGTTCCAAAGAGAGCGGTTGGCGTTTCCCTTCAGAGGCACAACTGTCTCACATCACATTACGCCACGACTAAAGGACTGTCATTTAGAACACTCAGCGTTGGATTATTCAATTTTTTATTGTTTTATAAAACCCTTGCTTCAGCTCCGTGGGATATAAACTTATTTTAAGCCTTGCATATTCATGAATACAGGATCATATTAAATACTGTACGAGTCAATTTTGTTATTATACTATGGTACATTTGTGAAACCAACACTATTTCATTTGTATGCAAATTGTGACTTGCACTTCATGCAAACAAGTTTTTCTTACCTCAGCAGACGTTTCCAATTCCAACCCAGTCTCTCTGAGGTTGTCCTCAAATTCTTCCCGCTTGAATCGCTTGGTATCTTGGGCAGCAATCTCCGGGTCTTCTTCGGGCTGCAAAGGTGCACGGCTGCTTCTGATGCTCAAACTACGTCGAAGCCGGCGAATGAAGTTGTCATCTCCAAACTTGGGTGATTTTCGATGAATGTCGCCGGGTTTCTGGACGTGGTAAGCAAGCACATAGTCCACTCGCCGCTGGCCATCAGCAAAGTAAGGACCTAACCGAGGGCACAAAGGTGCTCTGTCTTCAGCATCAAGAGTTTTCATTGGCTGAAGGAAAGAAAGAAAATAATTCAGTGAGCAATAGGTTTTGTTTGCTGAATTGTTATTCTTTTTTTTTTACACAGGTATTGTAATCCCAATTACATAAACACACTTATTTCTTGAATTCATTGTAACAAGCATTGTAAAATTCAGCCATGTCCCACCGGGAAGAATGCCCATCCACAACTTTCCTTTAATTTCAACATTGTTGAACAAATTCAAATGATCCAAACTGTTCATCTTATTCTTACTGATGACAATTATTCCCACTTATCAAAAAGTCAATTTTCCCGAGGACGGTGTGAGGACGGTGTGAGGACGGTGTGAGGACGGTGTGAGGCCGGTAGCGGCCCCGGGCGCGCCAGGGCGAGGCCTTCTCGGAGTCGGGTTGTTTGGGAATGCAGCCCAAAGAGGGTGGTAAACTCCATCTAAGGCTAAATACCGGCACGAGACCGATAGCGGACAAGTACCTTAAGGGAAAGTTGAAAAGAACTTTGAAGAGAGAGTTCAACAGGGCATGAAACCGTTGAGAGGTAAACGGGTGGGGACCGCGCAGTCCGCGCAGGGGATTCAACCCGGCAGGGCGCGGTGCGGCGGGGCCTTTGGCGGCGCGCGCGGTTCGTCCGTTCCGATGTCGCTGCTGTAGATTCTGGTTGTGTGGATCAGGGAGTCTATGTCCCTTTCGCTCTTAGCATACAGCTTTGTGTCATCCATGTAGAGGAGGTGACTCATCGTAGCTCCATTTCTGAGGCGGTATCCATAGCCTGGGACAAGCCCCTACACGGGATATACCACCGGACCATAACTGAAGTGGCCGATCTCAAGAATTCCTATCAGTGGCTAGAGAGGGCTGCCCTGAAGGACAGCACAGAGGCACTCATCCTGGCTGCTCAGGAGCATGCGCTGAGCACCAGAGCCATTGAGGCCCGGATATACCACACCAGACAAGACCCAAGGTGTAGGTTGTGCAAAGAGGCAGCAGAGACGATCCAACACATAACTGCAGGGTGTAAGATGCTGGCAGGGAAAGCCTACAGGGAACGCCATAACCAGGTGGCTGGCATAGTCTACCAAAACATCTGTGCGGAGTATGAACTGGAAACCCCAAGGTCAAAATGGGAAACACCTCCGAAGGTGGTGGAGAATGACAGAGCGAAGATTCTGTGGGACTTCCAGATCCAGACTGACAAGATGGTAATGGCGAACCAACCAGATATCGTGATCATAGATAAAGGGCAGAGGAAAGCCGTTGTAGTGGATGTAGCGGTCCCAAGTGATGGAAACATCAGGAAGAAGGAACACGAGAAACCCGAGAAATACGAAGGGCTCAGACAGGAGCTGGAGAGAGCCTGGAAGGTAAAGGTGGTCGGAGCACTCGGGGCAGTGACCCCTAAACTAGATGAGTGGTTGCAATAGATCCCGGGAACAACATCGGACATCTCAGTCCAGAAATGTTCAGTGCTGGGAACAGCAAGGATACTGCGCAGAACCCTCAAGTTTCCTGGCCTCTGGTAGAAGACCCGAGCTGAATGAGGGACGGACACCACCCGAGGGGGGGTGAGACGAGGAATTTATATATATATATATATATATATATATATATATATATATATATATATATATATATATATATATATATATATATATATATATATATATATTTATATATATATATATAGCTGGATAGCTCAGTTGGTAAGGCATCGGTTTGGCATACGGGAGACGGTGGTTCGAATCCCGCTTGGGGCAAAAAAAAAAAATGAGCACATAACACCATCCAGTGTGGGTCCTTGGGCAAGATCCTTCACGCTAATGCCTACCTCATACAATGATGAGAGACAATAAATCGAATGACATGCCGGCTCAGACGTCGCCCGGCCAAACAAGGTCTGCGTCAGGTGCTGGGGAACCAGAGCACCTTGATGAAAAATGGGCTACTGGAACAAAGCGGAGATGGGCGAGATGCGATAACATGGCTCTGTTGGAATGCTACTACTCAAGCAACCCTAGTCAGAGGGGTTACATGCAGAGAATGTGGGCTAAATGGTTACTTCGAAACCCACAGTCACGGTTGACCGCGAAACAACTAGTAGCTCAGTGTTCCAACATCCACAAACGGCAACTGCTGTCACAACTTGAGATTGATGAGGTACAACGCAGGTTCCATGGTGAAGGGCCCCAGGCTGCCAGATCAGAGGAGGAGGTCATACAAGAGATTGGGAGGCAAGCCCCAATGAATGCAGATGATGAGATTGGGTGGTCAGCTCCAATGAATGAAATGCTGAGTGAGGCAGCAACTGACCTTAAAGCTAAGATCATGGCGAGAATGAAAGCTGGGCAACCTAGAAACCGATTACAACGGCTATGTGAAGTACCATCTGAAAGTCTCATAGAAAGTGTGAATGCAGCACTGAGGGCGATCCCTACCGTAACGATCACAGAAACCAATGAGCTGATATACGCTTCAGCATCAGTGATCCTGGAGACTCTGGGCTATAAGAGCAACCATGGAAGCCATGAGATACGTTACCCACCTTTGAAAAGACGGTTGGAGGCTAAGATCAAGGCGGCCCGGAAAGATGTGAGTCAATTGACGGAGGCCCAGAGAGGTGTGATGAAAAGGCCGATACCCGAGAGGTACATCCAGATGACCATACCTGAAGCACTCGAAACTGCCAAACAAAGGCTCCAAGCCTTGTCCAGTCGCCTAAAGCGGTACACGAAAGAGAATGAGGCCAGACGAATAAACAGGCTGTTCGCAACACAACCTGCGAAAGTGTACGCTCAGTGGCAGGGTCCTAACAACAGAGCTGACCCACCAAGACTGGAAACTGAAAGGTACTGGAAAGGCATATGGGAGAAGGAGGTTGCACATAACAGCAGTGCACAATGGCTGGTGACCCTGAGAGAGGAGCACAGCAACCTCCCTGAACAGAACCCAGTTACCATAACAGTGGCAGACATACAGGAAAGAGTCTCAGATATGAAGAACTGGACAGCACCAGGCCCGGACATGGTCCACACCTACTGGCTAAAGAGACTCACAGCACTCCATGAGCGCCTAGCAGTACAAATGAACCAGCTGCTGAGGGATGGGACTCACCCAGAATGGCTAACCGAAGGGCGAACGATCCTGATCATGAAGGATCCCTCGAAGGGTGCAGCCCCATCCAACTATCGGCCAATAACCTGTCTCTCCACAACATGGAAGCTCATGTCAGGCATCATTGCGGCTAAGATAAGTGGACACATGGATCAATACATGAACGAAGCGCAGAAGGGCATTGGTAGGGATACCAGAGGAGCCAAACATCAGCTCCTGGTTGACAGAACAGTCGCACAAGACTGCAGGTCCCGACGTACCAACCTGTGCACAGCTTGGATTGATTACAAGAAAGCCTATGACTCGATGCCACATACATGGATCACTGAATGCTTGGAGTTGTATAAGGTGAACAGGACCCTAAGAGCCTTCGTTGCGAACTCGATGAGGATGTGGAAAACCACACTTGAAGCCAATGGCAAGCCACTTACCTAAGTGTCCATCAAATGTGGCATATACCAAGGTGATGCACTCTCCCCACTGCTGTTCTGCATAGGACTGAACCCCCTAAGCCAAGTAATCACCAAGACAGGCTATGGATACCGCCTCAGAAATGGAGCTACAATCAGTCACCTCCTCTACATGGATGACATAAAGCTGTATGCTAAGAGCGAAAGGGACATAGATTCCCTGATCCACACAACCAGGATCTACAGCAGCGACATCGGGATGTCATTCGGGCTTGAGAAATGTAGTCGGATGGTGACTAAGAGAGGAAGGTTAGTCCGCACTGAAGGGGTCTCACTCCCTGAAGGAACAATAGCAGACATTGAGGACAGCTACAAGTACCTTGGTATACCACAAGCCAATGGCAACCTCGAACTGGCAACAAGGAAAGCGGCTACGGCCAAATACCTCCAGCGAGTGAGGCAAGTCCTAAGAAGCCAGCTCAATGGCAAGAATAAGACCCGGGCAATAAACAGCTATGCCCTGCCAGTGATCAGATACCCTGCAGGAATAATAAGGTGGCCAAAGGAAGAGATTCAGACCACGGACGTTAAGACCCGAAAGCTCCTAACCATGCATGGAGGGTTCCATCCCAAATCCAGCACCCTGAGACTGTACGCAAGCCGAAAGGAAGGAGGCCGGGGACTAGTGAGTGTGAGAGCCACTGTCCAGGATGAAACATCCAAGCTCCATGAATACATCAAGGAGAAGGCTCAAACGGATGACGTACTCAGAGAATGTCTCAGACAATGGGGAACAGAAGATGAGGCGCTGGAAGAGGGACCATCATGGGAGGACAAGCCCCTACACGGGATGTACCACCGGACCATAACTGAAGTGGCTGATCTCAAGAAGTCCTATCAGTGGCTAGAGAGGGCTGGCCTGAAGGACAGCACAGAGGCACTCATCCTGGCTGCTCAGGAGCAGGCCTTGAGAACCAGAGCCATCGAGGCCCAGATATACCACACCAGACAAGACGCAAGGTGTAGGTTGTGCAAAGAGGCACCTGAGACGATCCAACACATAACTGCAGGGTGTAAGGTGCTGGCAGGAAAAGCCTACATGGAACGCCATAACCAGGTGGCTGGCATAGTCTACCGAAACATCTGTGCGGAGTATGGATTGGAAACCCCAAGGTCAAAATGGGAAACACCACAGAAGGTGGTGGAGAATGACAGAGCGAAGATCCTGTGGGACTTCCAGATCCAGACTGACAAGATGGTAATGGCGAACCAACCAGATATCGTGATCATAGATAAAGGGCAGAGGAAAGCCGTTGTAGTGGATGTAGCGGTCCCAAGTGATGGAAACATCAGGAAGAAGGAACATGAGAAACTCGAGAAATACCAAGGGCTCAGAGAGGAGCTGGAGAGAGCCTGGAAGGTAAAGGTGACAGTCGTGCCTGTGGTGGTCGGAGCACTCGGGGCAGTGACCCCCAAACTAGATGAGTGGTTGCAACAGATCCCGGGAACAACATCGGACATCTCAGTCCAGAAATGTGCAGTGCTGGGAACAGCAAGGATACTGCGCAGAACCCTCAAGCTTCCTGGCCTCTGGTAGAGGACCCGAGCTGAATGAGGGACGGACACCACCCGAGGGGTGAGATGAGGATTTTTTATATATATATATATATATATATATATATATATATATATATATATATATATATATATATATGTTGTTGTGTTTATTAATGAATGTCAAATGGAAAGAAACATTTTGATTTTTTTCAAGTGTGTATTTTTTAAATCAATTTCTTAAAACAGAAATTGTTAAGTTTTCAAGGATTGATTACCACTGTTGTACATTAGTCATCACACTTAAAATTAACACCATCATATTTCACACACAAATTTCATCTGTGCTGTATGTTACACATACATACAGCACATTTGACAATAAAGTTGTATTCAATTCAATAATTTTTCCTTTTTGTATAATAAGATGCAGTTTCCTACTATGGAGTCACTCCACCCCTTTGTGCTGTCCATATCAAGGTTCTTTCTTCTCTTCACAAGGAACTGTTGAATAGTTGTCACTCCTCCACATAATGCAGAGCTCCTCAACTTTGGGGCTGTCTGTCTTCAGTATGGGAGAACCTTAGAAAGGTAGAGAAAGATGGATTTAAAATCTGTGTATTTTCCAAACAATGATGAAAAAAAAATCCATTCAGTTTTAAAAGACATACCATTTTTTTAGACTCATCACCAGTTTCTTTTGAATAAATTACATCATAGGTATCATATCAAAGGAAACCCCACCTTTTTCAAAATATCTAGAGCAGTGGTTCTTAACCTGGGTTTGATCGAACCCTTGGGGTTTGGTGAATCAGTCTGAGGGGTTTGACAGAGCCTCTGCAATGGAGGTTAAGACCGCTGGACTCAACATGTCAATTACCGCCAGTGATGACACGCCCGTTTGGCTATCATTGGCTGCTCCATTTCATGCACAATTAAAAACCTTGTACTTTATTCTTCGACTAATTGTGTTGACTTGTTTTCCGTTTTTAATATCTGCTTTGGTAAAAAATCATGAAGGGTTCGATCAATGTGCATATGAACTGGTTGGGTTCAGTACCTCAAACAAGATTAAGAACCACTGATCTAGAGACACTGGATTCAAATTCTAACACATAGACATATAGAATAGACCCACCTACTACATCTCACACCTGGGTGGCTACAAGACACTCTTCTGCCTTTGTTCAGGAAAACTGCTACATTTCAATCGGATAGATGCTGATGTAAGAGATTAACATATTGGGGAGTCATTTTCAGAAACCTCTCTTCTGATTCCACATACTGGACACATCTCCAGGACTGGAAATTAATTACAAGAGGTGTACAAAACACATTTACTGACTTTTCATTGACCTCCACAGGAACATTGCATGGGACAAATCTGACTTCTGGGAAAAAGGAAGTCTCCACGCCGCTCTCATTCATACTTCAATAATGTCCATGGCTTTCTGATGAAGATTTGTTATATTGTTTTTTTTTTTCAGTGTAAATGAAATGATCCAACAACACATGCACTTTCCTTTGGGTCTCCACCATCTCGCTTTAAACACAAGCTACACGAAGACTTGGGAATTGAAAGGTCCCACTTTGCATTCAGAGACGAGAAGCACAATCACCCAGTTGTCCCCAGGGTGGAATAGAACAAGACACCTTTCTTTCAGTGAACATAACTGTTTACCTTTCCAATGAACACATGCTGATTATTTGGCTACCCTGCCTTTGGCAGACATTTGCCATCACCTTTTGACCCCCTCTTTTAATTCAGACCGCGACAATACACCAAGACGCACTCCTCTCTGGTTTCAGAAAGATTGACACTCTGAAATAGGACAGACACTGATAGATGAGATAATAACCCCCTTTCACGCGTGAAAACGTGGACTCACCCCCCACTCACCCATTGTAAATAGCACAGCCACTTTGCATTGGCATTTATGCTTATATATTTTTTTCCACTCTGTACTGTGTACAGTCCATTTTTAAAAATGTTTTTTAATTAGTTTTTTTGTGCATGCAAATACTTTTGTTTTTCTACTTTCTCTTTTTCATAATTTTTGCTGTTGTAAATTGCAAATGTGTCCATTGTGTGACAAATAAAAGTTTCTCTTCTTTCTTCTTATTCTTTTCAATGTGCACATAGAATGTATTTAAATCAAGACAATAATGGCTAATTTGGAAAAAAAAATCTACTATCCAATTCTAGCTCCTTCATATACAAAAGACTGATTCAAAATGGCTTTTTTTCTGTTTAACATTTTAAAGTTAATCCAAAACAAACTTCGAGCAAGAGGAGCTCATTCTTAATGCAGGCATTAGCTTTGAGCTGCAATAATAATAATAATAATAATAATGCTCTTGCGACGCGGGGGCCCAGTCTCATTCAGCTGGGTCGTCGCAGTGCGTAGAGCCGATCAGCTTCACCAGGGTCCGCCAATGACCACGGTCATGGGCCAGGTCCGCTGCATCCTCCAGGGTGAGGCCCTGGTGTTTGAGATCCTCTCTGATGACATCGAGTCATCTGGTGTGGGGTCTGCCGCGTGGCCTTTTCCAGCCGGCTGTCGCTGGATCAAATGAGAAGATGGCACGAGTTGGGTGTTCTGGGGGTAATCGGAGGAGGTGACCAAGCCAACGGATGCGCCTCTGAGCGGCCAGTCGGGATGCAGGGGGCTGAAGGGTATGTTTTCGGAGGTCTGAGTTGGAAACATGGAGGTGCCAGCTGATGTTCAAAATGGTTCTTAGTGACCTGCTGTCAAAGCCGTCGATCCTCTTGGCCTGGGTCTTGTTTAATGGCCAGGATTCTGCACCATACAGGAGGATGGGAAGAACTGCTGCGTTATAAATGCGCATCTTGGTCTTTTGGGACACTGAGTGGTGGCGCCAGAGGGGCCGCCACAGTGACTGCATTGCCGCGGCCGCGAGGGCGCGTCTGCGGTCAATCTCTGGCTTGAGATCGCCGCTGCTGGTAATAGTGGAGCCCAGGTAAATGATGGAGTTGACAAATTGCACTTCGTCTCTGCCAAAGATCAGGGGGGAGGGGTTGGGTCCGTCACCGATATACATAAGTTTGGTTTTCTGCCAGCTTACTTGGAGGCCCAGCTTTGCTGCTTCTGTTTGGTATATGGAGAGGGCACTGCTGAGGTGTTGGAGGGAGTTGCTGAACAGGGTGGTGTCATCAGCGTATTCAAGGTCGGTCAGGTGGAAGTTGCCGAGCGACACGCCTGAGACTTGCTCCCGTACTCGGATCATAAGGTGGTCAATGACACAGTTAAATAGATCAGGAGCGGCCACGCAGCCCTGTCTGACCCCGCTGTTAATGGGGAACCACTCTGAGTCCTTCCCATTCACACGAACACAGCTCTCTGAGTTGTTGTAGAGTCGCTGGAACAATGTGGTTATTTTGGGTGGCACTCCAAGGTATTTCAGAATGTTCCAAAGGGAGAGGTGGTCGACTGTATCAAAGGCAGCTTTGAGATCTATGAAGGCTATAAAAAGATGTTGGTCCTTCCGAAACTCTCTAACCTTCTCAACAATGAGTCTAACTGCTGAGATGTGATCTATGGTGGACCGGTTGGGCATGAAGCCAGCTTGTTGGGGGCAGCGATGGCTTCGAATGGCGGGAAGGGCGCGGGTGAGAAGGATCCGGGTGAACAGTTTTGCGGGTATGGAGAGCAGTGAGACGCCTCTGTAGTTGTTGCAGAGTTGCTTGTCGCGTTTTCCGCATCCAGAATGGCAGGATGATGCCTCGGGTCCAGTCTGTGGGGGGCTGTTCTGCCACCCAGACATGGTTAATGATGTGGGTGAGCCACTGGGCCATGGAGTCACCACCTTCTTTGAGCAGCTCTGCGGTGATGGCACAGATTCCAGGGGCCTTGTGATTTTTTTGTGATTTTATTGCTGCTCTGACCTCGTCGATTGTGACTGGGTCAGTTTTGCAGTTGGGGTTGGGGGTGGTAGAGTTGGCAGCAGTGACAAGCCGGGGGTCGGTGGGAACTGGAGGGTGATGAAGGAGGTTGCTGAAGTGCTCTTTCCAGAGTTCAAGGCAGTCTGTTTCAGTGGTGATGCGATTTCCACTGGCATCCTTCATGAGGGCGGTCTTGATGTGTGGTCCGATGCGGGCTTGGCGCAGCATTTGAAAGACCTGTCTAAGGTCGTTGCGCTGTGCTGCTGATTCCATGCGTTCGGCCTCTTCTCCCCAGTATCTCTCCCTGTCAGTTGCAATTGCCGCATTCCGTGCTGCATTGAGCCTTCGGTACTCTGTGATGTCACCGCGCAGGCGAGCAGCACGGCGGCGGTCAATGATGTCGAGGGTCGGTTGTGAGATCCATGGTTGTTTGGGAAGAGATCTTGATCTTCCCAGTACATCCTGGGCAGACTGGTTGACCTTTAATTTGAAAGTCTCCCAGTCTGCGATGTCATCAACGGCCAGAGCGGTGAAGGCGTTGGTGATGGAGCGGCGATATGCGGAGGCAGTGGTGGGGTCGCAGAGTCTGGAAGACATTAAGCGTGGCTGTGGCCTGATAGACGTGTCTGGTCGTATTTTAAGTCTTAGCTGGGCAACCAACAGGCGGTGGTCAGTGTTGCCCAACTGTGCACCTCTGAAGACCCTGCAGTTGGTGACGGAGGATCGCCAGCGGCGGGAGATGATGATATGGTCTATCGCCTTCCGGGTTCTTCCATCAGGGCTATACCAGGTCCAGTGATGGATCTGCTTGCGGGGGAACCATGTGTCGGTGATACAGAGGTTATTTGAATGGCAGAGGAGAAGCAGACGTTTGCCGTTATCATTTGTGGTGTTATCGACAAAGGTGGTGCCAATGGGTTGTGTCGGGGTTTGGTGAGATGGTCCTTCTCTGGAGGAAGAAGAGAAGGTTGCATTGGCGTCCGTGAGGATGATGACGATGTCATGTGGTGGGGTTTGGCTAATGACCTGATGGAGTTGGTCGAAGAAGGTGTCCTTCACTGTATCATCGGCGAGTTCTGTGGGGGCATAAGCAACGATGACTGTCATCTTGCCATGTCGGTGGAGGAACCGTGCAGACAGGAGTCGATCGTTAATTGGGATCCAGCTGATAAGTGATTGCCGTGTATGTTTGGACATGGCCAGTGCAACTCCATGGAGGCCCGTCCGGATTTCAGGGCCACTCCATATGAAGCTGTGTTCTCCTTCTTGCCATCTTGATTCACAAAGACCCGCCATGGTGATTTTGTAGCGGGAGAGCTCCAAGGACAGCAGTAAAGGAGCTCCATCCCGAAGAAGCGTTCGGACGTTCCATGTGGCGATGCGCGTCTTCAGGCGTAGGTCAATCCGTACTCGTTGGTCGGGGGCGTTCCTATGTCTTGTCTTGGTTTGGGCAGTCTGGTTTCTTCTGGTCGGTTTCGTAACAATTAATTTCTCCTGAGTGGGTTGTTGGCCCTCTGCAGGATAGTCGGATGATGGGGCTGCCATCTCAGCGGCGTACCGACACACCGTTGGGACCTTGTTAGTCTGGAACCTCCCCGAAGACCGGCCCGCCAAGGGAGACCCTACATGGAGCAAGCTCCAGACGGTAACGCTCTCCGGATCATTGGAACACACAAGCCTCCTTGCCACGGCAAGGCCAGGACCCACAAGGAGCTGCAATATATTAATTAAATAATTTGCCTATTTACGCCACATTAGGTTGTACACAATCTCTTTACAACAGGAGTCCCCAAACTTTTTCCTGTGAGGGCTACATAACTTTTCCCTTCTCTGATGGGGGGCCGGTGTCAGTTTGTAACATCAACGATCGTAGGGGAGCTTAAAAGATTTATTGTTTCCCAGAAAGCCACACATAACCAAATAACCCTTTCCAGGTCCTTTAGAGGAAAAAAGGTCAGGAAACAAATAATAACACTATTAATGAAATAAATAATAACTAAATAACCCTCTCTGAGTTCTTCACAGAAAAAACAGGAAATAAATAATAACTAAACAACTCTCTCTCTTTATAGCCCCTTGAAATCCACAAAAAAAGAGTTGTGCCATCTACGAGAACGCCACCTATCTTGTCTTGTTTATGTCTGCTACCATCTTGTTCACGTGTTCTACTAATTGATCTGAGACACAACTAAAACACTGAAACATTCTATGGTGTGTAAATAACTTTGTGACCTTGATTTCAACCCTATTTGCGTCATGGGTCATTTTGCCCCGAAGACCACCTTTGTACTTTTTTTTGTACAGCTTCCATGGAAATGTGAATAAAAACAACATTTCAAATTTTCTGCAGTTGGGGACAATCTAGGAAAAGTAATAATATTTCAAGTTAAAAAAATTATCATTTAGGATTTTTTTGGGGCGTTTTTAACACAGTGATGGGTCATTTTGACCCGAGGACAACAGGAGGGTTAGAGGGCCGGGTCAACTGTGCCCGCGGGCCGTAGTTTGGGGACCCCTGCTTTACAATGTCTGAAACACATGTGGTTTGGCCTGTGCATTGTTTCCGTTGATGTGATCAATGGCCTGCAGCAGCCTTCTTGCAAGAACACAGTACACAGTCCCAAATTACCAAGACATTTCTCTCGAGTAAAGTGTGACACAGCAGATGAACTAGACTTCACTCTTCCTTCCCTGTCAAGGCAGAACCCATTTTGCTTCTTTTTTTCCACCGGCATTGGCCATCTATAGCAGAATAATGTGGTGACTGTAGATATTGTCATGGTTCTGTTTGTGGCCAACAGGTGGCACTGTAGGGCTCCGCCTGCAGCTGCACACCTGTTGGTCATTAGTTTGTCATTAGTTGCTTAAAAGGACTCCCGGCACGATCACTCAGTGTCAGGTCATTGTTTGTTCTGTCATATTTGTTTCTGTCATGTTTGTTTGTTCTGTCGTGTTTCGTTAATGTTTCTGTTATTGATTGTTTTTTGCATCAGTCACGGTTTTGGTTTGCTACTTTGGATTCTTTTGTTTGTTGCCTTGAGTTTGACACCTGTGATCTAGATGAAAAGTACAACCGGGCCTTTTTTTTTGTTTAGGATTTAGTTTTCTCTGTGTTTAAATACAATTTGTCAACTTTACCCTGCTCTTCCTTCCTGCCTGCTTTTTGGGGTCCTCCACCACCATGAACATGACAGATATGGCCAACACAGCAGTTGTGTGGGATGTAGCCAGACTACTAGTCTGGTTAGCATTAGCATTGAGCATCTTGCTAATCGGGGTGATGCATCGTAATCTCATTCCACCTCAGTCTGCTGGCTTTAGTTATCGGTGACTCCACCGCCCATAATATTAAGCTTAAACACCCAGCCACAGGAATGTATATTCCAGGTGCCAAGACAGGCCTAGACACCAGCGAAAGGCTAACAACAGTAGCTACTCGGACATAATGATACACGTCGGCTCCAACGACACTAGGATGAGACAATCAGAGATCACAATGAAGAACATAGCTGGGAATTGCAATCTCGCCAGAAAGATGAGTCGCGTTGAGTAATTGTTTCTGGCGCCTTGCCTGTGAGAAGCAATGATAAGAGGTTTATCATATTCTTCTAGCTTAAGCGATGGTTGGCTAGTTTTTGTAGAGAACAGGGACTGTAGTTTGCAGACAACTGGCCCTCTTTCTGACCCGAACTGCTGAGATTGGATAGCCTTTACTCCGACTAGCTGCCATCACTCTTTCTAGAAACATAGATGGCTGTTTGAGCTTTCCATGATAGTCCACATTAAAGCAGACCGGGTTACATGTGATTAGAGAGCCTGTAAGAACTGGCGTGGAGGCTAATGCTCTGCTAGTGTTCCCTGCCTACTGCCCGAAGACAGCTGGGATAGGCTTCAGCACATCCGCAACCCTTGCCACAAATAGGGGTTTGGATGACGGATGGATGGATCGAGTTGTGAGGGCAAAAGTAATATTTTACACAGGAAGCTCAATTCCCTGGTCTACAGATCGACCTCAGTGGCAATCAGGACTGCAAAGTTGTTTTTCGTTATTTATCGGCCTGGCTTTGAAATGAAAAATGAAACTATGGGAAAGAGTAGTTTTAGCCAGACGAAAAGCATAAATTAGCATTTGTGAGCAGTATGGTTTCATGCCCCCCCAAAAAAGAGTACGACAGATGCAGTATTTGCTCTAAGGATGTTGATAGAGAAGTACAGAGAAGGTCAGCAAGAGCTGCATTGTGTCTTTGTAGATCTGGAGAAAGAGTGCCCAGAGAAGAAATGTGGTATTTTATGAGGAAGTCTGTGGTGATAGAAAAGTATGTTAGAGCGGTGCAGGTATACAGTATCTTGACTGTCAGACAGTGGTGAGGTGTGCTGTTGGTGTGACTCAAGAATTCAATGTGGAGGTGGGACTTCACCAGGGGTCAGCTCTGAGCCCCTTCTTATTTGCTATGGTGATGCACAGGCTGACAGACGAGGTCAGACAGGAATCTCCATGCATTATGATGTTTGTAGATGACATTGTGATCTGTAGTGAGAGCAGGCAACAGGTGGAGGAGAAACTAGAGAGTTGGAGGTTTGCCCTGGAAAGGAGAAGAATCAAGGTCAGTCGAAGCAAGATGGAGTTCATGTGTGTGAATGAGAGGGACCCAAGTACAAGAGTGAGGTTACAGGGAGAAGAGATAAAGAAGGTGGAGGATCTTAAGTACTTGGGGTCAGCTGTCCAGGGCAATGGAGAGTGTGGAAAAGAGATGAAGAAGCATGAACAGGCAGATTGGAACGGCTGGAGAAAAGTGTCAAGTGGGATGTGCAATAGAGACACATCCCCTGCAAGTCAAGTTTCAGGTGAGATGAAAGGAAAGGTGTATAAACCTGCGGTGAGACCAGCCATGCTGTTTGGACTGGAGACACTTGCGACTGAAGAAAAGACAGTAGTCAGAGCTGGATGTAGTAGAAATGAAGATGTTGAGGTTCTCTTTGGGCGTGACCGGGTTGGATAGGATCAGAAATGAGCACATGAGAGGGACCACTCATGTCAGAGGTTTTGGAGAGAAAACCAGAGAGGCCAGACTGATATGGTTTGGACAGGAGAGAGAGTGAATCAATATACAGGGGTATTGGGAGAAGGATGCTGAGTCGTGAACTGCCAGGCAGGAGGCTGAGAGGGAGACCAAAGAGGAGGTTTATGGATGTAGTGAAAGATAACATGAAGGTAGCTGGCGGGAGAGAACAGGATGCACAAAACAGGGTGAGATGGAGGCAACTGATTCACTGTGGCAACCCCTGAGGGGAAAAGTTGAAAGGAAAAGAGGGTTACATTATCCATATGCTCCTCAGGTTGGGGGCAGGAGTCTGTTAAAAGTATTTGGCATGTTTTCCACTCTGTTGGAGATAGCTACAGGCTATTTAATTCTTCTCTACTTCCAAAGAGAATCTGTCTGCCTTTATGTTGACATTTTTGTGAATATGAGAACATGGAACAACTGAAACATTTTCAGCTTCCTCAAACTGCAGAGGTCCTGGGGATATGTACAAAATGGCAGTGGATGAACTACACAATGGGTCAGATGAACTCACTGTGAAATCTTTATGTATTCAAATTGTCTTCAAAACATGCACCTGTGATAGTTGCCCACTGAATTTACTTATTATTTGTGTGTAAACCGGTTTCATACCAGTCAATTTTGTCAGTTAAAGACAAAGAAATTAAGCTAATATTGGATTACTTTGATAATATTGTGTTTAACAAAGAAATACACGGAACCAGTTGACATACAAATAGTTATGTCAACATTTCAATGTCACGATTAAAACTATCAGTTGCCCAAATAGTTAATTTTGTTTGATTGGTTGTTTTTCATTAAATAGCATTTCAAAACTAAAAGAAAATATTATGTGGTCCAGATAATGAATGGATGAAATAATGAGTCCACAGATGCATATTTTGCTATTTATGATTCTGTGATCTGCTACAAATGCATGTTTTGCTGTTCTCAATCTGTATACATTAGAAACGAATTGATTTGACTCAAAATATTTGTTTTGACAAGGCTTGCATGCCCACCCCACTTACGTTTCATATCATTTACCCTATTTTACGAATGTGGGGTTAAAATAAATCCTGAGAAGGGCAATGAAAACAAAAAAACAACCCCTGGTGAAGCCTCTTTCAATTGCTGAGTAGACTCTTCGTTTTGGTACATTCACACTGTCTTGCTGTGAATGTGCATGTGCACATGGTACCGCTGCTAAATAAATTAAACGTTGACTCTCACCCTCAAATGAATGAAATCTCAATCTCTTTCAGGACATATGGATTTAGTCAAACACAATACTGTGACCAAATAAGCCTACTTTGAATGGAATGAAACACGATAGGGGCTAGTGGACATTTCTACTGTAACCTATTAGTCGATGCTGATGAGGAGGTCAAGGCAGAGGGAACCATCTAGTTCCTGAAAGCAAATAACCACCCCCCACCCCCCGACCCCATCTCACAAATTCACCCGCACGCACGCACACGATGCTCGCACACACATGCGCGCGCACAAGAGTGTACGCACAAGCAGTAAAAATGCGCTCTTACCAGTATCTTCCCCCTGATCGGCGGCACAGCAAAGACCCCAACCAGATCTATTCCTCAACTGTAGCGTGTAATATCAGTGAGTGCCCCACAGGTTTTTGTAACCGCCCGCCTGCGTTGTTGCTGAGACGTGCATGGCCGCGTGCAAACGAAAAAAAAAAATATATATATATATATATATATATATATATATATATATATATATATATATATTATTAAAGTGTGTATATATATATATATATATACACACTTTAATTTATTTTTTAATATGTACGCACACACACGCGCATACACGCGTGCCTCGTGTGTGTGTGTGTGTGTGTGTGTGTGTGTGTGTGTGCGTGCGTGCCTGCGTGTGTGCTTGCGTGCGTGCGTGCCTGCGTGTGTGCTTGCGTGCGTGCGTGTGTGCGCGCGTGCAGGCGTGTGCTTGGTTGTCAAGTTTCCTATATTATGGACGCTATTATTTGATATTTGACGGAATGCTGCAGTGTTTCGGTGCTGACGCGTCATCAGTCCAGCTGGTACCACCCACTTGCAAAAGGCAATAAAGGAGAGAAGAAACCACCAAACCAGCAAGTGCGTAGGAGTTTCAGACATCAAGATGTAAAAGCTCTCACGTCGACAACACCTCCAAAAAAGGCATTTCAACGATCCGTGAGACAGTAGCTGCATGCGAGTATCAATGTCAAAAGATTCCAACAAAGCAAGGAACTACAGGATTGATAATTATGGTAGTGGTTAAATAAAATCAGGTCAAACATCCTAATTGTAACTAATTGTTAATAACATTTGCTTGTGCTGATGATATCTAGACGTAGTATTATCGGACGAAGAAATGCGATGGTAAAGAAACGCATTCGTGATCTCTCACTTCAGTTATGGCTCTATTCTGTTTTAGTGCTCACTGCGCAGAATTTTGGGTCTCCAATTAAGCGATATTTATATCTACATTTCTTTTACAGCATCATCAATTTTTTACAGAAAATACAGGAAATGAGTAATTACCTTACGATTCATGGATCCGAGGCTGTAATATTTAAGTGTGATGAAAACAAAAAAATTAGGTTCCACAGTAAACCATGAACAGTACACGGACAATTTACCTTTTCACTCTCGTGATAGAAATTTCAATTGTTTCAAAATGTCAAAGACTATTTTTAGCTCTTGCCGGGAACACTTCTGACTTGAAAAAGAAGGGTGGAGGAGGAAGTGTTTCTGAACTCCCCAGGTAAAGATTCTCCTCCCACACATGCAGAACACCTTGTCTAGGAGTAGACGATTGGCCAAAAGCAGAGGATAATTGCTCAAACTTTTTGCTCAGAGTTGCTCAAAAAATTAAACCACTGTCGAATAAGGAATGTATAAAGGTTGTTGGTTGTTTGGCCAAACGATACCGTTGTATTATTTTATACGGTAATCACCTACTTTCAGCGTCCTTCATGAGGTCGGCATTCCTCGATAGACGTGTTCGTACTTGCACGTTTTGTCTTTTTCCAAGACTCAATTCCAAGACTACACTCCATTGAACTCACTGAAATGACTCCAACACACCGTATTTTACACACACGCACGCGCGCGCCCGCACACGCACGCTCACAACACAAACGCACATTTTACTGCGTGTGAGTTAAGGGTGTGGAAAATAATCGATATTAATCGATACATCGATGCGCACGTCCGCGATCCGAGTGCATCGGCTCATTCACTGGGTACGACGCGATTGACGGGTGAAATCGCGATTCATCACGATGCATTGATGGGTATCGGTGAAATCGCGATTCATCACGATGCATTGATGGGTATCGGTAAAATCAGATTCAATCGCCGTTTTATTCATGTTAAACGTCACATTTCTGCCCTTTCCTAGGCGCAATGAATGCACCATCATTGCTTTGCGTTTTGTGTTGAATACGGACGGTAGCCGTGCGTCACATACAGTCCAGTACACAACGAGCGAAACATTATGGAAGTTTGCGCACGCAGCAGCAAGGAAACTACTATATTTAATGCAGCCGCAACATTCAAATCTTATGTTTGGAAATACTACGGCTTCGAAAAGAAAGACGGAAAGCTTGATAAAACCTCCGTAATTTGCAAGGAATGTCGCACTAAGAAGCCATACAACGGCAGCACCACAAATATGCAGACCCACTTAAACCGATGGCACCAGATCACCGACAAGTTTCCCTCCCGCTTCCCCGCCCAGTTCCTCGTCGGACACCGGAGAAACTCTTGGTAAACCAGGTCAGGATCAGAAAAATATTGCCTCTCTTTTTGGGAGTCCCCTTGCAACTCACTGTGATCGCGCAATGGCTATAACTAAGGCCACTGCTTATTTCATATGCAAAGACCTCCAGCCTTAGCGTGGTGGACAACGAGGGTTTCAGACAGCTCGTGCACGTTTTGGAACCCAGGTATAAAATACCAGACAGGTCTGTGTTCACTTACAAACATATTCCCGATGTGTACAACAAAGTGAGAAGTGAGATTACTGTGTCGCTGAACAGTGCGCAAAGAGTTGCACTTACAGTGGATGGGTGGACATCTTGCACTATAGATTCATATATATATATATATATATATATATATATATATATATATATATATATATATATATATATATATATATATATATATATATATATATATGAATATTTCATATAAGACACTCAGTGAGAGTCTGTTTGTGTTTACACTATAGCAACAGCTGAGTCTCAGGTGCCAAATTGTTTACATTTTCTTTGCACAAAACCCAATTGTGAAAGGGCTTAAATAAGTTGTTTTACAAGTTCTACTCTTTATAAGGAATAAAGTGGTATCCTTTTTGTAATACCATACTGAATTCCATCTTTTTAAAAGCTTTTTTTCTTTGCTTATTTGCATCATATTTAATTGCACAATATCACAACAAATTGCATTGTATCGTATCGGATCGCATTGATTTGAACTTAATGTGTATCGAATCGTATCGCATCGTGACGACGGTGAAACGTATCGCATCGTATCGCCAGAAAATTCCATGTATCGTTTAAGTATCGCATCGCTGGCAGTGGATCGTGATGTGTATCGAATCGTCCTCAGTGCTGAGATTCACATCCCTAGTGTGAGTGTGTGTATATAAATATATATATATATATATATTTATATAAAATTTAGAGACAATTTAGAGTGTTCAATCAGCCTGCCACGCATCTTCCGAGCCGCTTGATCCTCACTAGGGTCGCGGGGGGTGCTGGAGCCCATCCCAGCCGTCTCCGGGCAGTAGGCGGGGGACACCCTGAATCGGTTGCCAGCCAATCGCAGGGCACACATAGACGAACAACCATCCACGCTCACACTCACACCTAGGGACAATTTAGAGTGTTCAATCAGCCTGCCATGCATATTTTTGGAATGTGGGAGGAAACCGGAGCACCCGGAGAAAACCCACGCAGGCCCGGGGAGAACATGGAAACTCCTCACAGGGAGGCCGGAGCTGGAATCGAACCCGGTACCTCTGCACTGTGAAGCCGACGTGCTAACCACTGGACTATCGGGCCCCCCTTTGTTCTGTTTCATAATTGTTTAATTGTTATGATATAGTTTAGGGCTATGACTTTGGACATGACAGTTGTATTTTTAATGTATTTTGTTTTGATGCCCATTGTTGTTTTAAAATGAGTGCACGCTGCTACAATCAAGAGTCATGAGATTGCAGGCATCTTCAGTGAATTCTCATTTTTGCTATTACTGTTCTGATGTTTGTCTTGGTTGTTTTCCACTAGACTGAGAGCAAGACAATCCTGTATCAAAATCCGCAGAGGAGGACATTCACTGTTTTTAATTGCTGCTAAGGTATACTAGAATGAAAATGAACTTTATTATATTGAATGTGCATATAGTGATGGTATCATGTTTCGTCAAGAGTAAATGACTCCAGGCAGAGTAAACCAACCTGAATAACGCCATCCGCGCAACCTTCATCAACAGTGACTCAGAGCACAGCCCCGATATTTGGTGTGAGTGCCACCTCATGCAGAGGCAAAGACAGGGAAATATTTTGTTTGCACAATATTTCACTCTTGGGTGTCACTGTGGATGTTGGTGGATTCAAGGTTTCCCTTTACAGACTATAATGCCTGGTTTTCATATGAAAGGAATGAGTTCTGCATTTGAATGAGTTTAACTGATCATGTCCATTGTTCTTCAAAACAAGGGCAAGCCCTCGGTGTCGTTTTACCAACCACACCCAAAACCTCAACTAAGTTCATGAGTGAATTAGAAAGGAGGGTTTTCTGTGAAATGATTTTTCTTGTACTAAGCACTGTTTCCCTGTTGCGCATTTGGTATAATTATCGTTCTGTTTTGTTTTTTAAATTAATATTGATTTCATTCTTGCACCACCATAAAAAAGGAAACAAGAAACATCACAGTAGCTTTCAAACTACAAACAAAAGGATCATACAAAAATGAATACAGTGAAACTCCTCTACAACGAAATCATGTTTGCAGCAAGAAATTTTTCACAACAGGGGGTTTTTCACTTTAGCAAATTTGATCTCAGATGTAAGCACACATACACCCACACACACACACACAAGCGTATGTGTACTCTATTTTTATTCCAATAGTGCATAAGTATTAGTACACACTTATTTGACACTTCATATTGTCAGTGTAGAAAGAAAAAACGGAAAGAAAATGCGATATTTACGATCAGCATTCACTTTCACTTACATATATATATATATATATATATATATATATATATATATATATATATATATATATATATATATATAGAAACAGCCAAGGATGGCACAAAACTGATGAACAAGAAACCAACTTTAAGTGCAAGAACTTATTTTGTCCATTTCTTGCGTAAAAATAACTCACCCAAAATTGTGATATTATTGAGGTACCATATTTGTCATGTATTTCATTCCAAATCCGCAAAGATTTTTTTTAAAAGCCTACAGTACTCTCGTAGTTTTGGGCAATGTCGGCACAATTAAGACATGGCTGCCATCTAGCGGTGATTAGTCATATTAAAACCTAAAACTACAGTTGACTCCTGCATTTACAATTTGGCACCCGAGTAGTGTTTGTATTTTTTTCTTCGTTTTTTCATATTCTCGTTTTTTTTTGTGTGTGTAACGTGTATTGAATATTTATCTGCGTTTCTTAAAGATGGTCATTTTTTTCACTGCAGGTCGTGAGTTGGCCATCCTTGACCTTGCTGTTTGAACAAAAAGATATATGAGTGGTTCCCTTTTTTGTCATGTACCCACAAATCTTTTTATCATTCCATTAGTACCCCCTCACATCTACGGGTTAATGCGCAGAACTTACAGAATGTAACATAACTGATTATTAAATTAAAATCTTCTTTTGTCAGCTCGATTTGAAGTTTTAATTTTCAGGAATTATTAAAATATGCCAAAATAAATAATAAACCTGCCCATAAATACAGCATATAGCCTCCTGACTACCAGGAAAAAATGTTGTCCAGTCACATTTATTTTGAAATTCCCCAATCTATGTGAAGTAATTGGACTACTCCAAAAGAAATTTTTGAAATTCCACAGCATTTTTAAACACTTGAATACTAGGCTCAAATACACTTTAAACAACCCAACGTGTTCATAAGAGCCTTATAAATAAAATGCCAACAGCATTTCAAGACAAAATGTGTTTGATAAAAAGTATTACTTTTCCTCTTCCCATAAAAAGTGCTTGCACTAAGGGAAGTCTTTTTCTTACTTTTTCTAACCCCTACAAATTTGGTATCGTTGGAAAGCACTGAATGTCCTATTTAGAGTAACAAAAGGAGTTAATGCGATTGGATGCACTGGGTGGGAGATAATTAGGTTAAAAAATGTCCTCTACAGAGGACAAATTAGAACTCCTGGTAGTCAGGAGAATAGTGTTGAAAGACAAAACAAGTGTTATAATACTATCACCTGGAGGGGGCAGTAAAGCACTACTTATGCCTCGTCCGCCAAGACAAGGGGAAAAAAACGTGCCGGTTATGTTGATCAACTGGAGACAGTTGGTTACTGCAGAGGGCTACCTCCACGTCGTTTCACTTCCTCGTTCCACAAACTTTTGACGTAATTGGCACGTCCGAACGAGACGAGACATTATTGTGTCCGTTTTATCAGCGTATACATCCGTCAGATATTTAAATTATTGTAACTCACAAATCTATATCTATACGAGTTGCGTGACTGTAATCCAACAGTAATCTTGGAATATGTCTGGGAACCGAGGAGAGGAGAACAACTACGAAGAACAACTTCAAGGTGCCGTAGGTGGGGAAGGTACGTCGATCAGCACCGTGTGAACATGCACAGATGAAACTGGGAGTTTTTATATTAAACTGGGAACAAAATGTTTTGCCCTCAGGTTTTGTGAGTTTGAAAGTTTTTGCCAATAGCTTGTTTGACAACTATCAAATTTGTTTGGAAAGTTTTACAGGCCGTAGCCTGGAAACTTGCGGCCTGGGGTCGTAAAATAAAGAAGTTTGAAGTAAATTTGATCTCGGCCACGTTCGGAAATTCACTCCGACACTCATGCAACTGCTCTAAGTGGATGCGTTCGGAGAAGCAGAGTGCCTGCGCTCCCATTAGTTTTCGAACGTAGCACGCACTGGCTCAGCATGTCGAGCGCCGAGTGAGCGCAACAGAACGTCGTTTTAAATTTGAGCAACGTTCTGAGTTTTCCGAACGGTACGAGTGAAGTGAACAGGGCTCGCAGCATATTTCCTAACATGTCCAGTAATTAAGCAAGTATATCTCTTACGTGGGCGGTGAACACAAATGAAAACAGAACAACATTGTTGTTCAAATGAAACAATGTGTCAGAGATACAAATTGAAATGCCATGTGAATATGGGAATAGTAACCAGCTGTAATAAGATGCTAGCCCTTTGTAAGAGTAATTTGATAGATACCAAACTTTAGCTACAATTTTAAGTAATTTCAGATTCACTAAATCGATTGGCTGGCAACCGATTCAGGGTGTCCCCCGCCTACTGCCCGGAGACAGCTGGGATAGGCTCCAGCACCCCCCGCGACCCTAGTGAGGATCAAGCGGCTCGGAAGATGAATGAATGAATAATCATTATCTTTGACTTTAATTGCTCTAAATATATTTTATATATAGTGAAAACAAATTGGAGTGAGATTTACGTGAAAAAACCTCTACAGGCTTTCCACCCAGAAATACTAAGTACATTTTATTTATTTGTTTGTTTATTGAATATATAACATGTTCAATGCATAATAAATCAACAACACAATATACAGTATAACCTAACAACAACACCACAAATTGATATACCGGTACCTGTAAATAAACAAATAAATAAAATTTGGGCTGAAGTAAGGGGAAGTACAAAAACAACAAATTGTAATCATTCAGGACAATTTACATGTTCAAAGGATGTAGAAAGAAGTTTTTTAAAAATCTCGTCGTATCCTTTGTCCTTGGTGAGTTTTCACTTGTTTGATATTATTATAGTAATAGATCATTAATATAGTATATCTCAATCTGAGAAGTAAAGGAAAAAAAGACCACAAGCTTGCATGCCAACAAGCTTGCCAAGCAACACTTACAGATAGCAGGATATATGATACAAGTTAACAATTTTAATCATAAAATTTCCACCTCATGGATAGTATTATAATTAGAGCTGTCAGTTTAGCGCATTTTTATTGGCATTAATTTAAATGAATTTTAACGGGATTAAATTTTTTCTCGCGAGATTAACGCGGCACACATCACAAGCGGATGTTACGTTGCTCTATAAATACACCAGAAACAAAACAACAAACGCGCTGCAGAAGTCCACACCCATGTCTGTTTTGCCAGCCACGGCAGCGCGAGACACCGAAAACGGATACTTAAAGAGTTTATGAATGGAAAGTTTACCATTAAATAGTTGCCAAATTGCTCCACTGACAAGACCAAAGTTATCTGTTCTTCTTTCTCTCTGTATCATACAGGTATACGATGTATGCCACTGACGCGATTGTTACTTGTTTGGAACTATTTTGTGTGGAAGGTTACAGCGTTCCGTGTCCATATAAATAGAGCGGGTGGAGCTTCTCTGTGTTCGTCTGAGAGTGACAGTGCGCTACAGTGGTAGCGACTTAGCGAAAGTAAAACGTCTCCAGTGTTGTCATCGAACCAAGTGTAGTCATTTGAAATGAGGTATACACAAAACCGTAGAGAGACTTCCGCGCAAGAAGGACCAACACAATCAACATAGCCTGACTGTGTTAGGGGGAGTGAAACCCCCCCTCCCCTTTCAGAATGGTTTGCCCCTGCAGCACGGGGGAAGTGCGTGTGCTTGTACGGCCGGCAGTTTCCAATACAGCGGCACATAATGAACACTGGTGTCGGATGTCTCGTTATTCTTCAACAAACATAGGGAAACAGACTCCTGTGTTGAAAGCAAACTTGAGAAAAACGAAGTATGCAACCATGGTTTAAATCCACTATAGGCTGAGTACTACTGTACCTTAGATGTGCACTTTATAATGTTATATTGCTCTGTTTTGATTTCATAAAAAAAGCTGTTAAAGCAGCTTTTGTGTGACAAAATATAATTATAGCTCTAATTATAATGAGTTCTTGGCCATGTCGATGCATGCTACGGTGTGAAAAGTGATTAATGCTCACTAAAAGTATCCAATAATTCACCATAACGAAAGATTATTTCGGGTTGTGTGTGTGTGGCTTAATGTTATTAACACTTGCAGTATTGAGGTCAGTCTGAATAGTTACCAACATGCAGCTCCACCCCTGGGCACAGAGTTGATTTTTGTTGTTGTTGTTTTTTAATAGTGATACATAGGAAAAAATAACTGTTTTTTGTTTCATTTCTGACGGCGAGGTACCGTGGTACTTTTCTCATACTGGTATATAGTGGGCGCGGCACAGTGGTCGACTGGTTAGCATGTCGGCCTCACGGTGCAGAGGTGCAGGGTTCGATTGCGGCTTCGGCCTTCCTGTGCGGGTACTCCGGTTTCCTCCCACATTTCAATGGAAAACTCCAAACTGTCCCATTGCTATGAGCGTGTATGGTTGTTCATATATATGTGCCCTGCAATTGGCTGGCAACCAGTTCAGGGTGTCCTACGCGTACTGCCGTAAAACAGCGCCCCGCGACCCTTGTGAGGATAAGCGGATCAGAAAATGGAGGGATGGTAAACAGTGCACACGAGATTCATATTTACCATACGATGTCAAGCCCAAATGTTCAATAATTTTGGAGGGGAGTGTAATGGGAATGAAGGCTAATCTAGTGTCTTTCATCTTTAACAGATGTCATTGATGATCACATCCTCGAGCAAGGAGCAATAGTCCTCAGAGGGTAAGTCCAATCAAAATGACTTTTAATGGAATTTGTCTTTCATGTTGGTTTGATTTTTCTCTGTTGTCTCATGCAGTATGATTCTTTTTAATTTTATTTAGCGCTGACACGATATTGGAAAAACGTGATGTGGGTGTTGAATATTTAAGATATACTGTACCTTAAGAAATTACATTTTTATTCATGTGGCAAAATAAGCAGGCTCAATGTATTCTCAATAATTGTAATAACTAAATAAAAAAAAATAAGTGATTTTGTGTTCATAGACGTTCCCAGATACTGTTCACCTTTTGGATGTCGATACACAGGTTGGGTCTGATTGGTCAAAGTCGGATAAAAGCACACACTTGAGTTTTTTTCAATACGCATATTGCACGCACCATTATTGCAATCACAATATATTTTCTGATATATTGTGTAGTAGCAGCCATCTTACCTCTGCGTCCCGCGTCCTTGACGCACAATTTTCCCGAAGGACGCACAGTTCCAAATAATGTGTGTTTTTGGGTTTTGCAAAGCATAACCCACGTGATAAGACAGAAAGAAGATGCACAGACAATCAACATGGCTTTGCTGCATCTTCTCAGCTCCACCTCACCCCACATGTGCTGTATATGTTGCTCTATGTGACTCACTGTTGTTTTGCTGACTTGCGCTGCTCTTCGCGGACCGTTTGCGGACTTCCCCCCAAAAAAAACACATTTTTTGATGAATGTGTTTGAAAAAGCCGCGATGCACTGGAACCGCGATAAACGAACCGCGAAATAGCGATGGATCACTGTATAGGCTAATCGCTATGAAGAATATTATGAAATAATATCGGTTATTCTATAATTTACTGTTTTGTAGCATGGTAACTTTAGGAATAAAACATTCGTCACAAGGTGTAGTAATGCTCATATTAACTGTTGGTAGAACTAATGATGATGTGTGTTAGATTCTTTTGTCAAATTGGTAGTAGATTACACATGCATTGTTTTAGGAAGAGGATGTCAAGTCACATCGATACTTACCTGTATTAATGATTACAAGTAAATTAATCTTTGCAGTGTGAGATTGGAAAAAATACTCTGATTTTGTGGTGTTTTATTCATGATGCCATATGAGTACAACATATTTTGATCCATTTATTTTATTGAATAAACCTACAGTACACAGCTACTGATGGAATGTTCATTGTTAATGCATAGTTTTCAAACATTTACCCTTGAAACATTATGCTTTTGAGTTTCAGAATTCTTGATTATGAATATCAGTCAAAATAGAAAAATGGGTTTCCATGATGAACGTTTACGGAATACAAAATTAGTTCCAGTGGTTTCCCATTGGTCGTGTCATCGGATTTGCGGCCGCATGTTCTGGACACTCGGGTGAAGAGAGGGGCGGAGCTGTCAACTGATCACCACCTGGTGGTGAGTAGGCTCCAATGGTGGGGGAAGATGCCGGTCCGTCCTGGCAGACCCAAACGTATTGTGAGGGTTTGTTGGGAGCGTCTGGCGGAATCCCCTGTCAGAAGGAGTTTCAACTCCCACCTCCGACAGAGCTTTTCCCATGTTCCGGGGGAGACGGGGGACATTGAGCCAGAGTGGACCATGTTCCGTGCCTCTATTGTTGAGGCGGCCAATCTGAGTTGTGGCCGTAAGGTGGTTGGTGCCTGTCGTGGCGGCAACCCTCGTACTCGCTGGTGGACACCAGCAGTAAGGGATGCCGTCAAGCTGAAGAAGGAGTCCTATCGAGCCCTTATGGCCTGTGGGACCCCGGAGGCAGCTGACGGGTATCGACTGGCCAAGCGGAACACAGCTTTGGTGGTCGCCGAGGCAAAAACCCGAGGATGGGAAGAGTTCGGTGAGGCCATGGAAGCCGACTTCCGGACGGCTTCGAGGAAATTCTGGTCCACCATCCGACGTCTCAGGAGGGGGAAGCAGTGCACCACTAACACTGTGTACAGTGGAGATGGGGCGCTGCTGACTTCGACTCGGGACGTTGTGAACCGGTGGGCGGAGTACTTCGAAGACCTCCTCAACTCCACCAACACGCCTTCCTTGGAGGAAGCAGAGCCTGGGGACTCTGAGGTGGGCTCTCCTATCTCTGTGGTTGAAGTCACCGATGTGGTTAAAAAGCTCCTCGGTGGCAAGGCCCCAGGGGTGGATGAGATCCGCCCGGAGTTCCTCAAGGTTCTGGATGTTGTGGGGCTGTCCTGGTTGACACGCCTCTGCAACATCGCGTGGTCAACGGGGAGAGTGCCTCTGGATTGGCAGACCGGGGTGGTAGTCCCTCTTTTTAAAAAGGGGGACCGGAAGGTGTGTTCCAACTACAGAGGGATCACACTTCTCAGCCTCCCTGGAAAGGTCTATTCAGGGGTGCTGGAGAGGAGGGTCCGTCAGGAAGTCGAGCCTCAGATTGAGGAGGAGCAGTGTGGTTTTCGTCCCGGCCGTGGAACAGTGGACCAGCTCTACACCCTTAGCAGGGTTCTCGAGGGTATGTGGGAATTCGCCCAACCAGTCTACATGTGTTTTGTGGACTTGGAGAAGGCGTTTGACCGTGTCCCTCGGGGAGTTCTGTGGGGGGTGCTTCGTGGGTATGGAGTACCGAACCCCCTGATACGGGCTGTTCGGTCACTATACCACCGATGTCAGAGTTTGGTTTGCATTGCCGGCAGTAAGTCGGAATCGTTTCCAGTGAGGGTGGGACTCCGCCAAGGCTGCCCTTTGTCACCGATTCTGTTCATAACCTTCATGGACAGAATCTCTAGGTGCAGCCGAAGCGTTGAGGGGGTCCGTTTTGGTGGCCTCAGTATTGCATCCCTGCTTTTTGCAGATGATGTGGTGCTGTTGGCTCCTTCAAACAGGGCTCTCCAACTCTTACTGGAGCGTTTCGCAGCCGAGTGTGAAGCGGTTGGGATGAAAATCAGCACCTCCAAATCTGAAACCATGGTCCTCAGTCGGAAAAGTGTAGAGTGCCCCCTCCGGGTCGGGGGGGAGATCTTGCCCCAGGTGGAGGAGTTTAGGTATTTTGGGGTCTTATTCACGAGTGAGGGCAGGAGGGAGCGAGAGATCGACAGGCGGATCGGTGCAGCGTCTGCCGTGATGCGGACGTTGTATCGGTCTGTCGTGGTGAAGAAAGAGCTGAGCCAAAGGGCGAAGCTCTCAATTTACCGGTCGATCTACGTTCCAACCCTCATCTATGGTCACGAGCTATGGGTCGTGACCGAAAGAACGAGATCCCGGATACAAGCGGCCGAAATGAGTTTTCTCCGCAGGGTGTCCGGGCTCTCCCTTAGAGAGAAGGTGAGAAGCTCAGTCATCCGGGAGGGGCTCAGAGTCGAGCCGCTTCTCCTCCACATCGAGAGGAGCCAGATGAGGTGGCTTGGGCATCTGATTCGGATGCCTCCTGAGCGCCTCCCTGGTGAGGTGTTCTGGGGATGTCCCACTGGGAGGAGACCCCGAGGAAGACTCAGGACACACTGGAGAGACTATGTCACCCAGCTGGCCTGGGAACGCCTCGGGATCCCCCGGGGAGAGCTGGAAGAAGTAGCTAGGGAGAGGGAAGTCTGGGCTTCCCTGCTAAAGCTGTTGCCCCCGCGACCCGGCCCCGGATAAGCGGTAGAAGATGGATGGATGGATGGATGGTTTCCCATTGGTTAATCAGATGGAGCCGATAAACGGTTACTGTGAATTTCCGAAATCCTCAGGCCTGCTACTGAATTATTTAAATTTTTGCAGCATTTGTTTATAATTGTATGGATATGTTATGGTTTGTGTTATTATCATACATAATTGAATAAGTAGATCATTTCAGAATTTGAAATTTGGGACTCTCTAAATGCATAATGGGACTTATACTTTTCTGATCCGCGAGTCCCTGGGACTCGCTGGTGGTAAACTGTAAAATTATCACTGTACTAGTAGTGCATAGGTGCTTTTTGTTCATGTATGTGTAACATAATGAATTTGGTTGTACTCATTCATTCATCTTCCGAGCCGCTTGACGTGCTAACCACTGGACTACCGGGCCGCCCGTTGGTTGTACTTTATTGAAATATTTAACGATGTACTGAGGTTATTTTTTTTGATCAACCCTCATTATCAAACACATCAAAGTCCTAATCTTTTGTATCCGAAATGAACAGCTGGACAAGTTCACCATCAAACACACCTAGTTCCCTCGCGTCATTGTCATAGTAATTTTTTTTCCCGCTTCGCTCCTCAGAAATGACGCTGGCTTTTGTGCAAGCCGAGCCGTTAAAAACCCAAGCATCCACAATCCATTCACAAATTGTGGCGTAACTCTCCCAGCGCTACCTCCCAGTCTTATTGAAGCTGTGTTTGCCATCGGTCCCACGCCGCTCACAACTTCACTTTGGTCGTTTCTGTCCATTACCGTTGCAACCAATCACAACAGTAAAAGCCGACTTCACGCGCGTATCACTACTGTGCTTGTCCCCTTCTTCTCTACAATGTGGTTCACCGGGATGTCGAAAGTGAGCAGCACCTCAACCATGCTGGTGATTTAGTTGGGTTAGATGTGTTTGATGTCAATCTTTTTGTTGTATTCCAAAATGCAAAGTTTACTTGTCCATTATCACTTGCCACAACCCGAATAGGAACGTGGGGATTGTTTGAGAGAGCAGTTGGTGGAACAGTCGAAGCAGAGTGGCAGAATAAAGGAATCAAATCTCCAAGAAAGCTTTTTAATATAATGTAATGCAGAATATTACATTTTTTACTGCAGCAGGAGAGGAAAATGGCCAGCTTTTCCTCATTATCCGCTGGATGTTGCTGCGCCACAGTCATCCTTGCCCAGACGGATAGATGGCGGTGTTTCATAAAACAAAAGGATTAGTTGATCTTGAATTCTCTGGCGGCTGCTCGATCCCATAGTCCTCTGTGTAACTGAGAGCTTACAGTTTAAACTGCGCTTCATAGGTGCGATTTTTGGGATGTTGTTTTGTGCAATGCATGCACCGGTTCCTACTGGGGGCATGCCTGTAGCAGCCTCTTTCACGCCCACCCTTCCCACTTTGATGGCCGCCTTTCCTTCAAACAAGCTACATATCGGCACAACATCAGTCTGCCAAGCGGCCCTGTCATTGAAGTCACACAGCAACATTCACAGATTTTGGAACTTTGTGCATACACAAGGCGACTTGCATTATCAGGCACCCCATTCCGTTTTGGAGAAAATTTAAGACTTTTATGTGCGTCTTATAGTCGTGAAAATACAGGTATGTTCTTTCAGCATTTTCACATGAAAAGTGCCCCTCGTGCCAATGATAAAATCAGGTCAGATACATCAATAACAGAGAATAAATCCTCCTCAATTCTAACTGCATTCAGGTAATTATAAAAACACAAAGTCATAACATTTGCGGTCAAAATAAAAGTCTTACCATCATAAATGTTTTTTTTTTTTTACTAAAAGTAGGGAATGAATTTTCACTAACCCACTCATACAAACGTTTAATTCTGGCATTCGGTCACATGTGTTTTCAGCCAGGAGGTGCTGGCAACCCCAGGACATGATATATTTGACAAGACCCAGTCTGGATAGTGTCACATCTCTCTGGGCTTGACAATTTGACACTTTGACAAGTGGCTGTTCAAATGTAGAAGTGGTCTTGCAGAGCCTTTGGGCCACCAAAAGTGCATGGAGGCAAAACAGACCACTGAGGCGTTTTTATGATACTTTTTTATTTTTATTTATTTATTTATTTATTTATTTATTTCTTGCATAAAGTATTTTTTGTGACTTTTTTAAAGCACTCAATTTCTCCGCGCCAACAAATTGTTTTTATTCAAGTACATTTTACAATTCTTACTTAAAGCGACTTTCGCGATTCCACTGAACATGGAGTGGACAGACTCTACTGTATATTAAATTTTTGATGTTGTTTTATATATACTCTATATTACTTTTTTAATGTTACTTATATATATATATATATATATATATATATATATATATATATATATATATATATATATATATATATATATACGGTATTTTCTGCACTGTAGGGCACACCAAAAAGTCTTCCATTTTCTTAAAAGCTCACTGAGCGCCTTAAAATCCGGTGCGTCTTTTGTATGGTCATTACGGTAATATGTCGACTCCAAGATGGCTCCTTCCTGGAGACATGCTTCCAATGTTATAACTTGCCGTTGGTTCAGTGAACTGTGTCGCTGCTTTATTAAATAAGTTTGGCTTGCAGCTCCTATTTATTTTGTTCTTCTACTTCTTCCTCTCATAACTTTACTGCTGTGAAGTGGGAATTTCTCCATTGTGAAACTATTAAAGGTTTTCTTATCTTATCTGATCGTACTCTTGGAACTACGATAAAGGAAATGCCAATGGGTTATTCGGAGGCGGTCATGAACGCCTCTCGAGTTGACCAGAAGAAAAGAAGGGAAGGAGACGGACAAAGACACACTTGACTTTGTTGAAAACAATGAGAGCTGTGGTTGTGGTTTTATTATTTTTTTAAACGCATACTTTGTTAATGGTTTTCACAATCTCAGCAAGTACAGGTACTTTATGTCTTTGTCCGTCTCCGTGCTTTCTTCCGTTCCACTCGAGAGGCGTTCTCGGCCGCCTCCGAAAAACGTAAATTAATTCTTACCTCAATGAAACCACGAAGAAAATCAAGTGAGAAAATCACAAAATAAATTCTGTAGGGGGGTGGGGGGGTATAGAATTTATTTTGTGATTTCCTCGCTTGATTTTCTGTTTTGATGCATTATTTTCAATTTTCGTAGTTTCATTTAAGTACAGTCATAGTTAATTTACATTTTTCAGAGGCGGTCATGAACGCCTCTGAAGTTTAACGGACACCTCTCGATTTGAATGGAAGGAGCGTAGAACTATCTAGTGGACACATTGTAGATTGCGCCTTTTAGTGGGAAGCGTCTAATATATGAAAAGAAAATTACAAAATAGCCATTCACTGAAGGTACGTAATAGTACGTATAATTCAGTGCGTCTTTTTGTGCAGAAAATACGGTGTGTATATACTGTACATACACACACACACACAGTATAAAGAATTTTTGAGAGAGATTTTTGGTGGAGCAATGCAATTCTGGGTTTCTTATAACTGTGTGAACTATTTCTATGCTCAACATGTTCCATTGATTAAGAATCTTTCGATGCATTTTTTTTTTGTTAATGGCAGGTATGTGATTGAGCGAATCAATACAGAAGACCCCAGTCGACATGTTACCTCTGAGGATTTAGGTGGACAATCAAATGAACAACAGGAGCCACAAATCAAAGAAGTTGTGGAACAGCTCATCAAGATTGCAGATGAGTTGAACAAGAATGCAGAGCTGCAACGGTATGCTTTAAACAGATGAAATGCTTCCTAGTTGATTAATGTGGTGACTTTACTAGTGCACAATGTTTCATTTCATTTGTTAAGACACAGCTGTGATGGTTTCTCTCCCTGTGTCTTAAGGATGCACGTTTCCATTTGATACATTTGACATAATATGTACTGCGGTTGTCAAAAAATTGTTTGTGGCGCCATTAATTTTACATTGTGATCAGAACATTTCTTTTTTTAGTGCAATATTTAGTCTTGAGTTGTATGTGTGCAGTGCAGTGGTACCTCTACTTATATACTTAATACTATTGAGATAACTTGAACATTTCATATGAAGAGACGTTCGTAAGTAGACGTACCACTGTATATGTTTTCATACTGATGTTTTGAGAATGCTGGCGAGTAAGCCCAAATTAAACCCAAATGGACACAAAAAAACAACTGACTTCATAAATACTATGTACAGCAACAGCGTTTTCCCAGTAATCCTGAAACCTAGCAGAGTAATAGTTGACACGGCCATATTAATAGATAACATATTTATAAATAAGATTGATCATAAAATGGAAAGTGTACTTCTCATTAATGACATAAGTGACCACCTACCTGTCTTTGCAGCTTTTCATAATTATTTTGATAGAAGAGCTAAGTCAACAACTCACATAACAGTAATAAGAACCCAACGCTCCATCGATGCCTTTAAGCAAGACCTAGAAAAACAAAACTGGACCGAGGTCTACTCAAACGAAGACCCAAATACAGCGTTTGAAGTATTTCAGTCTACCATAATCTCCTTATATGATAAACATTTTCCATTAACTAAAGTCTCCAAAAAGTATAAAGACCTAAGTAAGCCATGGATAACGAAAGGCATAGAAAACGCATGTAAAAAGAAAAACAATTTATATAAATTGTTTTTAAAATTGAGAACTGAAGAAGCAGAAAAAAACAAGACCTATAAACATAAACTAGTAAATATAATAACCAGTAAAAGAGATCATTATCATGCACTATTAGAGCAGAATAAAAGTAACACACAAGAAATATGGAAAATACTTAATCAAGTAATCAGAAATAGTCCGGAAAAAAATGGATTTCCAGAGTATTTTATCAAAGGCAAAAATACTATTTTGGAAAAAACTGCAGAAATAGCAACTGAATTTAATGAGTATTTTGTCAGCATTGGCAGTAACCTAGCAAAACAAATTCCTGATCCAACAAACTTGTCTGAAATAGATAGATACGTAGAAAAAAACTCTTCCACGATGTTCCTTACTGCTGTAAAACAAGAAGTATCAAATATTATTAAAAAACTTTTAAAAATAAAAAGTCAACTGATTGCTTTAATATTGATATGACAATAATAAAGCAGATTATCGAATATGTAGTGCAACCTTTCACGCACATATGCAACCTGTCATTCAAAGCTGGTATCTTTCCATCAAAAATGAAAATTGCTAAAGTTATTCCAATCTATAAAAGTGGAGAAAGACATCTGTTTACAAATTATAGACCAATATCACTACTACCACAATTTTCAAAAATATTAGAAAAACTATTTTCTCGTAGACTTGATAGCTTTATACAAAAGCATGCGCTGTTAAGTGAGAATCAATATGGCTTCAGGGAAAAACGGACCACCAAATGGCAGTTATGGAATTTGTGGAAGCAATAGCCACTAATATAGACAACAAAGAATTTACTGTCGGGGTTTTCCTAGATCTAAAAAAAAGCTTTTGACACAATAGATCACAGTATATTATTGAAAAAACTAGAAAGATATGGCATTAGAGGTATAGCTTATAAATGGACAAAAAGTTATTTTGAAAACATATCAGTATGTGCAGCTCAACAATAAAAAAACGAATCAACTGAAAATCACTCACGGAGTTCCTCAGGGGTCAGTGCTTGGTCCAAAACTATTCATCTTATATATAAATGATATCTGCAAGGTCTCAAAACAATTTAAATGTGTCCTATTTGCTGATGATACAACTTTCTACTGTTCTGGAATAAATCTGAAACAGCTCCTGACAACCATAGAAAACTAAATAAACAAATTAAAAAACTGGTTCGACAGAAATAAATTGTAACTTAACCTGAAAAAATCGAAGTGAATTGTTTTTGGCACAAGACCAATCAAACACCAAGCTAAAATTATGGTAAACTCAAGTGAGATGGAAAAAGCGTATGAAACCAAGTTTCTCGGATTAGTAATAGACTCAAAACTATGTTGGAAGCCACATATCCATCCATCCATCCATCCATCCATTATCTACCGCTTATCCGGGGCCGGGTCGCGGGGGCAACAGCTTTAGCAGGGAAGCCCAGACTTCTCTCTCCCTAGCTACTTCTTCCAGCTCTCCCCGGGGGATCCCGAGTCGTTCCCAGGCAAGCTGGGTGACATAGTCTCTCCAGCGTGTCCTGGGTCTTCCTCGGGGTCTCCTCCCGGTGGGACATGACCGGAACACCTCACCGGGGAGGCGCTCAGGAGGCATCCGAATCAGATGCCCAAGCCACCTCATCTCGCTCTTCTCGATGTGGAGGAGAAGCGGCTCGACTATGAGCCCCTCCCGGATGACTGAGCTTCTCACCTTATCTCTAAGGGAGAGCCCGGACACCCTGCGGAGAAAACTCATTTCAGCCGCTTGTATCCGGGATCTCGTTCTTTCGGTCATGACCCATAGCTCGTGACCATAGGTGAGGGTTGGGACGTAGATCGACCGGTAAATTGAGAGCTTCGCCCTTTGGCTCAGCTCCTTCTTCACCACGACAGACCGATACAACGTCCGCATCACAGCAGACGCTGCACCGATTCGCCTGTCGATCTCTCGCTCCCTCCTGCCCTCACTCGTGAACAAGACCCCAAGATACTTAAACTCCTCCACTTGGGGCAAGATCTCCCCCCCGACCCGGAGGGGGCACTCCACCCTTTTCCGACTGAGGACCATGGTTTCAGATTTGGAGGTGCTGATTTTCATCCCAACCGCTTCACACTCGGCTGCGAAACGCTCCAGTGAGAGTTGGAGAGCCCCGTTTGAAGGAGCCAACAGCACCACATCATCTGCAAAAAGCAGGGATGTAATACTGAGGCCCCCAAAACGGACCCCCTCAATGCTTCGGCTGCGCCTAGAAATTCTGTCCATAAAGGTTATGAACAGAATCGGCGACAAAGGGCAGCCTTGGCGGAGTACTACCCCCACTGGAAACGATTCCGACTTACTGCCGGCAATGCGAACCAAACTCTGACATCGGTGGTATAGTGACCGAACAGCCCGTATCAGGGAGTTCGGTACCCCATACCCACGAAGCACCCCCCACAGAACTCTCCGAGGGACACGGTCAAACGCCTTCTCCAAGTCCACAAAACACATGTAGACTGGTTGGGCGAATTCCCACATACCCTCAAGGACCCTGCTAAGGGTGTAGAGCTGGTCCACTGTTCCACGGCCGGGACGAAAACCACACTGCTCCTCCTCAATCTGAGGCTCGACTTCCTGACGGACCCTCCTCTCCAGCACCCCTGAATAGACCTTTCCAGGGAGGCTGAGGAGTGTGATCCCTCTGTAGTTGGAACACACCCTCCGGTCCCCCTTTTTAAAAAGAGGGACTACCACCCCGGTCTGCCAATCCAGAGGCACTCTCCCTGTTGACCACACGATGTTGCAGAGGCGTGTCAACCAGGACAGCCCCACAACATCCAGAGCCTTGAGGAACTCCGGGCGGATCTCATCCAACCCTGGGGCCTTGCCACCGAGGAGCTTTTTAACCACATCGGTGACTTCAACCACAGAGATAGGAGAGCCCACCTCAGAGTCCCCAGGCTCTGCTTCCTCCAAGGAAGGCGTGTTGGTGGAGTTGAGGAGCTCTTCGAAGTACTCTGCCCACCGGTTCACAACGTCCCGAGTCGAAGTCAGCAGCGCCCCATCCCCACTGTACACAGTGTTAGTGGTGCACTGCTTCCCCCTCCTGAGACGTCGGATGGTGGACCAGAATTTCCTCGAAGCCGTCCGGAAGTCGGCTTCCATGGCCTCACCGAACTCTTCCCACGCTCTGGTTTTTGCCTCGGCGACCACCGAAGCCGCGGTCCGCTTGGCCAGTCGATACCCGTCAGCTGCCTCTGGGGTCCCACAGGCCATAAAGGCTCGATAGGACTCCTTCTTCAGCTTGACGGCATCCCTTACTGCTGGTGTCCACCAGCAAGTACGGGGATTGCCGCCACGACAGGCACCAACCACCTTACGGCCACAACTCAGATTGGCCGCCTCAACAATAGAGGCACGGAACATGGTCCACTCGGGCTCAATGTCCACCGCCTCCCCCGGAACATGGGAAAAGCTCTGTCGGAGGTGGGAGTTGAAACTCCTTCTGACAGGGGATTCCGCCAGACGCTCCCAACAAACCCTCACTATACGTTTGGGTCTGCCAGGACGGACCGGCATCTTCCCCCACCATCGGAGCCTACTCACCACCAGGTGACAGCTCCGCCCCTCTCTTCACCCGAGTGTCCAGAACATGCGGCCGCAAATCCGATGATACAACTACAAAGTCGATCATCGAACTGCGGCCTAGGGTGTCCTGGTGCCAAGTGCACATATGGACACCCTTATGTTTGAACAAGGTGTTCGTTATGGACAATCCGTGACGAGCACAGAAGTCCAATAACAAAACACCACTCGGGTTCTGATCCGGGGGGCCGTTCCTCCCAATCACGCCCCTCCAGGTCTCACTGTCATTGCCCACGTGAGCATTGAAGCAACCCTCTCGTCTACCGGTATGAACCCCAATGTACAGGCACTGAGCCGGGGGGCAATGAGTATGCCCACACCTGCTCTGCGCCTCTCACCGTGAGCAACTCCAGAGTGGAAGAGAGTCCAACCCCTCTCGAGAGAACTGGTACCAGAACCCAGGCTGTGTGTGGAGGCAAGTCCGACTATATCCAGTCGGAAATTCTCTGCCTCACACACCAGCTCGGGCTCTTTCCCTGCCAGAGAGGTGACATTCCATGTCCCAAGAGCTAGCTTCTGTAGCCGAGGATCGGACCGCCAGGGTCCCCGCCTTTGGCTGCCGCCCAGCTCACATTGCACCCGACCCCTTTGGCCCCTCTCATGGGTGGTGAGCCCATGGGAGAAGCCACATATCGATAACGTAAAAAGAAAAATAGCCAAAACCGTAGGGATCCTCTACAAAACCAAGGAAGTGCTAAATAAGAGATCTTTGTACACATTATACACTTCTTTATTATTACCATATATGACCTACTGTGTGGAAATATGGGGAAATGCCTGCAAAACAAACACACTCCCTATTCTAAAACTACGAAAAAAAAGCAATTCGAATTATTAATAGATCAAAATATACAGAACCCACAAATCCACTATTTATCAAATTAAATATAATGAAATTTTATGACCTGGTTGACTTTAAAATCGCCCAATTAATGTACAAAGCACACAATAACCTGCTCTGCCAAAACATTCAGAAGTTTTTCGAAATTTGAGAAAGCAGCTATGATTTAAGAGGTACCAACTTATTTAAAAAACTCAAAACAAGAACAAACATTAAGCAAAGAAGTATATCTATCAAAGGTGTTAATCTGTGGAATAATCTAGAAACGGACCTGAAAATGAGTAAATCGCTAGCTGAGTTCAAAAACAAATTCAAAAAAATCGTACAAACAACCTACATCAATCAGAGTTAAAATGATAAATTCTAAACATTAAATATAATGATAAATCAGAACTAAGTTGATAAATAGAGAAAGGTATTGAAATATCCATTATGCATACAAGAGAAAATTGACACAAGAGTGCCAGGGTGTGGATGTATATAATCCCGATAAAAACCAAAAGTTGTAAAAATATCACGGTTAAGGGTAAAGTATGAGCCTTTATGTAGACTTCTTTCTTCTTACTTTTTTCTTTTCTGATTGATATAAAAATGATTTATTAGATATAAACACATAACGGGGTAGGACTAGATAAGTTTTTTACTTCTTTCTACTCCCTTGAACATAATAACTGTGTTGAATGAAGACTGATTTATTTGGTTTTACTATTTTATTTACTTTATTTTCTGTCAAATTATTTCTGTATATGTTTTATGTTCAAAAAAAAAAAAGCTGCCGCTTAGTTAAAATAGATTTTGACTCTAAGATACATAGATGCTGTGCTCTGATTTTAAAATTTATAAATGTATGTTGATGGTCTTCTTCCACTGGAGCAATGAGAGTCCACTCAGGCAGGACTGTGCCTTTCCCGTTGGCCCCAAACTGGCTGGGCCCACTGCTTTCTTTTTGAATCAGGAAGCTAGCTCGTTCAGCTTCCAATCTGAACGGCCCATGCAGACTGGACTCTACCGGCCATGATGATCTTGATACTCTTGTACCTTCTGCCCCTTCATATTCATCAAACCCCACCATTAGCTCCTTAGCAGCCTCGGCCATGGCGCTCCATTACACATGCACGCAACTCCTCTGGCTAAACCACCAAACGGCTACTTCCGCCGAACAGATTGGCTAAAAAAAAACACAAAAAAAACAGACTCATTCCCTGCATGTATTCGCAACATCCACAGAGGCTCCAAGCAAGTTTGTCTCCAAGTTCACAGCGATAAACAGCATCACATCGATGTGGTCTGACTACAGCAAGGACACCGGATCCAGCATTTCCTCATTGCTTCATTACAACATAACATGTCACCAGAACAATCCCACCACAAATGTTACAGAGTACCCACTGGTGCCCAATCAATTTCAGAACCAAGACAAAAGCACACAAAACTCGGCCTCTTCAACACAAGATTGTCCAAACAATTAAAAAGACACATGCTTATTTATTTTCGAGGCAATCATCACATATTTACCCATCCAGGTTTCAGATATTCATGTGTGGAAAGGCTATTCCTCCAGTCAAGCTCATCTTATTTATCAATGTATTTATTTTTTTACCAATCAGTTTCTGACAGAAGCATTATTTTCATGCATCTTAATTTGATTGATATCTACATTGCCGAACAAATATGTCGTCTATTTTGCTTCTGTTCTACATTTGATCATTTTATATTGAAGCATTACTGGATGCATTGCTCATATGATGGAGGTCTATTTAACGTCACTTCAAAAAGTGAGATGCAGCAAGCCGTTGTATGTTGTATGATTTATTTATTTTTAATGGAATACCTAAATCTATCTATCTATCTATCTATCTATCTATCTATCTATCTATCTATCTATCTATCTATCTATCTATCTATCTATCTATCTATCTATCTATCTATCTATCTATCTATCTATCTATCTATCTATCTATCTATCTATCTATCTATCTATCTATCTATCTATCTATCTATATATGTATATATATATCATTATCATGATATAAAATGATCGAGATTGTGTTTTTTCCCATAACACTCAGCAAAACTGGCTATGTATAACCTTGGATTTTGCCGGATACCTCACCAATTGCGATTTTACCTGTCACGCCACCCTGGTCTGTCCTAACCCCTGAATCACTGTCTCATAATCTCCACCTCGGAGCAATGCTGTATAACAAGATCCGGCTTGACTGGTTTGCAGTCATTTCATCATACTTAAAACCGTACGTTACACTCCATCAGTATACCGCCCTTGAGCTTTTGAAACTCCAGCATCACGCGTCCTCCGCTCCCCTTCCTCCATTCGAGTTTGGGATTCTAAAGGACAGTGGTGGCCATTACGTCGACCGCGAACGACCGATAACTTGCGGGCGGACTGGTGCCAAGTCGATCGCGAGCAGTGGAGAGGAAAAAAAGCAAAGAAACATTTGTGTATCTATGTGCATGTTAGTAATGTACTTTTTGTGTTGATGCACACTGCACCCTAATTATCATATCAGTCTTACACAAAAAGTATTTTAAAAATTAAATGAAATAAAGCAAATCATCTTTAACCTACATTTTAAAAAGGTCCGTATGAGCTACGATAGTTAACAGGCTGCAGTGAGTGCGTCCCTTACCTCTGTGTCAGGTCTCGACTAAGGGAGGCAGAAAATCATTTTCACAAACTCATAAACTTTTTTGTCTACTTTATTTTTCTATTTCGTTGATTTTAAGGGCCGTTATGACGGTTGCTCATCATGGCACGTGTGTCCAAGTGCATGCCTATGTGCGTTTGCGCAGTAATGGGTCGATGGCGGGATTATGGTTGATCGAAAAGTAGATCTTCGGTCAAAAAAGTTTGGGCACCCCTGCAATTTCATCAAGGAAACTCCCCATTGGCAGAGCCATTTGAACAGGTTCCATCGTGCACCAAAGAACTCGAAGCATTGGCAGGTTTCCAGGAATTTAAATTCACGCGAGAGTCTGTCCCTGCGATGTGAACTCCGTGTGAATGATTGACTCGCCGCAGCTACGGGCTGCAAGAGCCGCGCACCCCTTCAAATGCACGCGCGTTGGAGCACGGCCGCATCTGGTCCGGTTGTATTTCATCAGTTCGTCACGTGGCGCCGTAGTAGAGCCCCGCCGCCGCTACGTTTACTGAGGGTCATGCCGAAAATTAACTTTGAATGACCATCATTGCATTTATTCAATCTGGTCCATAACCCCCCGTCGCATCCAATACCCTATCCGGACTAGCAGCTACAGTCACCTGGCTAATTTAGCCAGGTCAGCTAATCCTACTACCTGCAACAGCTCCACCACAGGCATATTTGGACTGGTCAACAATTGCTCACTCTTTACCAAGTGGTACCTCATCCTAGATGTTCTTACAGACTTTAATCTGGACAATCCACACCTAAAATTTTGCAACTATCGGATTATTTCGTCACAATGTACAACTGCACTCTGCCTGGTTTTGTTTGTGTCTTTGAACCGCGGGCTAGCAGGCAGAAGCCTTGCAATATTTCACCGTGTGAACTGGAAATTCATCCAAGCCACTGCTCCTGCATTCGCTTCATTTGAACATTCTACTTCACTACTTCCTAGTCATTTCCCAAACCAATTTAGTAACTCTCTATCACCGGCCAAGATATGACAAAGATTTTATCAATGACGTTTATAAACGCCTTTTCCCAGCTCTTCACTCAACTCTCATTACTGGCTCAAGAGATAATCATCCTGGGTGACTTCATCGCACTGATCACTCTCAAAAGGCTTCATTCATAGCTTTGGATTATGTCCACTTGCCAACAAATAATAAGAGCCCTATATTCGATCAAATCTGTTGTTCTGGTTTTTCTGCTTCTGATTGCACATCACACCCTCTTCCCGACACCGACCATTTTCTTTACAAAGTATAATGTTAAACTGTCCCTGTCCAAACATGTCCTTCCCCAAATTATTTCAGCAAAATCAAAGACATCAACACTGACACACTGTCTGCTGACATTTTTGACCATCGTACAACAACTGCCAACAGTCCACCAGATGACCTTGTCTTCCACTACAATACTCACTTCTGAACGCTCATGCACCTCTAAACAGAGAAGTCCCCTTCGCCAATTCAGATCCCAATGAAGACAACTGGAACGTCTAAACAATAAAATTGGACTAACTCTTCATGAAGAAATGTACAAAATGCATCTTGTTTACAAGGACAATAGAGTGTCATCCAAATCCGGCTACTACTCTGATCTAATTCAGTCACACCGACTCCATTCCTCTGTTTTTTTTTTTGCTTCCGAAATCATTTATCATCACCTGAGCCCTTGCACAGCTTCAGTTGACCTCACCCCTCTACCTCACACCCCTATGACCTTGCTTTTCAACTTTATTCTCCCCTCCATCCATACCATATCGAATCTCATCATAATATCTAAATATGCAACCTGCCAACTTGGTTCACTTCCAACTGCACTTGTAAAATCTTGTCTTCCCCGAGGAGGAAAATCCAAGTTATTTTGTATTTGAATCTTTACCCTGTGTCCGCCAGGCCATTTACTGCTATATGGGTGTGAAGACACTGTCATACATGAAAACATACAGTCCATCCATCCATTTTCTGCTCCGCTTATCCTCACAAAGGTCGCGGGGCGTGCTGAAGCCCATCCCAGCTGTCTTCGGGCAGTAGGCTGGGTACAACCCGAACTGGTTGCCAGCCAATTGCAGGGCACACAGAGACAAACAACCATCCGCATTCACAATCACACCAAGGGACAATTTTGAGTGTTCCTTTAACCTGCCACGCATGTTTTTGGAATGTGGGAGGAAACTGGAGTACCCGGAGAAAACCCACACAGTCACGGGGAGAACTTGAAAACTCCACACAGGAAGGCTGGAGTCGGAATTAAAATCAAACCCTGCACCTCTGCACTGTGAGGCTTACACATACAGTATATTAAAAATATATATACAGTACACTGTACACCCAGGTTTAATACCTATCAACAGGTGCAGCCTATCTTTAATTAGGGTGCGTGCATGCATGAATCTAACTTTAGAAGTAGTGTGATACACTGCAGTTCTTGTAATTCAAAGTGTGCACTGTAACCTGTATGATCGAAATGTTTTAAAATATTTTTCTTGAATCTATATATACTACACAATACTTGATCTTGCTGATGGTGTTTTTTAATCTTGCTCTCAAATACCCCCTGCCCCCCCAAAAAAACAACTAATACTAAAGCTAAATGAAAACTGTGTTTTTGAAGCAACTTAAAGTAATAAAAAAAACAAAGCTGCCCTGGAAACTAATTAAAACTACATTAAGAAAAAAAAACCCAAACAAATGGAAACACTAACTTCACAATACTTGATCTTGCTGATGGTGTTTTTTAATCTTGCTCTCAAATACCCCCTGCCCCCCCAAAAAAACAACTAATACTAAAGCTAAATGAAAACTGTGTTTTTGAAGCAACTTAAAGTAATAAAAAAACAAAGCTGCCCTGGAAACTAATTAAAACTACATTAAGAAAAAAAAACCCAAACAAATGGAAACACTAACTTCACCGGTAATTAATATCCTAAAATGATAATAATCCTGCTTTTGACACTGGGACACAGGTTCAAATTCTGGTCATGTTGAATGGTAACATCCAACAGGGCAAGCTAACCCTCTACACTAATTTCTAGTCGCTGCCCGTCCTAACTCCAAAAGAAAATGGGCGGGTTGTGTCAAGAAGGGCATTCAGTGTAAAAATTGTGCCAAACCTATCATGCGAGTGACTCACTGTGGCAACCACTTAGAGGAAAACGCCGAAAGTCACTTCTTATGTATGTACAATGTACCGGTAGACCGTCCACATGGAAACACGTTTTACTGTTTTCACACTTTTTTTATTTTTATTTTTTTTGGAATTGTCCACATGGTTCTGGCATCTTGGGAGCTCAAAACTTTTGAAACCACTGCCCTCCTGACATGTACTTTTCCTGAGTGGATGACATACTTGTCCCAGTTCTCACATGACCGTGCACATACGCTATCAAAATTTGCAGTACAACAACAATGGTGGATTACCATATTCAGCTTGAACTGCAGAAGCTCCTAAGCATGTAAGCCACTGTGACATTATTAACTGTTTGAGCAGGCAATACTTTGTTTAAATATCTAAAATTAAATAACTACCTAAATGATCAAATTAAAAATGTACTTATGTTTGATGAAAACTGTTAGCAGTTGTAAATGTACAACTTGTACAACTGTAAAGCAGTTGTACAAGATTAAATGCAAATATATTGTACTTAATGTTAAATCAAACAAAACTGTATTTAACAGTGTACCACTAGTGGTGCTCAAAACACACTTTGAGAATCGGTGCTTTAAGGTATTAAAAAAAACAAATCACACTTTGAGAATCATTGCTTTAAGGCAGGGGTGTCAAACTCATTTTTGTCGTGGGCCACATTGTACTTACCGTTTCCCTTGGAGGGACGTTATGACTGAAACCATATAGAGATAATGGTTTATTGTTTATTGTTCAAGTTACTCTAAGGATGGGTCTGGTAACATGAAAATGCTTCCAACATGTCTCTTATTTTTTAAATGTGAGAATTTTCAATTTTGGTAGATATTTTAGCAATCATCATGGAAGTTGACATGCTTGATTTGCTTTTGCGGGCCACATAAAGTGATGTGGCGGGCCAGATCTGGCCCCGGGCCTTGAGTTTGACATTAGTGCTTTGAGGCATCAAAAACGAAAATTGCAAGAAGTGGGCAGGATATTCAAACCAACTCATGGACCTGGACCTGTTGAGTACAATTTTAGAAGTGAAATAAAAGACAATCAAAATCATTGCCTGTTGATGTAATTGCAAGCCATTACTTATATTCTGTATTTGCAATTCTCATTCTCAGACTCATCAATCAGGTTCAAGCAAACTGTGCTCAGGATATTTTCATGAAGGTGGCCAGGAGCATCTTTGCTGATGGCATCAACTGGGGTCGAGTTGTGGCTCTCTTCCATCTAGCATACAAACTCATATACAAGGTAACAAGACAAAGTGATATGTTTCATGAAATATTCCCCAGGCTCATAGTGGGTGGGAACAGTGAAAGCTTTGCATTGTCATCATATTTAAGTTGGACTTTCGGTTGACCTTTGTGATCATAAATGTATGCCTACTGTCATATTTTCAGTATCTCAAATGAATCCCGGATGTTTAACTTCTTGTACTGTAAGGAACTGCAAATTGGAGTCCCCGTAAGAGACCATCTTACATTGGATTTGGCCCAGATCCGCGATCTCAATTAAGGTTTCATGTCAGCTCTGTGGTTATCATATCCTTCGACAGAACTGAAGCCTTTCGATCGTAGCCATAGACCAGGGGTCGGCAACCCAAAATGTTGAAAGAGCCATATAGGACAAAAAAAACAAAACAAAAAACAAATATGTCTCGAGCCGCAAAAAAATAAAAGCCTTCTATAAAACTCACAATGAAGGAAACACATGCTGTATGTATGTAGGAGACTGGACTGTCTCAGAATTGTTTGTTATTCATTCCTTTGTTGTGTGTTCACAAACGCCCCCATAAAATTCCTTTTGTGATTTCCTCGCTTGTTTTTTGTTTTGGTGCATTATTTTTGCTTTTCTTAGTGTCAGTGAAGTGATCATTAATTTCCGTTTTTCTGAGGCTGTCTTTGAATGCCTCTTGAGTCGAACGAGAAGAGAGAAGGCACGGAGATAGACGCAGACGTGCCTGTGTTTGTCGAGACTGTTAGAAGCATAAATAAAGTGTATGTTTTAAAAAGCCCAACACCACAGCTCTCCTTTTTCGGAGCTGCAACGTGTATCTATATCTATTTGAGCTATAATAGCCTACTATCAAAATCTTTTTACATTTTCAAACATTCTTTATAAAGCTCCAGGGAGCCACTAGATGTCGCTAAAGAGCCACATGCGGTTCTGGAGCTGCGTGTTGCCGACCCCCGCCATAGACAGATACAAGATGCTGAAAATTACAGTGAATGCACAATTTTGCCTGCTGCATAAAAGAGCAGCATCATTCGCGCATCATACAGGTTCCTCCTCAAACATTGGGCAGGGGGGCATTGCAGTCTTTATGCAGTTCTAAGGATGTAACAATAACAATATTAAAATCGCCTCAATACTGTCATGTCAAAATATTAAAAGCAGCACATCCTCATAAAAGAAACATTACTGAAAGACAGTTTCATCCAAACACAGCATTGTGAACCACATAGACCATGAAACTTGGTGCTGCTGACCCAATAGGAACATGTGACAAGACAATGACTGGCCAAGCATACTGTATTTCTTTGTCACTCCTCCTATGTACAAAAACAAAAGAGTGTGCTTTTTTCTCAAGTCATGAGCTTTTTCTTTACAATTTTGTTAGTTTTTTTTTTTTTTTTTTGCAGCAGCAGCATCAAGCTGTCGATGAGACCTGTTTTTTGACTGATTTTGTGCGGTCAGGCAAAGAAATGTGCTGCTTTAGCTGATCTCATTGGAGTCCCCGGATAAGTGCTTGAAATATTAATTCCTCTTGAGCACAGGCGTCGAAAGAACCATATCCCTCCAAGCATGATGGTGGAGGTCTGTAGCGTAGGTGCCCCAACTGTAGCCTCCTCTCTATTTCTGGTTCAACAGCTTCTCCTTGGCTTTATTCATGTTTCCTTGAATGACTAAAACACTGTTGCATGGCTCCCTATATACAGTCGCAGTCGTGTGTAAACTGCGCCCTCAGGTGTGTTGCAGCATGGAGAGATGGAAAGCAGACAGGACAGTGGCTATTGAGAACTGGAGCTGGGCATGCCCGCTCTTCCAGTCAAGACGCTCATGTGGTTTGAGGTCCATAAGGATCTGTAGAGTTCCCCCCCCCCCCATCCCACTCAAGGGCAACCTTCGACTGCTGTACCCCGAAGGCCATTAAACTATACTGCCAACAGTACCTGGATAAGGTACATCTACGGATGTCCTTCTCCATTGTAGTGCAGCAGTTTGACTGTACTGCATCTCAAGTGTTAAGTGTGGAGGCATTGGGGCACTGGAAGTGCCCATGCTGTCAGTCTCCACCAGGAGTCTCCACCAGGAGACTGACAGCATCGAAGCCGGTTTCGCTCCTTGGGTCCTGTTGCCAAGGGTTAGTTGTCGCTCAACATGTCTGGACTAAATCTAAATTCCTTCAGCCACGCCTCCTTTTTTTTTTTTTTTTTGTCAAGCAAGTCCTCAATCTCTCAGAGTGTGGTCGCCATCTGCAATCCCACTTCTGACACCAATGTGACACTCTCATTTGTGTTTCAAGGATGACAGAGTTGCAGATGGTCATCAGTTGCCTTACTCCCACAAGTGGTAACAGAATACACATTCATTCGGGAGCTGCTATGGGCCACAGCTCACACGGGTGTTCACACGGCAAGATTTGGTCCGGTGCTACGCCGGGGCTGCCCCAGTACAGCGTTCACACGTGCAAATTAGCTCCGGCGTAGCCGCGGAAAACAGCTTACTCCGGACCAAATTTGATCCACCTCAGGGAGGTAGTTTAAAAATTTGCTCCAGAGCAAATGCTCATTTGCGAAGCAGCACCGATGTAAATTTGCACGTGTAAACGCAACTGGGTTAAATTTGCTCCAGAGCAAATGCTTGTGAAGAGTTGATTAACGACGGCGAGAATGCGTTGCTAAGACGTTTTATTTTCAGTGTTTTCGCGAGGTCGCTACCACTGCACCACTGAACTCTCGACTTGCCTCAGTGCACCGTCACTGTCAGACGAACACAGAGACTCTCCACCTGCTCTATTTATATGGACACGGAACACTGTAACCTTCCACACAAAATAGTTCCAAACAAGTAACAATCGCGTCAGTGGCATACATCGTATACCTGTATGATACAGGTAACTTTGGTCTTGTCAGTGGAGCAATCTGGCAACTTTTTAAAAGTAAACTTTCCATTCATAAACTCTTTAAGTATCCATTTTCGGTTTCTCGCGCTGCCATGGCTGGCAAAACAAAGTGCATGGACCTATGCAGCGCACTTGTTGTTTTGTTTCTGGTTTATTTATAGAGCAACATAACATCCACTGTGACGTGTTCCGCGTTAATCTCGCGAGAAAAAAAATTAATCCAGTTGAAATACATTTAAATTAATGCCAATAAAAATGCGCTAAACTGACAGCTCAAGAATAAATATAAATATAAGCATATTAAAAATAGGTGAGTGGGGGTGAGTCCAGGTTTTAGGGAGCATCTATTCAATAGCATGACGGCAGTCGGCTGGGACAAGCGGCAGTACCTCTCCTTCTCGCAACGCGGGTGTATCAGTCTCTGGCTGAAGGAGCTGCCGAGTGCTGTCAGGGTGGCCTGGAGAGGGTCAGAGGGTCTGCACATCATAGCTGTTAGCTTAGCTAGCATCCCCCTGTCGCCAACCTCCTCCAGAGTGTCCAGGGAGCAGCCCAGGACAGAGCAGGCCCTCCTGAGCAATCGGTCCAGTCTCTCTCTGACCTGCACTGAGATGCTGCCTGACCAGCAGACTTTGTCATAATGAATGTCAGAGGCCACCACAGAGTCAATGCTCTACAGGAGTGACCCCTGAACTCGAACAGACCTCAGTTTTCTTAAAGTGACTGATGTGGCAAAAGGATCTTGTGTTTAGCAAACAAAGGCCACAAATATTCGAGGAAGTCGAGAAACTTTTGCTTATTTTCAGAAATGAGAAACAGGGGCAGTCTGAGCCAAGATATGAATTGTGGCAAAGCAAGTCAATTGTATGGAGATTTGATAAAAAAGGTTAGGATAAAAGAGTTGGATTTTAAAGCAAGCAGAGGATGATTTGAAAAGTTTAGAAAAAGAAGTGTTTCGTCATGGGGAGGCAGCCAGTTCAGACGAGGAAGCTGTCGAAAAGTTTAGTTGAGTTTGAAAATCTCATCAAGGCCAAGGAATATTTTCCCCAGCAAACTTTTAATATGGATGAGACTGTGTGGATAAAGTGGTTCAGAAAATGGATGGAGGGATGTTACCTCGCACCGTAGCGCAGGGTTGCAGAGAGAGAGTCCATAGTTACAGCCATTACTTTAGTCTTTATTAGTTCAAGGTGTAAAATAATGTAATCTACAATTATCACGATGAGAGAGAGAGAAAGATGTTACCGTATTTTCGTGACTATAAGGCGCCATTAAAAGTCTTAAATTTTCTCCATAATGGACAGGATGGCTTATAATGCGGAGCGCCTAGTGTATGCGCCGAGTTCCAAAGCCTGACTGAGAGCACTTCTGGCCGACCCGCTGTTTATACTGAGAAAAGGCGACAGGCATGCAGAAGTCCGCCAATGAGTGAAGGGTGGGCGTGTACGAGGGCGCTAAAGGCGCGTCCCTAGCAGGTGCCAGTCGCCAATGAGGTGAAGGGTATGCGTGTAAGAGGACGCTAAAGGCACGCCCCTAGCAGGTACCAGTCGCCAATGAGTGAAGGGTGGGCGTGTAAGAGGACGCTAAAGGCACGTCCCGAGCAGGTACCAGTCACCAATGAGTGAAGGGTGTGCGTGTAAGAGGACGCTAAAGGCACATCCCTAGCAGGTACGAGTCGCCAATGAGTGAAGGGTGGGCGTGTAAGAGGACGCTCAAGGCACGTTCCTAGCAGGTACCAGTCGCCAATGAGTGAAGGGTGGGCGTGTAAGAGGACGCTAAAGGCACGTCCCTAGCAGGTACCAGTCGCCAATGAGTGAAGGGTGGGCGTGTAAGAGGATGCTAAAGGCACGCCCCTAGCATGCGTATGTTTAAGATGGCCTATATTTTACCTTGCCTGGCTGCGGCCAATAATACAGTGTGTTTTGTGTATGTGTCAAATGCAGAAATGGCACCCGTTACTGAAACTGCGCCCAACAATACGGTGCGCCGAATGGTCGTGAAAATACGGTACTTGAATTTTTATGTTACAATGTTAATGTTTATGTTAAAATTGGTAAAAATAAAACATACAAAATGTTTGTACAGTTTTTACAGTATTTTTCATATTACCTGCTCTCTTTTTACATGTGTATACAGTTTATGAAAAAGTTAAATGAAGTTGTTTTCTGGACATGGAACGGATTAAAATTTATTACATTGACTATAAATGGAAACATGGTTTTGGTTTTCGAACAGCCTTCTGAAACGGATTATGGCAAGCAAGCGCCCAAGATGGGGGGGAGGAAAATATATTTTCTGATTTAATATGGTTTCTGTAGGACAGACATGACACAAACATTCTTAACATTTTCAAATACTGTAAAAATGTGTACAATAAATATTACATTTCCACATCACTCACTTCACTTTCTATTAGCAGGATGGGATTCCAGGCAGGTGGCTGTTGTCAAAAAAACAGCATTTCACGTACAATTCACCCAGGGTACTGGCAAAGAATGGGAATGTGGAGGGCCGAAAGAAGCATTTTTAAACGGTACACGTGAGCTACGATAGTTAACACGCTGCAAAAGTGTGTCATTCATCTTCGGAGCCATTATGGCTGTTGCTTATTATGGCATGCGTGCGTGTGCGGTCGATCGCATGAGGTTGGTTGATCGTAAAGTAGATCTTGGGTCAAAAAAATTTTGGGCACCCCTGCTCTACAGGGTCCACTGCAGGGGAAAAACGTTTACCGTATTTTCATGACTATTCGACGCACGGTACGGTTGGGCGCAGTCTCATTAATGGGTGACATTTCTGTATTTTACACATAGACAGACCGCACTGTACCAATGGGCGCAGTTTTACAGTGGTAAAACATACGCAAACATTAAACATACGGCTTTGAACGCCCGGTTGATGCCATTGTCCAGCGGTTAGAGTTCTTTAGTCAAGCCTCCGGGAATAACGGCAAGCTCAGAGTTCATTTGCTTGACTTGGTTTTTCACCGCTGCTGTGAGATGGGCACGCATGCCAAAAGCATAACCGATGGCTTGAAGTTTGAACTGAACTTCGTAGGCGTGTCTCTTTGAATTTATTTTCAGGGGTTCTTAGAAACCAAAACCGGAGTTGTTTTGCAACAATGCACATTGCCACACTCTATACAGGTGTTGGTACCTGCTTGCGGCGTCCCTTTAGCGTCCACTTACACGCCCACCCTTCACCATTGGCGGACTGCTCCCCAGCTTGCCTGTCCTCTCTCTCTCTCTCCCTCTCCATATATGGATATATACACGCCCACCCTTCCCCGATTGGCCGACTTCTTTCCCGCATGCCTGGCCACAGTCACTTCCGCCTTTTCTCTATATAAACAGCGTGTCGGCTGTCAGTCAGATTTTGGAACTCAGCGCATACAAAGGACGCTCCGCACCATAAGGCGTCCTGTCCATTTTGGAGAAAATTTAAGACTTTTAATGGCGCCTTATAGTCGTGAAAATACGGTAATCATGAAGGCTCATTGTGTATTTGGAGCCAACTTCTTTTGATTGTAGGCTAATATAGATAATATAGATACATACATCATGTGTTGCCTTCATTATGAGGCTTACATAAGGCTTGTAATTTTTTGCGGCTCCAAAATTATTTTTTTTGGTCCAATATGGCTCTTTCAACATTTTGTGTTGCCGACCCCTGGTCTATATGATAAGCTTAGTGATGAAGAAATGCAGTCCACGTTTACATACTGCATCGTGTTTCATGAAACAGTGATATGGATGTGTATTTCATAAGTAGTAAATATTTAGTAAGTTTGTACCTGTACTTGTTGTCATTTCTCAAGCTAACCCGTGGGAGGCGCTAAACGGATTTTAAAAAAAAGTTCACACTAGGTGGCCATTAAATGAGTTAAAAAGGTGGAAAAGGAGAACAAATTGAAAAGACATCATATTAGGTAGAGGTGTTGGGCTCCAGTGTGGGACAAATAAAGGATATCTTATCTTACTTATGCCTCCCGATTTTGAAAAACCAAGATGAAACAGACAAGCAGGACTGCTTCTTTAAAACTTTCAAGGGGGTACTCATGAGTCTTTTTTTGTTTTGTTTTAAAGCATTAAAATACAAAGGTCATTCAATAAATAAGTGATGATGAAGCCAAAAGTGTTGTGAGTGACTGGCTGAGACAGCAGTCCAAAGATTTTGACGCTGAAGCTTGTGCGCAGATGGGAAAAATGTGTGACAGTGCTCAGAGACTACAGTAAAACTCCTCTACAATGAAATCATGTTTGCAAGCAGGGGACTTTTCACGATAGCAAATTTTATCTCAGATGTAAGCACATACACGCACACACACACAAACATATGTGTACTCTTTATTTTTATTCCAATATTGCATAAAGACAGCTGGGATAGGCTCCAGCACCCCCCGCAACCCTAGTGAGGATCAAGCGGCTCGGAAGATGAATGAAATGAATGAATGAATGAATTGCATAAGTATGATACATACACTTATTTGACACTTCATATAGCCACCGTAGAAAGGAAAAAAACGAAAAGAAATTGTGAAATTTACGATCAGCATTCACTTTTACTTACATACATTTCTTGCATTATGTCTTTTACTTTGCTTCCTCCATCTTTCATTTTTATTACTTTTCCTTCATCTTTCATTTTTATTACTTTTATCCTGTCTTCAAGCGTCAAAGTTTTTCTTTTCTTCACTCCTTGGTCTGCAAAGGTCCGTTTTGTAGCCATTTTAGCAATGCAACATTCGTGCTGTATCTGAAACTAACAATAACAAATACTTCCTTCACTACTGCGCATGTGTACACCAGTGTGGTGTTTGCTGGTGCCTTTTCCGAGCTAAGCAGTAGGAGTCGCTGAAGGCTGATGTTGGATTTGACTTTTGCGGAAGGCTTGTTTTCGTTGTAGTGAATCTTGTTGCGAGGCAAGGGCAGAGAAAAAGATTTCGTATTACGCAACAGGGGGATTTTTCGTTGCAGGAGGAGCAGAAAAGTAGATATGGCTTTAATGTATGAAGTTATTTTCACATAGGGGGCATTTTCACCCATGTATATTTTGTTGGAGAGGGGTTTCACTGTATGTTGAAAAAGAAAAAAAGGAAGCTAATACAGCTTAGTTTCACTACTTAGTTTCACAGAGGTTTTACAGAAGTAAAAGAGAAATTCACCGTATTTATTGAATGGCCCTCGTAAATAAAATATTGATTGGTTTGCCAGGTTGCACTGTATAAACAGGTTGTCCATGTGTCCATTTATTTTTGTATTTATTTTTTAATGTCAAAGGCCCTGACCACGAATCATCTCGAGAACATCAAACTCATAATCAGCTGGGTTCTCCAGGTTATCAGAGAGCAACTCCACTACTGGCTTGTCCAGCAGGGAGGCTGGGTAAGTCATGCATTATCATTATCACCCGTCTGTCACGTTGTACTCGAAGCGACAGAGTAATCGCTCCGTGCGCAACAAACTGGAGATAAGTGGATCACCGAAATAGCAGACACAGAAAGTAACTTTGTCACAAAAAATGATATTTATTACAACACAAAATCCTCGTCTAAAGGGACAACAGAAAACGCTGGTCAAAAAGAGAACCAGGAAATAATTGTAACGATGCAACAGAAAGCGCTTACGAAAAAAAACGGCAAGGAGAAATTTAGGCAAAATACTATGGTCACTCACTAAAGGATATCTAGGAACGCAACAATTGTCAATAGTCTTTAAGGCAATCTTTTAACCGAGAAGGAATAGGCAATAGCAATGGCACGGCGTGGAATACTCCGGCAGTGAGTCGACTGCCGGAGCGCCTAAATTTAGCAGGTGCAATCACCAACAAATGGGTGGCAGGTGTGCAGGCGGCAAGCAAGAACGCCTGCCCCCTGCTGTCAAATACGAAATGTGACACTGTCGTTTTGATATGCTGCTTTTCTGATTTATAAATTGATGTTTTGTTTTTACTATTTCTGTCTTTAATTGTAGGAAGGTGTTATCCAAGGATGGTCTCACTGGCGGACATTCACCTTAGTGGCATCGATGATTTTAGTGGCGACCATTGTATATTATAGGCGAGCACGCTGACAAATGGCTGTCACAATCTCAAAAGCAATACTTCAGTTAAGAACTAGTTGCAACCAACATTTTCATATGTTCCTACGTATCTTTGTTATTTTTTTTATAACGGTCAGTTATAAACCAAAGAATGGGTTAAGACAGGATCATTGATCATCGTTATCCGAAATAGAAATGTATGGAAACTGTCCTGTGGACATTTATATCTTTGTATTCATCACCAACTGGTCTTCATTGTCTTTAGTTTGGAGTTGCTGCTGCACTTTTTCAGCCGCATGGCTGCAATGGGTTTCAACACATTACACATCTAATAACAACTGAATATGTCACTAGAGCTTTGAAAATGTTTGAGTGAGTCTCTTATTTTTTTTTTTTTAGTTGAGATGTCATTTGTAATTACTATTTTCTGCAGAGTAGATGGCTTTAACTGTAATAGATATGGTAGGCACTGACTCACCAGTTTAATATGTTTGTCATAGATTGAAGTGTTTTTTTCTGTATTTTTCTTGATAATACTTTATTGATATTAAATGTGACTCTCCAATTTGTTTCTCTCCTCCATCTTGTCCTTGAACATTAATTATTCAAAGATTCACACTTTTGTCAAAACAAGTAAATACATTAAGACGCATCAGTGCTTTTCTCCGGGTACTCCAGTTTCCTCCCACATTCCAAAAACATGCAAGGCGGCTGATTGAATACTCAAAATGATCCCTTGGTGTGAGTGTGAGTGCGGATAGTTGTTCGTATTTGTGTGCCCTGCAATTGGCTGGCAACCGATTACTGCCTACTACCCAAAGACAGCTGGGTTTGGCTCTAGCATGACCTGCGACCCTTGTGAGGATAAAGCGAATCGGAAAATGGATGGATGGATGGATGGATGACCATGGCTTAGTCCCATGAAAGGTTTCGGCAAAACACGATTCTGAAGTGACACCGAGTGGACAAAAAGATACCCCGTCACCCAGTCCCAGTCACCTTTTTCAAGACCTTGTGTGTAGCTTAATTTAAAAAAGAACAGCAGATCGAATGTTTGTATGTTTTTTTCGTTTTTGTTTTTTTTAGAGCACAGATGCACCCTAAGATGTCTTGAATGCACAGAGACAGCTGCCATGTTCAGGAAATCAGACATCGTTCCTCATTTGGACATGCTGAGAATTATCTATTAGGTAGTTGAGTGCCCTACTTTAATGCATGGGTGGGTAATTTGTGGTATCGGGACACAAGCAACAGTATAGCCACCCAAAAAATATATATATACTTCAGTTTGTTGGAACAATAATAGCTTGGCAGCAGATTGTATATAAACCAATGACATCACACAATTATTTTTCCAAAGAGGCCATGTAAGGAACTTGTAAGGCTTTAGAGGGCCATGTCATATTTATAGACAGACTTAAATATTGTTTTGATAAATTGCTGGCTGGGTTCATGTGATATGTTGCTATAATTACAAATAAAATTACAGAATTATTATCAGCATTGATTAAAATGACATATACACACAACTTGGTTTATAGACAAATATAAACATTCCATCACTATTTTATCAACAGTGACACAAAATTGTGTTTACAGGGTGCATCTCTTTTCAAAATCCGCTGACATTATGAACACAGACGACAAAGTCATCTTGGGTGTTCTTAATGGGGCTTTTACCTCCACCGTGCAGGAATGGGCATGATGCCGACGTGAGTTGTTTGGCACTGACACTGTTCCCTTGTTAATGATGAGGATTTGTTTCAAATAGTCCCATGAATGGTTGTAAAAACACGAATGTAGCTATTATCTGCATTTCTATTCCATGAAGACAAAGAGGACTCCTTTTTTGGTCATCTCTAAAAAGGATCTGTTTCATCTCCAAGGAAGGTGCAGATGAGGTCCTCCTCCCAGGAGAGTGCGAACATTACATCCAACTGTCAACACAGTTAAAAACAAAAACATTTTATTTATATTGCGCTTTTCTATACATTCAAAGTCGCTCTCCCTTTGCAACATCATTCATCATCATAGGATGAAGAATGTAAAGGACGAAGAGGAGAGGACTGTCATGATAATGTCTCGTTTGACTTGATTGTGTTTCAGCTCCAGCTGGAGTGAGGGAGTGAGTGGAGCTGCGTTATCCTCAGCAGGTGCACCTGTGCCGCGTTTCCGAAGCAAGCCTTGCTGTGTATTGAAGGACTGCCAAAATGCCTAGTGATTGTTGGATTATTTTGCTGTGTTCACGACTCTGTCTCCAAATGCTTAATTTTCGAGACGTTCTTGACATTTTTGCCTCATTGCCTTGCCTCGTTCATAGTTGTTTTTTGTTTGTTGTTGTTGTTCTTGAAAGTCTTTAGCCTTATTTATTCTCGGTGTATGTTTTTATTGGATTCTCTTGTCCTTTGAGTTGACAAGCATTTTACATTTTTCTTGCTCCTTGCCTTTTCCAAGCATTATTTGTTTTTTTCTCGCCTTTTCCTGGTTCTTTGTTATCAGCGTCCTTAGTAGTACTTTGTCGGTCTTGCGTTTTTGTTCATATATTTTTGTTCGAAGCCTCTTTTCTTTGTCTACGCTTGTGGAATCCTTGTTCCGTATGGAATCCTTCGGCATACCTGACAAGGACCAAGTACCAAACCTTAGGGAACACCCTGAGTCAGAGGGGTTAGGGAAGAGGAGCATTGATTAACGAGGATGAACTGTTGTCAGTTTGCTAAATAGGACTGAAACCAGGACACGTCTTGAGGTGGGACGGAAGGATGAAGTGGCTGATGGTGTCAACTGCTTGTAAGGTCAAAGAGGATGAGAATGCTGAAATGGCCAGAGTCAGAGGAGAGAAGGAAATCGACTGACTTTGAGTAGAGCTCTTTCTGTGGCATGCAAGAGTGGAAATCAAAAGCAATGGCAACGTGGCCCAATATGTTTTACATTCTTTGTGGCAGAAGAGGTTGTAGATGTTGCTGCCAGTAGTGCAAACCAGATCCAAGATATGATCTAGAGTGTGCTTGGGAAAATTAACTTGTTGAGTGACGAAGAAGCAATTCAGAAGGTCCAGGAATTTTGGTGTGGAGTTGTTATTATCAATGTTAAAGTCACAAAGGAGAAGAAAGGATGATGAGGTGACACTAAATTGAGTCAGAAAGTCCATGAAATCGAAGAGGAAGGATGAGTTAGGTTTAGGAGGGCTGTAAATTACAGTGGTGACTAGGAGGGAAGGCACCAGAGAATTCGACAGCTCAAAGTTCAAAAGACTGAATAATGGCGAGTGAAAGTGGAGTGATTTTGATGCCTCACCTGATGTGCCACCACCCTACCCTTCAGAGCGAGATTTTTCAATATAGGTGAACCCAGGAGGTGCGTTCTGATCTAAAGAAAAATAATCTCAGGGTTTATGCCAGGTTACTGTCCGTGATATATTCTTTTAGTCAAGTCAAGTCAAGGATGAGTCCCTTGGTGTTGAGAAGAGACAGTTGGGGGGAGATGATGGAGATTTGTCCGATTTGCTTGTTGTTTGTTGTGATGACAGAGGTGTGAACGGTGTGATGAGGGGTATGGGATTTCGTTTGCAGATGAGATCTGATAGGAGAACATACGACCTGAGCCATTGTGAATAGGATGACGGGAAATGCGGGAAATTCCAATGGAAAATGTAACTAGAATGAGGCCCGTGAATGAAATTAGTTTGGCACCCCTGAATATGGGCTTGCTGCATTTTTTTAACATACACCAATGTTGTTTATTGTCTTCCTTATGTATTAGGTTTCAAATTATGTGTGTGTGTGTATAGATATATATACAGTTACAGTATATATATATATATATATATATATATATATATAATATATATAATACAATAATACACATAATCATGAGTCCATCTATAAATCAGATTATGTATGACACATATAAGTCTAACGGCGTTAGATATGAATTATTTAATAATTTGAGTAGGGTCGCAGGCGTGGGGCAGCCAAACCCAGCTTCGGGCACTAGGCGGGGGACACCCTGAACCAGTTGCCAGACAGTCGCAGGGCACAAATAAACGAACAACCATCCATGTTCACACTCACACCTAGGGAGAAGTTAGAGTGTTCCATTAACCTGCAACACATGTTTTTGGAATGTGGGAGGAAACCGGAGTAACAGTACCTGAGGAAAACCCACACGCGCACCCACCTTATTGGATATATAAAGCTTTGATAGTGATGGCTTTCAAAGTTGACGCTTTCAAAGTTAAGAATCCATCCCAGGCCAGACAGGAAGAAGCTCAGCAAGCAGGAAGCAGCAAATTAGCCAGGCAAATGGCTGATAAAGCTGGCGATAGCCTCATTAAGAATGCGGCCCAGGCCAGACACTAAGCAGCTCAGCAAGCAGGAAAGAAGCAAATTAGCCAACCGAAGTGCAAGAACCAGCTATCTTAACCCCAATGTTGAAACTTGAATCCGTCACCACAATCAACTCAAGCCTGAAGACATCATTGAGCTTCGTTCTGGTAGGACACTCATTGTGGTGTTACTGTCCGCAATAGCTCATCTCATTTGACATCTGCCATTACCTCATTAGCGAGATAGAAATGTGACTGAGAATAAGGCCGGAGTAGCGACAGGACATAAAGAAAACTCCCTTGAGTCTCTAATCAGAGAAGTAACTGTGGTCAAAATGCAGGTGAAACTTTTTTTGAAACTATTCGGTGGAGGAGAAGCAACTACGCACGCAGAACACGGAAAAAGAAAAATGTAGTCTGGAACTTGAACGGCGTGTCGACAAGCCAGAACAATACACCCAAATAAATGATGTGGTATTAAGGCCCGACCACACTCCAATGCACGAGCAGTTACCGCATCGATCGTGGTGAAGAAGATATGCTTTCGATGGGGCAACAAGTGACAGCTTACATTGATACGAAGTTGATCAAGGTGGACTTGAAAGACATCGAAGCGTTCCATTCGCCGCTCACAAAGTATGGGCAACCGTCAACTGCCATAAGCAGATTAATCAGTCGGAAGAATAGGTCAGCACTACTCAATTTGAAAGGCGTGAACATTTCCATAAATGATTACTGGATGAAAAGGAATGTTGAAATTGCAACCAAAAAAAGGCAGGACAACTTCAAAGGCAACAACAGATTCAGCACTCCCGGAAGATATTTATAACTCATTTGACAGCAAGGTCACATAACTCAATACATCATCACGATGCAAAAAAACCCAAAGAATGACCTGGACCTGTTTCCAAAAGGTTCTACAGCATTGTGTAAAACCAGACGACAAAATGTCCATTATACATTTTAAGCATGCATGCAAATTTTGATTCTATCATAGAGTATCTGCAACATTTTATTTGTCCTTTCTGTATTATAGCCATTACAGAAACTTGGTTCAATATTGATGTATGCATTTTTGTTTGGATGATTATGAATTTAGGTATAAGAATAGAGACAACGGGTGGCTGGGGATCGACGGGTTAGCACGTCGGCCTCACAGTGCAGAGGTGCAGGGTTCGAGTCCAGCTCCGGCCTCCCTATGTGGAGTTTGCATGTTCTCCCCGCGCCTATGTGGGTTTCTCCGGGTACTCCGGTTTCCTTCCACATTCCAAAAACATGCATAGCAGGTTAATCAAAAACTAAATTTCCCTAGGTATTAGTGTGAGCACGGATTGTTGTTCGTGCTCACACTCATAATCCAGACATTAATTGGAGTGTACCCGCAATTGTTTTGCCACGCCCATTCTTAACAGTCCACCAAACCAGGAAATGTCATAGCTGTCAATTCTCTGACAAAATGTTTGCATAGACAAGGTACCAAAAGAATATCAATATTTCAATAAAGGTTTAAGTAGAGATCACGCACAGTCACTGTTGGATTTATTGTTGTTTAGTAATCATACATTCACGTATTATTCGGTTGATTCTCGTGTCGTCATTTTATGCTCGCAATGAAGAATGCTTCTGCCTGTCAGTATAGTTTGAGTTTGCTTGCAAAGAAGAACGCTTATGCTTGCAATCATTAGTTGGCTTTGCCTGCAATGAAGAACGCTTATGCTCTCAATAAAGATATATCCTTTATTATTTACTCACATCTATAATCATTATATATTCTTCATTATGTGCTCACTTTTGCTTGCTGTACTGTGTGAGAAGTTAGGGTCGCAACCACCTTTTCGAGGACGTGGCTGGGAAGAGATAACTGTTAAGACTAAACAGCAAGCAAGGCTGAACCGTGAATTGAGACATCAACACCAGCTGCAACGGGATGTTTATGTCTATTTGCACACATGTACGTAAATTGCACTCACATACACACACATAGTCAAACAAGTTAAGTGTGTGTTCAACAGCCCCCACCCTTTAGGTTGGACACACCTATGTAGTAGCTTTTCCCAATAAATGAGGAGGCGAAGTGGGAGATCGTTAGAGTTTACGTGTGGAGAACTGAAACCGAACGATTCTCCTCGTTCCCTCCTGGTACCAGAATCGAGTCTCCTGTCTCCTCCTTTTGGTTATTCCTGAGTGTCAATTTGGACCAACCTGACAGTCACTTCCACCTTACTGGCCGTATGACTGCGCTATTGAACTTGTATTACTCAACCCTTCCAAGCTCTCGCCGGAATCGCAGCCTGAACAAGAAGCCTTAAAGGAGTATATCTCCGGTGCGAGACAAATGCGTCCATCTGCGTCTCCTGTCGGAGCTGGCTTCTTCTTTATTGAGAAAAAAGATAAGATATTGAGACGTTGTGTAGATTACAGAGATTAAGTGATCGGGCTTGGGCCGATCTTAGCTCTACTCTGCTGACCTGACTGGACTGCTCCTTTGGACAACGGCTTATCTCCAGCGGAACTGTTGATGAATCCCAAGCTATGGACAACGCTGCTCTACTATAATTAATAATATATAATATAATATAATAATAATATAATTACTATATAATTAAATGATGTGAAGGAAAATTGTAAATAGTACTGCGATTTATCCATTTGTGTTCATATTGCATTTAATTGAAAGATGTTTGTTGTTTTTTCCCTTTCTTCTTTCTTCTTTCTACATACATTCTTGCTGCTGGAGGCTGTAAATTTCCCCAGTGTGGGACGAATAAAGGATATCTTATCCAAAAGTCAAGCAGCATTTGGAAATTAAAAACAAAACTGAAAAATCATGAATGGAAACAGAAACAATGTAATGAGAAGTCAACTACCAATTGCAAAAGATGATGTGAGAAATCTCAACCATTGGCATTTCAATCGCAGTGTGATTATCTGTTTGTGCCTGACTGGCAGCACCGTCTGGTATGGCTAAAGAGGCCGATCCCTGTTGCAGTGGATGCACCTAAACACACAGTTGGAGGGGGCCCCTTGTTTGTCCTGTCTGTTCTTTCTCCTGGCTCTCTTGTCTTCTGCTGATAAGATAAGATAAGATAAGATAAGATATCCTTTATTTGTCCCACACTGGGGAAATTTACAGCCTCCAGCAGCAAGAATGTAGCTGCTGGAGGGGCAGCCACTGCTCTCATCTTCTCCTCCCCTCGGCACAGACCACGTGCCAGTTCTTGTTTCCAGTTTGGGCGGTTCTGGGCCATCGACTCCCATCCCTTCACATCTACGTATCTCAACAGCCTTCAAGTCCCTCTTGCAAACGTCTTTGAAACGAAGCTGTGGGCGACCCTGTGTTCTCTTTCATCCAGCGGACGTGACCGAGCCACCGAAGGCGATGCTGACGGAAGAGCGTGTACATGCTGGGGATGTTGGCACGTTCCAAGACGTCTTTGTTGGTGATGTAGTCGGACCACTTGATACCAAGGATTTGCCCGAGGTTTCGCATATGGAAGGTGTTGAGCCTCTTTTCTTGGCATGCATACAGGGTCCAGGACTCGTTGCCATACCGTAGGGTGCTGAGAACACAAGCCCTTTAGATTGCCATCCTGATGTTGGTCATCAACTTGCTGTTCTCCCACATGCATTTGGTGAGCCGGGCAAGAGTTGTGGTGGCTCGGCCGATCCTTCTGTTCAGTTCAGGGTCGAAGTCAAGCGAGTCTGTCACCGTGGAACCAAGGTAAGTAAACTCCTTGACCACATCCAGCTGGTAGTTGTTATGGAGATGTTGGGTTGGCTCTCCGTGTCCTGACTCAAGATGTTGGTCTTCTTGAGACTTATGGTCAGCTTAAAGTCGCTGCACGCCCTCGAGAAACGATCCATGAGATGCTGAAGATGTTCTTCCTTGTGGGCAGTGACAGCAGCATCGTCCGCAAACAGCATGTCTCTGATCAGGACTTTGCGGATCTTGGAGAGCGAGTAAGGAGGTAGACACCCTCAGTCTAGTTCCCGAAAGCGTGCTTGAGCATGACAGCGAAGTAGTAGTTTCCCCATGGTGCTCAGTAAGGAGATGCCTCTGTAGTTGTTGCAGTCACTGCGGTCACCTTTGTTCTTGTAGAGGGTGATGATGTTACAGTCACGCATGTCTTGAGGTACCTCGCCATCTTCCCAGCACTGGCAGTTTGGTTGTGCAGGTGGTGCAGCAGAGGATCTTTGCCGCTCTTGATCACCTCTGCTGGGATACCGTCAAGGCCCGGAGCTTTCCCACTGGGCAGGCTGTCGATGGCTTTGCTGAGCTCCTCAAGGCTTGGTAACTCGTCTAGCTCCTCCATGACGGGCAGGCGCTCAACAGACTCTAGGGTGGCATCGGAGATGCTGGTTTCTCTCCTTTAGAGGTCTGAGTAGTGCTCTACCCACCGCTCCATATGTTTGCTCTTGTCCGTGATAGTCTCGCCTGTCTTCGTCTTGAGGGGGGCTGTCTTGCCGTGTGAAGGGCCTATGGCTTTCTTGATCCCATCATAGATGCCTCTGATGTTGCCGGTGTCTGCGGCTCGATGGATGCCCTCACAGAGATCCATCCAGTACTTGTTGGCGCAGTGTCTCGCTGTAGCCTGGACTTGACTTCTGGCAGCTCGGAGAGCCTGCAGTGTGGACTGGGAGGGATGCTGGTGATGCTTCAGCAGTGCTGTGCGCTTCGCTTCCATTGCGGCACTGAGTTCCGTCACGTTTGCCTCAAGCCAGTTCAGGCTTTTCCTTGTTTTCTTGCCGAAGATGGAATAGGCAATGCCGTGGATGTGTTGCGGATGAGGTCCCACCTCTGTTCCGCGTTTCCTTCTGGTGGTTTCTTCTCCAGGGCGTCTTTCAGGTGCCGGGCGAGTGCTTCCACCATGTCCACATGGTTTGCCTTGCCTGTGTCGAAGCGGGGCTTGCTTGGTGGCTTGGCTCAGTGTGGCTTCTTGGGCTGGAGTCGGATCTTGTAGCAGACCAAGGAGTGGTCCGTGTTGCAGTCAGCGCTGTGGTAGGAGCCTGTGGTGAGAATGCTGATTAGCTGCTTGCGGCGGGTCAAGATGAGGTCCAGTTGGTGCCAGCGCTTTGAGCGGGGGTGGCGCCAGGACACCTTGTGGTGCGGCTTGCTTTGGAAGAAGCTGTTGGTGACACACAGGTCTTGAAGTGTGCACAGTTCTAGGAGACGTTGTTCATATCCCCCACTCCCCAGGGGCCGAGGCAACTGGGCCATGATGTGTGGTCGGATCCAATGCGGGCGTTGAAGTCCCCAAGAAGAACAAGTTGGTCAGTGGTTGGAACTTTCTGGATGGCTGCCAACAGCTGGACTAAAACTTGTTTTTCGCCTCGTGCGTGGAGTATAGAGTAGGGGCGTAGACGCTGAACAGCGTGACAGTGCCGACTGTAGTGTGAAGTCGCAAGGTGAGAATCCTCTCAGTCCCTTCTTCACCAGGCTCTATCATGCTCAGCAGGGAGTTCTTGACAGCGAAACAAACACCGTGCTCTCTGGCCAGGCGGATTTCTTGCAGAGCAGCAATGTCAATGCTGAGTCTCAGCAACTGTCTGCCAACTGGTTCAGGGTGTCCCCCGCCTAGTGCCCGAAGCTGGGTTTGGCTGCCTCGCGCCTGTGACCCTACTCAAATTATTAAATAATTCATATCTAACGCCCTTAGACTTATATGTGTCATACATAATCTGATTGTGTATTATTGTATTATTATTATGGTGGATATATATATATATATATATATATATATATATATATATATATATATATATATATATATATATATATATATATATATATTATATAAGTCCTATCAGTGGCTTCAGAGGGCTGGCCTGAAGGACAGCACAGAGGCACTCATCCTGGCTGCTCAGGAGCAGGCCCTGAGCACCAGAGCCATTGAGGCCCAGATATACCACACCAGACAAGACCCAAGGTGTAGGTTGTGCAAAGAGGCACCTGAGACAATCCAACACATAACTGCAGGGTGTAAGATGCTGGCAGGGAAAGCCTACATGGAACGCCATAACCAGGTGGCTGGCATAGTCTACCGAAACATCTGTGCGGAGTATGGACTGGAAACCCCAAGGTCAAAATGGGAAACACCTCCGACGGTGGTGGAGAATGACAGAGCGAAGATCCTGTGGGACTTCCAGATCCAGACTGACAAGATGGTAATGGCGAACCAACCAGATATCGTGATCATAGATAAAGGGCAGAGGAAAGCCGTTGTAGTGGATGTAGCGGTCCCAAGTGATGGAAACATCAGGAAGAAGGAACATGAGAAACTCGAGAAATACCAAGGGCTCAGAGAGGAGCTGGAGAGAGCCTGGAAGGTAAAGGTGACAGTCGTGCCTGTGGTGGTCGGAGCACTCGGGGCAGTGACCCCCAAACTAGATGAGTGGTTGCAACAGATCCCGGGAACAACATCGGACATCTCAGTCCAGAAATGTGCAGTGCTGGGAACAGCAAGGATACTGCGCAGAACCCTCAAGCTTCCTGGCCTCTGGTAGAGGACCCGAGCTGAATGAGGGACGGACACCACCCGAGGGGTGAGATGAGGATTTTTTTTTTTTATACACTGTATATATATATATATACTGTATATATATATATATACACACACACATATAAGTTGAAACCTAATACATAAGGAAGACAATAAACAACATTGGTGTATGTTAAAAAAAATGCAACAAGCCCATGTTCAGGGGTGCCAAACTAATTTCATTCACGGGCCTCATTCTAGTTACATTTTCCATTGGAATTTCCCGCATTTCCCGTCATCCTATTCACAATGGCTCAGGTCGTATGTTCTCCTATCAGATCTCATCTGCAAACGAAATCCCATACCCCTCATCACACCGTTCACACCTCTGTCATCACAACAAACAACAAGCAAATCGGACAAATCTCCATCATCTCCCTCCAACTGTCTCTTCTCAACACCAAGGGACTCATCCTTGACTTGACTTGACTAAAAGAATATATCACGGACAGTAACCTGGCATAAACCCTGAGATTATTTTTCTTTAGATCAGAACGCACCTCCTGGGTTCACCTATATTGAAAAATCTCGCTCTGAAGGGTAGGGTGGCGGCACATCAGGTGAGGCATCAAAATCACTCCACTTTCACTCGCCATTATTCAGTCTTTTGAACTTTGAGCTGTCGAATTCTCTGGTGCCTTCCCTCCTAGTCACCACTGTAATTTACTGTCTTGCGGGCATCGCTGATGTCCATTAGGTCTGACGTCAGACCAGTTGTCATTGTCCTGACATTCCATGTTGCAAGTTTTAACAAGGGCTTGCTCCTTGTTGTGTTTCTTTTGTTGTTTCCTGGTGCATCGGTTTTATAGTCCACCTTTCAAACTATTCCTGGTCCTAATCCCTACGCACCCAGTAAGGAAAGTGAACTGTGGCGGGGTAGGACCTTACTGTCCGGGGGCTGCCCGGCTTGAAGCGGGCGGTAGCTACGCATTGGGGGTACGAGACCCCCTCCCACTGTCAGGAGTGACCCCTAGCGCTTTGCTCTACACCAATTAAGCGCTGACTTATTACTGGTATCTGCCACTCCTTGTGTTGTGTCGTCACACGATGATGCTGGAGTGTCCTCTCCAGGGCACAAGCCTGGGCAGGTGTGTATGGAGGACCTGGCGTTGCCCATGCGCTAGATCCCCCCTCTCCATGCCGTTGATGTTGTCCAAGGGAAGGGCGGGGCCCAAGCCGCTTGGCATTGACGTCGTTGCAGGAGTTGCCGGGACGCTGAGAGAGTTTCACAACGCACCGCCTTTGGGACTCCAACTCCGGATTTGGCCTCTGGTTTTACTCCCGAAAGAAGATTGCCGACCAAGGCTAAGGAGCTCCTCCCACCCAACCAGAATACTTGGTACAGAAAGGCTACTGTTCTTCAAGAAGTTGGACCAAGGCCCTATGAAGTGAAGATGGAGCAAGGACAAGTGCTCAGAAGAAACTGGCACAACCTTCGAATGCAGGGGTGTCAAACTCACTTTTTGTCATGGGCCACGTCATAGTTATGGTTTCCTTTGTTAATGACTATTAACTGAAATTAATGTACTCTATAATCTTCTCATATTACATACTGTACAGGCTACACAACAAATTGCTCAATAACCAGTTTTGAAATCAGAGGCCAAAAAAATATCTTTTTTCAAATACTACTACACTTGTTTCGAAAGAGGGTTTGGTAACAAAAATCTTTGCAATATCTCAATATTTTTCGAAATGAACACAATTTGCAACTTTGGAATTTTAGCAAGAGGCATGAAGTTCATGTACATAATTTGCTTTGTCGGGCCACATAAAATGATGTGGCTGGCCAGATCTTGAGTTTGACAGCTGTGTTCTCAAAACAAAGAAGACCTTCCAATAGACAAATTGTGAATATGTGGATGTGAAGGATGCTGTGTCATGTTCAGGCATGGTGCCCAACTTGAAAAAGGATGGAAATGTGCAGGTGGAGACAGGTGATATGTCCACATGATTACCTGCATTAAGGAGGTCAGGCGGCAGATTAAAAAATAAAAGTAAAAACAGTTAGACATTAAACAGTTTGATCTGTGACGATGGATGTTCATGGTTCAAATGTTAAAAGGAGAGAGACAGAGACAGAGAGACCGACTGTGAATATTTGATATTTCGTAACGTTTATGTAGTTGTAGTCACATCTTCTTCTGTGTAATGTGTGTGTTCGCTTCAAACAGCCTCAAAGAAAAGGGGATGTGTTGATATTGTGTGAATATACTGTTAAGTCAATGGATGAGCAGCAGAGGGAACTAATGGCACAGGTTGAGGATGGGCGAACAGCAAGAGTGCAGGAAATATAACAGAAAGTATTGATGTGTGATGATGCCAGGAGAATAAAGTATGAGCGCAAAATTGCTAATCTAAATAACATTTAACTATCAAGAATGAACACGACAGCAACTTAAATGCAGTTCTACAGATTCCTTCAACACAGGACCTAAAACAAGACATTGACACGACACACAGGTAAGCATTTTTTAACGAAAATCGTAATGTCAAAATAAAGTGTGATTCAACCAAGAAGGAGATTAGTTAGACCCTGTGCAATCAATAATTGTGCTCACATTTTGTGTGGTGTTTATTATTTTCAGAACATGATCAATGGATGATAGAGAGGACACCCACTTGGTGTGTTCAAGGACAGGCAGCACCTCCTCACCGTAAGGGTTGCGAACAGAATCGGACTCTCAAAATGTGGACTCAACTGGCATTGAACAAAAACAGTTGATTAATACAAAACACTTTTAACCTACAGTGGTGCGTGACCTGCATCACCGGAAGTTGTTAGGGGTCAGCAGTCTGGAATTGCAGCTGTCAGCTGTCAAAAAAATTTATTGTTATTATTCTGATTCAGAGCTTGTTTCGTGTACAATTCACAGAGGGCACTGGCAAAGAATGGGAATCTGGAGCGCAAAGAGAGCATTTTACAATGGTACACATAAGATACGATTATTAGCACGCTGCAAAAGTGCATCCCATCCCTCTGCCTCAGGTCTCAGGATGGTGGTCCTCCAGGACCAGAGTTTGACACCACTGGTCTAGAGAATTCAACACTTGGACACAATGTCAAGGTGAAGACTAATCTGAGCGAGATTTGGCAGCTTGGAAGTCCTAGAAAACATGACTGATTATGATTGCTAACAGGTATTCAGACTGGAGGGCCAGCCCACCTCTGCTAACTGTTGGAGAACACAAAAACTGTTTCATGACAGCTGCCATTCTAAACTTTGACCAATACCCTTGGCCTTTGAAGTCAGAATCAAATAAATGATCACTGAAAATTACAGTCCCTTCGGTTGGGCCACCGCATTTATTTTGTTACACAAGGAAATAACACCCAGTAACGAAACAATAGTACTGAAATTGGATGGCATCATTCTCGCTTTGACATCAGTCAAGCTATCACATTTACGACCTAAAAGTGCGTGTTGCAAAATCAGCTAAAAACCCAGGTCCCAGATCACAATTTAATCCCTTTTTTTGGAGAGGGGGCTGGACTCGATTTTTACTGCAGACATCATTTTTGAGGCAAGAACTATAAATTAAGTGCTCGTGTTTGCCCCATTACAGGGACTTTTTAGCAGCATATAAATTCAAAGTCACAACAATGCCTCTTAACACCAGTGGCATAGTTATTCTGTCTCTTCTTTGTGGACAACATTAAGAAAAACTTTGTCAGACTCGTACTGTAAATTCTACAACATTTCAATGGGGTTTTAGGCTACCTTGGAACTTAGAATGGTTCAGTCTTCTCTATGTAGAATTGCTTTGAGGTCTGCTGTTGACATTGCCCCGTCCCTCTTCCTCTTTGGATTGCTGTGCCATCATTTCGTTCAACTTCCCTTTGATGATTTCCCTCTCTCCACAGCCCAACTCATTTCCCAGTTCCTCCAGCGTGGCATTCTCGAGAGTGTGGGGAAGATCTTATCAACGGAGTTCATCATGAGTTTCAGCTTCGCCGGATACATGCAATTTGCTTGCACGTCTTTCGTTTTGAGTCCCTTGATGACTTCTCAGAAATCCAATATTTACTGTCGATGAATAAAATGCATTATCACTCTGCAGAATTAAGAAAAGAAAACCTTTATTAGTCTCGCAATGGAAAAATTCCCAATTCACAGCAGCAAAGTTATGAAAGGAAGAAGTAGAACAACAAAATATAAGAGCTGCTGGAAAGGCAGCTACTCCCGCGGCGCCATTTTGAAGTCAAAATAACAAAAATAACACAACACAACACATAGGACACAGACAGTCGTGCAATCTTCACCACTTTTCTGCATACACTTTGTTGTCTGAAGAAGTTCTAGATGAAAGAGAGGATCAAAGTGTCCTTTCACCAGTGGATCAGAGACGTCATGTTGAAAATGTGCACACGTCTGCTACAAGCTAGGTTTTTAAAGCAAACATAAAGCTGTAGCGTCCATTGACGAAAAGAGATTAGTTCACTTCTCCTGTCCCATGTAATCCGCTTCAAACTCCAAGCTGCGAATCCCAGTTCCAAATCTGCATCGGCGCTCCCCGCTAACGCGCCTTTCTTCTCATCTTCGGCTCCCCACGACTTACATCCATCCAGCCGCAGACCGTTCAACAGCACCAATCTCTCCGCTGAACAAAGCGGGGCTGTGAAAAATGCTGCCTATTACAGGCGCAAGACACAAGCGCCCCGGGACTGTCCAGCAACAACAGTCAAATGGCGCTGACATTCCTCCCAGTCAAAAACAATGCTGGTATACCCATGCTGTCGAGAAGGCGCAATCACCAAGCACACAGTCTCCTCCTTGATGAATGTCGTGGCCAAATAATGCTGAAAAAAGTCCACATCAGGTCCACATGACGTAACAACGAACACAAAGTGACAAAACAAAAGCAACAAAAAAAAAGCAAGGCTCGTGAGAGCACTTGCTGACGGCTGCCTACTCGGGCACCATCTTGAATGCAACACCAATCGATTTTTATTGCTAAATGCATAGACACATGAATATAATAATGTTTTAACCATCAAGTAAACATTGTGAGCGTGCACCCTCAAGAACACCCCAGCATTCCAGATGCACTTCATAAAGCTAGGTGCCTTGCTGAAGGGCATCTCAGCCATAAATGTCCTCAGTTTGTCCTCCTCTGCACTGAGGTCTTTGAATACGATGGCCCTTCTAAAGTCTCCGTTCATATTTCCATATTTCTCAAGAGCGGTGTTTCCAAACTTTTACTGAGCCAATTAAGGCACATATTTTAGGTTAGATTATGTAGATATTATTTAGCCATGACGAACAATCCGCACAAACGGTTTCCATCATTCTAAACAGTTGTTACACTGACTACATTTACCTTTTAAAATGAAAATGAAGAATAAAGGCCAGCGCTGTCAATTTTTTTTTTTACTTCTGGTGGAAGTTCTTCTCCAGCTTCCATTTAGAAGAAGAAGAAGAACGGGGACTACCACAAGAACTCACTGTGCCATAAAGCGCATTAAGCCATCAGGATTGTACCGGTACCTTTGGTCACAATGTGACACAGGATTCTGGTTTAAGGTCGTACAGAATAGAATATATCTTTATTGTCCTTGTCCTTGAAAATTCTCTTTGGCTCACCAAACACAATACAGTAAAATTAAAAGACAAAATAAAATGAGAGGAAAGGAGGAAAAAAGCCAAATAAAAGGCACACTACCATAATTAAATTAGATACAACATTGACTATTAATTATTCAAAGCATTTCATGTGTTGGCTGCGGTCACTTTGCAGAGAACACACTCCCTATTCTAAAACTCCAAAAAAAAAAGCAATTAGAATTATTAATAGATCAAAATATACGGAACCCACAAATCCACTATTTATCAAATTAAATATGATTAAATTTTATGACCTGGTTGACTTTAAAATTACCCAATTAATGTACAAAGCACACAATACCCTGCTCTGCCAAAACATTCTGAAGTTTTTCGAAAATCGAGAAAGCAGCTATCATTTAAGAGGTGCCAACTTATTCAAAAAACTCAAAACAAGAACAAACATCAAGCAAAGAAGTGTATCTATCAGAGGTGTTAATCTGTGGAATAATTTCGAAACGGACCTGAAAATGAGTAAATCGCTTGCTGAGTTCAAAAACTAATTTAAAAAAATAGTACAAACAACCTACATCAATCAGAGTTAAAATGATAAATTCTAAACTTTGAATATAATGATAAATCAGAACTAAGTTGATAAATAGAGAAACATATTGAAATATCCTTTATGAATACAAGAGAAAATTGACACAAGAGTGTGTATGTATAAAATCCCAATACAAACCAAAAGTTGTAAAAATATCACGGTTAAGGGTAAAGTATGAGCCTTTATGGAGACTTCTTTCTTCTTACTTTCTTTATTTTCTGATTGATATAAAAATGCTTTTTTAGATATAAACACAGGCGGCCCGGTAGTCCAGTGGTTGGCACGTCGGCTTCACAGTGCAGAGGTACCGGGTTCGATTCCAGCTCCGGCCTCCCTGTGTGGGGTTTGCATGTTCTCCCCGGGCCTGCGTGGGTTTTCTCCGGGTGCTCCGGTTTCCTCCCACATTCCAAAAACATGCGTGGCAGGCTGATTGAACACTCTAAATTGTCCCTAGGTGTGAGTGTGAGTGCGAATGGTTGTTCGTTTCTGTGTGCCCTGCAATTGGCTGGCAACCGATTCAGGGTGTCCCCCGCCTACTGCCCGAAGACAGCTGGGATAGGCTCCAGCACCCCCCGCGACCCTAGTGAGGATCAAGCGGCTTGGAAGATGAATGAATGAATGAAAGATATAAACACATAACGGGGTACAATACAATACAATACATGCTGATTTATATAGCGCTTTCACAACAGCGGCAGCTGTAACAAAGGGGTAGGACAAGATAAGTTCTTTACTTCTTCCTACTCCCTTGAACATAATAACTGTGTTGAATGATGACTGATTTCTCTTTCCTTTTTACTATTTTATTTACCTTATTTTCTGTCTAATTATTACTGTACGAGCTGGTTTGCCGCCCTCCGGGCGGCTCATCAGCTAGTTCCTGCGGAAGGCTGGTAAGGTGGGCCTTCGGCCCACAAAAGTGTTGTTGCTTGTTTCAACTTTTTGTTCATCTTCTTCATTGCTCATCGCGAAAATAAAGAGATGTTTAGCTCTACTAAATAACTAACAATTTCATTGCAATGCTTGTGTGTAGACAACATTTTTTCGCTAAGATGCCCGCGCGATCGTAGTGAGCCACTGCCTGAGCGGCGCAGTGGCGGCGCGCAGCGGCGCGGTGAAGTAGGTACGTTTTGAAAAGGGACGGACAGAAGGACAGACCGCGTGCGGGACGACGCGCAATATATATATATTGAAGATGTGTTTTATGTTCAATAACCAAACCAAACCAAACAATAATAGCACAAGATGCAAAGGATTTCGTCATACAGTCTTGGAGAGGAGCTCTGTAGCGCTTCCCAGAGTGTAAAGGATCAAACTGGCTGGATAGAGAATGAGAGTGATCTGACCGGATGCTCCTCGCCTTTTTCCTCACCTCTCTATGAAAAGCGGAATTAAAGGCTTTTGAGGTTTGCCAATTATCTTCACAATCCTCAAAAGTTTATTATTAAGTCTGCAATTTAGGTGACCATACCAAGCAAGAATTTGAAAGGTGAAAACACTTTCCACTATAGTTTTATAAACAAGCTCCAGAATCTGTCCGCTGACTCCAAGTCAGTGTGAGCATCTCTTAATATAAACTCTGTTTCCAGAGCTCAAATTGAGAATGTCCCAAAGTATTTAAAGCTATTCAGTTTTAACCATCAAAGCAAATACTCGTTTGTCTCCAAATCTGGTTTTGTACAGATATCTAGCTTTTTTGTTTTAGCCTTGTGCATTCTAGATAACTAGCATGACACCATGTTTGAGTGTAAGCCAGCGAGGCCGCTTTATCAACAGCAGGGGTCCCCAAACCTTTTCCTGTGAGGGCCAAATAACTTTTCCCTTCTCTGACGGGGCCGGTTGGTTTTGTAACAAAAATTGTAATGATCGCAGGAGGTGTCTCGACGTCAACATTTATTGTTTTCCAAAAAGACGCACAGAACCAGAGGTTAACCCTTTCTGGGCTCTTGACAGACACAATTCATGAATAACCAATCATTTTTCTCTTAACTAATCTTTTTGTCAGGATCCCATTTTTTTATTTGACACAGGCACATCGTGGATTTTATTTTATTTTTTTTAGGGAGGGGTTTCGGATAGGGCACAGACTGCAGAAGGGTGGAATAGAATGTTACGTTCTATGCATGTACAAGTCTTGATGACGGACTTGAAAAAAAAAATGCATGTCTGCATTTTATTGTTCACGGGGCCAGGCAAAATGCAGAGGTGGGCCACAGACCTACAGTATGTACTTATTGAAGAGGGCCAATTAAGGCCATGTCATCCGTATATTTAAACAATTCTTTTGTAAAAAGTGAGAATTACAATGGGGAAACATCACACAGTGCTTACAGTGAGCACATCGGACATGCATCCGCAAACACACCCATGTTGGCCAGCAGGAGAGAAAGTTCTTGATCCAAAGCACAAGGGATGAGTTCATCTGAAGCCATCTTAAACTAAAAAGAAACATTTTAACATCGGGGGCAGACGTTGCATTGTCCTTGTGCGCTGCAGGAAGACTCACTTTAATTTCTGAACGCAGCCTGTAATCAGCAACTTGCGTGTGAAACGATTCCATCTCTTCTGCCTGACGCACTTGGCTCCAGTTCAGGCCCATGAAGGAGTGCGCTCAGAGTGTATTTCCGAATGCAAACACGATGAGGGAAATGGAATTTGGGGGGCAATGAGCGCCAATGTTCATGGTGTCTTTTTTCCCCTGTGGGAAATAGAAAAATCACTTTTTTTTTAACTTGTCTGTCTTTGAATGAAGAAAACCAGCAAGATAGTGAAGGAGAATTGCAATAGATGAAGTTATGGTCATAGATGAAAACCCCGCAATAAAGTGAAGCGGCAATAACCGAACTATGAAGTAAGGAGGTAACACTGTATCTAAGTCTGAAGTTGAGTTTCAAACATTTCTACAGAGGTAACTCTCTAATTTCCGTATGCAGGCAACTCCAGCGTATTGGAGCTCAATTATTCGAGAACCTGCTCTATTTTAGCTCTCAGCATGTTGATAGCAAAAAAAAAGCTTGAGATTGGTGATTGGATCATTTTGTGTGGTTGACAAAATGATCTCTCATGGCACGCCAGTGTGCCACGGTGCGATGGTTGGGAATCACTGTACTCGGGAGAAAATTTGGGTCATTTGATGAAATGCGTGTTGTGATATTACTTCACTGATCCAAAATAAATACTGTACATAAATAAATAAATAAATAAATACAAAAAAGAGAACACCGTCATCAGAGTTTAACTCCAAGTTGAGTAAACAAGACTGACAATGGGTGGAAAGGATCTCTTAAGGAATGGATTTTTTTTCAACTTTTGGGTTGGCCACAGACCGCTGCCCTCCCCTCTCGTCCATTGCAGGACAGTTTTACATTTTCACAGTGCCCTCACCATTCGAAGTGTGGCGGTATCTGCATTCTTATCTCCAGAAGTAGCTCAGGTAAGTGGCTCAGGAATGACACCCTGACACGAGCTATGTCAGGCTATCCTATTGATGCAGTATCGAGCCATACAAGTCGTCACTAGTTGTCTTGACTTCATATCTTTAGCATTTTCAATCCTCACATTTCAGGGATGAATGCTAAGGTAAAAACTTTTTCCAGTCAATACGTACTCCATCCATTTTTCCAGCATTGATCTTTTTCAGATCACAGGGAAAGCTCCAACCTATCTCAGCCAAGTTAGGGTCAGACATCCATTCCACTGATATGTTTTGATTTTTACATCTGTTAGAGTCTGTTTGGTCGGATTGTACTTGACTGATCTGACTATGAGCTGAGAGTAATCTTCCCACAGGCATGCCTGCGGATCACAGGCATTGAGCAGGCACTCTTTGTTTGGCGTCTCAATGCTGTCTCGTCATCGCTTATGAAAACTGGGGCTGTGAATGATCCGTGCAAGAACACCAAATGATTCCACCATGTCAAGTGATTTCTCCGTTTGTGATGCGTCCTGGGTTGTGTGAAACAAGGGCTGCAGTGCTGGAGTGGATGACTGATCTACAGTACTGATTCGAGGCAGGAACTGAGCCAAAGCTGGGACACCACTGTCTCTGCCTTGAAGTCGCCGCCGATGGTTTCCCAAACTAAGGAGTACTCCATGTCTGACAGAGATGTAGATGCTGTATCCATCCGGCATGATTTGTTCCCTGAATGTGCAGTCATCACCACTGTAGACATGCTGTAATGGAAATGGCCACACTTAATATATTTTCAACTCATCTATTAGCAACAACTTGAACTAGTCCCCGGGTTGCTTTTGTTCCCCTTCTGAGACTCCAACAATGTTCTTCCAATAACGTGCTCAAGATGTGACAGGCGCAGAAACGTACAATTAACATTCAGTCGGATTGAGATATTGTACTTCATATTAGGAGTGCTTGGTCAACACCTGTTAGCAGCTTCAAACTTTTAATCAGTTTTGTTTGTCTAGCAAATAATGGACTGCACCTGGTCAGTGAATTGCTTGAGTCAATTGTCAAAATACGCTTGAGATCCTGCTAATGAAGTCACTTATATAGCTATCTTAATTGAGCTGAAATTAATCAAAGAAGTGCCACATTTTTGCCAAAACCTCTACAAGTTGGAAGTCCACATTCCAAAAACACGTGTGGCAGATTAATGGAACACTGTAAATCAGGATTTTCAAATTCATTTTTGTCGCGGGCCAGATTCTAATGACCGTTTCCCTTGGAGGGCCGTGATCACTGAGACTATATAAAGAAGTCAAGAATAACAATCAATTTAATTATTGTTTAAGTAAGTGTAATGAGGCGTTTGGTAACAATAAAATGCTTATAATATATCACTGTTTTATTACATGTGAAAGTTTGAAATTTTGATGCAGATTTTACCAAGCATCATGGAAGCTGTCATCGTTGATTTGCTTTTGCGCGTCACTTAAAATGATGTGGTGGGCCACATTTGGCCCCTGGGCCTTTAGTTTTACACCATGCTCTAAATTGTCCCGAGGTGCGAGTGTGGGCGTGAATGGTGTGTTTTATGTATATGTGTGCCCTGCGATTGGCTGGCAACCAGTTTAGGGTGTCCCCCGCCTGCTGCCCGAAGACAACTGAGATAGGCTCGCAAATAAAGCGGATCGGAAAATGAATGAATGAATGGATATGTAAGTGTACATTTATATACACAAACACACATGTTGTTTATACATGTAGATAAGGAATTGGGTTATAGGTAGGGGGCAGGACAAGATAAGCTTTATAGTCAAATTTGAAACAAGCTGTAACATGCGAATCATGTTTACCTTGAATCACACAAAAGCTACTGAAGTGACATAAAGTGAGTGGAAAAAAACACATGCTGGTGTCCATTGATTTGTAGATATCAGGTTGGCCCTTTCATTTCTGAATCATTATTCTTCAGGATACTGCATTCGTGTTGGATTACAAAACACTTCATAATTGTCTATTGTCATGTGCTCCCTAACTTTTGCGAAAAGACAACAAAAATATCACAAATCAGTTATGATGCATGTAATATAGTTGTTGGAAGATAAAAAGTCAGTATCCGGTGAAAAAAAGGAATGGGTAGCAAATGAGGATTGAGTTTCAGTCAAATTAAATGAAAGTTATGGATTATAATAGATGGGGTTATTTGTTCTCTGGAGTGATCAAATATGTTTGACTTTTTTTGACAAATAAGACCTTTCGATTAAATAAATAAACAAGACATTGAAATGCTGCTGTTCTTTCAGTAGTTCGACATCTGTTTGTCTTGGCTCTCTATTCTGAGACCAAGGTTGTTTTTGCTGGCACTTCTCATTCAGTTTTTTCGTCTTGTAAACCTTTACAAAAATGGACAAAGGCCGATGAACCAAACGTCTGTTTGAAATGAATGACTGGACGTCTGGTGGTGTCTGAAGACAGACGTTTACAGTTTTGTGACATTTAAAGAGAGGAAAATGGTGAGCAGCAGTCAGCCACGGCACATTTGTAATCCTCATTTGGAAATTGTATGATTTGAGCAGACAAACATTCAATATTTGCTTCTGAAAATGTTGACAAAGATGCAGCTTGTAGAATCAGGTGCACATGAACCAGACACCAAAATCTCCACTGATTAATTTCTGTTCCTTTTCAAGGGCATTTTTATAATAATTGTGGAGTAACAGATTGTTTATTTTTTACATTTGTCATCTCAGGGTCCTCGCCCCAGCCCTCATGCGTGCCCCTCCCTGTTGATTTTCAACAATGCCCTCCGATGTTCCACCTGTTCCTCCTTGCCTCACGCCTTGTGTGTTTGGTTACAGCAGTGGCTCTTCCATGTACCAGTTTTTACAACAGTGCTATTTTTACCAATCCATCCAGTCAGCCATTTTCTATCATACTTTTGCTAATTAGGATTGCAGGAAAGCTGGAGCATAACCCAGCTGACTTCGGGGGAGAGGTACAGTGCACCCTAGACTGGTTTCCAGTCAATCACAGGTAAGGCTGGGTGATATTTCTATATCTATCGCAAGAGATGAGTAATCAATATCAATAGAAATTGTGTTCAATAATATCCATCCATTTTCTGATCCGCTTATCCTCACAAGCGTCATGGGGCGTGCCTGAGCCAATCCCAGTTGACTTTGGGCAGCGGGCGAGGGACACCCTTAACTGGTTGCCAGCCAATCGTAGGGCACGCATTGACGAACAATCATCTGTGCTCACACTCACACCTAGGGACAATTTAGAGTGTTTCATTAACCTGCCATGCATGTTTTTTGGAATGTGTGAGGGAACTGGTGTACCCGGAGAAATCCCACACAGGCACGGGGAGAACATGCAAACTCCACACAGGAAGGCCGGAGCCAGAATCCAACCATGCACCTCTGCACTGTGAGGCCGACATGCTAACCAGTCGACCACCGGGCCACCCCGCTCAATATTGTATCCATACAAAAAATAATAATAAATCAGGACCGGAACCCCGACCAGAGCACTCTGCACGCTGTCAGCAGAGGCTACATTATGATGTGCGCCACAATTACAAGGACCTGCAGAGGAAATTTGGAGGAACAAATGTGTGTTTTCAGTGCGCAAAAACCATTACAGTGAACCTTGTCCGCCTAACAAGCGAAGACAGACATACAGAGCCACCAAAGAAGTGCGTGCACGTACGCATGCTGAATACAATATACTGCAAGTATAACTTAAAACTTAACTTTGTATGAATAAATTACCAGTTGCCTCAGTGCAACTCTTGCAATAAGATGACTGTATATTGTGCATAACACTTTTGGATGGATACATGGTGGAGCAGTAAAGGGCTTGCTTGCTCTGGTGTATAAGATGTCCGATGGCATAATGAGCCAGTTAAAAAGATGAAGTCGCCCTGAGATGAATGTTCAACTGAAATGCACGCACTCCAAGAGAGTGTTCGTTCGCAACACTTACATTGAATCACCAGCGAAGGAAGCTACGTGTAACTGCATAACGATACTGCTTTAGGGTAGTGTCTTCCATCAATAAGCATTTACATTGCGCGAGTGTGGAGTTTGCATGTTCTCCCCGGGCCTGCGTGGGTTTTCTCCGGGTGCTCCGGTTTCCTCCCACATTCCAAAAACATGCATGGCAGGCTGATTGGACGCTCTAAATTGTCCCTAGGTGTGAGTGTGAGAGTGGATGGTTGTTCATCTCTGTGTGCCCTGCGATTGGCTGGCGACTGATTCAGGGTGTCGTTCGCCTACTGCCCGAAGACGGCTGGGATAGGCTCCAGCACCCCCAGCGACCCTAGTGAGGATCAAGCGGTTCGGAAAATGGATGGATGGATTGCGCGAGTGGAGGAGCATGGATGTTAACAACATTGCACTACATTACAATGTACGCAACAGTGTCGAGTGCTTGAAAATTACTTTTGCTGCCAGATATTTTTTTTTCCTCTTGATCGTCGTGCTTACTTTAATTACGGTACAGCCAATTAATTGTTTTTGTTTACTCAATGTTTTCTCTCATTTTAAATGAGTTGTTAAAAAAAAAAAAGATAATCTGTAAGAATTAATGCTGCACCGATACGAGTATCAAGAGGGGCCGTGATGCTGTCATCAGTATCTGCAAGTACTAACAAATAATGCGGCATTGTCTTTAAACTATACCAGTATAGATCTTTGAATGCAACGTCTTTTGTCTCACGCTCGCACTACACTCACTTATGCGTGATCACACGTGTTTAGTGCATGCCGAGCCACTGACTGAAATACTTTTTGTGAAACATTTTTCAGCTCCAGTATATCACCCAGCACCACTAAGCACATTATGTTTAAAAAGCCATTTATTTATTTCTATTGACCCATAGTAGTTTTACAGCAAGTATTATACAGGTATGCTAAAATAAAATTACCTAAATTCTGTCTTTTTTTCCTTCCGGGTTCTTATTCACAACAGTAGAAAGTTGAAAAAGTACACACACACACACACACGCACGCACACACTCACACACACACTTCGAAAAATATGAAATATATGTATCATGATCCACTTTTCAGCCATATTGCCCAACCTTAATCACAGGGGATATAAAAAGAAAATAACCATTCACACTTGTATTGACACCTATGGGAAATTTTGAGTCTTCAATGAACCTACCCTGCATGTATATAGAATGTGGGAGAAATATCATGATCTGACATTGTCTAAAATGTTGATAGCCCAGCCTACTCCCAGCATACACCAGTTGTTTACACGGACCTGTTTAACTTCCATCCATTTTCTGTAACACTTGTCCTCATTCGGCTCACGGGTAAGCTGGAGCCTATCGTAGGTGACTTTGAGCAAGAGGTGGGGGACACACTGTACTCCACACCAGTCGATTGCTGTGTAAATATACACTAGACAGCCGACCATTCACTTTCAAGCACATACAAACGACAGACAAAATCTCAACGTCATTCAAATAAAACTGTTTTTTTGTGTTCCAGGCATAAAAGAGAACTCTTAAGCCAAATGACTGTACATGTGAAACACTTTGGGAATTTTCACATCGGGTGTAGAAGAATTTACTTACCGATGAGTACAGCTTTCCATCGCCATGCATGCAAAGGAACTGTGCAGTCTCAATGCCTCTGATGACAATACAGCCTGGATCCACAGGGCGAATCTCCAGCAGGCCTTTTAATCACATTTAATAAAGAGAGTAGAAGCAGAAGTCATGAGCGATATTATTGGCAAACACCGCATTCTGCACATTAAAATTATGGACACATTACTTACTATGCAGACTTTGATCGGCTGAGCTGAGAATCCGACCATCTTCATGAATCATCAGATGTACTCCCGCCCTGGCAGCATACAGGTGCCGAAAGCGAACTGGCTCGCTCCAGCTGTTGTGTAAGGGGGATTCCATGTTTGAAAGTGCTATATCAACAAATGCTACCACAACAAATAAATTAGCGACTAATATATTGACCTTATGTAGCAGAAGCATGATTCTTCAAGATCCCTGATCCTATCTGTTTTCTGCTATTTGTTCTTGTTTGACAGTATCAAGTACTCTTTTCTCTAGCCAGCCTTTTAAATGTGGCCCTTATCAGTTGCTGATAACCTTCTCCCCCAAATCCAATTCCAAGAAGCATTCCAACACACCCCTTCACAACGTCCAACTAAATCGTTGTTCTCATTGGCCTCAAAGCGGTCCAAACACGACAATCATTAAATCAAGCAAGCATGAACAGAATCCACCCACCCCTGCAAAATAATAATTTAAAAAAACAAACCAAAAAAAAAACTGAATGAATGAACATATAACATCTCTCTTTGCAAAATGTATACATTTCTAGATTACCGGTAACTCAAATGCATTTGAGGGAAAACTGACCTTTAGCATTTGGGGGTTTAAATTCAACTTTTAGATGACAAAACACATTTATATTTTGAAATTATGGCCATCTATGACCAATATTTATGTACTGGAAAAAAGGCAATCTTTAATAAAATGTATTGTTCAGTGCAGAGTGCGCCATTAGCACTCGCCAAATGTGGGTGAATCACATCACAGAGGGGTGATTCACTCTGATAAACATTCTACATGTTTTCCATGGAAAATGGGCAAATCTCCAAAAGAAAATTGAAAGAAAAGAAAAAAACGGATTTGTGAATCATGGGCACCAAAAATACAGTGGTCGACGGTAGTTTAAAGTTGTTATACCACTAATCACCACTAGAAGTCAGACATGTTGCACTTTTACTGCACTCTACTAAAATGTGAGTAGGCCTCGTAACATTTTGTGGATTTGGAATGATATGCAGGAGAAACATGGTACCTGAGCAATATAAGAATTTTGAATGAGTTAATTCTTGTGACAAAATATACAAAATCAGTCCTTGCACTTAATGTTGGTTTCTTGTTCAGCCAGTTTTGTGCTGTCGTTGAATGGTAATTTTGAAGCATGAGAGTCCTTTGCACTGGAAAAAGAAATATTACAGTATGTTCGGACAGTGGCTCTTTTAGACATGCAAATATATTTCCAAAAAATTAAATATATTAAGAGCACATCTTTGTCTGTATTTTGTTAAAATTTAAAAGAGCCCTTTTTGTGAGGCACCCTAGAGTGTATGTAATAATATACCTGTATATAAATTTAAAAAATATAATGTGTGAATGGCATCTGTAAAAATAAAGCAATTGCAATAAGATAATAAGACACTACGGTATTATGTACTACAGTACTATGAGTATTGCCTGTACACAGTATTGCCTGCACACAGTGTTTGTTCAATGGTCCATTCATGAAGTGTGACGTCTCTGCTGACAGAGAGTCAGACAGAAAGGTGGTGATAAGATGAAGGGGGTGTGTTTCTGTGGCTGACAATGAACTTAAAAGTTGAAACAATTAAGGACCGTGAGATGTTCCTTGGTCATAAAGGTAGCATCGTAAATAAGCGAGCAAAGACAACAGGCTCTAGTTGAAGTGCATTTTCATTGAGGAGCCGGTCCTTGCCGGCATCCCCCTGGAATGGCCACTACTGAGCCGGGATTTTTGATGGAAATCAACTTCTCTGACCCAGCCATTATGGTGTAGAGTAGATTTTTATTTTGGTCACATGCTATGTCAAAGTCTTCTGAAATGCGATGCACACTCCCACTCTATTGTTCCTGTCTTCTTATAGGGAGTGGTATGAATTATCATACTTACTTATTACATATGCATTGCTTACACATAACATACCTTTGTGTTTTGATATCCCCCAAAACCCTTTATTTAGGGGGGCAGGGTCACCCCTCCATGTGTTTTCCAGAGCAAGATGGTCAACTCAAAATACAATTAACATTCTCTCAACATAAAATTAAAAACTAAATGATGAGGTTAACAAATTTTGACATATGCAAGATGTATATGTCATATATAATACACCAGAATGTGATCCACAACCTGGAGAATAAATAAAAGATATATAAACAAGCCACCTTCTGCTCCTACAGCTGCAGTTGGGAAGTCCCACTGCACTAAAAATCAAGTTAAACAACAAAAATCAACAGGTCACATATGTCCCCCTGAACCCAGTGGAAGGCACAAGTGTCAGCCTCACTATCCAAGTATTTCCTCACACTGTCAGGTCGTCCCAAAGTCGATGTCACACACCGTGTTGCTCAAAGTCTCTCCTGTTCAGTGCGGGTACAGACGTGTCCACCGACATTATTGTGACAGGCCTTTTCCAAATGACTATTTTGATTGACAACAATGTCCCACATTATTCCAATTCTATCAAAACACGCCTAAAGTAAAAAGTGATTACTGATCAGTCAGTGTATCGAATTTGTTTAAATATACGGCATATACACTTTTAGGTGAGAGGAGTCTGCCCTTTTCTCACCCTGAACTCTAATTATTCTTAGCCATTTCCATTCCATGTAATTTCTAGCATGCTACATTTCTCAATAAAACAATTCAGCACTTTCTTCTTGATTGACCCATATTCGCAAGACATAAGTGCACTTAGATGCCACTCTCTCTCTCTGTCTCTGTCTCTCTCACACACACACACACACACACAGGCACGCACGCACGCACGCAAACTAAAGTCTCATGCCAGGTGGCAGCGTTGCTATAAAAATACTGTTGAGATGAAAAAGGTTGTGCTTTTTAATAGTCTGTTAAGAAAATACAGTGTTTGGCTACACTCTGGCCTTGCCAAACACTGTCCACTGGCCACTTTGCCTTTCGACACCACATACTTAAGAGACGATTAAAGGGACAGATGAAACACCACTCTTCTTTCATGCGTTTTCGCCTTTGTCCATAACTTTTCAGATCATAAAACTTGACTTGGCTACAACGCTAAAATACTTGTCAGAAAAAAAGTCTTAATTTCTTCTTAAATGGCATAAAAAATGAATTAATCACATTCCCAATTTACGTCATGAATCTGCTAATTTGCTGTCTGATGAGCAACAAAGTCCTTCCGCTCCTTTTACAAGCCATGGTTCACTGCCAAACTCATGCAACTTCGAAAAAACAGAGGCCACCTTTAGAAGCGGAGATAGGGCACTGTCCAAGCACACCTGACTCCAATTGACAAAGGAAATTAACATCGCAAAGAGAAGTTATGCAGACAGGCTGGAAAAAAACAGTTTCCTGTTTATGCCTCTGCATTTGCCTGGAATGGCCTGAAATCAGTTACAAACTATAGGACACCATCTCGCCAAACAGTGAACAATAAGGGACTGGCTGACAAACTAAACACGTTCTTTTGCACTTTCCACACCTGCCCACCTCTACCAGAACTTACCCTATCCACACCCCAGCCCTCATCCCCTGCCCTGGAGATCCATGAACAGGACGTGAGACGGCTCTTCAAGCAGCAGAAGATTAAGAAATCCGCGGGAACCGACAAGTGTCCCCCTCCTGCCTGAAAGTCTGCGCTGACCAGCTGGCTCCGGTCTTCAAAAAAACATCTTCAACACATCCCTGGAGCTGTGTGAGGGCCCACCCTGCTTCAAAGTCCACCATCATCCCAGTTCCCAAGAAACCAGCAACATCGGAACAGTCGCTCTGACGTCTGTGGTGATAAAATTCTTTGAACGCCTTCTGCTGAACCACCTAAGGAACATCACCGAACCCCTGCTGGACCCTCTACATTTTGCCAACCGGGTAAACAGGTCTGTGGAAGATGCAGTCAACATGGGGTTGCACTTCATCTCCATGCACCTCAACGGCACAGAGACCTACGCAAGGGTCCTGTTTGCGGACTTCAGGTCTGCGTTCAACATTATCATCCCGGAACTTCTCGCTTCCAAACCTCTCCAGGACGATGTGTCCCCTACAATCTGCCAGTGATCCTCAGCTTCCTGACGGGAAGGAAACAACAGGTGAGGACGTCATCAACAACACTCACCATCAGCACTGGGCCCCCCCCGAGATTGTGTCCTCTCCCTCTACATCAGGGGTGCCCATTACGTAGATCTAAGACAGGTCTCAAGTAGATCTGAGGAGTGTCGAGGAGAAAAAAAAACCTTGTGTGTCTTTGTACATGTTAGTAATATATTTTTTGTGTTAATGTACGCTGCACTCTAATCATCCTATCAATCTCATTTTCACAAAAAAAAAATAATAATGAAAAATAAAATAAATCAGGTAAATCTTGAATTTACGGTAGCGCGTGATTACATCACCGGAAGTTGTTAGCGCTCAGCAGTCTGCAATTGCAGCTTGTGATCAGAGCTGTTGCGCTCTATCTTTTATCGTCATTATTCTCATTCAGAGTTTGCTTCGTGTACAATTCACCGAGGGCACGGGCAAAGAATAGAAATCTAGGAGGGCCCAGGGAAGCACTTTAAAACGGTACGTGTGAGCTACTATCGTTAACAGGCTGCAAAAGTGCATTGCATGCCTCAGTTTCAGGCTGTTTCTCATCATGGCGTGCAAGTGTGTGTGTGTGTGTGTGTGTGTGTGTGTGTGTGTGTGTGTGTATCTGCGCGGGCGTGCCGGTAAGGGTAGATCCCAGGAGATAGATCTTTGGTCCAAAAAGTTTGGGCACCCCTGCTCTACAGAAACGACTGCACCTCAACAAATCCAGCCGTCAAACTCATAAAGTTCTCAGATGACACCACAGTCATCGGTCTCTTCAAAGATGGCAACGAGTCTGCGTACCGACAAGAAGTGGAGCGGCTGGTGCTCTGGTGCAGCCAACACAACCTGGAGCTGAACACGCTCAAGACAGCAGAGATGATCGTGGACTTGAGGAAACATCCTTTTCCACATCTGCCCCTCACACTATCCATCTGCCATGTGTCAACTGCCGAGACCTTCAAGTTCCTGGGAATCACAGTCTCCGAGTACATGAAGTGGGAGGTCAACACCAACTCCATCCTGCAAAAGGCCTCGCAGAGGATGTACTTCCTAAGGCTGCTGAGGAAGCATGGCCTGCCACAAGAGCTGCTAAGACAGTTCTACACAACAGTCATCGAATCAATCCTGTGTTCTTCCATTGCGGTTTGGTTTGGGGTTGCCACAAAAAAGGACAAAATCCGACTGCAACAAACAGTTAGGACGGCGGAAAAAATCATGAGCACTGCCCTCCCCACTCTTGAGGACTTGCACACCGCAAGAACCAAGACAAGGGCGCGTAAAATCCTCCCGGACCCCCCACCTTTTACAGCTACTCCCCTCAGTCAAGTGCTTCTAATCCTTGCGCACCAAATCCAGCAGACATTAAAACAGCTTCTTCCCTCATGCAATTAACTTCCTAAACAGTAACCCAAATCTATCGTGGCACTCCACAATTTGGCACACCCCTGTGGAACAGCATTACCACAACAATCATTGTAGCTCCAGTTCTGTACTTGAACCATTGTCACTGATCGATTTTACACAGCACCAGACACTTTAAAGCGCTCAAGGATTTTCTGTACAAATACAGACCTAAAGTTGTTCTACAAATAATGCTACTGGTAATTTAAAATGGTCCAACGATTATCTGCACCAACTGTACAATTGTCATAGTATTGTATTCTACCACTGATCACTTTAGCACTGCTTGATACGTACTTTGCACATTGTCTCACCACTGTCATTGGGTGCTACTGCATGACAGTACAGTGACATTACGGAAAGTCTTTCGATACGGTACATATTTGTTATGTTCTTGTATATCGTAGTTACTTGTTATTGATAATACTCCTGTCGCCTGTACTACCCGAGAAAAAATCCTTGTGTGTTCTACACACTTGGCCAATAAAGAGGATTCTTATTCATGTCCGGGGGCAAATTTTTACTTTAAGTTAGAATTACGATACATATTAGTCCTGATGGTCAGATTCAGCTGTTAGTAAACCGCGACCCTCGTGAGGATAAGCCACATGGAAAAATGGATGGATTGATATCCAGTTAAGGTTTACCTGTTTTACTGTGCATTTTATTTATTTATTTTTACATTTAATGCTTTTGTCAGATTTCTTTAATAGTGAAATCACACATTTACATGAGAATTGATTTCATGATATTATATAATCAGATATATTGTTCAATTTGAATATTAATGTGATGTTGTTTGTTTGTGTCAATAAAATCCTGAAAAAAGTTCAAACAAGCATATTAATCTTTGGACAGATAAGACCAGCATACTGTAAATGTAAAATGATATATACTGTTTTAAAAAAAAAAACATTTAGAAGTATTTTCAAGTTAGATTACACCACATGTACGTTGCGATATACTGTAGTTCGGTCAATGCATGAGTCTGAGAGGTGACCGTCCCCAATGGCTCGCCAGTGCCTACTATTTTATCCATCATAGCGGAGAGTCCATCTGACTAATTCCATGGTTTGTTTTTCAGAAGAAAAAAAAAGATATAGCAGGAGGGTAGAATAATTGAGACAGAAGACAGCACATCTGACCAAGTTAACAAGCAGGGAAGTAAGGGGTAAGGGAGAAGGAGCAGAGCAAAAAGCATCCGCCTTTCTCAAGAGCCAAGAAGAAAAGTAATGCGGGGTTTAAGTAATCCCATTGTGTATTTGAGATATTCGTTTTTGTTGTTTGAGGAAATTGGAAGAAGAGTTGGGCCTCACGGTAAAAGTGACGGGACAAGAACCATCCAAAAACTGGGGAATCTAAAAATACGAGGTGGTTTTCAAGCCCTAGCCCCAAAATGCTGTCGTAAATTTTGAAGAGGTTATTCTCACTATTTAGCTTCTTCAAGGGAATATGAATGATCAAAACATGGTTAAGGTACGGATGATGGTCAAAATAGGGTGGGCACCTGACGGTATTCTATATGTATATAGGAATAATACAAACACTAGTTCGCTGATACTGGTGTTTTATGTATATTTGCACAGGATACATATTTGTATTAGGTAACTAACAAACTCTGTTCTTTCTATTAAGGGTTAAGAAGCTATATAAAAAAAATAAAAGTAGCAATTGTGTAGAAATAAATGCACCTTACCTTGTGATAGTAGACATTGGCTGTATTTTCAAAATACTGGTCAACTACAAAAACAGTTCGCTGTAAACTGCCGAGCAATTTTAAATTGCACTACATGAATAATAGTAACATTTGTTTGAAACAAGAAAGTCAAATATCCACGTTTTTCCATTGGAGGAAGTAAATTGAACCTGGCTGGGAGTATTTAAAAACAAAAAAAGCCCACACATGAGCATTTGGAATGAAAAATTTGGAACTGTTGGATTTTTCCAGGCACATTGTGGGCTGGAGCCAACAACCAAGCATGACTCAGCTACAGAAAACAGTTGTGCCATGATGACTCATTACCTGAGCAACTGTGATGTCATTTTCAGATGACAGAAAGTTAGTAGCAAAATGGCCACCCTGGGAGATGACTAAAAATGGGTCGATTTTATACTGTTTAACTCAGATCCCACAAATACAATATTAATTAGGATAAGAAAACCTTTATTTGTCTCACAATGGAGAAATTCCCCACAAAATTACAATGCAGTGTTTACACCAGTGGAAGTGCATATACAATATTACCCGGTGCTGTAAAGAACATTTTGAGGTTGTCCCCACCTTTTTGCAGAGGGGACTCAAAGTGTGTAAGTGCTTAAAAACCAGAGTAACAAGCATTTGACAATTAATACACAGATCAAGTCCCACAGGAAAACCTGCCTAAATACATTAAATATGTTAACAGATTTTTTTTGTCTACAAAAAAAAGCAACTTTTCACTCAAATATAACTAAATTCCATGATTTTGGGGCAACAGTCCGTTGCAAGCCTCTATCATTTTGACAAGGTTTGGGAACGAACCAGATGGAGTGCGGATCCCACAAGCGCAGACTTAAAGTACGAGACAGAAATATTTACTAGTTGAAAAGGAAAGGACCGACAAAGTACAATACAATACAATACAATACATGCTGATTTATATAGCGCTTTCACAACAGCGGCAGCTGTAACAAAGCGCTTAACAAAACAGTTAACATCAAGTAAAACAATAAACACAACACATAACATAAAACACGGACAGTCGTGCAGTCCTAACCACTTTTCCGTCACACGCTTTGTTGTTTGAAGCAGTTTGGGATGAAAGAGGAGAGAATCAAAGTGTCCTTTAACCAGTGGATCAGAGACGTCATGCTCATAAACAGATTACGCTGGCGACAAAGAGCCAGGAAAACGAAATATGAACCATAAGCGCTTGCAAGCGACAAAGTCAGTTTGACACCCAAAAATGCACAACACAAAATGGTAGTGGTGAGTCCAGCGACACCGATGCGTCGATGCATGCGTCGGGCTCGCAGAGCAATCCATGTGTCGGTGCGTGTGCTGCTTCATGACGATCACATGATCAACATGTGAACAGGCGGCATCGACGCAGTCCAGGCGGCATCGACTCATGTCCAGGGGGTGTCGACTCAGTCCAAGGGGCGTCGACGCAGCGAAAGCCTGCCACACAGTGTTTATAAGGAAGTGTATCTCGCAACACGATGCCGCCTGACCAAGCCAGACCTTGTGGGTCTTTCAGTTGATATTGTAAATCATCAAATCTGTCAGTTCACTCAGTCAAGTGGATTGGCTGCAAGGATTTTGAAGGTCCAGCAGGTGGCAGTGGTCAGCGACACAGTATCAGCACAGTTTGTCAGTGTGTCGACACACCTCATGAGGCCTCATGGACCCATCACTACAAAATGGCAAAAGCCCAATCACACAAAACTTAAATCAGAGCAGAATTATTACAAAACAAATTTTTACAAAACAAAGACCTATCATGAAAGGCGAGACAATGAACGTGAAGTCCAGAAAAATCTCTCTTGAGCATATCAGCAAACAAGGGCAAAAACCCAACAATCCTTAAATATGAGGCAAGACTTGATGAGGAACGAGCAACAGGTGCACCGCGGAAGAGGAACGCCCACCACTCCAGCTTGTCTAAAAAACAAAAACACAGACCGAGCAAAACCATAGTTTACCATCCATCCCTCCATTTTCCAATCCGCTTTATCCTCACACGCGTCGCGGGGGGCGCTGGAGCCTACCCCAACTGTCTTTGGGCAGTAGGCGGGGGACACCCTGAACCGGTGGCCTCAGGACAATGTATAGTGTCCCATTAACCTGCCATACATGTTTTTGGAATGTGGGAGGCAACCGGAGTACCTGGAGAAACCCCATACGGGCCCGGGGAGAACGTGCAAATTCCACACAGGAAGGCCGGAGGCAGGATCGAACCAACGACCTCTGCACTGTGAAGTCGATGCGCTAACCACGGACTACCGTTCTGTCCTGTCATTAGTTTTTTTATGTGTAAAACATGAAGGAAAAGGTGGTCAGCAGACTGCAGTGACAATGAAATTACATCAGACTATCAATTTTAGTGAGCTTTTAACATTTCACCTTTTTAAGCACGAATAAAACTCATCGGAATGCAAATAATATAATAATTAATAAATCATTTGCCATCTTAATGAAGAAATAATAATATGCTTAACTTTAAGGGTTTTTTTTGCAAAACAGTAAACTTTAAATATTGATAATACAAAATATATAAATACATCCTGATTTATATCGCACTTTCACAACAGCTGCAGCAATAACAAAGCCCTGAACAAAACAGTTAACAAAGTAAAATAATAAAACACAACACATAACATAAAACACGGAGAGTCGTGCAATCTTAACCATTTTCCCCTCATACACTTTGTTGTTTAAAGCAGTTTGAGATGAAAGAGGAGAGAATCAAAGTGTCCTTTCACCAGTGGATCAAAGACTAAGTTTCAAAGTCAACAAGAAGCTGCAGCATCCATTGACGAAAAAAAGAGATTGGTTCACTTCTCTTGTCCCATGTAAATCCATTTCAATTCCAAGTGGTGACTCTCAGTTCCAAATACACATCTTTGATAGATGATTACACTGTCGCAGAGAAAATATTTTGGAGCACTGGTATTAACCATGACAGAAATATGATTTTTAATCATTATTATTATGATTTATTTCAATCTTTTTTGGACAGCTGTCGTATAAACCTTACATTCCGTGGTAATTTTATAAATTTGGTTAGCACTGTGCATGCTCAAATGTTTAGAAGTTTTCATGATAAATGTTAAATAAAATTTAACCAAATACATTCGTCCATGTTTTATTTGTGTACAGGGTAAAGTCTACAAATTGGAATGAGCACACTGGTAAAAACACTGGGTCACTCCACACTAAAAAAACAACAGACTTCTTTCTGTTCTTATCACCATTCTGGCCTGTGTTTTCGATGCACTGCCGAGCATCTACATACAAGTTAAACAGTAACAAAAAACAAATAACGCCATAAACCAAATGCAGATTGAGCCATGGATTTTAGATGTTTACCCTTTTCAAGATAATGTTGATGCTTGTCTTGGTTACCATACATGTATGAAAAGTGTATTTTAAAAAAGCAGTTCTCATTCCTCATTTTGTCAGAAAATGATATTTTAAATATTTGTACATATGGTTCATATCTCTATGTCAGGGGTGTCCAAACTTTTTGCCAAGTGGGCCAGATTTTATGTGGTAAAATGTGGGGGGGCCGACCTTGGCTGACATTCTTTACATTGAACAACAATATTGTTCAAGTTTTAGTAAGCCAGTCTGTTTCACATTTCCATTTTTATTTTAATTTCAACAATCTTAAGAATTTCTTTTGGTTCATTTGAAACAGGAATTTGAAATATGACATATCAGTCAATATAAACACGGAGTGATGTCTTGTTAACTCGTGAGTGATGCCCTCTAGTGTCTAAATGCTATTACTCATTTAGTGAATGCTATTACTCATTTAGCCACTAGAGGGAAGCAGTACTCTATGAAACATCACTCACCAGTCTACGAGACCTCAGTCAATGCAACACGTGTTCCATTGCGCCCAACCTGCGGGCCAGACGGCACTGATTTTATGACGGGGGCCGAGGGCCGGATGAAATTCGACCGCGGGCCGGATTTGGCCCGCGGGCCGGACTTTGGACATGCCTGCTCTATGTTCTCTGAGCTACCATTTTCTCTTCTACCAAGAATAAACCGAGCAAACCCTCTCATTTAACCCTTTCAGGGACTGCGGTTACTACAGTGGACAATTTATCATGTTATCAGGTTACAGGTCATCATTATTGGTGCATGAAAGGGTTAAAACACCCATGCACACAGACAGACACACACAAACACTCAGACACACACACACACACACACACACACAAATCCTAGACCACGACTCCGAGCTTTGGGTCAGACCACTCCATAAATTGACTCATTAATTGAAACGTTAATCTGAAGTAAAGAACTCCTAAAATAGGACTAATTTACTCAAATGCTCAAAAGCACATTTCTTGTAAATAAGTCATAGGCTCATTACCAGATCCAATCAAGCCACAAGCCATAATAAGCAATCTATAGCCATACTCCTCCTTCTAGGGCTGAGCCATTTTCCATCATGCTAATGATAGACTGAATCACAATATCGTTTCAGTTATTACTTTTTTAAAGGTACTTGACTGGGTTAGTGTCTATTCTGGGGACTGATGAAAACCCATCTCCGTCCTCGCTTAGTCCATCCTTGCGTGTGTGTGCTTGCGTGCGTGCGTGTGTGCGTGTTTTTCTTAAACGGGGCAAGTACTGTCCATTTTTTTCCATATGTATTCGTATGTGGTTATTTTCTGCGGTATCCTGCTTAATCATGCGCAGGTTTTCGATGCCGGTAGGCAGTGTCCAAAAGTTCATTTCACCCTACTCGAGCGAAACGCGCCACTGTTCACCCAACTGCGCCAAACTGAATTGGGAATGCGGGAAGCACAGAGGTGCATGTGTGGATTTATTTATTCAACACAACACCCCACTCCCGATCTCGGCTGCTGTGTAGAGGTTTTTTTTCAACAGCCAGCGACATCCTCTGGCTAAAGAGGTCAGCTCTGGCCCATGCCAGTTTTGACAAGCTGGTCTTCCTGAAGGGGAACATGTCCCCATTGTTTTCTTTATTCGCCGCCATCGAGATGAGTTGATGGAGGCTGTGATTCCTGGGTTGGGAGCGAACCGTAAACGTGTTTAGCAGGCAGTAGTCGAAGCTTGTTGCTAAACTCGCTATCGTTATTAACTATTAACAGAGTCCCCCCTTGATCTGCTGACGACCGGGCTTTAGGTGACATAAGCAGCTCCATGACCATTTGGGGGCTGTCACGACCATTGAAATAAAGAGAAATAATGTCATTGTCAATGTTTTGCGTTTTGCTGAGGCTCAAAATAGAAAACTGCTTTGTGTAGGATGAAGTTGTACCCAGCGTTTTTTAAATAGTTATGAATAATTCTGTCTTTGTTGTTGTTAATTTATTCATTACCAAGGCAGTAGTATTCATCATTTGCTTTCACCAACCTCGTATTCATTACTTTTCATTGACGCTTAGATTTAATTTTGCACCTTACGTTTGGAACGTAGCATGATTCACTTACACATTATTGTCTCTGCCACCTTGTGGCACCTGTTTAGCACAAGCTACACCAAGTTAAATTTGGTGTAGCTTGCACAGGGAGAACATGCAAACTCCACACAAGAAGGCCATAGCCGGAATCGATCCCTGTACCTCTGCACTGTGAGGGTGATGCGCTAATCAGCCGAGCACCGGGCCGCCCTAAATAAAGTTTGTGAGACAAATTCCACAATATGCACTTGTTTTTCAAAATTTGTGTAAAATCCTGCAGTTACTATGCAACTATATTTAATGTGTGTTGTGGCTTCATGGGCAGGACTTCATTGAAAAATAGGTTTTTAAACTCAAAGGAATATTGTTTTGTCTATCAATATCTATGTGGGGCAGCCCGGTAGTCCAGTGGTTAGCACGTCGACTTCACAGTGCAGAAGTACCGGGTTCAATTCCAGCTCTGGCCTCCCTGTGTGGAGTTTGCATGTTTTTCCCAGGCCTGCGTGGGTTTTCTCCGGGTACTCCGGTTTCCTCCCACATTCCAAAAAAATGCGTGGCAGGCTGATTGAAATCTCTTAGAAAAAATTGTCCCTAGTTGTGAATGTGAGCGTGGATGGTTGTTTGTCTCTGTGTGCCCTGCGATTGGCTGGCAACCGATTCAGGGTGTCCCCCGCCTACTGCCCGAAGACAGCTGGGATAGGCTCCAGCACCCCCCGCGACCCTAGTGAGGATCAAGCGGTTCGGAAAATGGATGGCTGGATATCTGTGTGTGTGTGTGTGTGTGTGTGTGTGTGTGTGTGTGCGTGTGTGCGTGTGCGTGTGTGTGTGTGTAAGGGGGTACGGTGATCTACTGGTTTGCCCGTTGGCCTCACAGTGCAGAGGTGCAGGGCTTGATTGGCCTCCCTGTGTGGAGTTTGCATGTTTTCCCCATGCTTGCGTGGGTTTTGTCTGGGTACTCTAGTTTCCTCCCACATGTCTATGTGTGCAATGCAATTGGCTGGCAACCAGTTCAGGGTGTACCCTCCGTCTCTTGCCCAAACACAGCTGGGATAGGTTCCAGCACGCCCTTGACCCTTGTGAAGATAAGTGGATTAGAACATGGATGGATATGTGTGTGTGTGTGTGGGGGGGGGGGGGGGGTATGTGTATACAGCATGGATTACAGACTACCTCACAAATCGGCCACAGTACGTGAGAGGGCAGAGCTGTGAGTCGGACAGGCTTCTCTGCAGCACTGGAGCACCTCGGACTTCAGACACACCACTCCAAACTGCCACCTTCAGAAGTTCTCCGATGACTCTGCTATTGTAGGCCTCATTACAGAGGGAGACGATTGGGAGTACAAGGGACTGGCGAAGGACTTTGTGGACTGGTACCAGCAGAATCACCTCCAGATCAACCCTCCAAAAACTAATGAGTTGGTTTTGGATTTCTGCAGGAAACAGTCCTCACCTGCACTGATGAACATCCAGGGTATGGACATAGATTCCTAGGTGTTCTTCTTAACAAATAAACTGTACTGGTCTACTAACACGGACACCCTGATTATGAAAGGACTCTTCCTACTCAGGAAACTGAGGTCTTTTGGGGTTCAGGGGTCACTTCTTAAGACTTTCTATAACTCGGTGGTGGCTTCGGCCATCCATTATGTCATTGTCTGCTGGTCAGGCAGCATCTCGGCACGGGACAGAACGAGACTGGAGTGACTGTACAGGAGGGTCAGTTCTGTCCTGGGCTGCTCCCAAGACACTCTCGAGGAGGTGGGCAACAAGAGGATGCGAGCTAAGCTAAAATCTATGATGGACAGTCCCTCCCACCCCCTCCAGCCTGCCCTGACAGTACTTGGTAGCTCCTTCAGCCAGAGACTGTTATACCCGCTCTGCAAGAAGGAGAGATACCGCCGCTTGTTCCGACCGACTGCTGTCAGGCTGCTGAATAAATAATAAAATGATGTGAAAAGCAATAGTAAATAGCACAGCCACTTTATCGATATCTATATTTATATTGCATTTAATTGAACGGTGTAAATTGAAACTGTAACATTTATTTTGTGAATGCAAACACTTTGATTTTCTTCTTTCTTCTTTCTACCGACAATCTTGCTGCTGCTGACTGTAAATTTCCCCAGTGTGGGACAAATAAAGGATATCTTATCTTATACTGTATTCACACACACACACACACACACACACACACACACGCACAGTTGACACACTCCAACATGAAACATTTGACATCATTAATGTGACCTATAAAGGCCAGAGAAATTCACAAACAAATGGGCCTAGAGTTACAAAAAATGCAAGCTTATTTTGGGAAAATAATGGTTCATTAAAATAAAGGTCCCACTTGAGAGACATTAAAAACAGAAATTACCACATATGGAATTACCACACACATGTCAATTGGGGAACACTACACTTTTGAGGTCAAACAGGTTAAACCACTCCAAATCACCAGAGGGCCAGGGGGTGACTACATTGGATTAGCAGTAGCTCATAGACATTCATTTGAATTGGCAAAATGGTGCTATATTTGAGGAAAACTGTTCAAAGGTCATTGTTCAGTCTTTTTCCAATGAGATCGAGTTTTGAGAGGAAAGTTGCTGCTACTTCCAAACCAATCGCGGCACTTTCCACATTCAATATGGCGGTGACGTTTATGTACCTTTCCACTGCAAACCTTTTTCTACAAGTTTTGATGTCTATGACGTACGAGCCCAAAATAGTCGTCTCGTCGTTCGCATTCCGGTTCAGAAGGTGGCAGTAATGTAAGAATAGAAGAATCGCAGTTGAATGCAAATGTCTCGTTGACTGCAAACCGGGAAAATTTTGAAAGTTGGTCTGTGTGGGCGTTGGTCCCTTTCACTAGCTAAACAAATCTCAACCGAAGTGCCTTGTTTCGTGTCGAAGGAAAATCTCAATGGCGCAAGAAATAAATGATTTCCAATCTGCTGGAAGAATGTTGGATAGAAGCAAGAAGAAAAACGTAATCGTTTTAGACTTGGAATCGCCCCTCAAAGGTGAAATCGGTGATGAAAGTCACAACATTGTAGAACACAGTACGCAGCATGTAACTCAAGGTATGTGCTTCGTCTTGACTTCGTTTTCATTGGTAATATGATAGTCTTTAATATTTTTGGAGTGATCTATCGACGCACACATACAGATAACCACGCTGTTTTATTGTTCCATTATATTTTTCAATGCCGCAGCTCTCTTCCAAAATGAAGATAAAGCAAATGATACAAGTGACGATGATGACGAACCTGACTACGACGACGAGGACAGTGGCACAGACAATTTAAACGCTGATAAGGCAGGAACCCAGCTTCAGAGATCTGAGCACAGTGGAGGAATCAATTCAAGTTTACCAGACACATTCCAAACAAACCATCTCCTGTTTTATGAAAGATTCAAAGCCTACCAGGACTACATTCTAGGTAAGAATAAGAACAGCTCAATAATATCGGTGTGAATTGTGTGCCCCCTTTTTTTAATAAACTGGTCATAAAATGTCTCAAAACTCCACGTCAAAACAATCGACAAAGTCTGTTTAAATTAAAATCGTCTACTTATATTCTATATTTGAATGTTTTGGTTGGTCACAAATGTCAAATGTAAATTATTGTGAAGCATGAAAACGGTATGTTAACATCAAAAGGACTGTGTAAAAAAATTTGATTTTCAAAAACCCAGAAATACTTTAAATAATATACACAAAATATCCCCTATCAGATTCATTACAATTTTTTAATAGTTCATAGGTGACGTAATTGCTAATTACATAAGGTGTTTCGCCGCCATCTTACTGCTATGGATACCCGAAGGAGACAAACTTGGCAAACGTAGTTCCCCAGTATAATAACACAGCAGGTGTAACAAATGCAATACACTTCGTGACTTCATTGCCCATCCTTGCACGTTGAACACTGTTGTTCGTGAAGTACAAAATGACCATGTACATATATTGTGAAATTGGGGTTACATGCGGTTTGGTTCTCCGACATCAACACTTTTGATGCTTTGGATCTTTGCACACATTGAAGCATTACTCATGTTATTATACTTATCTTATACAATACAATGCGTGTTATTTTTACAAGTCTTGTGACTTCATGTGGTAGCCTGGGATTTCGAGAATTGTATTTTGTGACATATGTGGAAATGTGTGTTGGTATGACACAAAAAAGTCATTGGAACTTTGTACTCTTGAATTTTGAGGAAAGAAAAATATTTGAAAACTCAAATTTATGTATAACTTAAAAGAAACGATAAGAAAATAAATGAGGCAGAAGGTAAATAAAAGTATAATACAGTACAATAACAGCAAGTGGAACCCCTCCACCCAAAAAAAGCAAATAACTGCTGTACCTAGGCGTATTGGCCTCATAGGGGCAGTGTGGTGTGGTGCATGGATAGAGTACTCAGAATGAGTCCTGAGTATCCTGGCCGTTTAACAACTGGGATATTTTTCAACGTCTACAATTTTATTTTATTTTTACAGATCCTTACAACATGGGCTATGCATTTTTATACGATGACACGTGATGAATGGTACCACAGATGCGTTGCATTACTTAAGGCCAGTGTCGGTCACACCGGATACAGAATGCTTTTCTCACCCCTTGCACACATAATCCAAAATAGAGCAAAACCCCATGTTGTAGTGGTCTATTTTGTTTGGGCAGCCTCAGGCACAACTCTGCAATAAATATGCTCAATATCACAGGTAGATTTGTGAATAGTATTTGAGAGAAAAAGGCCTTCTGTGTACATAGAAAATGTTATGTATCTTGTGAGTTCAACGCATGAAAAAGGACAGCAAAGTGTTGTTCGTATTTTTGTTTAGTGTTTTATACATAGACACTTTGTGTATGTTTTTATATCTGTACGTACACATGGGAGCCCATTATGGTACATGGGCAGCGATAATAAATGAAACATGCTTTTCATATGCATGAGAAAGTTAATGAGATTGTCACGCATTCCAGCATTCAGCAAGCAAAATCAAAGCACTGCCATCTTGGCAGGAATACGCTCTTCGAAGAACAGCCTTTCCTTTATGTAACAGTTGTTGTTGTGCTTCAGAGTGTCAGAACAAATAAGGAGATGGGAAGGGGTGAGCATTTTCACTCTGTTCCTACATGTCCCAAAAGACGACGGAAGTAGATTTCAGAAACTTGAAGTGAACGGGCAGAAGAAAAGTGAGCACCGGGAGACCTCAAAGGGTGAATTCTGTCTAAAATTAGTTTCTTCTGCAGGGTGTCTTGCACTTTGAGAGGGTGAGAAGCTGGGTCATCGGAGAGGAGCTCACTGTAGACCCAGGGGAAGGTTAGGGGAAAACTGTGACATATCTCTAATCCAAAAGACCAAACAAACAACATTTCAGAAGAAGAATGTGACTTAACTTTGCTGTGAGCAACACACACACACACAAAATGTAGCCAATGAATCATCATTTGTCGTCTGCAGGGTTGACATTGCAATTTAGAATCTGTTCTCAATTGCCTTAATCTGTGATTGATTTGTTTTCCATTCTGTAAAAAGTGTGGTTTGCTGATTTTTGGCTTCAATTCTTGAGGAGCCGCATTTAATTTTGAAGTTATCTCTTGGATTTGATTATACAGTTCTTCTGATTTAATGCTAGATATGTAATGTATTTTTGGCTCCATTAAAAGAAAAAAATGCAAGTGACGCAATCAAATAATAATACAATCTATTCAGCACAACTAACAAAAGTTAAACCTTACTCAGTTTCTAACTATCCTGTTGAGAGAAGGGACATGAACATTCTGAACAGATTTCTCTCATATGTAAGTGGTGTTTTTAAGCCTATTGAATTTGAACATTGCTTTGTCATGTTGTATTTTACTGTGGCATATTGTTCCGAGGCAAGAATTTCTTTCTTGAATATTCTGGCATACAGTAACAATTTCATACGTTTTTGCTTTTATGTACATATTTATTCAGCCTTATTTCTCTTTTCTTGTTCATGGTTAGGTGACTGCAAGCCTTCAGAGGTCAAGTCCTTTACTGCTGACTACTTGCAAAAAGTGGTGCAGTCCTTCGGTTGGCAAGCTCTGTGGTCCGCGGAGTTGTTTGATGTTCTGGTCGAGGTGAGACATTCCCTGTAGTTTTCTGTTATTTTCAAGTGAAAATGATTGTTCGTTCCATTTGAGCAATATTTGGATATTAATGGAAACCAGGACACATAACATTATACTGTATGTAGGTTTGGGCTTTTTTAGTAAATATATGTGTGAGAAATTCTTTCTGCATTTCTGCCACACTGTTCTGAAACAGTGGAGATACCCGTAATTAACACTGGGTTTCTCAGCCAATGACTTACTGGTCGAAGTTCCAGAATGAAATAAACACTTTGATGTGACTGCCTATCTCGATCATGACAATGTCAAAAGGTAAGTAGATCAATGACACAGTTTAGCACTAACTAACTGTGTTACCAGTATTGGCTTACGATAGTAATCATTTCTTTCCGTAATTTCCCGTCATTTGTACCCAACTTTTGGGAACAGGGCAATCATAATTTTTCCTCTTTTATTGTATTAAAAATGACAAATTTTCACATTTAATAGCTGTTTACCAGCACGCAGAGATTATTCTCAAAAGGCATACATGCATTCCAACATGATATTTAATGACTCACGATACAAATTTATGTAATTTAATAAGTTGTCTGGTGTTATTGCAGACATTTAATTTCCAGGGTTGAGTGCGGTCACAGCAGTTGAGCTAAATAAGAGCTGAATTGCCTTCATTCTTTATTACTTAGTTCATCTCAGCACTGGTTTGATGACAAAAAGCAAGTACATGTTCTTTTCTCTTACCCGGTAGTTAATCGATATTACAAACCCAACTCCAATCAAGTTGGGGCGTTGTGTTCAATGAAACAGAATACATCCATCCATTTTCTGAACCGCTTTATCCTCACAAGGGTCGCGGGCGGTGCTGGAGTCTATCCCGGCTGTCTTCGGGCATGAGGTGGGGGACACCCTGAACCAGTTGCCAGCCAGTCATAGGGCACACAGAGACGGACAATCATCCGCGCTCACACTCAGACAGAGGGACAATTTTGAGTGTTCAATCAGCCTGCCACGCATGTTTTTGGAATGTGGGAGGAAACCGGAGGACCCACAGAAAACACGGTTAGGTCCAGTGGTTAGCGTGTCAATTCCAGCTCCGGCCCCCTCTGTGTGGAGTTTGCATGTTCTCCCCGGGCCAGCGTGGGTTTTCTCCGGGTACTCCGGTTGCCTCCCACATTCCAAAAACATGCGTGGCAGGCTGATTGAACACTCTAAATTGTCCCTATGTGTGAGTATGGGCATGCATGGTTGTTTGTCTCTATGTGCCCTGCGATTGGCTGGCAACCAATTCGGGGTGTCCCACACCTACTGCCCGAAGACAGCTGGGATAGGCTCCAGCTCCCCCTGCGACCCTCATTGTTGTTGAGGGACAGTAATAATGTGTGAGAGATTATGTGTGAATAACTGCTCGAAGTGAAAAATGTTCATGTAAAATTGAAAATCGAAATTATTTTAATAAATATTTGCATCTTTCACATAAAAAAAACTGATTCATGATTCCATGTTGATGAGAGCATTAAAATGGGGAAAATAGGACAAAAAAATATAATAATTGATTTCATTATGCATCACATATTTTGCTCCTTTGACACTCTGGAGGAGGTGGGCAACAGAAGGATGCTAACTAAGCTAAAAGCTATGATGGACATTCCCTCCCACCCTGACAACACTTGGTAGCTCCTTCAGCCAGATACTGTTACACCCACGCTGCAAGAAGGAGAGATACCGACGATCGTTCCTACCGACTGGTGTCAGGCTGCTGAATAAAAATAACAACAATAATAATTTGATGATGTGTAAAACAATTGTAAATATCACTGTGATTTATCCATTTTGTATTTATATTGCACTAAATTGAACGGTGTTGTTTTTTCTTCTTTTTTCTTTCTACCTACATTCTTGCTACTGGAGGCTGTAAATTTCCCCAGTGTGGGACAAATAAAGGATATCTTATTTTCAATGAGAGATAGATCTGGACTGCAGCCAGCCACAACATTCACACTTAAGGAGCAGAGCATGTTATTCAACTGTTCCTTAAACAGCTTTTTACATTCAGTCTGTATAGTCTACCTTCCAAGGACTCTCACCCAAAGTGAATTTTCAATCATAATCCGATATCATCCTTCATCATGCTTGGGCCGCTCATAGAGCTGAACCAATCAAAAGCGATACTAGCTAAAACAATGAGAGGACAGATGAACTCACTCCTCACGGGGCCTGTCGGATGGCTTTCTGGAGGAGAATCTACAATCTGATTGGCTAAAACAAGAAACATTGATTTCTGTGTGTGTGTGTGTGTGTGTGTGTGTGTGTGTTCGTGTTCCACGTCTGCACTCGAGGTGTTGGATGAAATATGTGCATGGTGGCAACACATCAAAGCTGAAAGGCTTTGCACCTGCATAGAAGGCCTTGAAAGCCCTAAAGGAACGCCAGTGTGTTTTGCGCAGTTGAAAAATGTTTCACAATTGTTTAACAATTATGTTACATTACTGGCCATGTGTCTCCCTTTATTCGCCAAAGATGACAATGTATGAGATGAACAAACCGAAACAACTCTGCATTGCATTACATAAACACCCCATTGCTTCACTTGCACCTTGGCAATAAAACAACCCCACACTGATTCAAAATGTGTGCTTAATTACAGGTATTATTCAAACTAACCAGTAGATGTACATTATTTCAGGTGTGTGAGGTGGACTTCTGCGATCTGAAGGCTTGCGTGAGGCCTGTGCTTCCTCTGCAGTGTGAGATCAGAGGATGTGAAATTAATGAGCAAGGCGTGGCAGAGCTGTTGGAGGCAACCCAGCACAAGGTCCCCCTAATGGAACTTAAGGTTGTCTATGAAGAGTCAGGAGACTACGACCAGACTGCCTTGGGCATTGAGCATCTCAGGTATGGCTTTACCCAATTTATTGTGTTGAACCATGTGTTTAAAACAATGCTGGGGAGTGGGGAACATTGTTTAATTGTACATTCACTACAGTGTTCTTCTTTCGATGCGGAGGGGGGTGTAATAACAAAAATAATTCAGAAGCACTGGTGCAAAAGGAAGAAAGTATTTTGGGAAAAGTCGGTCCGCTAGCATGCACTTTTTGATTTGCGAGGTACTTTTAAATGCGTGAGCAAATAGCCCAACAGCTTGGGAGCAACGTTTTCTAAATCTACAAGGAATTTAGGGATTTCATCATCTGTGTTGTTTATGGTATATTGTGTTGTATTTTCATGTACACGCTTGCCACTGTGTTTTCAGATTTTTCTACAAGCATGTCTGGAGACTATGGGATGAAGAAGATGAAGACGATGACTTTGACTACTTTGTCCGTTGTGTTGAGCCTCGCCTTAGATTGTAAGGGCAGCCTGTTATGTCAATGATACAAAATGTTGTACTATTTATGAACATGATTTAAATGTGTTTCTTACTTCAGACACTATGACATCTTGGAGGAGAGAGTCCCAGCAGGTCTGGTGGCAGAATACAAGCTCGTGTTGGAAAAATGTACACGGTGCTTTCAGCAGTTTTCACTGCTACGCAGCAGCCTCAGTAGTGACTCTGACTCAGAGCTGGATAATATATCCATGGTGGAGGGCCTGAAGCTCTGTGAACAGCTGGAACAATTCAAACGAAAGTTGTACTTCATTGAGAACCCATTGTTACGGCAAGAGAAATGTTTCACTTGAAAGGTTTCCCAATTAGCCTCTTTCTCCTCTTTGAATCCACAACCTCTTTTTAAACTCCAGGTATGTGCTGGGCTACAAAGATAATCCCCGACATCAGACCATCCAAAGTCGTGGGCTGAGAGAGTCCAGCATCAAGGTTGCACATGTGGTCACATCGTCTTGCACCACAAATCAGCTCCATTCCCTCCTCAATGACAAGCTTTTCCATCACTTTTCTTCAGAGGACAGTGAAGTCCAGGTACCCACTTCGCACTACCGCACAGTCGTATTTTAATGTTTGTTGCGCATGTTGACGACACCTCGCCAGATTATGTCAAGCACATCTTCTGAGATGTGCTTGACCAGCCTGCCGAGCATGATTTTGGCTAGAATCTTTTCTGCGGTGGAGAGGAGAGAGATTCCTCGGCTATTATCAGAGGCTGCTCTGTCCCCTGTGAATGTGTGGGGTGACAGGGTTGCTGTGGTTGAGAAGATTTTCAAAGTGCCCAACGGGCAAGGATCTCATGGTTGTCCTTGAGGAGTGCAGAGCCATCAGCTGATCGGACTGGAGCAATTCCCCGCAGAGAACATCACAAGGACCTGTACATAGCCTTAATCGATCTCAGCAAAGCCTTTGACACCATCAACCGTGAGTTGCTCTGGAAACACCTCTCCAAACATGGGGTGCCACCCAAGTTTCTATGCATCCTCCAGCAGCTGCATGATGGGATGCAAGCTAGAGTACTCATCGGAGGACTCCAGTCAGAGCTCTTCAAGGTGAACGTTGGGGTGAAGCAGGGCTGTGTCTTGGCTCCAGTGCTTTTTAACAACCTTCCATCACGTGCCTCTTCCACCGAAGCATGGGACATGATGATGGTGTCCATATGGAGTACCACCTAGACGGAAGCCTCTTCAACATCAGACGGCTCCAGGCTCACACAAAGACAAAAATCTGTCAGATCTATGAGCTTCTGTATGCTGATGACTGCACTATACTAGCTCACAGCTCAAACTCTATGCAGCACGCCCTGGACACCATTTCCAGTCTGTACCAATCATTTGGTCTTCAGATCAACATAAAAAAAAAAACGGAGGTCATGTTCCAACTTGCGACCCCAACTTCCACATCCCCCAGCTTTCACATTAATGGCACTCCACTACACGTAGTGGACTTTGTCACCTACCTTGGCTCCACTTTGTCCTCAAACTGCTCCCTTGACACTGAAGTCCACACCTCTATCAATAAAGCATCATCATCCTTTGGTCACCTACGCAGCAGGGTCTTCGAAAACTGAAACCTGAAGATCTGTACCAAGATTGCCGTGTACAATGCGGTATGTCTCTCCACTCTGCTCTATGGTTCAGAGTCGTGGACCCCATACCGCTGGCACATTACGACCCTGGAAGCCTTCCACATCCGCTGCCTGCAAAACATTCTAGGCCTGTCCTGGGAAGATCGAGTTCCCCACACAGACATCCTTAAAAGCACCAATTCCATCTGCATCGAAGCGGCCGTGGCGAAGAAACATCTTGGGTGGATTGGACACACTATTCGCATGCCCGACAACCGCCTGCCCCGCCAGGTCCTCTATGGTCAACTGAGAGGTGCAAAGCGTTCTGCTGGGGGGCAAAAGCGGCACCTCAAGGACTCCAGTAGGGACCTCCTAAAGAGAGCCAACATCAACCCCACGCAGCTTGAAACACTTGCACTCAACGGACCAACCTGGCCGATCACTTGTGCCACTGCAATCTCTCAAATACACCAAAATAACTAACCAAGCCAGACGAACCGAGAGACGCATTCAACGACACCAGCGGGCAGCTGGTACCCCCCTGGTATCTGGTTTCCCTTGCTCCATCTGTGGTCGAGTCTGCGGCTCAAGGATCGGTCTCTATGCCCACGAGAAGTGGCACCAGCGAAAGAGTCGCTGACGTACTGCCCCACCCCCATCCGCCCCTCCCCCCCTTAGACATGATGGACAGCTAGTGCGCGTGTGTGTGTGTGTGTGTGTGTGTGTGTGCGTGTGCGTGTGCGTGTGCGTGTGCGTGTGCGTGTGCGTGTGCGTGTGTGTGTGTGTGTGTGTGTGTGTGTGTGTGTGTGTGTGTGTGTGTGTGTGTGTGTGTGTGTGTGTGTGTGTGTGTGTGTGTGTGTGTGTGTGTGTGTGTGTGTGTGTGTGTGTGTGTGTGTGTGTGTGTGTGTGTTCTTGTACTCACTACATTGTGAGGACCGGCGTGAGTTTTTAACCAACGGAGTGAGGACATTTTGACGAAGTGAGGACATTTTGGCCGGTCCTCACTTTGACACCCTCTAAATCAACTCCAAAGTGTCCAAAACGGGTACCCTGTGCTTTTCCCCAAAGGTCCCCAGAATGGGTCCATGTTGAGAATTTTTCGCCGGGAATTCACACCCTTTCTGCTCTCTACTGCAGCTTCTGTCGAAATTCAGTACTGCACCAACTTCACACTTTTTGCTCTCTACTGCAGCTCGTGTCAAAATTTGGTACTGCAACAATTCCACACTTTTTGCTCTCTACTTCAACTAGTGTCGAAATTTGGTACTGGACCAAAATTATAAATGACAAATCCCCTTGCTGCTCTTTGAAGAGCCACCTTGAGAAATAGTTATTTAAGATAAGATATCCTTTATATGTAGAAGAATGTAAGGAAGAAAGGAAAAAGAGAAAAAAAAACATCTTTCAATTAAATACAATATGAACACAAATGGATAAAAATTATTATTTTGTGTTCATATTGCATTTAATTGAAAGATGTTTGTTGTTTTTTTTCTCTTTCTTCTTTCTACATACATTCTTGCTGCTGGAGGCTGTAAATTTCCCCATTGTGGGACGAATAAAGGATATCTTATCTTAAATGGATAAATCGCAGTACTATTTACAATTTTCCTTCACATCATTTAATTATTATTATTATTATGATTGTTATTTTTTATTCATCAGCCTGACAGCAGTCGGTAGGAACGAGCGTCGGTATCTCTCCTTCTTGCAGCGCGGGTGTAACAGTCTCTGGCTGAAGGAGCTACCAAGCGCTGTCAGGGCGGGCTGGAGGGGGTGGGAGGGACTGGCCATCATAGCTTTTTTTGTTTGTTTTTCAAAGACCTTTACAAGTTATGTGAATTCAATTTTTTTGTGAGGAATATATTTTATTGAATGTGTTTGTTCTGAGTTTGTGTTGGACTCCTATTATTTCCATGTGATTTGGTTAAATGTATCCGATTAAAATTGGAAATGCAATTAATAATAACAGTACCCAAATTAAGTAAAGCCTCAGTCCTACCCAAAATCCACCATCATTTTTGCAAAACTTTAATTGTATTCAATAGAACGCAATGAAGGGACATAGAATTTTTTTCTTGTCTACATTACATTTTACATTGTCTAGATCCAAAGGTACTGTACTTAAACAAGTAGAAAAATGTATTACATCAAAAAAGAGAGGTTCGAGGCTCGTTAAAGCCACTTTTCATCAGTTGTTTTTGTTGAGGCACAAATAAACGTTGCATTTAGCATAATTTTAAACTGTCTGACCATTACAATTGGACAAAGAAAATAGCACTTTAAAACGATCTGACATATCTCTTCAATGTGTACACATACAGTGAACAACTGTGACATCAGCTCAATGAAATGTAGAGTGAAACTGAAATGAACAGATTTAAACACTAACCTCGTGTACATAAATACAACACAAATCATCTGGTACTAAACAAAGACATAAATGCAGCTCGAAGTGTGACAAACAACGATAAACAAGGCGTTTTCGCGATTCTTTCGCATGCTAATTAGCTCGCTAGCACCGACCTAGCATCGTCGCTATGTTGTTAGCATTCATTTAGCATCATCGCTATGTCGTTAGCAGTACTGTACTCTGAGCTAGCGAGTTTCAATGACAACAATTGAAGAAAAACGATTTCCGAAACACATTTCTAAATAATTCTAAGCACAAGCAGACTTACAGCCATTGCTTTCGAAGGTGAAACGAAAGGAATATAACTCAGGAGGACCAGTTGCAACGACCACAATCGGGCTTTCTGGAACGATTAGTCTGCTACCAACACGGCGTCTGCTACCCACAATGCACCGCGATAACTAAATGAATATTCTAAACACGATTTCTATTAATGAAATGGCCCGAAACTTTTACTGTGGGCAGAACACTTACATACAGGAGTTTATGAATAAAATGTGTGCGAGAATTGAAAGCCGTTGAGAGACGGCATCGTGTTTGCACATGGTGGCCAACTCCTGCTGAGTGCATCAAGCCGAATTAATCAAATATCTTATCATAAAATAACTTATCATGGGGATTGACAATAGGATGGCACATATTTTTATTTTATTGGATGGATTCTGGAGTTGGTGTGAATTCACAAATACTGCGAGAATTCAGCTTGCAGGCATGGTTTTCCTTAGAAGAGGCTGTGAATCAGTCGCCAAATGTCCGCATGACCAATGTTCCCTCTAAATTGTGCTCGTGAGCAATTTTGCGTAGCTCTCGTGCTCCCAGCCGCACACGGTGATGCTGGCGCGCACAACGCGCAGCTGCAGGCAACATTGAAGGGGTGTTCACACGGCACACATTTGCTCCGGCCCTGCACCGATGTATTTTGTTGCGATATATTTTGCACCGCAGCAAAATGTGTGGAGCGTTCACACGAACAAAGCCGCTGAGCATGTCAGCACCGGCACAGCGTCGTGCAGCCCCACTTGCGTTCACACGGCAGTTTCTGCAGCGGAGCAAAACGACAGAAAACAGAGCTGTCGTGTTGTTGTTTTTTTGAAACGTATACACAACTCAAGGACTACTGGTCAGGCACGTCCTTCTCATTCTCGGTCTCCGTGCCTTCTGCTCGAGAGTGACTGCCCCCGAAAAACGCAAATCAACGATGACTTCAATGACACTCAGAAAAGCAAACACGTAATGCGCCAAACAGAAAATCAGAGAGGAAATCACAAAATAAATTATATGGGGGTGGGTGGTTGTGAGCACACAACAAAGGAACAAACTACACAAACAACTCCGAGACAGTCCAGATGTTACCAGCTAAGTCTTGTCTCGTTATTAAACAAACACATGCAGTCCGACAGAGCGTGAAAGCAACGCATTCTCGCCGTACGTAAACTCTTCACAAGCATTTGCTCTGGAGCAAATTTAACCCAGTTGCGTTCACACGTGCAAATTTACATCGGTGCTGTTGCGCAAACGAGCTTTTGCTCCGGAGCAAATTTTTAAACCACCTCCCTGTGGTGGATCAAATTTGGTCCGGTGTAAGCTGTTTTCCGGGGCTACGCCGGAGCTAATTTGCACGCGTGAACGCTCTACTGGGGCAGCCCCGGTGTAGCACCGGACCAAATTTTGCCGTGTGAACACCCCTCGAGACCGCTTAATTCACGAAAACCATATGTGGACATAGTTTACGAGCCCCTTAAATGAGCCTCTTTGTTTGTTTAAACCTCTTTCACACTTTTCGGTGGACAGGAGACTAGAAATGTTTGTGTTTAACTAAATGACATGCTTTCCATGATTAATGAGTAGGCAGTGTGGGACCATATTGCTACAGGTTGTATTGAGACTTGATTATTCTTGAAAAGACCCATGCTAAAATAAAAGTAACGAATGAGGGCTGGTATATATGTTACAACTCTCTATTCAGTGGTTTGATTTTTGCTTGTTTTGTAACATATCTGCTTCATGTAACTTGTGATCTCAGGTTTTAGACAGGTGTAACGCTTGTTTGATTTTGCTCACCGTGGTCCAAGTAATACTCAGGCAGTTTGTGTGAATGCTATTACAAATGGAAAATTAGAAGAAATATTGCTCATGACCTTGCTGCATGTCCACACGAATGACTCAAACTTAAATACTGTGGAATATTGCATGTTTCAAGTATGCCGACTCTAATCAGAATTTGAAAATGCTAGCTTAAAGCTCTTCTCATGGTCTCACCACCCGTGGGAGGGGTCAAAGGGGTCGGGTGCAATGCGAGCTGGGCGGCAGCCAAAGGCGGGGACCCTGGCGGTCCGATCCTCGGCTGCAGAAGCTAGCTCTTGGGACATGGAATGTCACCTCTCTGGCAGGGAAGGAGCCCGAACTGGTGTGTGAGGCAGAGAAGTTCCGACTGGATATAGTCGGACTTGCCTCCACACACAGCCTAGGTTCTGGACAGCTGAGCAACGCTGTCTTGGGTGGTGATCGAGGGGAGGTCAAGTTCGAGATAGTGAGTGATTGGAAAGAAAAGCCACCAGCTGTTATAGGTCTCAAAGGTCGCAAAGAGCCCTCATTTTGTGACTACTCTTGTTATAATGTATTTTGTTCATATACCTGTACTGTATACTGCCGTTTTTGTGTTATTTGTTTTGTTGGGGCATATATTTTTGCAGGGCGGCCCGGTAGTCCAGTGGTTAGCACGTCAGCTTCACAGTGCAGCGGTACCGGGTTCGATTCCAGCTCCGGCCTCCCTGTGTGGAGTTTGCATGTTCTCCCCGGGCCTGCGTGGGTTTTCTCCGGGTGCTCCGGTTTCCTCCCACATTCCAAAAATATGCATAGCAGGCTGATTGAACACTCTAAAATTGTCCCTCGGTGTGAGTGCGAATGGTTGTTCGTTTCTGTGTGCCCTGCGATTGGCTGGCAACCGATTCAGGGTGTCCCCCGCCTACTGCCCAAAGACAGCTGGGATAGGCTCCAGCACCCCCCGCGACCCTAGTGAGGATCAAGCGGTTAGGAAGATGAATGAATGAATATATTTTTGCATTTGACTGCATGTGTTCTTACACATGTATTTTGTTAACATACTTGCATGTTCATAAAGGACGTGTACCATAGTCATGTCCCACATAAGGAAATTCTGTTATCAAGACTGATTGAGCAACGCAACCATGATTTCTACTAAAGAATACTTACTGTTGTTACTTACTAGATACAAATCATAATGATCCAGTTGAAATGTCCAAATCAGAATGAAACAAATTGGATATGCTGGGAACACTTCTGCAATACAGTACCTAACTCATTTTTTCTTGCAAAGTGTTGTGGCTGCCTTCTGCGCAGCTCTGCTAATTGAAATGTAAACAAACTCATGTCTGGGGGGAGGGGTGCTGCAAAAACTTCGTTTTGGAGCAGGTAACAGCCGCTCCTCTTCATGGCCAATGACTAAGTCAATTATCAAAATTGCCACAGCCTTTTTGAACTTTGAGGTCTGCTGTGAAGGCGAGCATGATAAATTTTGAGCAACATCTACATACAGTATTTGAGTAACTAGGCTCACCAATGTCACATACTCCGCGCACACACAGTATATTTAAACTGACTTACAATTTTACAATTGTTTTTAAAGCAACATAATTCCAAACTCTAATATGGAATTTAGATGAAACAATTATTTACTTATTGAATGCAAGTCATATTTTCCAGTTTCAATGTCCAAAGCTGAATGAAATAAATTGGATATTCTGGGGACACTTCTGCAATACAGTACCTAACTCATTTTTTTCTTGCAAAGCGTTGTGGCTGGCTTCTGCGCAGCTCTGCTAATTGAAATGTAAACAAACTCATGTCTGGGGGGAGGGGTGCTGCAAAAACTTCGTTTTGGAGCAGGTAACAGCCTCTTCATGGCCAATGACTAAGTCAATTATCAAAATTGCCACAGCCTTTTTGAACTTTGAGGTCTGCTGTGAAGGCGAGCATGATAAATTTTGAGCAACATCTACATACAGTATTTGAGTAACGAGGATCACCAATGTCACATACTCCTAAAATAATTACAGCAAATAAAATTATATATATGTTCACAAACACAACCGCACACACAGTATATTTAAACTGACTTAAAAATTTACAATTGTTTTTAAAGCAACATAATTCCAAACTCTAATATGGAATTTAATCGTTTCTTGGTTTCTTGGAATTGGAATTCTTTACTTATTGAATGCAAGTCATATTTTCCAGTTTCAATGTCCAAAGCAGAATAAAATGAATTGGAATTTCTGGGGCCCTCCGTGAGTCGTCACCTTACCGTGGTGGAGGGGTTTGTGTGTCCCAATAATCCTAGAAGCTAAGTTGTCTGGGGCTTTATGCCCCTGGCAGGGTCACCCATGGCAAACAGGTTCTAGGTGAGGGGCCAGACAAAGCACGGCTCAAAGACCCCAATGATGAATACAATAAATGGATCTAGGTTTCCCTTGCCCGGACGCGGGTCACCGGGGCCCCCCTCTGGAGCCAGGCCTGGAGGTGGGGCTCGTTGGCAAGCGCCTGGTGGCCGGGCCTACACCCATGGGGCCCGGCCGGGCACAGCCCGAAGAGGCAATGTGGGTCCCCCTTCCCATGGGCTCACCACCCATGAGAGGGGCCAAAGGGGTCGGGTGCAATGTGAGCTGGGCGGCAGCCAAAGGCGGGGACCCTGGCGGTCCGATCCTCGGCTGCAGAAGCTAGCTCTTGGGACATGGAATGTCACCTCTCTGGCAGGGAAGGAGCCCGAGCTGGTGTGTGAAGCAGAGAATTTCCGACTGGATATAGTCGGACTTGCCTCCACACACAACCTGGGTTCTGGTACCAGTTCTCTCGAGAGGGGTTGGACTCTCTTTCACTCTGGAGTTGCTCACGGTGAGAGGCACAGAGCAGGTGTGGGCATGCTCATTGCCCCCCGGCTCAGTGCCTGTACATTGGGGTTCACACCGGTGGACGAGAGGGTTGCATCCCTTCGCCTGCGGGTGGGGGGACGGGTCCTGACTGTTGTTTGTGCATATGCACCAAACAGCAGCTCAGCATACCCACCCTTTTTGGAGTCCTTGGAGGGTGTGCTGGAGAGTACTCCTGCTGGGGACTCCCTTGTTCTGCTGGGGGACTTCAATGCTCACGTGGGCAATGACAGTGAGACCTGGAGGGGCGTGATTGGGAGGAACGGCCCCCCCGATCAGAACTCGAGTGGTGTTTTGTTATTGGACTTCTGTGCTCGTCACGGACTGTCCATAACGAACAACTTGTTCAAACATAAGGGTGTCCACATGTGCACTTGGCACCAGGACACCCTAGGCCGTAGTTCCATGATCGACCTTGTGGTCGTGTCATCGGATTTGTGGCCGCATGTTCTGGACACTCGGGCGAAGAGAGGGGCGGAGCTGTCAACTGATCACCACCTGGTGGTGAGTAGGCTCCGATGGTGGGGGAAGATGCCGGTCCGTCCTGGCAGACCCAAACGTATTGTGAGGGTCTGTTGGGAGCGTCTGGCAGAATCCCCTGTCAGAAGGAGTTTCAACCCCCACCTCCGACAGAGCTTTTCCCATGTTCTGGGGGAGACGGGGGACATTGAGTCCGAGTGGACCATGTTCCGTGCCTCTATTGTTGAGGCGGCCAATCTGAGTTGTGGCCGTAAGGTGGTTGGTGCCTGTCGTGGCGGCAACCCTCGTACTCGCTGGTGGACACCAGCAGTAAGGGATGCCGTCAAGCTGAAGGAGTCCTATCGAGCCTTTATGGCCTGTGGGACGCCAGAGGCAGCTGACGGGTATCGACTGGCCAAGCGGAACGCAGCTTTGGTGGTCGCCGAGGCAAAAACCAGAGCATGGGAAGAGTTCGGTGAGGCCATGGAAGCCGACTTCCGAACGGCTTTGAGGAAATTCTGGTCCACCATCCGACGTCTCAGGAGGGGGAAGCAGTGCACCACTAACACTGTGTACAGTGGGGATGGGGCGCTGTTGACTTCAACTCGGGACGTTGTGAACCAGTGGGCAGAATACTTCGAAGACCTCCTCAACTCCACCAACACGCCTTCCTTGGAGGAAGCAGAGCCTGGGGACTCTGAGGTGGGCTCTCCTATCTCTGTGGTTGAAGTCACCGATGTGGTTAAAAAGCTCCTCAGTGGCAAGGCCCGCAGTTCCTCAAGGCTCTGGATGTTGTGGGGCTGTCCTGGTTGACACGCCTCTGCAACATCGCGTGGTCAACAGGGAGAGTGCCTCTGGATTGGCAGACCGGGGTGGTAGTCCCTCTTTTTAAAAAGGGGGACCGGAGGGTGTGTTCCAACTACAGAGGGATCACACTCCTCAGCCTCCCTGGTAAGGTCTATTCAGGGGTGCTGGAGAGGAGGGTCCATCAGGAAGTCGAGCCTCAGATTGAGGAGGAGCAGTGTGGTTTTCGTCCCGGCCGTGGAACAGTGGACCAGCTCTACTCCCTTAGCAGGGTTCTCGAGGGTATGTGGGAATTCGCCCAACCAGTCTACATGTGTTTTGTGTACTTGGAGAAGGCGTTTGACCGTGTCCCTCGGGGAGTTCTGTGGGGGGTGCTTCGTGGGTATGGAGTACCGAACCCCCTGTCTCGGAGTTGTTTGTCCACAACCCCCCACCCCCCATAGAATTTATTTTGTGATTTCCTCTCTTGATTTTCAGTTTGGCGCATTAGTGTTTGCTTTTCTGAGTGTCATTGAAGTCATCGTTCATTTACGTTTTCTTGGGTGGTCACTCTCGAGCAGAAGGCATGGAAACCGAGAAGGAGAAGGACGTGCCGGTCCAGTAGTCGCTTGAGTTGTGTATCTACAGTACGTTTTAAAAAGAACCAACACGACAGCTCGTTTGTTTTCTGTCGTTTTGCTCCGCTGCAGAAACTGCCGTGTGAAGCGGCTTTTTACGTGTGAACGCTCCACACAATTTGCTGCGGTGCAAAATATATCGCAACAAAATATATCGGTGCAGCGCCGGCGCAAATGTGTGCCGTGTGAACGGCCCTTTAGTCAATCAGTTCCTACAACAACAAATCGCAACCGGCCCCTTGCTAGGTTCTGATAACCTTCAATCTTGGCTCCGGCCTCCCTGTATGAGGTTTGCATGTTCTCCCCGGGCCTGTGTGGGTTTTCTCCAGGTACTCCGGTTTCCTCCCACATTCCAAAAACATGCATGAAAGAATAATGGAACACTCTAAATTGTCCCTAGGTGTGAGTGTCAGTATGGATGGTTGTTCATCCATGCGTGTCCTTTTAGAACAGCTTTTCACATGGCTACACTGTAAAAATGAACTTTTGGTTTGAAAAAAAAAAGATGTCTACATTAGAGGTTGTGCAGGACAGCTGCGTCTTTGTCAGTGGCTAAGTACCCACTCGTTGATGAGTACCTAAGAATGCAATGGACAGTAATTAGGGTGTGACACATATTTGGTTTCTGTGGGGGGGGGGGGGGAGAACAAAGTGGAGACTCGCTTCGTTGACGCAAAGTTTCACATCAAGGTGAGGGGCCTGAAATTAGCGTCTTGTAGCCCGCGAGTGTGAGACGCCTGTATTAAATTAAGAAACATTTCACATCTTTTTGGAAAGGCAGGTTGGAAATATAGGTTGTTATTTCAGTATTATTGGATGACTACATTGATAAACTACAACTTGAGCCCTTCTGACAGTTTCGTGGTATATTGGTTTCAATGGCAGCACTGTTAAATGCTGGATGCGGAAGGGAGCCGGTCACCTTGTTGAAGTGAAGTTGTAGTCTTGGAAGTAGGAAAAATGGACAAACATAAATATGGAACACCTTTGACAATATCCCAAACTGTAATAACCGAAGCAGAGCATTGCATACACAGTGTAGGTGTTTTATTTGTTTTAATTTCTTTGATTGATAAATTAATAACTAAAGTGTTTGAAAATGTTGTTACAATACTTTATGTAGTTTAGGAATGTGTGTGAATTTCTGATTATGTTATATGAAACGTTAAAGTGAGAAGACCATGAAAGGGTTAATCATGTTTAAGTAGAGTTTTCGCTCCGAAGTTGCTGCTCTGCCCATCCCCCCGCTCTCCCCCTCGCATCAATTAAGAAGCGGTTGGCTTCAAAGGCTGGAGGAGCGTTGTCTTCACGCGATACTTTTCGGTGCACTCAAGCCATTTATATTTCTATACCGGGACAACCAACACCATTTGGCTTTTTGACGACATGGAGAAAACACGGAGAAGACTCGCCCCTAACCGGGAGCACCACCGTCAGAATGAGAATGCTCAGGTAAGTCATCATCCTTTCTTTGTCGAGAGACGGGTACCCGCGAATACGAGTGTCGTCGTAACAATCTGCTTACTGAGCACCGAAGGACTTGTTACTCGCGGCGTACTGTAAACTCTAGGCCGATTTTAATTTAAAGCTGCTTTATGTAGTTTTTTTTCTACACGAAGAAACAATGGCAAACTACGAACACAGCAATTTAGGATCAACGCACATGGCTTGCGCTCAGGCGGTTACGGCAAGGCCGCGTCGCGTTGAATTTATGTGGTTTATATTTCGGCAAAAATGAGACAGAAATTGTGAGTTTCTGTACTCATACCGAATTGAAATAAGTAGACAAATGAACCAGTGCTCTGGCTCGCTGTATTATATTAAACTAGACATGTTTAGTCTAGCCAGAAACCATTTTTTCTCGAGAAAAAATTATTTTTTAAATTAAATACCGAATGAATGAGGCGGAATGCAGGCCAACGCGAGCTGCTTTACTGTGTTTTTAAATGCCAGTTGCTTAATTTCACAGAGCATCCGAAGCGTGTATCCAATATGAGTTTTATCATCACAGGTTCAAATACTACTTTGTACCATTTTATTTATTACTATCATATTTTGAGTTAATTTACATAATCATATTCATTTTACTCTTTTTTTCTGCCTGTCAACTAAAATGTCCATAGATTTTTGCCCAGTTTTTAATTTAATAAATTATATTATTTGTCTCTTTTCCATGAGACTAGAAAATGCATGCTGATTAACTCATGCTTTGTTTTATTAATGGAGGTTTTAGTTCCATCTGGTCTACTTTCCATCCTGTGAAAATGTGTGACGACAAAACATTGTCGTATTTTCATGAATGCAAGTTGGAAGACAAGTGTTGAAAACATTGGCAAAGACAGATAAACTTTGTACAGAATTGCCGAGATCTAGCATAAAACTCTTTTTCACCATCTCAGTTGTCTACAAAATTAACAATTTTCCCTGTTTTTCCCTCTTCTGCCCTAATGTGTAGGCTCAAATGCGTAAAGCCCAACCATCAGGGCAACATACACCTCTTCTCAAAGAGAGGCCTGGTGCTGAGACTCATTCCGGAGCCTTCGCCACAAGGTCAACACCATCATCATCATCAGAGGAGTCTGTGTCATCCGCCCAAAGTGGAGATGACCACAAACCAGCATTCAGTGAAGGGAGGGGGTCCCGGTCGTCCAACAGCAGTGGACCAGAAAAGGATCACATTGATTTGCATGAAGCTAAGGCCCTCAAGGCAAAATGTAAATCAAAACAAAAAGGTATGAAATCGAAAGGAACAGAGAAGTTAAATGATGGCCAAAAAAGGAACTACCACCAATCTTCGTGGATGTGACACGTGCCTCAGAAAATACGCACAAGAGAGCAAGGCCAAAAACCCAGAACTGTTGAGGTCAACAAAATTAAGGAAGCATGTTGCTACCTTATGTCAGCTTCTCGACCTTCTCGATAAAACTTTCCAAGTGGCCAAGATTGCCAAACTACTGTTTGCGATGGAACGTGGGACAGAGTCGCTTGAAGGGAAAGAGTCTGCAAACCCTGGACTCTGTTATCACTGGTATGTAAATTAATATATTTTTAAAGTCATCCCCTTCCATTTATTCTTTTCTCCCTCTGTCTTTGTTTCCACGACAGTGTGCATGTCTTTATCGGCATATTTTCTTTTACCTTCATATTTTAGTGTAAAATTATGTTTTCTGATTTCTGACTGTGAATATTTCAAAAGGAAGAGCACATGCAGCCACCTCAACCAAAGGTCTGAAAGGTGGCAAAAAGAGAAGACCAGATCCAGGGAGACGACAGGAAGCTCAAGATGGTATGTAATAAAAATAACATTAGTAGTCATAGCAGGAAGAGGGATGCCAATATATGCTCTAGAGTTCATGCTTGAAATTAATATAGAAACCTTGAATCATTTCAAATTAATCACATTCAAACGTTAGACCTAATGTTGACCAAATGACCTACTTCTAAGTTACAACAATTTTTAGTTAGACACCAATTGATCCCAGTTGCCTCTGCCTCTGGCACCTTTAACCAGAACCTTTTTTTCAATGATAACAATAAGCAGACAAAAGCACACACATATGTATGTCGAGTTATTTGGGGGGATGTTGCAGCAACTTGACAGGCAGCTCCCTCTCACTATCCTCACACGTGTGCTGTTCTGACACACATCTGTCTTGTGGATTAAAAGTAACGAACAATGATCAAAGACAACTTTTAATCAAAAAGGGAGTTGGTGATAACATGCGATCGATACCGTTCTAATACCGTTAAACTACAACTGATTAAAGCTGGTTAGCATGTCGACCTCACAGTGCAAAGGTGCAGGGTTCAATTCCGGTCCCAGTCTTCCTATGTGGCGTTTGCTTATTTTTCCCACCACATACCTGCGTGGGCTTACTCCAAGTACTTCGGTTTCCTCCCACATTCCCATAACATGCATGGCCGATTGAACACTCTAAATTGTCCCCAGGTGTGAGTTTGAGATGGTTGTCTCTGTGTGCCCTGCAATTGGCTGGCAACTTGTTCAGGGTGTCCCCCGCTGACCTCCCAAAGACAGCTGGGATAGGCTCCAGCATGCCCTGCGACTCTTGTGAAGATAAAGCGGATTGGAAAATGGATGGATGTTTAGTAATTCCTTTACCTTGACAGCTCTCATTTTCTCTGTGTCCAGACCATTTGCATAAATGAGAAAACCCTTTCATTCTCAGAGCAAGAGTGAATGTCTTCCATCCATATTTACATGGTGTAAATGTCATCTTTCACAGAATGAGAAGTGCCACATTCAGCCTTAGCAACGAGATCTGATGATGAAGATGATGGAGGCGGTAACGGTACCAACTTGGACACTGAAAACACAGGTAATGCTTTCAGTTTGACTTGGACCTTCTGTCACTGCACCATTGCTATGTTTCTGAGATGTAAGGAATTTCATTTGAGTACATCATCTTGCTACAAGGCACCTACAAAAGGCCACCGAAGATGCAGTCAATTAAAGAAAGAAATTATGCTGATGACGCTGATGACGACATGAGTGATGTTTCTGGCAGTGAATATGGCGGTAATGTTTTTTTGTCCGACTTGAATCCTCTTTTGCTGTATTATTGGCATATTTCTGAGATGCATGTGGAAAGAACTTTGATTCCATCAAAACATTATTTTATAGATGGAGGGGTGTGCCATAAGACAGTTAAGAAGACTGTCAAGAAAAAAAAGACAATGTTGGGAAGACATGGATTGGGTGAGTCTCTAACATTAGCACAAGTGACATGTTACAGACCTGGCATTAGTACGATTTTTTTTCTTACTCTAAGTCAGGGGTGTCAAACTCATTTCACTCTGTCAAACTCAGGCCACATTGGCCTCGGTAGATGTTAAGTGGGCCGAGCCATTAAAATTATACCGTACTCTGCTATAAAGAAGCACAAGAACATTCGGAAATGTAGAAATTTAATGAACATATCTTTTTACAAAACATTTCATGAAGCACCTTAGATTTCCTTAGACAAATGTGCGATTGACTTTTATCATTCACATATATGCATCGCAACTGATTGTACAAGGGCACTAAACAAGTAATTGGTGTTGAAAAATACAGTGATGCACTTTTAGATTAAAGGAGATTTGTGAAGAAAGGAATTTTTAAGCCTTGTGCATATAAATTATAAATTTAATCCCTGCCTATACCTTACAAACTAAAGAGAGTGCCATTAAATGTGTAAAGAACAATGAATTCAAATGTCCTTGATAGCATCTGCTGTTTTGGGTCCGTCCGTCTCAGTGACAGACTTATACTGCTGTTGTCTTCTTCTCAAAACAATGTGTCTTTCTACTCTGATCAAAACGGTGTGTCCCCAAGCGGATACTCCATGAATTGCATGTTATTCAAAATTTTCGTTCCATGTCTTTTCTGCATTTTTTTTCACTTTTAAATGATCCTGCGGGCCTGATCAAACCTGCTTGTCGGACGGTAACGGCCCGCCGGCCGTATGTTTGACACCCCGCTCCAAGTCCTGATTGTTTTTTGTACATTCCAATATATCAGGAATTACAAATGTGTATCATCAAAGCATATTCACCCAAAGTATCTTATTATTATTATTTACAGTCTATGACGCATCTTTCACACATGGCCAAGAACAACTATCAACATCAGGGAGCGCCACCAAACGAAAGAGGATTGCAACACTTACACATGACGACGATGATGTTGAAGACAGCGGTGAGTCAGTGCATCGTCAACACAACTCAAAGTTTCATTACCATTATACTAACATGCCAACTTTCTTAGATGAAGAGGACAAAAAGACTGGACACAGATCTCTTGGGAAGAAGAAGACAGCAGTTCGAAAAGAACATAGTGAAGTTGGTAAGATGAATTTCTGTTGGATAGATCCGTATAACAATTTAAGAAACTCAAACGGCACAAGTCACTGTGACTTGCAGATGGAAAGACGAGTCGTTGAAGTGGTCTACTCAGTTGTAAAATTGTCTTCAATTTCTATTGTATAGCAATTTCTCTTACAGGGTTATGATATAATTTGGTTACAGTAACACACTGATTGTAATTGAATCCAATTTTTAAAAAAATCTGACCAAAGAGAGATACAGTCGAACCTCTCGACAACGAAATCATGTTTGCAGCCAGAAATATTCACATTCACACCATCACTGAGCAGGAACTGATCCCACACAAGTCATGCGAGTATACCACTACACCACAGGTGTCAAAGTCAAGGCCCAGGGGCCGGATTTGGCCTGCCACATCATTTTATGTGGCCTGCAAAAGCAAATAAAGCATGTCGAATTCCATGAGGCTTGCTAAAGTCTGAACCAAAATCTCAAAATGTCATATGAAGTCCACAAGAACAATCATTATTTTTTACTTCTGATTTTAAAAGTAGTTATCCATCAATATGTTCTGAGTGGTGTATGTAATGTGGAGGTGATTAAATATGTATATGGTCTCCCAAAATTCATAATGGCCCTCCATGGGAAACCATAACTACAATGTGGCCCGTGCCAAAAATGAGTTGGTCACTCCTGCAATACACCATCAGCAACCAGAAGTTACATATTTGGTATCTGACATTTGAATGGATTGTAAAATAATGCATTTCACTGCAAACAAGGAAAACTGGTAATGCATACCGTATTAGATAATATTCACCACATATGTTGCTCTGAAATCGGCACAGTGGTTCAGGCTTTGATTGTAGCTTCGAAACATGAATGTCAACAGTGCCGCTGGATTACCATTTATCGCGGCCTCTGTGTGTCATGGATTTTTTCAAACATATTCATTAAAAAAAAGTGAAAATGCTGCAAAAGGTCCTCAAGAGGCAGTGAAAATAATCAAAACAACAGCGAGTCACATAGAGCAACATGTACAGGACTGTGTTTACTGTATTTCGTTATTTATACACTAACCTAACCTAACTTATACATGTTTAAATATATTAGTATAAAGCATTAAGTACTGTTAATTACTACAAACATGCATGTATACCAGTACATTTGGCCTTATAAATATTTATACTCATACACATGTTCATATACCTATATGGAGGGTGGGGGGGTTTTGCTACTTAGCGGATTTTCGTTTATCGCGGGTGGTTTCGGTCCCCATTAACCCCGATAAACGAGGGATCACTGTACTTGCAAAGACTGTTTTTTCTGTATGTTCTTCACAATAGAAGGCTTCAGAAATAGAAAACAAAAGTTTGGGGCATGCTGGAGCCTATCCTAGCCGTCATTGGGCTGTAGTCAGAGTACACCCTTTAGTGGTTGCCACCCAATTGGGGGGCCCACATAGATAAACAAGACATTAAAGGCGGAGACTAGGCAAAAAACCCCACATTAATTTTAAGGATATTGAAAAATATTAAACAATGTAAAGAGCATAACACTCATGAATCATGCCTTGAGGGAAATTGCTGCTGAGGTGTTTTTAAGTCAACAAAGTTGGTTTAAACTAGATGCCTAAAACATGTTTTGAATCAATGCATTTTCCTGTTATCAGTCAAGGCAGCGTTCAGATTTTAATACAACTTCAAGAATGTCTGTTTATATTCAACTAAACCACTAATAACCCTCTTTTTTTTCCCTCCAGAATTGGAAACTAAAAAAAGGAAGAGACCCGGACTCCAAAGGAAAGAGCAGCAATTGATCGACACCTTTCAAAATTTGTAGCATTAAAGAAAGTTCCAAGGAAAGATGACTGCGTTAAGTGTCGTAGTCAAGCATCGCCAGACCTTGAAGACCGCACATGGAGAGATATTCCACAATGAAATTATTAAAAGATATGTAATTGGGAAAAAAGCTTGAAGATGAAAGATAGAGAGAGGGAGAGACATAGGGGGGAGATAGATGAAGGGAGAGAGGGAATGGGATGAGAGAGAGGGGAGAAAAGGAATAGAGTTTGAAAGCACAGTTATTTGGTAGGGTATATGTGGGTTCATGTGTCAGGTTGTGGCGCAGCAAGTTTTTTTAGTGTGCGTTTTGAAGGTTGAAGTTTTTCAGGTGTTCTTGTAAGTTTTGAATAGGAGTACTTTTGTTTGTCAAAAATAAATCATAAAGTCAAGTCAGCTTTTATTGTCAAATATGCTCTCTGTGTAATGTAAAGCACAGATTAAAATACTTTCCTCTCTGCCACAGTGCAAACGTGGCGTATTGAACACACAAATCAGAACTAAATAAAACTAAATAAATGACAGTACCCTGTTAATGGTGATAAACTGTTTAAAAATAATATATCTGATTATAAATTTACATCATTAAATGTTTAGTAAGGTGAACGGCACCTAATCTACTTCAAAATCATTAAGAACGCATGGCCAGTGCCCGGTCCTCACTTATCTAGTTAAAAACTTTTTCTTAACCTTTGGTGTTTTATTTAATCTAAAGGAATGTATTGCCTAAGGGCGCCCTCCTGTGTCTAGAAATGTGTCTTTTTCATTTCTTTTTCAATCAGAAAGGGTGGTCCTCGCTTTGTAGGCCTTTTTACTCGGTCCTCACTGTGCAGCAAGTGCAGGAATGTGTGTGTGTGTGTGTGTGTGTGTGTGTGTGTGTGAGAGAGAGAGGCATATAAGAAAAAAGCAGCAGTGTCTCTTCCATCCATAATTGTCTCATCATGAACGCATCGGCTGCACACCGCGGGATCGCTGGCCTATATGTGAAATATACAGCACATTTGAAATTTCGTCCCTCTCACATTTTTTTGGCTTTTTTATTTTTATAAATCCTACTTCACGGATTTCACTTATCACTGGTTCTTTTGGGAACGTGATCCCCACGATAAACGAGGTATTACTGTATATGTAGCACCAGCCATAAAATGCATATTAAAGGGAAAAAAACATCTTCTGGTAAGTCAAACTGGAGGATCGGTCACATTTTTGGGGGAAATTCATCTGATAAAATCCCAACACCAAGAACAGACATGCCATCTTAAACGCAATTTAAAATAAAATAGAAAACAGGATGAATAAGTGTACGACATGCTAATGTTACATAATGCATAAACAAAGAAATGAGAAAGTGCCTGGCATGTTCACATAACATTATTTATTTACGTCAGACTCAATCGTCGATTTATCTACATAGCCCTGGAGCGCCCTCTTGCGGTTTAATGTGCAAATAACGTGTGAAATTATTTAATAATGTGTTAATACTTTACAACCCAATACATCCCGATTTATATAGCATTTTCACACAGGTGCAGTTGTAACAAAGCTCTTGACATAACGGTTATAATATATAATTCACACGTAAGTCCCTCCAGAGTATAAGTCACAACCCTGGATAAACTATGAAAAAACTGCAATTTATAGTCTGGAAAATACGGAAAATCAATACAAAGTATTTTGAAGCAATATGAAGCAGTGCTTTGTCTTTGTAAGAGGGCCCATCAGTGGCAACTGCACGTAACAAATCACGCAAATATGTGATTATGAGATTGCTACTTTTACTACATACATAACCCACGTCAAGTCAACTCAACTGTATTTATAGAGCACTTTCAAACAGCCATCGCTGCATACAAAGTGCTGTACATGAAGCAATTTAACATGCACATAAACAGTAAGACAAATAGGTAATAAAGGCGGTAGAAAGCACCAAACCGTAAAATCAAGAACAAATCTAAGTCATGCTGAGTTGAATGCCAAAGAATACAAGTGAATTTTGAGGAGGGCTTTGAAGATGGGCAGCGAGGAGGTTTGCCGAATGTTCAGTGGGAGGTCATTCCAGAGAGAGGGACCAGCGACAGAAAAGGCTCGATCCCCTCTGAGCCTCAGTTTAAAGTCAAGGCAGAAGTTTGCTGTTGCTGAGTGCCTTGGTCATCATACGTGTGTTTGTGTGTGTACAGTTCCATAGAGACCCAGTGTCTGCAGTAGATTCGTGCCATGAGGGTGACATGGTCTTCGTTCTCCCCGGGGTGTACAGCGTTGCCAGCTCCATCCTACTTCCAGACTCCATTTCTATTGAAGGTATACACTGTACATTATGCAATGTTAGGATAAGGGTGATACATGTACAGTGCATCTAGTCAGATATCCCCCCCCCCCCCCACCCCCCCACATTTAGTTAGTCTCATACATATCAAAATTCTTCACGCAACACCTTAGCTTGAAAAAACATTTTTGGAAATGTATTGGGGGGGATCAAATCACATATCCAACAAGGCTCAAAATACGGTTCTTGAATTTGCATTGCAATTTGTGAGTCAAAATTCACATTTTGCATCTCAGTCAGACATTGAAACAAAAGTGTGATTAGGCTTTTATTTGGGATAACATAGAAGCTACCTCATGTTACTTTATACATATACTTTATACTTTAAAGCTCACTTCACTTTGTGGATATTATGTCACAGGCTCAGTGCAGAGCCGTGGTTAGTTACTTGGGGCCTCCAGGTAAACACAAACACCACCGACAGCCCCCCGTCACCCTATGCTCAGTCCCCGTACTAGGATTCAGTTTTGACCAAAGGGAAGTGATCTCATTTTAGTCCCTCTGTCCGATTTTGAAATCAGTCACAATTATCTGACATCTTAAGTTATCCTACTATTTACCACCAAAGATTTTTTCAATATTGTTTCTCATCGACTAAAATGCGTGAATTTGAAGAAATGTGGGGAAAAAAAGGGGAAATTAAGAAATGCAAATTGTTGCTTATATCAAAGAGCCAACCAGTTGGGTGTTGTCACTCATCTGGCTCCTCTCGGTGAGGAGGAGCAGAGGCTCCGCTCTCAGGCCTTTCTGGACGACGAGCTTTTCGCCCTATCTCTTATGTGACAGCTCTGACACCAAGCGGGGTAAAACAGTTTTGGCCACTGCTCTCAATGATCTTGTTTTTTTTAGTCACTATCCATAGCTCCTAACCAGCAGAACATAGATTGACCTGTAAATGGAGGGTGTTGCTTTTCCACCTGAGGACCACGGTCATCCGACATCAAGGTGTTGCGAACTGCTCCAGCAAGACGTTAATCACTGTTTGATGAGGTCAACAGAACCACCTTTTTATTGTTTTCTAGAAGAAATTTGCAAACATTTCAAAAACGTTTTGTCAAGATTGTGTGGGGCTATTCACCTTGAGGAAAACACTAGATTTATTCCATTAACACTATCACGTAACAAAGCGTGAAAAAAAGTGAAGTGCTGTTTACTCCTTTCCAGATGCACTGTACCGGTATATACATGTTACATGGGTTAGTCTTACAATGGGCGTATAATAGGGGTGTCCAACGTCTGTCCTCAAGGGCTGCTGTCCTGCCTGTTTTCCAGCTCTCCCAAGAGCAACACACCTGATTCAAATAGTCAGGAACGTTCTAATGCTGCTTCAGAGCTGGCTAAAGAGCTGATTATCTGAATCAGGTGTTGCAGCCGCGAGAGCTAGAAAACAGGCAGGATAGTGGCCCTCCAGGTCCGGAGCTGGACATGCCTGGCGTATACTTTCACTGTTGCCTTAATCTAATTCTTATGTCTCCCAGGATTTGGACTCCCTGATGAGGTGGTGATCGAGAAGAAGTATACCGGAGACTCATTTATTGTATCTACAGGAGCTGATGTTAGAATGTCCAACATTAAGTTGATTCAGTTCGATGCCATTGAGGGTATTTTAGGTGAGTATCAAGTTTTAAAAAAGCCTTACAATATACACGCCCCGCACAATTCAATTAAATGTGATAACCAAGGAGTACAAGAGTCATTCAATAAGTAATGTGAATTTTTCGGTGTAAGGACTTGTAAAACAGAAGCTTATTTTCAAACTTGGTGCCAACTAGTGTGACCTGCTGAGGCACGTCAAGAAAGGCATCAAGAACAAATGCAGGGGTCATCAGTCAATAGGATCATGACAACGCAAGGCCTCGCACAGCAGCCCAAACTGTGCAAACCGTCAATGACCAGGGCTGGGAACTGCTCCCCCATCCTCCTTCAGGTCCAGACCTTGCTCCTTCACTTGAACCCACTTGAGCTTGTGTCCCGAGAAAGCACCGAGCCCACCAGGAGTGTTTTCATTATGAGACTCCAATTTATAAAAAAAAAAAAAAAGTATTTCCAGATGCCTTCTCTGAATTCAAAATGTCTGGAACACCTTCCTAGTGATGTGCCCAATTCCCTGGTGCAACTCCTGAGTAGATAAATTACAGGCATTTATTTGCTTGTACTTTTAACATAGTGGGGAGGGAAGTTCTCCCAGCCGCCGTACCGCCTACTCTCCATCAGACCATCACACTTCATTCAGACCAAAGTTGTTGCTTCAGGCTCGTCAATGACTTGCCTGTACCTGTCGGCCAGTTTAAAATTTCCAAAATAAAAAACAGGCTCCGAAAGATTCTGTCTTGAGCTCACCATCCCCTTTTAACTCAGATTTTGGTGGTGGTGGTGGCACATAATCACCCCAATCAATCATAGCTAATGTGCCTGGGATTTACTGTCTAACATTTTTAAACAAAAGCAATGGATCCAAAGATTTTTGAAACGATTCAGTAGGAGCCTACTAATAATTTCCAGCGGACTGACTGCATTGAATTCAGAAACTTGCCGGACTTTGTCAGTACATTTTTCTAAAAATGGACATCAAAATGTATCCATTCAGCCAGTTTACCTGAATGTTAATTCTTGGATGAAACCAAGGCCAAAACCCGATACTTTAATTTTTAATACTATAACACATCCATTAAAATCACTTTAAGCATCTGGGTACTTTGCTGCACTCTGCACATTTATGGCCGACAAAGGTGCAGGACGGGTGGCTACTGGCTTGTCAATCACAGGTTGTATGGCAGTTAAGAAAAAATGCAAATGCACAACCTCCACCAGTCAGCACTCAACCGATAATTCTCAACTCAACTGTATTTAAAGAGCACTTTCAAACAGCTATCCCTGCACACAAAGTGCTGTACATGGAGCAACTAACTTGTTCTACTTTTGTGTTCTTTGTTATTATTATTATTATTATTATTATTCCTGTCCTTACGGTTAATTATGCATGATCTGTTTGGTGACCAGGTGTGAGGAAGGGAAGTCTGACCATGGAGAATTGTGTGCTCCAGTGCGAGACCACCGGAGTTGTGGTCCAAACATCGGCCCACCTCACCATGAATAGGTGTGATCTCTATGGATCCAAGGTAATTTGTTTCGGGCACCGGTTGATTCCATATTTTCAGTGTTTTTCTTTTGTTCATCTCTTGTCGAAGCTAGAACATTCCCACTGCTCGACCCATATTAAAGGCATAACCTTGGTTATAAATGGTACCTTATGAAATATCTCAAAGCGGAGTTTTTCAATATTTGGGTTTGACGGAACTATCACTTAAGGAATAAGTACCGTATTTTCACGACTATTCGACGCACAGTACGGTTGGGCGCAGTCTCATTAATGGGTGACATTTCTGTATTTTACACATAGACAAACCGCACTGTCTTAATGGGCGCAGTTTTACAGTGGTAAAACATACGCCAGCTTAAACATACGGCATGCATGCGCGCACGCTAACACGTTAGCTTGAAGCATACGGTAGCATGCCAAGACATACAGATAAGCTAAAAACACGTTTTTAAAAAGGCAACGAAAGCAGAACTGAGTTCGGGTGTATTTTATTTAGCCATCGTACAATGTTCTCACGTTTTTCGATCAATCATCACCCAGAAATCCATCAAAGTCCTCATCCTCTGTATCAGAAGCAGAGGACTGCACATCCCAGTAGTCATTGAACGCATCACATGCTAAAGTGTGAGTTGCTACGCATTGCCGAGCGGAAAGAAGGAGCAGCAACAGCAAAGTCAACATTTCTCTCGTGTGAAGCTTTCCCACATTTGAAAGTAAAGAACAGAGCGAAACATGGTGGCACCGCGTGTGTGTAGAAAGAATTGAACAATTGTGCAAGTACCGTAATCCATCAAAAACGCCGCGTTCCCTCTCGTTGTTGCGTATTGTGGCGTAACTCGCCCAGCGCTGCCTCTCACTCTTTGTAAAGTTGTGTTTGCCATCGATCATCCATTGTTCCCATGCCGTTCGCAACTTTACTTTGAACGCCCGGTTGATGCTGATGTCCAGCGGTTGGAGTTCTTTAGTCAAGCCTCCGGGAATAACGGCCAGCTCAGAGTTCATTTGCTTGACTTGGTTTTTCACCGCTGCTGTGAGATGGTCACGCATGCCAAAAGCATAACCGATGGCTTGAAGTTTGAACTGAGCTTCGTAGGCGTGTCTCTTTGTAGAATTTATTTTCGGGGGTTCTTAGAAACCAAAACCGGAGTTGTTTTGCAACAATGCACATTGCCACACTCTATACAGGTGTTGGTACCTGCTTGCGGCGTCCCTTTAGCGTCCACTTACACGCCCACCCTTCACCCATTGGCGGACTGCTCCCCAGCATATGCCTGGCCCCTCTCTCTCTCTCTCTCTCTCTCTCTCTCTCTCTCTCCTCTCTCTCTCTCTCTCTCTCTCTCCTCTCTCTCTCTCTCTCTCTCTCTCTCTCTCTCTCTCTCTCTCTCTCTCTCTCTCTCTCTCTCTCTCTCTCTCTCTCTCTCTCTCTCTCTCTCTCTCTCTCTCTTCTCTCTCTCTCTCTCTCTCTCTCTCTCTCTCTCTCTCTCTCTCTCTCTCTCTCTCTCTCTTCTCTCTCTCTCTCTCTCTCTCTCTCTCTCTCTCTCTCTCTCTCTCTCTCTCTCTCTCTCTTCTCTCTCTCTCTCTCTCTCTCTCTCTCTCTCTCTCTCTCTCTCTCTCTCTCTCTCTCTCTCTCTCTCTCTCTCTCTCTCTCTCTCTCTCTCTCTCTCTCTCTCTCTCTCTCTCTCTCTCTCTCTCTCTCTCTCTCTCTCTCTCTCTCTCTCTCTCTCTCTCTCTCTCTCTCTCTCTCTCTCTCTCTCTCCCTCCATATATGTGTATATATACACGCCCACCCTTCCCTGATTGGCCGACTTCTTTCCCGCATGCCTGGCCACAGTCGCTTCCGCCTTTTCTCTATATAAACAGCGTGTCGGCTGTCAGTCAGATTGTGGAACCCAGCGCATACAAAAGACGCTCCGCACCATAAGGCGTCCTGTCCATTTTGGAGAAAATTTAAGACTTTTAATGGCGCCTTATAGTTGTGAAATTACGGTAGTTTGACAGTTGGTGTCATGTCACAATAACATATGACAATGCTGTTTCCTCTCTGCAGGGGGCTGGTATTGAGATTTATCCTGGCACTGTGTGCACTCTAGTCGGCAACGGCATCCACCATTGTAAGGATGGAATTCTCATCAAGATGAATCAACCGATGGTGGGTGGACAAGGATTTAAACCTGTGAATTGTCGCCGCACATGGTGGAGTACAGCGACAAAGTTTGATGTTTGCCATCGTGCATCAAATCACTCCGGTGCTTCGATCCCATCCAAACAAATATTGTTCATACTGTCTTTTCTTTAGTGCCGCACATTTCCAACATTCTTGGTAATGCGGGGTTCAGGACGAATGTGAAATATCGTTTTGCACCACTTGTCTGCGGTGAGGTGGTGGCGGGGGATTATGGCGGGGTTTGTTTCACATGGAGAAAGAAGGAGGGCTGCCGCCTCCTCATCCGGCAGAATTTAAAAAATGTTTGAATATCATCAGTCAGTCAAGTGACCGGAAGTGTTACGAAAGCTTCGGCTAATTCTACAGGCGCTGCCTTGGTTGACAGTTCAACAGCAGTAAACTTTATTTGCCTGGACATGGGCACTTTATTTTATTTTTTTCACAAATCCTGGCGTCAGGAGGAATTTTATAAATTCATGAGATTGTCTGACTTTGATTGTTTTTCATGAGACCAATTAGCATGCGTTTAATTTGACTGATGTTTTGCGTGACAAATGACAGGCGCAGTGCACGGTGTTGTTCCGGACAGTGAGTGTGAGTGAGTGAGCGAGAGAGAGAGAGAGACAGAGAGAGAGAGAGAGAGATGGACACTGGCGGAAGAGAGCCCAGAAGGGAAGGCAAGCAGCAAGTTTTTGTAGACAACTGGTGGCTGCTGAGATGGGATAGAATGAAGCAATAAGTAGGCGATATGACATTTTGTTAATTTTTCTGTATCTCACTGCTATGGTTGAAGTCACTGGAGCGAAAAATGCGTTAACGTTTCTCAGTTGAAGAGGCTAAATACACTTGCAACCGATTCCTTGCTGACTACGGGTTCAGTGCTGAGGACAGTGATGACAATAACAACGCATGAAAAAGTTTAACAGTGTGGAAAGCCCACATGGAAAACTTTCAGTGTCTTCTAAAAATGATGGTCAAAGGTGTCAAAGCTCATCTGCACACAGGAAAACACAAAAATTACGTACGAGGAGAGAATTCATCTGTAAAGTTGACGGGAGAGTTCTTTGTTCGTCCCGGAAACAAAGAAGAGACAAAAATACAATTGTGAGAAAGAATGCTAAAGACTGAAGTGCTATTTTTTTCAGTGTTAAATTAATATCATTGTGAGGCTACTGTTTGATTATTTACATGATTACAGTGAAAAGAGCAATGCAATATAAATATTTTGTTGAAGCTTGATTTTATTTAAAACCCCATTATTTATTTGTCAAGTAAGACTTCAAATGAGGGCGACCCGGTGTTCGACTGGTTAGCGCGTCCACCTCACAGTGCAGAGGTGCAGGGTGCGATTCCAGGTCGCGGCCTTCCTGTGTGCATTTGCATGTTCTCCCCATGCCTGCGTGGGGTTTCTCCAGGTACTCAAATTTCCTCCCACATTCCAAAAACATGCATGACAGGTTAATGGGACAATCTAAATTCGCCCAAGATGGGATTGTTTGGGTTGGGTTCGTCTGTGTGTGCCTTGCGATTGGCTGGCAACCAGTTCAGGGTTTCCTCTGTCTACTGGCCGAGAACAGCTGGGATTGGCTCCAGCATGCCCTGCAACCCTTGTGAGGATAAAGTGACTGAGAATGGATAGATGGATGGACTTCAAAATAGAGCTATGACAGTATTATGTTTTTTGTTTTATTTTATTTTCTACCCATACAGAGGAGGCATAAATTAGGGCTGCACAATATACTTAAAACAAATGTCATTGTGACATAGACGTGCAATAAATTCAGATGGAAATGATTGCTTTAACTTTGACGAGTCTTGTGCAAGCTTAAATGCGCATCCCCATCCAATAAGAGAACAACATCCGACAGACATAAAATACAGTACATCCTTGGTATTATAATTTGTGATACACTTAATTGCTTTCCACATGCTGTGAGCGTCGTTGGAAGCGAAGTGACTTGCTTTTTCTAAGCTGAGGAGTTTACAGTATAGCCCTCTGATACCCAGAGCCAGCTCTCCGCCTACTACCCTGCAAAGCGCTGATGCTTTATGTGCCCTGATGATAACATCCCTAACCTTCAGTAGTGCCCTCACCTCTGCATTCAGCCAGGTTCTTCTGGTTTAGGTAGATAATGATGGTCTTTGTGGTGGAGACGTCAGCACATTTTGAGTTGGTGCCCAGGACGGGTGAAGTATATTCCTGCAGGGGCCGCTTTTTCTTCCCAAATAGCTGCTTCCCTGAACATTTGCCAATTTATGCCCTGAAAACGAGGGCTGAAACAGGTCCTTGAGTAATTGGAGTACCTCGTTTCAAAAACATGCCCGAGGCATTTTTTTTCCTGCCCCAGGTAACTATTTATTTATTTATTTATTTATTGACTACACAGTCAAGCCAACTGCATTCAGGGAACCTCCTTTTATACCCAATCATAGCAACCACCTGTTCCCAGTATTCTGTTCACCAGTAGGATGTTCCAAACAGGTGTATGATGAATATTCGTCAACTTTCTCAGTCTTTTTTTTCCCCCCCATTTTGGGGGGAACGTGTTGTAGCTATAAAAATGCCAAGTTCATGATTATTTACAAAAAAACTAAACAATAAAATTGATCCGTTTTAACATGAATATCTTCTTTTTGTAGTGTCTTAAGGTTTAACATTATTTGCAAATCATTGTATTCTGTTTATATTTGTTTAACCCCGTGTCCCACCTCCGTTGGATTTGGGTTTGTATGTATATATGTCGGCGGGCCAGTGTCGCTGTGCTGTGAAGATTTTCCACACATACGCTGTCCCCACGACAAAGTCAAGTAGCTAGAAAAGGTGACTTTGAGAACAATATTGGATTATAGCTGGTGACTTATCAATGGCTTCACCAGTGTTATCAGCTCTATTTACAACATTGCAAAATGGTCTGGCACTCCCATTAAAACGAAGGCCAAATAGATTTTACAGATGAACTTGAGTTCTTTAATATTTTGTCTGTTCATGATTGCAGGACTTGGTTGGTGAGGTGGAGGTGATCCCTTCAATCACTATGGAGAACAATGTGATTCATAATAATGAAGGTTATGGGGTGATTCTCGTGAAACCCACTCCCACTCAAGACAGGAACATTCATCTTGACAAAGGTGAAGGGTTTGAAAACTCATTATTGTCCATTTATGTTTAAACTACCGGTAAGTCTACAGTGTATACCAGGGGTGTCAAACTCATTTTTGTTGCAGGCCACATTGTAGTTATGGTTTTCCAAGGAGGTCGTATAAATGTATGAGCTCCCAATTTGATCACATGTATAAATAAAGGTGTGTTGTATATACTGTGGGCAGCCCGGTAGTCCAGTGGTTAGCACGTCGGATTCACAGCGCAGAGGTACCGGGTTCGATTCCAGCTCCGGCCTCCCTGTGTGGAGTTTGCATGTTCTCCCCGGGTCTGCGTGGGTTTTCTCCGGGTGCTCCGGTTTCCTCCCACATTCCAAAAATATGCGTGGCAGGCTGATTGAACACTCTAAATTGTCCCTGGGTGTGAGTGTGAGTGCGAATGGTTGTTCGTTTCTGTGTGCCCTGCGATTGGCTGGCAACCGATTCAGGGTGTCCCCCGCCTACTGCCCGAAGACAGCTGGGATAGGCTCCAGCACCCCCGCGACCCTAGTGAGGATCAAGCGGCTCGGAAGATGAATGAATGAATGAATGAATGTATATACTGTACTCATACTACAACAGAAACCAGGAAATAGAAATATTTTTTGCTGTACTTTAAAAGGGGGTTTGGCAACAAAAATGCTTGTAATACCTCAATGTTGTGAAAGGGGAAGACAATTTGCCCTTTTGGTATTTTAGCAATAAACAAAGTCTGCCTTTGTGGACCACATAAAGTTATGTGGTGGGCCAAATCGGCCTTGAATTTGACACCTGTGGCATATAGCACTACACTTGTGTGCCAGACATTTCATATTTTTAATCAAGCTGCTGCTGCTTCTAGATGAGCCCGTTAATGATGAACAGATGACTGGAGACGGACTGCGCAAGGATGTCGCCGGACAGCCCGTCACTACGCCGAGCGAGACGGCAAGCAATTTAGATGATGCTCCACCGAAGTTGACCGAGAATACACACCAGGACCGTAATGCGAACTCTGCAAGGAACTGGCAGTTTTGCCGTCAGCCAACCGTCAACAAGCACACATTCTGTACGCTTGCTATGCAAGACCTGATTGCCCACAAGATATTCATTTCAATCGAGGGAAACCAGTTCAAGCGCAATGGCAGGGGTGACTTTGGCACTTCATAATAAGAAAGGAGAATAGATAACTACCGTGTTAACACACTCTGAGCTACAAATGTGCTTAATACTTTCATGCACTTTTTGGATTTATTCATTATTATTTTTAATATATGGCTGGCAATTGATAAACAGTCCAGAGTGCCTCTTGCCCCCAAGTCAGACGGGATAGTATTTTGTTCATCTGAAAAGTAAAGTTGAAGAGGACTTTTCTGAACTATTGTAGAGTCAACCTGATCCTAATCATTTGAATCAGGTGTGGCTGGATCGGTCCCCTCGAGGATTGGACTAAAACATGGTCTGTAACAGAAATTAAAACTTTTTTTTTATGTGAAGTTCCACCATTTTGATGGTCCCAGAAAATTTTGGGACCATTGACAAAATTCAAAATATAGCTACCAATTTTTAATACTTGAAAATCAACAAATGGCAGCAATGTAAAATGAAAAATAGGCTTCTAAGGGCAATAAACAGCTTGTGAACTAATTTAGCCTCTATCATACCAATATCTTGTCCTCTCTATTTTCGTGTTTCTTTCCACACTGCTTAACTAATATTGTCGAGGTCGTTCAAATGGAGAACAACTTGTGAGCTTTTATGTACTGTATTCACCAGGGCTCTGAAAATCAAATGTCAATCTTTAATTTTTTTTAATGTCATTCACAAAATGATTCATTATTTAGTAGGTTTGATGAATTGTTTTATGTTTGTTATTCTTGTACAGTATTTGTTGTTGGTTTTAGCTTTGTGCATTGATCTTGTTTAGATGATCACAAAGAATAAAAGGCATACTTCCACAAGGGGACATTTAGTACATTCGGGAGAGGCGTTTGTATGTTAAGTTGTTTTTGGTCGATTCCTATCCAGAAATATTTCCCTTTGAAAAGTGTGGTATATGGTTTTTGCTGCTTCGCTGGTCTTCAAAAAACACTCGGTGATCGGTGGCTGTTTCCCGACGAATGAGCACTTCAGGGACCACGGCTGATTGGGAAAAGATTTTATTCTACCAATGTCAGAGTGAAGTCTTTCCAAAAAGTTGAGTGGCCCAAGGCATGGATGTAAAAAAGCCCCCCCCGTCCCCTGTCAGGCCCGTATCTTTTATACCTGGCAAGGGGCTGATGTCATGGCTTTGTGCACCAGCTGCGGTTTTCAATCTACTAGTTTACTTCAGTCCTAAAAAAAAGGAGATCTTGACCAGTGCTGTTGGTGATGGACGACAACAGCCACTCCACCCCACTATAGGACCGCACACACTGCTGAAACTGGATTCTCCATGACCAGCAAATATAGAATAGAATCGTGTTACTGACGCCAGGTGGACATTCTAAGGCCACCTACAGGAATAGAGAGGGAATTCCAAATTACACTTCAAAAGTCATTCAATTCACCTAATTTGGTGCAAAATCACTTAACTCTGGTTTCTTGATATATTAGGAAATTAATTAAATATTGAGTGGGACAACAGTTTGTCGTATTTTTTTCAATTAAATTTGAAAAATCAAACGCAATTTTTTAACAATCATGCTTTAATTATTTGCGATTAATAATTCATTTATGTGAAGACATTGATCATGTTGATTTCTCACTTTCATTTGGAAACATGAATATCAACAACGCAAAGTAATTTCTATAAATCTCCACCAGTGATCATGTTCTCAATTGATCACTGACAAAAGATTCCAAGAAAATTGCACTGGGTGTGAACAGTGAATGTCAGGCTCATGGGCTACCCATGTGGTCCTTGGAGAAATTGGTGCCCACCGGCACCACATTGGTGATCCCGGTTCTCAGATTTAGTCCATACTACAAAACACAAAATCTTAGAGATTGTTTCATGTGCCCCTAAATGTATTTTTGATGCTGATATAAAATGTCTTCTGTCAGGTTGGTCCAATTTGACACTCAGGAATAACCAAAAGGAGGAGACAGGAGACTCGATTCTGGTACCAGGAGGGAACGAGGAGAAGCGTTCAGTTTCAGTTCTCGGCACGTAACCCTAACGATCTCCCCCTTCACCTCCTCATTTATTGGGAAAGCTACTACATAGGTGTGTCCAACCTAAAGGGTGGGGGCTGTTGAACACACACTGAACTTGTTTGACTATGTGAGTGCAATTTACGTACATGTGTGCAAATGTCAAATAAACATCATGTTGCAGCTGGTGTTGATGTCTCCATTCACTGTTCACCCTTGCTCACTGTTTAGTCTTAACAGTTATCTCTTCCAACCACGTCGTCGGAAAAGTGGTTGCGACCCTAACCTTTCACACAGTACAGCAATCAAAAGTGAGCATATAATGAAGAATATATAATGATTATAGATGTGAGTAAATAATAAAGCATATATCTTTATTGAAAGCATAAGCGTTCTTCATTGCAGGCAAAATCAAACTATCATGACAGGCAGAAGCATTCTTCTTTGCGAGCATAAATAGACGACGCGAGACTCAATCGAATAATACGTGAATGTATGATTACTAAAAAATAATAAATCCAACACTTCCTTCTTTTTCCTCGCGCACCGTGTGTGATATATTTTTATTTTTATGTTTGACCTTTACAATCTCCCGCTAAACAGGTTTCCCCCTGCGCTTACTATTGATAGGCATGTTTCAGAAACCACATGTTGCTCAACTTTAATTCATATGCATCACTTAATATATTACATACAGTAGATCATTTTTATTATAACTTTAGGTGCTACAGGGAAAAAAACAGCAGATTCACAATCGACCACAATTAATCTCGCATCTCTGATTAAAAATATTTTGTAAAAAATTGTTGACCAGTGTTATGTTGACCAATGTAAGAAACGAGCAAGTGTCGACTGGACGAAGGAGATTGCTGTTGACTTGAAATTTCAGCCCAGCCACGTCACCAAGGAGTTCAGATCAGCAATGAACTATCTTGGTCCCCGCACACAATTAAGTGTTGGTGAGCTGAAGCTCCTTCAAGCATTGAGGCTTGCCATGCAACTGGTGTGACTCATGTGTCGAGGCTTCAAAACGTAGTCCAATCCCCTCTAGCACCACCGAGTGGTCATAAGCGCATGCAAAGAAGAGGTTTTCTTGCGCAAAATTTTTCTCGTATTCATTTTTATTCAAAATAGACATTTTTCCAACTGAACTTCACGATCCGCTCCCTGAACCGGTCACGTGGTACAGCCGGTTTCGACTGTCATCAACCACGTCATTTGAGCAGTGATTTTTAATGAATGTCTTGGTCCTAGGGCCTGGGTGTGAACAGTGAAATGGAACTCTGCTTTCCAAAAACTGTGATAAATTAGAGTTAACTCCTGTTGTAAACTCGGCCATTAGAAATGTATTTAATTGGGTTGTGTTGGGAGGAAAATTAATTAGCCCAATGATCCAAAAATCCATCCATTCATCCATCTACAGTTTATCAGAGATCCAAAAATATAAATATCAGTAAGTGTGACGAATGTCAGTGCCCTCCTCATACTTCTAAAATTGTCACTGTTCAGACGTCCCCCAAAACGGCATGTTTGGACAACCATTCACATTAAAGCAAGCAAGCCATTTTCAAAACTTAATATCAATAATTCGTTAAAAACACACACACACACCTGCGCACTGAACAATCGTTTAGATTTTCTGGGAAAAAAATTGTGACGTACATGTATGAGGTTTCGGAGACCAAAAAAATAAACACGTCAGGAATGGGGGAAATCTTTAGAGCATTGTACATGTGGGAACCTCGCAGCAAACAAATTGAATTGTAGCTTTTGGGTCCAAGGCGAAACATGAACAACCAACAACCAAGAGGAGTTCAGTTGCCAAAATCAACATTTGCGGATTACAATGCCCTTGATGACTAACATTTTATACAGACAAAATAAACAATACTTTATCAATGCCATTTTTTAATCAAAAAGCTTCAGTGACATTTTGGCAGAGCTTCAAAATGCTCATCACTGCTCCTCTTCAGATTCTTGGCACGTTTTCAGGTGGCATTCCTGGACCTCCAGCTCCTCAGCACTCACCATTGCCGGGTCGATGGCAGCATACCGCGTTCCGTGGAACTGCCGCAAATGAATCTATTGATCGAGGAATAAGGGGCAGTAATGATTAGTATCAAAATTATGATACAGAAGAAAAAAGCTACGAGGTTTCAATCAAACAGTTACGTTTCTTGACCACAACGACCAGTGACGTAATATTGCCATGTCATCATTCATTTACTGGATGTGGAGGGCTAACAATGTGGGCTTGGGAAACAATCGGCGGTAAAATCCTGTTCACAAATACACTAACGTCCTTTCCCACTTAGTGCACAGCTAATCTTCTGTTTCTAGAAATTTGGTCAGATGAAGAAGTAACAAAGTGGCCCAGTAAGACTCCAAACTTCAAACCAATCGAATATATGTTGCAATCAGCTGCAGCAACACGTTTGCAGGCCACATTTCGAAATCCGCGATTTTTTTTAGGCAGAGGATCAAATAGTTATTTTACTGACATTTTCGCTCTGAGGGCAGTCCTAATTTTGTTTGGCACCCCTGCTTACAGATTGGGGCTTTTACATTCAAATGACACCCACATAGCAGTTCGGTTTCCAAATGACAGGCAGTCACACCAACATGACAATTAAGTCTCGGCAAGGCTTCCTTTCACGCCGCCATACCTGGATGTAGAGGTTCACATCGGCACTTCGGCAAAGGTAAGGGAAGTTTCCGCCAGTTTTCAGATGAGCTCGTTTGGCATTTGGAAACAATTTATACATCTCTTCCTTTGCTTCTAAAGACAACGCACTCTGATCAAAAACCTAAGTGGTGTAAAAACAAACACCGTGGCTTGTCAGTCAGAATGAATATGGATTGCCCAGTATTTCAAATTCACATGCATTCCCACTTACATCAATAAGAGTCACAGCAACATCCTTGATTTTGTGTGGCTCCACGTAAGAGTTCTGGCAGTTTAGCGTTAACCTGGATGCCAACTCTCTCTGGTTTAGGCTCTCCAGCTACAGCACATAAAATACGCATTACTTTCATTGAGGACCAGCGAAGCCCAAAGAGCATCCCTTACCCTGTCAACCATGAAGTCGATCGCGCCAGCCATTTCTGGGTCGACGGGTCCTTTTGCAAAGTTCCCTAGAACAATCTTCTTCAACATGAAAGCTGGAATCAACCAAAAACTAAGCAAAAACAATCCAATTAATTTGTTTTAAGGGCATACTCGCACCAGGACATTTCAGCCATGCCGGATTTGGCCGAGATTCCGCCTCCCTTTCGAGTCCACTCGTCACACTGCTGTTTAAGCTTTTGCCCATTGGCAGGCGAGTCATTGGGCTAGTCATGGAACCTATGCCCTATGCAGGCGCATGGCCCTGTGTCACCAGGCTTGGCATTATGTACGGTGTATCAAATCTATAATCCATAATTAACGGCAACTGTATGACACATCCACACTGCACGCATATGCAATCCTGCTGGCCCTGGTACGCCATTCCCAACCATGCCTGAGCTCGGAAAGTGTTTTGATCTTGAGTACTTGCTCGAGTCTTCCATCCATCCATCCATTTTCTGATCCGAATACCCTCATAATGGCCAGCTTATTGGAGCCTGTATCAGGTGTCTTCGGGCAATAGGCGGGGTATACCCTAAACTGGTTGCGAGTCATCCGTGCTCACATTCATAACTAGGGACAATTTAGAGTGTTTCATTAACAAGCCACGCATGGTTTTGGAATGTGGGAGGAAACCGGAGTACCCGGAGAAAACCCACGCAGGCATGGGGAGAACATGCAAACTCCAAATAGGAAGGCCGAAGCCAGAATCAAACCCTGCACCTCTGCACTGTGAGGCCATCTCGCTAATCAGTCAACCACCGGGCCGCCCTTGCATGAGACCGATTCTAGAAATATCACTGAGGGCAGTGGTCCCCAACCCCTGGGCCGCGGACCGGTACCAGTTCATGGGTCATTTCGTACAGGGCCGCACAGGAAGAATAAATAACGTGCATTACTTCCATTTTATTTATTTTGGAATCTGAAAGGTGTTTTATTTTGATAAATTACCGGATTCTCTGTTACATCGGTCTACAGTGTGTCACTCGACGCAGGTCATGGTGCGCTTCTCGGTCAAGTGCTAGGTTACCGCTAAAATGGAGCTAGCAAAATGAGTAAAAAACAAACGTCATTGGAAAGGGTAAAAGGCCCTGGCCAGGAGACAAAAGAGGAGCCTACGACTTTTAAGAAAAAGACGGCTACATTTAATAAGACAGTGTCAGGAGTCCTACTTAAAATACGGATTGATCACAATGGGAGATTCCGACACACACCAAGCCCATCCATCCATCCATCCATCCATCTTCTACCGCTTATCCGGGGCCGGGTCGCGGGGGCAACAGCTTTAGCAGGGAAGCCCAGACTTCCCTCTCCCTAGCTACTTCTTCCAGCTCTCCCCGGGGGATCCCGAGGCGTTCCCAGGCCAGCTGGGTGACATAGTCTCTCCAGCGTGTCCTGGGTCTTCCTCGGGGTCTCCTCCCGGTGGGACATGCCCGGAACACCTCACCAGGGAGGCGTTCAGGAGGCATCCGAATCAGATGCCCAAGCCACCTCATCTGGCTCCTCTCGATGTGGAGGAGAAGCGGCTCGACTCGGAGACACTCCCGGATGACCGAGCTTCTCACCTTATCTCTAAGGGAGAGCCCGGACACCCTGCGGAGAAAACTCATTTCGGCCGCTTGTATCCGGGATCTCGTTCTTTCGGTGACGACCCATAGCTCGTGACCATAGATGAGGGTTGGAACGTAGATCGACCGGTAAATTGAGAGCTTCGCCCTTTGGCTCAGCTCCTTCTTCACCACGACAGACTGATACAACGTCCGCATCACAGCAGACGCTGCACCGATCCGCCTGTCGATCTCTCGCTCCCTCCTGCCCTCACTCGTGAACAAGACCCCAAGATACTTAAACTCCTCCACTTGGGGCAAGATCTTCCCCCCCGACCTGGAGGGGGCACTCCACCCTTTTCCGACTGAGGACCATGGTTTCAGATTTGGAGGTACTGATTTTCATCCCAACCGCTTCACACTCGGCTGCGAAACGCTCCAGTGAGAGTTGGAGAGCCCTGTTTGAAGGAGCCAACAGCACCACATCATCTGCAAAAAGCAGGGATGCAATACTGAGGCCACCAAAACGGACCCCCTCAACTCTTCGGCTGCGCCTAGAGATTCTGTCCATGAAGGTTATGAACAGAATCGGTGACAAAGGGCAGCCTTGGCGGAGTCCTACCCTCACTGGAAACGATCCCGAATTACTGCCGGCAATGCGAACCAAACTCTGACATCGGTGGTATAGTGACCGAACAGCCCGTATCAGGGGGTTCGGTACTCCATACCCACGAAGCACCCCCCACAGAACTCCCCGAGGGACACGGTCAAACGCCTTCTCCAAGTCCACAAAACAAATGTAGACTGGTTGGGCGAATTCCCACATACCCTCGAGAACCCTGCTAAGGGTGTAGAGCTGGTCCACTGTTCCACGGCCAGGACGAAAACCACACTGCTCCTCCTCAATCTGAGGCTCGACTTCCTGACGGACCCTCCCCTCCAGCACCCCTGAATAGACCTTACCGGGGAGGCTGAGGAGTGTGATCCCTCTGTAGTTGGAACACACCCTCCGGTCCCCCTTTTTAAAAAGAGGGACTACCACCCCGGTCTGCCAATCCAGAGGCACTCTCCCCGTTGACCACGCGATGTTGCAGAGGCGTGTCAACCAGGACAGCCCCACAACATCCAGAACCTTGAGGAACTCTGGGCGGATCTCATCCTCCCCTGGGGCCTTGCCACCGAGGAGCTTTTTAACCACATCGGTGACTTCAACCACAGAGATAGGAGAGCCCACCTCAGAGTCCCCAGGCTCTGCTTCCTCCAAGGAAGGCATGTTGGTGGAGTTGAGGAGGTCTTCGAAGTACTCTGCCCACCGGTTCACAACGTCCCGAGTCGAAGTCAGCAGCGCCCCATCCCCACTGTACATAGTGTTCGTGGTGCACTGCTTCCCCCTCCTGAGACGTCGGATGGTGGACCAGAATTTCCTCGAAGCCGTCCGGAAGTCGGCTTCCATGGCCTCACCGAACTCTTCCCATGCTCGGGTTTTTGCCTCGGCGACCACCGAAGCTGCGTTCCGCTTGGCCAGTCGGTACCCATCAGCTGCCTCTGGGGTCCCACAGGCCATAAAGGCTCGATAGGACTCCTTCTTCAGCTTGACGGCATCCCTTACTGCTGGTGTCCACCAGCGAGTACGAGGGTTGCCGCCACGACAGGCACCAACCACCTTAAGGCCACAACTCAGATTGGCCGCCTTAACAATAGAGGCACGGAACATGGTCCACTCGGACTCAATGTCCCCCGTCTCCCCCGGAACATGGGAAAAGCTCTGTCGGAGGTGGGAGTTGAAACTCCTTCTGACAGGGGATTCCGCCAGACGCTCCCAACAAACCCTCACAATACGTTTGGGTCTGCCAGGACGGACCGGCATCTTCCCCCACCATTGGAGCCTACTCACCACCAGGTGGTGATCCGTTGACAGCTCCGCCCCTCTCTTCACCCGAGTGTCCAGAACATGCGGCCGCAAATCCGATGACACGACCACAAGGTCGATCATCGAACTATGGCCTAGGGTGTCCTGGTGCCAAGTGCACACGTGGACACCCTTAAGTTTGAACAAGGTGTTCGTTATGGACAGTCCGTGACGAGCACAGAAGTCCAATAACAAAACACCACTCGAGTTCTGATCGGGGGGCCGTTCCTCCCAATCACGCCCTCCAGGTCTCACTGTCATTGCCCACGTGAGCATTGAAGTCCCCCAGTAGAACAAGGGAGTCCCCAGCAGGAGTACTCTCCAGCACACCCTCCAAGGACTCCAAAAAGGGCGGGTATGCTGAGCTGCTGTTTGGTGCATATGCACAAACAACAGTCAGGACCCGTCCCCCCACCCGCAGGCGGAGGGATGCAACCCTCTCGTCCATCGGTGTGAACCCCAATGTACAGGCACTGAGCCGGGGGGCAATAAGTATGCCCACACCTGCTCTGCGCCTCTCACCGTGAGCAACTCCAGAGTGAAAGAGAGTCCAACCCCTCTCGAGAGGACTGGTACCAGAACCTAGGCTGTGTGTGGAGGCAAGTCCGACTATATCCAGTCGGAACTTTTCTGCCTCACACACCAGTTCGGGCTCCTTCCCTGCCAGAGAGGTGACATTCCATGTCCCAAGAGCTAGCTTCTGTAGCCGAGGATCGGACCGCCAGGGTCCCCGCCTTTGGCTGCCGCCCAGCTCGCATTGCACCCGACCCCTTTGATCCCTCCCACGGGTGGTGAGACCATGAGAAGGGGGAGCCACGTTGCCTCTTCGGGCTGAGACCGGCCGGGCCCCATGGGTGTAGGCCCGGCCACCAGGCGCTCGCCAACGAGCCCCACCTCCAGGCCTGGCTCCAGAGGGGGGCCGCGGTGACCCGCGTCCGGGCAAGGGAAACTGGATACCATCGATTTTATCTGTCATTAAGGGGCTTTGTGAGCCGTGCTTTGTCTGGTCCCTCACCTAGCCTACTCTGCATAATATAAGGCGATGGCGTATTTTTCATGCACTTTGTATTTGCGGTGTATCTTGTTTTCAAGGCACGTTTAAACATTACCATAGTGACCAGAGAGTGTTGCGGCGAGATAGTACGTTCCTCGTGTCGTGATTCGTGTTTATTATTATGCTTAGAAAATACCACCGTTTTCATGCAGGTCATATCAAATTATTTTGTTATATTTATCCGGTCCCTGAAAATATTGTCTGATATTAAACTGGTCCGTGGGGCAAAAAAGGTTGGGGACCGCTGATCTAGGGCTCAATCATTGCATGGCTTGCCCAGTGCGAGTACACCCTTAATCACGTTACAGTCTCAAACAGCAAGAAATATTGAGGAAAAACCTGTTCGCTGTCCATGTCTGGTTAAAGATGGAAGTATCGCTGAACGAATTACACAGTATCAAAGAGTGCACCCTGGGGGACTTGCATGAGAACTCTGCAAACTTCTGGGCCAGGAAGCCACCCAAGGATGCACCAAAAAGATGAACCTTGATCAAGTCGAGACAGAATTATCATTAGATTTAAAACAAAAAAAGTGCACATGAGGGAGATAAAAAAACAAAATACAAATGAGATACATCATGCTATGTTTTTATTTACTTTTCACTAAAACGTAAGCAGGTTTACAATTTGTAAACTTTGTCAGATTTACTGAAATCACGGCTGTAGTTTGTAACGCGTGAATTTAGCTGGCAGGCATTCTATGAAACGCAAAAGTATTCGCATACACAAGCAATTAAAATATAAATTTTTCACAATATGCCCATTTTAACAAAAATAGAAATTGACAGAGGTCACAAATCTGTAAATGTGAAAAAGTTGATGACATTACACACATTGGTGGGAGGTAAAATGCTTAAGGGGCCAAAGAAAGAAACAAAAGCTTACTTTATCTAACTGCAGATGATCGAGAAGTTTCCGAAATCCATCACAGAACTCCATGAGATCCCAGTACACTGGATACTGAAGCTGAAATACACACCAAAAAAAATAAATAAAATAAAGTACTAGTAACATCGAGAGAAATTGCCAAACAGAAGAAAGGCAGGACGGCCCAGTGGACCAGTGTTAGCGTGTAGACCTCACAGTATAGAGGTACCGTTCAATTCCAGCTCCGGCCTCCCTGTGTGGAGTTTGTATGTTCTTCCCGGGCCTGTGTGGGTTTTCACCGGGTATTCTGGTTTCCTCCCACATTCCAAAAACATGCATGACAGGCTCATTTGAACACTGTAAAAATTGTCCCTAGGTGCGAGTGTGAGCATGGATGGTTGTTCATCTGTGTGTGCCCTGCGATTGGCTGGCAACCAGTTCAGGGTGTAACCTGCCTACTGCCCGAAGACAGCTGGGATAGGCTCCAGCATCCCCGGGACCCCTGTGAGGATAAGTGGATCAGAAAATGGATGGATGGAAGAAAGGCAATCTGAACCATGGGCTAGATTTTAGCATTTACATGACGGAGAAAGAACCATCCATCATTCCAGGAATCATTCAGGTTCGAGCAGGGTACTGTATTGATATGTGCACCCACTGATGAGTCAAAAGGGAGAAAAAAAACTTCACTCCCAACAGGCACCTTCAGCAGGAGTGATACATTTCTGTTGAATTATATACAATAGACTCACAGATATGACCCTGTAGCCCCAGCCCGTCAAAGCCAACATCTGTTGGAAGAACACCTCTGCGGTTCCACTGACAGGCGGAAGGAACATGATTGGGCACCTGACGCTCTTCGGGCCGGCGTCATACAAGGACCACACTTTGCTGTCATCATCATCAACAATAATCTAGAAAGAGAAATAGAGAAACAAGGAAATGAAAAAAATACATATATCCTGATACGTGATGCTTCAATGTGTGAAACAATTCCATATTCATCTTCTACACCGCTTATCATCACTAGTAAATGAAAATTTATTTTGCAGACATGACAATCGCTGTTCAACAAAGAAAACATTCTTCATTCAAGCCAGCGACCGGTAAAGCAGAGGAAATGAAACATGATTGCAGAATCTTTCATAATCGCTCAGTTCGTCGATCATCTAAACAAATTCAACTACGTTCACCATTCTAGAAGTACGTTACAAGCCGTTACCCTCAAAATACTGGGATTTCCCCATTGTTGTCACTCGTTCAGTTCACACTAGTAGACAGCAAGTTTCACCCTCCAATCTCATAAGCAAGATTGGAGGGTGAGCAAGATCACTGCTATACAGCACTCAAAGGTTCTGACCGATCAATTGCCCGCACAGCATTGGGTCTTTCTGCCCACTATTGAATATACTTAATTCCTACATACAGACAGAATCTCAAATATGTTAAGTCTGTGAAGAAATGGACCGATGAAGCAAAGCATGCTCTACAAGACTGCTTAGACTGAATTGATTGGGGCATCTTTGAAACTTTAACGGGAACACTGAATGAATACACAGACACTGTAACATCATACATCCGTTTCTGTGAGGACGCGTGTACTGTACAAACGAAGTCCTTCCGCTCCTTCAACAACGACAAGCCATGGTTCAGTCCCAAACTCAGGCAACTTAGAAAAGAGAAAGAGGCTGCATTAAGAAGTGGAGATCAGACACTGCTCGAAGCCAATTAACAAAGGAAATTAGCATCGCAAAGAGAAGCTATGCAGAGAGGCTGAGAAAATACTTCTCTGCTAACAACTCTGCATCTGTGTGGAATGGCCTGGAAGCAATCACAAACTATAGGACACCATTGCCCCAAGCAGTGAACAACAAGGGTCTGGCTGATAAACTAAAGTTTTTTTGCCGATTTGAAAAGGACACCTCCATTTCCCACATATGCCCATCTCTACCAGAAACTACTCTGTCAACGCCCCCACTCTCATTCTCTGCCCTAGAGATCCACGAACAGGACGTGAGATGGCTCTTCAAGCAGCAGAATATCAAGAAATCTGTGGGGCCCGACAAAGTGTCCCCCTCCTGTCTGAAGTCTGCACTGACCAGCTGACTCCGGTCTTCACACAAATCTTCAACAGATTGCTGGAGATTCAAACATCCTGCTTCAAAATTCCCATCCTGCTTCAAACAGTCTACCATCATCCCAGTTCACAAGAAACCAGCAACATCGGAACTGTCGCTCTGACGTCTGTGATCATGAAGTCCTTTGAACGCCTTGTGCTGAACCACCTAAACAACATCATCGGACCCCTGTTCGACCCACTTCAGTTTGCCTACCAGGAAAACAGGTCTGTGGAGGGTGCAGTCAACATAGGGCTGCACTACATCCTCGAGCACCTCGACAGCACAGGGACCTACGCAAGGATCCTGTTTGTGGATTTCAGCTATGCGTTCAACACCATCATCCCGGAACTCTTCATCCCCAAACTTCTCCAACTTGGTGTGTCCCCTACAATCTTCCAGTGGATCCTTAGCTTCCTGACGGGACGGACACAACAGGTGAGGCTGGGAAGAACAACTTCATCATCACGCACCACTAGCACTGGAGCCCCACAGGGATGAGTCCTCTTTCCATTGCTCTTCTCCCTCTACAGCAGGGGTGCCCAACCAGTCGGTCGACCGCGGACTGATCCCAAGTCGACCGTGAGGTGTATTGGGGGTGGAGGGTGGTTAAATGACATGAAAAGACAGGAAGTCAGTGTTGCTATCGCAGTACACATATTTAGTTAAATATTTAATTATAAACCTGTATACAGTAATTAATATTCATCAGCATTGTCTTTATGCAGCTGTGACAGTGTAGCCTCCATTACCCTCCAGTGAGCTGCTGGCCAGCTATCCCGCAGTACGCAGCCAATGTATGATTAGACAACAGGGCCGTTCACACGGCACACATTTGCTCCGGTGCTGCACCGAGATATTTTGTTGCGGGATATTTTGCACCGCAGCAAATTGTGTGGAGCGTTCACATGTACAAAGCCGCTGAGCGGGGCAGCTCCGACACAGTGTCGGGGCTGCCCTACTTGCGTTCACACGGCAGTTTCTGCAGCGGAGCAAAACGACAGAAAACAAACGAGCTGTCGTGTTGGTTATTTTTAAAACGTACTGTATATACACAACTCAAGCGACTACTGGACCGACACGTCCTTCTCGGTCTCTGTGCCTTCTGCTCGAGAGTGACCACCGCCCAAGAAAACGTAAATGAACGATGACTTCAATGACACTCAGAAAAGCAAACACTAATGCGCCAAACAGAAAATCAAGAGAGGAAATCACAAAATAAATTCTATGGGGGCGGGGGGTTGTGAACAAACAACAAAGGAACAAACAACTCCGAGACAGTCCAGTCTCCTACAAAAGGAAAGATGTTACTAGCCAAGTCTTGTGTCGTTATGAAACACACACATTACGGAAGTCCGACAGAGCACGAAAGCAACGCATTCTCGCCATACGTACTCTTCACAAGCATTTGCTCGGGAGCAAATTTAACCCAGTTGCGTTCACATGTGCAAATTTACACCGGTGCTGCTTCGCAAACGAGCATTTGCCCCCGGAGCAAATATTTGACCCACCTCCCTGAGGTGGGTCAAATTTGGTCGGGTATAAGCTCTTTTCCGGTGCTACGCCGGAGCTAATTTGCACGTGTGAACGCTCTACTGGGGCAGCCCCGGCGCAGCACCGGACCAAATCTTGCCGTGTGAACTGCCCTAATGAAGGAAAAGCCCAATCTCTCTCTCTCTCGCACTTCCCCCAGCCACACTCTCTCACTCTCACGCGCACACACACACACACACAAGATTTTCTTACCCCTCCAGAACACCGAGAGGACCAACAAAAAAACCAACTCAACGATCCATTTTGTCAACATTGTTCTGTAAATGTAGCAAAGTGAGGCGCTTCCCCCACCTTGTTCAAATGGAATGTGGTGGTTTCCTTTACGTTAGCATGCGAACGGTCATTGCTGAATTGTGTTGTTCACATCAGTTTTCCTCATTTGCAGATCAATGGTGAAACGAATCCAGCCAGTTGCCTTCCCTTTTGGCATTCTATGTAGGAAAGCCAAATGGCTTGGCCCTGGGACTTTTAGTTGAGAACTGGGAGTTCTCCGGAGGTTGGCTCTTTGAAAAGTAGCCCTTGGGACAAAAAAGGTTGGGCACCCCTGCTCTACATGAACGATTGAACCCCAACACACCCAGCCGTCAAATTCAAAGTTCGCAGACGACACCAGTCATCTGTCTCATCAAAGACGGCGATGAGTCTGCGTACCGAAAAGAAGTGCAGCAGTTGGAGCTCTGGTGCAGCCAACACAATCTGGAGCTGAACACGCTCAAGATGGTAGAGATGATCGTGGACTTCAGGAAACATCCTTCACTGCAGCTGCCCCTCACACTATCCAACTGCCCTTTGTCAACCGTCGAGACCTTCAAGTTCCTGGGTATCACAGTCTCCCAGGACATGAAGTGGGAGGTCAACACCAACTCCATCCTGAAAAAGGCCGAGCAGAGGATGTAATTTCTGAGGCTGCTGAGGAAGCATGGCCTCTCACGGGAGATGATCAGACAGTTCTACATGGCAGTCATCGAATCAATCCTGTGTTCTTCCATCGCGATTTGGTTTGGGGCCACCACAAAAAAGGACAAAATCCGACTGTAACGGACAGTTGGGACGGTGGAAAAAAATCATTAGCACGCCCCACCGACTCTTGAGGAATTGCACACCGCAAGAACCAAGACATGGGCTGGGCCCCCGCACCCTGCCCACCAGCTTTTCCACCCCCCCCCCCACACCCCCTCAGACAGGTGCTACCAACCCATGCGCACCAAATCCAGCATACATTTAAATAGCTTCTTCCGTCTAGCCATTAACTTAAACACCAACCCAAATCGACCTGTATACACTAAATATTCCCATCCACGGAATTCTATGCAAAGGAATATCCTTCACCCGGAATAAAAACCTATGCATTAACTTGCTAAAATACACGAAACGCCCACCCGATGCGACGGAAAAGACAACACTGAAACAAGTTTTCACTTTGCGTTTTTCGATCATCCGATTCGAATCGACGACTTGTATGTGAGTTTTTATTGGCGTGCGTTTTACTGTAATTGTGAATGATTTTAACTTTATTCATTTACGTCCTGTAGAACGCGGCACTAGCTTAAAAGCAGGACCCACTCGACACGACCGAAGAAACGTGTTCCCTTCGCCGTTTTCATTCATCAGATTCGAAACGAAGATGTGTAAGCGACTTTTTATTGGCGTGCGTTTTACTGTAATTGCGAAAGATTTTAACTTTATTCACTTACGTCGTGTAGATCATCGCATCGAAATGTAGAAGAACTGTAACAACTGGAGCGGAGAGAATGAAATGCATCCGTTTGAGCGAGGCTCGACACAAAGTTAAAAAGATCCAGCAGAGACTTGGTGTCGGAAAGACGCAAATCTATTAAACTTTAAACAACAAGGCATTGATTCAACTCCTGATGACAAGCCACCATCCAACAAGGAAGCAATGCAAATGGCAACAAAAATCCTTCAGTATGCACAAGAATTACCAGACATCGGTGATCAACGGGACAGTTACTTGCAACTAGCAAGAAAACTGGCACGCAGGCAAACATTGTCATAAACCAAAGAATGCATCCAACAAAACAATCCAAAATACACATTTTTTCCCCAAGACAGAAAAAAATAAACATTAAAATACTGTACATATTTTACTGTTGTGATTTTTTTGGGATACACCTGTATTTCAGTTTTTGTTATATAAACATTTTTTTGGACAGTATATTTTTGTATTTTATTGATTGTGTTGTTACACGTACATTTTGTCAACATACCTGCAGGTTGATAAAGGACATGTACCATGCTCATTTCCCAAATGAGGAATTTCTGTTATCAGGACAAATTGGACAGCGCCAACAAGAGTCCGTACTAGAGAATATTTACTGTAGTGGCTCTTTGTAATTTTGCACAACCAGATGGAACAGCATTACCGTAATAATCATTGTAGCTCCAGCTCTGTACTCACTTGAACCACCGTCACTGATCAATATTCCACAGCACAAGACACTTTAAAACGCTCAAAGACACCTGCATAATTGCACACTTGTTGTACTACAAATACTGCTACCGGTCACTTTTAAATGGTTAAATATTTTCTGCACCAACTGTACAATTGTGATAGTATTGTATTCTCTGTATTCTAGATACTTTGAACAATGTCTCACAGTTGTCATTGGGTGGTACAACAGAGTTAAATCTGGACAAATTGAAAATGTATTAAATGTAAAAAGGCTGAATGTAGAGTCTACCAAGAAAAAAAAAAGGGGGGAAATATATGGTAGCAATGAGGGTACCAGTGTCTCAAATACAATTGTTACTGCTTTGTGCTGGATAGAGACCTTGTGCATTGCAGCAATGAAACACCCTCCTGAGAGAATCTTCTCCAAAACAGGGCAGATCATTTTCAACAGAAGAAACTGGATCAGGTCCTCAAACCAGCGGCACTTATCTCTTCTCAATGTCAGTTTGAACTATACAAAAGTTATGCGGATGCAGTTTTTCGTTTTTGTTTTACCCATGTGTATATATTGTCCTGTTTTGTGTTTCGGGGCGATTTGGTGTTGTTTCACCTGAAATTATTAATTACCGTAATTCATTCATTCATTTTCCGAACCGCTTGATCCTCACTAGGGTCGCAGGGCGTGCTGGAGCCTATCCCAGCTTTCTTCGGGCAGTAGGCGGGGGACACCCTGAATCGGTTGCCAGCCAATCGCAGGGCACACAGAAATGAACAACCGTTCGCGCCCACACTCACACCTAGGGACAATTTCGAGTGTTCCATCAGCCTGCCATGCATGTTTTTGGAATGTGGGAGGAAACCGGAGGACACGAAGAAAACCCACGCAAGCACGGGGAGAACATGCAAACTCCATACAGGAAGGCTGGAGCTGGAATTGAACCCAGTATCTCTGCACTGTGAAGTCAACGTGCAAACCACTCAACTCCCAGGCCGCCCCACCTGAAATTAGTTTAGCTGAAAAAAGTTGATCACTTAAATGATTAAAAGTTAAGTTGAACAGAATTAAGTATGTTTTTTGGACTATATTTTTTATGCAGAGCAAATACAGATCCAATTCCACTTGAAGCTGGGATGCAGTGTTAAACAAATAAAAACAGAATACAATGATTTGCAAATCATGCTCAACCCGTTTTTAACCGAATACACTCCAAATACAAGACATTTAACATCACACTGCCAATTTGTTTTTAGCAAATAATCATTAACTCTGAATTTTATTGCTGTCACCCTTTCCAAAAATGCTGGGACAGGATCATGTTTACCTTTTTTTGTGTGCTGGTAAGCGTGTGGGTGCATGTGGTCAAAGTATTGAGATAGACGCAGTGTACTTCCGAAGGTTTGAAGGACAGTCTTCATGAGCACTTGATGCTTTGAAATAAGGCCAGAATCGGCCCAATACATCCATCCATCCATTTGCCGCCGCTTATCCGGGGTCGGGTCGCGGGGGCAGCACCTTTAGTAGGGAAACCCAGACTTCCCTCTCCCCAGCCACATCTTCCAGCTCTTCCCGGCGGATCCCGAGGCGTTCCCAGGCTAGCTGGGTGACATAGTCTCTCCAGCGTGTCCTGGGTCTACCCCAAGGTCTCCTGCCAGTGGGACATGCCTGGATCACCTCACCAGGGAGGCGCCCAGGAGGCATCCTAATCAGTTGCCCAAGCCACCTCATCTGGCTCCTCTCGCTGTGGAGGAGGGCGCCTCTACTCCGAGCCCCTCCCGGATGACCGAGCTTCTCACCTCATCAATAAGCGAGAGCCCGGACACCCTTAGAAAACTCATTTCGGCCGCTTGTATCCAGGATCTCGTTCTTTTGGTCACAACCCATAGCTCGTGACCATAGATGAGGGTTGGGACGTAGATCGACCAGTAAACTGAGAGCTTAGCCCTTTGGCTCAGCTCCTTCTTTACCACGACAGACCGATACATGGTCCGCAACACGGCAAATGCTGCACCGATCCGTCCGTCGATCTCTCGCTCCATCCTGTCCTCACTCATGAACAAGACCCCAAGATACCTAAACTCCTGCACTTGGGGCAAGATCTCCTCCCCGACCCGGAGAGGGCACTCCACCCTTTTCCGACTGAGGACCATTGTTTCAGATTTGGAGGTGCTGATCTTCATCCCAACTGCTTCACACCCAGCTGCGAAACGCTCCAGTGAGAGTTGGAGAGCCCTGCTTGAAGGAGCCAACAGTACCACATCATCTGGAAAAAGCAGAGATGCAATACTGAGACCACTAAAACGGACCCCCTCAACGCTTCGGCTGCGCCTAGAAATTCTGTCTATAAAGTTATGAACAGAATCGCGACAAAGGGCAGCCTTGGCGGAGTCCAACTCTCACTGGAAACGATTCCGACTTACTGCCGGCAATGCGACCCAAACTCTGACATCGGTGGTATAGGGTCCGAACAGACCGGATCAGGGGGTTCGGTACCCCATACCTCATATCTTTAAAAAAAAAAAAAGAGTATGTTGGGGTGTATATCACTGTTGGGATAGAATATTGACTGTGTCGGGATATACATTTGTATCCATATCACACAACTCCTCTTGACTCTAAATGTATTACTTATTAGGAGCTCACTCTGAGACAATTGCTCAACGAGGCAGCCTCAGGCCTCGTCTCAGTGCGTAGCCTACTAGCGGAGGGGTTACCAGGTGTATGCCATGCACAAGACGAAGGAAAAAACAGACAAACTGGCACACCCTCACTACCTGTGCCGAAACAACTTTGAGACGAAAAGGTGGTTAGAAGTGATGAAAGCACGCACACAGAAAAAAATAAATACCCCGGGCAGTTTACCGATATTCAGTGCAGTTGTGTTTGAAAATCGAGGATTGGGAAAACGTGAGAAAAGAACTCCTGAAGAGCCATCACCATTGGCTCGATGGACAGCCAAGAGACAATGATTTTCAATGTTGCACAGCATTGAACTATTCAAACAATTATCAGCTCAACTTTTTTTCCTACATTACACAAAATAACTGTGACTTGCTAAATCGTGTGGATTATGATCCTTGAATAACTTGATTTTAAGAAACCACAATTTGGAAATTAACTGTCATTGATATGACTAAAACAGAGAAGAAAGACAATTGAAAAAAAATTGCCAGCAACATTAAAACTCTGGTGTTTGATCAATAAATCATATCTGTGTTCGAATTTGAAACGCAGTGTACACTTACTCTTTTCAGGGGAACTGTGCTTCTGAACCAGTTATAGTCTGGAGAATCTTTGATTTCTTCCATCTGTTGAACACATTCAGAAGAAAGAAATCAGAAAACCTTTATTTGTCTCATAATGGAGAAATTCCTAATTTACAGCAGCAAAATTGTAAGGGAGGAAGTAGAAGACAAAAAGTATATAAATAAAAATAAAATGTAAGCATATTAAAAATGAGTGAGTGGGGTTGAGTCATTCTCCTGTTGCCCACCTTGTCCAGTGTCCAGGTAAATGAAAACTTGAAAACTACAAAACTGCAAAATGACAGCCATATGCCTATTATTGGCATATTGGCAGCTTTTTAAAAAGCCCTAAAAATACATTAAATTCACAATTGAGTTGAATGGCCCATTCGAAAAATGAATGCAATCGTTTGGGTTTGCAAAAAAAATAATAATAATACAGAATAATAATTACCAGTAATATTAATAATAATGATGATTTTTTTAAATGGAAGGAGGTTTTCATGGGGTCATGTGGTCGAGGCTGTGGGATTGCTGATCAACAGCACAGGTTGTCCAAAGCACTTTATTTGAAAAAAATATCTTGAGCGTACACCGGCGGCACGTCATCTTACAGAAATGTTTTTTTTTTAATTAAGTAACTTACTTTAATTTCCAGAATCTCTCACCCTACCATGGCCAACGGCAGAACCGAGTATGTTTTTTAGCTTTTGGTAAAGTTTTTAATTTACACATGTTCTGTTGTATCCGCTACCTTGCGCTATGCTAACCTGAGAGAGTTCGTATTTCCAGTCCAGGATCCAAGTTCACAAACTCCCTTTAAGGCGTTTATATACTGCCTAGTTTGGCTATATTGATTGATTACTTGACAGTTGAATTGAATGTTCACTCGCCAGCTAATGATTCCCATACAACCACAAGCACTACCGGGTGTTGCTCTCGAAGAATGGACTTCCCTGGACAGTGTGATCTACCCAGTGACAGTGCACTGCAAAAGTATTGGAACAGCAGTCTATTTCTTTGTTTTATTGTGTACTGAAAACATTTGGGTTTGATATCAAAAGATGAACATCACATAACTGCTTCAAACAACAAAGCGTGTGACGGAAAAGTGGTTAGGACTGCACGACTGTCTGTGTTTTATGTTATGTGTTGTGTTTATTATTTTACTTTATGTGAACTGTTTTGTTAAGCGCTTTGTTACAGCTGCCGCTGTTGTGAAAGCGCTATATAAATCAGCATGTATGTATTGTATAAAAGTTGAGAATTCCAGGGGAAAAAACTAATCAGGAGAATTGTCATCATACGAGAATGATCCAAAACACACTGCCAACCCAACAAAGGACTTCACCAGAGAGAAAAAGTGGGCGGTTTCAGACTGAACAACTCAATCACGTACCCCGCCCCCACCCCCGAACTGAAAGAGACGGCAATAAACTCAATATACCACAGTCTTGTGAAGTCACTGGGTTGCAGCAGGCTTGATGCAGTTATTGCAAGTAAGGGTTGTGCCACCAAATATGAAATGTTATTCACTTTAAGTGAATTTAATAATAATTTATTAAACTTCAAAACTTTTCAGTGGCTGAGGAGATTTGTTGCGTTGAAGCTCGTTTAAATTTTTTCCCCTTCCTTGAGGAGTTTTTGCAGAACACTTGGTGCAGAAACAAGGCAAAATGTCTTCCTCTAAAACAGTGAAGAAATGCCACGTGGCAAGCCGATGGTGTGGTTTCGATTACCAAATTAGGTGCATGACGCTAAATTCATGATGACATGTGTTTCATTTATGGAACTACAGTATTTTATTAGTTTGGTTTAAAAAAAATTGATTAAATATCAATGGACTGGATTACGAAATTCTCAAGTGTATAATGACCATCATACTCTATGTTTTACCAAACAGAATGATTTGCAGATAACATTTTCTTTACGTAATTATAGACAGACAGATATCGTTACTTTAGCATTTTGAGAAATTGGTGAAAAGTCATCTTTTTACTGCCAAAACACTGGAGTAATTCAAATGCATATTGACAGACAAAAATAATTTGAAGTACGACATGTAAATACGCAACATCAGTTCACAATCATGGCACTTTAACAAACATTATTTATTGCTGTACATGTCTAAGGTATTTTAAACTTAGACTAAAATACAAATAATACAAATTAACATGTAAAGAATATTGGAGATTGGTTGCCTGTAATGCAATGCCAATTGAGCAACTGCGTAACACAGTAGCAATGCCTGCAAAACAAACACAATTCCTATTCTAAAACTACAAAAAAAAAAGCAATTCGAATTATTAATAGATCAAAATATACGGAACCCACAAATCCACTATTTATCAAATTAAATATGATGAAATTTTATGACCTGGTTGACTTTAAAATCACCCAATTAATGTACAAAGCACACAATAACCTGCTCTACCAAAACATTCAGAAGTTTTTCGAAATTCTAGAAAGCAGCTATGATTTAAGAGGTAACAAATTAAAAAAACTCAAAACAAGAACAAACATCAAGCAAAGAAGTGTATCTATCAAAGGTGTTAATCTGTGGAATAATTTCGAATCGGACCTGAAAATGAGTAAATTGCTTGCTGAGTTCAAAAACAAATTTTAAAAAAAGTACAAACAACCAACATCAATCAGAGTTAAAATGATAAATTCTAAACATTAAATATAATTATAAATCAGAACTAAGTTGATAAATAGAGAAATGTATTGTAATATCCATTATGAATACAAGAGAAAATTGACAAGAGTGCCAGGGTGTGGATGTATATAATCCTGATACAAACCAAAAGTTGTAAAAGTATCACGGTTAAGGGTAAAGTATGAGCTTTAATGGAGACTTCTTTATTCTTACTTTTTTCTTTTCTGATCGATATAAAAATGATTTATTAGATATAAACACAGAACGGGGTAGGACTAGATACGTTTTTTTTACTTCTTCCTACTCCCTTGAACATAAAAACTGTGTTGAAAGAAGACTGATTTCTTTCTTTTTACTATTTTATCGACCTTATTTTCTGTCAAATTATTACTGTATATGTTTTATGTTCAATAAACAATAAACAACAACAATGCAGAACCAACAATGTAGTATGCCCAATGTGCCGCAACGCTTCACAAGTAGTCATCTTCCCATCATTACTGCTCAGCATATCTTTAGCAGTTCCGATCGATTCGTTGTATTATTTAATAAAGTAAAGGTGACGAATTTCAAAGAGGCTCGAAAGGAAAACGTTTGAACTTCACTACCAATGATTAGGCATACTTCATTTGTTGAAATGTGGTAAATATGACATATTCTCGTTTGATGCAACTATGTTCTCGCTCAGCAATAATAGAGCCACCAGTCACAATCATATTGTTATTTTTAAGGTACATTGAGTGGTGAGTGATACGAAAAATGTTCCGACTCATATACTTCATGTTTTTGGCTAACTTACAGCATTATTATACCATCGTTACCTATTTAAGGCATTCACTTTTTAACAAATGTGAAATGCAGCAAAACAAGGTTATCTACCGTACATTGATTTACCGTTTGGTTGCGGGTGTTCGCTAACGCGTCCATTTCAAACAGTTTAGTCGCCCACTTCGTCACATGACTTGAATTTGTCAGCTTCCGCCATAGCTTCCGCAAACAACATCGTGCTGTATGTCTTTTTCTTCGTTAAGATGAATGTCGCTTGGCAACCAGGTTAAACCCACATTACCGCCACTTATTGGATTGCAATGTAAGTGTGCAGCCCGTCTCTCTCTCATTCTCATGCTCTCTCTCTCTCTCTCTCTCTCTCTCTCTCTCTCTCTCTCTCTCTCTCTCTATCTAAGATAGATAGATAGATAGATAGATAGATAGATAGATAGATAGATAGATAGATAGATAGATAGATAGATAGATAGATAGATAGATAGATAGATAGATAGATAGATAGATAGATAGAGCAACGTATACACACACAAATTGACAGTAATTTGTTTCTCTCTTCTTTATTTGACGTTGATAACGAGAACCACCATCTGATGGCAAAGGTAGCGCTGCAATTTTTACATGATTTAGAGTCGTTGTTGAAGCAAAGTACCGGGAGAGCAGTAATGCGCTATGTATCGTTGAAGCTGCCGAAAATACGACAGAAGAAGAAGATGAAGCCGAACGTCATTCAGGACTTGTTCCGCCCGAATATCAGCATGCGTGGGATGTGGTGCAGCATGTGAATTTGAATACAGAAACGTCTTATTTTACAGCTATTTAAATTTACCATAATGTTGCTACTTGCCATGAAGTTTTGTGAGTAATCATTTGAAGTCGTGTTATAATTTTAAATTAGTTTCTCTCTGATATATCTACTCAGCTCGCGATTTTTAGTTTACAACGCCTGCCAATTCACAGGAGTATCTCAGGTGTGTTATGTTCTACATTGACAACTTTCATTGTCCTAACACAACAGTGCTCGGGGTACTGTCTACTGTGTCATGTCAGTCTCATGTTATGCGTGCATTTTTTATGTTTTAGGGTTCGCAATGGGACATCCTAGTCTGGATAGGATCATTGAACTGCAGAAAAATCCAGCCAATATTAGAAACCTTTGCATTTTGGCACATGTTGACCACGGTAAGTTTATTCCTTTGCCTTTCCACGCATTTTAATTGGAGTTTGACAATGGACACTATACAAATGAATGTAATGCTATTCTCAAAATATGTTGACCCCAAATCAAGAGTAGACATATTCACTTAATAGTACTGTAAGATTATCATTTCCCCCTATTTAAAATGACATTCTCAATGGTGGCATGTCCTAAGTTGTCAAAATGTCAACTCACCACGTTTTCCCAAACAAGTTCTTGGCATAATCTGAAATAGTGGTTTGATAAAGAAAAGAAAAAAAACCTAACATGCTGTTCCTTTGTTAAGATTGTTGTGGTATTAAAAAGTACATATTTGTTTGTTCAGGTAAAACTACTCTTGCGGATTGCTTAGTGGCAAGCAATGGTATCATATCAAGTCGCCAGGCAGGGAAGGTAAGTTTTTGTCTGCTTATGGTATAACATATAAAATGTCCTCCCTCACCCTGTTAACAAAATAATTAAAGCCACTGTCTAATTTAAAAGGTCAAAATCCTCTTGATTTCGCCCTCCAAACCAGATTTAGGCAAAGTCCGACACACCCACGGCCTGTAAACGGTCTGTAAAATGTAAATTATGTAATGCATGTTGACAGATTTGCTCTTATTTTATGTGCGCACGTGTTTGCGCTGAGACAATTGGTAGCAAGCAAGCAGGCGTTGCCAACTTTGTGAAGTTTTGACTGTGGGGTAGTTCAGTGTCATTTTATCAAATGCCTCCCACCTGATCATCTCAGAATGTCTTTTAAGAATCCAGTAAAATGACACACTTGTAAAAGGAAAAGTACAAAATATTAGGTCTCTATTTTAAATTATTTTCTCATGAAAAATCACTTAGAGTAGGGTAGGTTATAAATTTTTTGTAATCATGTTCTGAAAATACTTTTTTAAACGTCTATATGTGTAAAACTATCTCACCTGTAGTCTTCAAAATTCGACAGTCACTATCTGTTACTACTAGCCTCCAGATTTCAGGCATGGCGCTTAATAACTTTGTATGGTAGGTACTTAAACATCTCCCAAGCTTTGGCTTGTCAAAATAAAATAGAAAATTTGAAGAGTTGTTTAGCCCCTATTTTTGCCTCCATCTCCGGTGGTAGGTTAAACAGTCTCCGAAATATAGTCTCTCTTTGTTGATCGGTTTCATGGAAATTAAGGCTCAAAAAGGAAGTAACCCATAAATTCACTGCACTTCAGAGCCATATTCCACAAGACTGACAGAAAGTATCAGGTCCAGGCTTACTTTTCAGATTCTTTTTAAACTCATATATAAATTGCAGCGTCACCGCCAGCAGCATCGCTGAGCTGGACTGCATTTATGTATAACGGCAGTTAAGGCATGTTTTTTAAGACGTCATTAGCTTGTTGATGACGTGATAAGACTGTGGCTCCTATTCTCATTAGCGTCTACCTTGGTTGCGCTGGGTTCAGATGAAAGCCTTTGAATGCCGCAAAGAGTTTCACAAATGGGCGGAGTTCGCCTGTATTTGTTCTTTTTTTTTCAACTCAACCGTCAGCACATAATGCTACAGTATCCATTCAACATTCTTCATGTCGCTTTTCATCTTCAGTCTAGTCCTGAACGCCATTATGTGGGCGACTCCCAAGGTGTTCAGACTGAGACACCACAGTTGAATTAAACGGTGACAAAACTTTATGATTAAAATGGTGGACTCCTAATCCGAAATGTGACTTGAACCATTGTGGAATTCAATTAACTTTTTTGTGCTTGCCTTGAAAAGAAGTTTAAGACCCACATAGTTTGTTTGGGAGTTTTCCTGGCCATTAGATATTTGTTTCATTTAATACTTAAAATAATCTTTTAACCCTCGTAGTGCACCGCTTGCGATAAATGTAAAATTATGTCTCTGAATCAAAGGCAAAGGCATTCAGAAAAACACGAGAGAGCTGAAACTTATGGAGGGGTTCTAAAATGGCCTAAATTTCATGACGTCACCGGCTGATAATTCTCAGGCATTGCAGCAATAACAAAAAAAACGTTTTGATACCTTAATCTTCACAATTTACATATTTTGCACCATAGAGACCCATTATAATTCATATTTTTGAATGCATCGTAAACCTAATGTGTATACATGCATTTCACGCGATTTTTACGTCAATCGCTTTGTTTTCGCTTGGACAGACGTAAGCATGCCACATTGTTGGGTTGAGGTCATTCCAATTTTGTAACTTTGGGTGGCGTCAGAGGATCGCAAATGAGTTTGCCTTTTTGCAGGAGGCTTCAAACCAATGCATTTTACATGAACACGTCCGGTCGGGATTGTTAGTAGGGCTTGGTTGGGACCTCCAGACACAATTTTTTTTCCCTTTTGCAAAAAATAAAGAATAAAAAATCCCAAAGAACTAGTAAAAACTATATATGTATGGATAGCACAGATGCCTCTGAACATTTTGAGTGTTTGAAAAAAAAAAAATGTTACAGAAACAGACTGCTGTGTTGAAAGCAAACTTGAGAAAAATGAAGTATGCAACCATGGTTTAAATCCACTATAGGCTGAGTACTAGTGTACCTTAGATGTGCACTTTATTATGTTATACTAGCTGGTTCGCCGCCCTCCGGGCGGCTCATCATCTAGTTCCTGCGGAAGGCTGGTAAGGTGGTGGTTCGCCGCCCTCCGGGCGGCTCATCAGCTAGTTCCTGCGGAAGGCTGGTAAGGTGGGCCTTCGGCCCACAAAAGTGTTGTTGCTTGGTTCAACTTTTTGTTCATCTTCATTGCTTATCGCGAAAATAAAGAGATGTTTAGCTCTACTAAATAACTAACAATTTCATTGCAATGCTTGTGGGTAGACAACATTTTTTCGCTAAGATGCCCGCGCAATCGTAGTGAGCCAATGCCTGAGCGGCGCAGTGGCGGCGCGCAGCGGCGCGGTGAAGTAGGTACGTTTTGAAAAGGGACAGACGGAAGGACAGACCGCGTGCGGTACGACGCGCAACATATATATAGAAATACATCATTACAAAAATTGTAAAATGTGTAACTTAAGGCCTTTTTAATTTGGAGCACACAAGTTAATTGTGTAAGGGTGTCTATAAAGTCTGGACACAGAGGTAAAAATACAACTTTAAACATCTTCATTATGAATACCTGTACATCATTTTACTATACTTAATGAAATTAATAATTAAATTATCAATGTTGTTAACGATGTTTTTTAATCAGGGTGACTCCTGGTTTTGGCAGGGCCCAAGTACAAGTTTATTAATGTCAAATAACAGTCAAACCTGAATAAAATCGAATAGGATTTGGGAATTTTGAGGATAAAATTATTTCATTAATTATAGCAATGGAATCCATCCATCCATCCATTTTCCACCGCTTATCCGGGGTCTGGGGCAGCAGCTTTAGGAGGGAAGCCCAGACTTCCCTCTCCCCAGCCACTTCTTCGAGCTCTTCCTGGCGGATCCCGAGGCGTTCCCAGGCCAGCTGGGGGACATAGTCTCTCCAGCGTGTCCAGGGTCGTCCCCGGGGTCTCCTGCCAGTGGGAGATGCCCGGAACACCTCACCAGGGAGGCGTCCAGGAGGCATCCTAATTAGATGCCCGAGCCACCTCATCTGGCTCCTCTCGATGTGGAGGAGAAGCGGCTCTACTCTGATCCCGGATGACCGAGCTTCTCACCTTATCTCTAAGCCCGGACACGCTGCGGAGAAAACTCATTTTGGCCGCTTGTATCCAGGATCTCTTTCTTTCGGTCATGACCCACAGCTCGTGACCATAGATGATGATTGGGACTTAGATTGACCGGTCAATTACCTTTTCGCTCCGCTCCTTCTTTACCACAACAGACCGATACAACGTCTGACACTGCACCGATCCGTCTGTCGATCTCTCTCTACCTCCTGCCCTCACTCGTGAACAAGACCCCAAGATACATGAACTCGTCCACTTGGGGCAAGATCTCCTCTCCGACCCGAAGAAGGCACTCCACCCTTTTCCGACTGAGGACCATGGTTTCAAATTTGGAGGTGCTGATATTCCTCCCAACCGCTTCACACTCAGCTGCGAAACGCTCCAGTGAGAGTTGGAGAGCCCTGCTTGAAGGAGCCAACAGTACCACATAATCTGCAAAAAGCAGAGATGCAATACTGAAGTCACCAAATGGACCCCCTCAACGCTTCGGCTGAGCCTAGAAATTCTGTCCATAAAGGTGATGAACAGAATCGGCGACAAAGGGCAGCCTTGGCGGAGTCCAACCTTCACTGGAAATTATTCTGACTTATTGCCGCCAATGAGAACCAAACTCTGACATCGGCAATATAGGGACCGAACAGCCCGTATCAGGGGGCTCGGTACCCCATACTCCCGAAGCACCCCCCACAGAACTCCCCGAGGGACACGGTCAAACGCCTTCTACAAGTCCACAAAACACATGTAGACTGGTTGGGCGACTTCCCATGTACCCTTGAGGATAAGGGTGTAGAGCTGGTCCACAGTTCCACAGCCGGGACGAAGACCACACTGCCCCTCCTCAATCTGAGGCTCGACTTCCTGACGGACCCTCCTCTCCAGCACCCCTGAATAGACCTTACCAAGAAGGCTGAGGAGTGTGATTCCTCTGTAGTTGAAACACACGCTCCGATCCCCCTTTTTAAAAAGAGGGATCACCCTGGTCTGCCAATCCAGAGGCACTCTCCCTGATGACCACGCGATGCTGCAGAGGTGTGTCAACCAGGACAGCCCCACAGCATCCAGAGCCTTGAGGAACTCCGGGCGGATCTCATCACCCCCGGGGCCTTGCCACCAAGGAGCTTTTTAACCACATCGATGACTTCAACCACAGAGATAGGAGAGCCCACCTCAGGTTCCTCAGACTCTGCTTCCTCCAAGGAAAGCGTGTTGGTGGAGTTGAGGAGGTCTTCAAAGTACTCTGCCCACCGGTTCACAACGTCCCGAGTCGAAGTCAGCAGCGCCCCATCCCCACTGTACACAGTGTTAGTGGTGCACTGCTTCCCCTTCCTGAGACGTCGGATGGTGGACCAGAATTTCCTTGAAGCCGTCTGGAAGTTGGCTTCCATGGCATTACCGAACTCTTCCCACGCCCGGGTTTTTGCCTCGGCGACCACCGAAGCTGCGTTCCGCTTAGCCAGTCAATACCCGTCAGCTGCCTCTGGGGTCCCACAGGCCATAAAGGCCCGTAGGAGCTTGACGGAATGCCTTCCTGCTGGTGTCCGCCGTTGCCACCACGACAGGCACAAACCACCTTACGGCCACAATTCAGATTGCCTGCCTCAACAATAGAGGCGTGGAAATGGTCCATGACTCGATGTCCCCCGCATTTCCCGGAACATGGGAACAGCTCTGCCGGAGGTTGAAACTCTTTCTGACGGCGGATTCCGCCAGACGCTCCCAACAAACCCTCACAATGGGTTGGGTCTGTCAGGTCGGACCAGCATCTTCCCCCACCATCGGAGCCTACTCACCACCAGGTGGTGATCAGTTGACAGCTCCGCCTCTATCTTCACCCGAGTGTCCAATACATGCAACCGCGAATCCGATGAAACAACCACAAAGTCAATCATCGAACTACGGCCTAGGGTGTCCTGGTGCCAAGTGCACATATGGGGACACCCTTATGTTGGAACAAGGTTTTCGTTATGGACAATCCGTGACAAGCACAGAAGTCCAATAACAAAACACCACTCGAGTTCTGATCGGGGGGCAGTTCATCCCAATCACGCCCTCCCAGGTTTCACTGTTGTTGCCCACGTGAGTATTGAAGTCCCCCAGCAGAACAAGGGAGTCCGCAGCAGGAGTACTCTCCAGCACACCCTCCAAGGACTCCAAAAAGGGTGGGTACGCTGAACTGCTGTTGGGTGTGTATGCACAAACAACAGTCAGGACCCGTCCCCCCACCCGAAGGCGGAGGGAGGCAACCCCCTCCACTACCGGTGTGAACTCCAATGTACAGGCACTGAGCCGGGGGGCCATGAGTATGCCCACACCTTCTCTGCGCCTCTCACCGTGAGCAACTCCAGAGTGGAAGAGAGTCCAACCCCTCTCGAGAGAACTGGCACCAGAATCCAGTCAGAACGTCTCTACCTCGCACACCAGCTCAGGCTCCTTCCCTGCAAGACAGGTGACATTCCATGTCTGTAGAGCTAGCTTCTGCAGCCAAGGATCGGACCACCTTTGGCTGCTGCCCAGCTCACACTGCACCCGACCCCTTTGCCCCCTCCCATGGGTGGTGAGCCCATGAGAAGGGGGACCCACGTTGCCGGCCGGGCCCCATGGGTGCAGGCCCGGCCACCAAGCGCTCGCCAACGAGCCCCACCTCCAGGCCTGGCTCCAGAGGGGGGCGCTTGTGCGTGCGCATACTTGCGTCCCCCCGACACCCCCCCCCCCTCCAAAAAAAATGACATCCAAGAGCTACTCGTCCCTTCGTGGACTCTGATGATAGTCCCACCTTCTGTAGTGGATTGTAATTAGATATTTTTTGCTCTGCTCGGAAGGTTCTTATTCTTTTCCTTTCGGCTTTTCCCTTCAGGGGTTGTCACAGCGAATCAGTTGCCTGATGATGTCTGATGATGAATGTTGGTAATGAATTGGATGTGTTTATCCGGAGCAGCCATTTTACCGAAGAGAACGCTCAGGGCACACTCCCAATGAAAATAAATAAATAATACGTATCTCTTCTCAATTTATTGATCGATTGACTTACTCAATCTGAAATATGGGCCTGTTTAATTGATCACAAAGGATGTACGTACATCCTGGCAGGAATGACAACAGGTGGATTCAAATTCGTTTTCTTTTGGTGTGTGTAATTCCTCAGTGTAATGGCAGCATTTCATTGTTCTGCCTTTCAGTATGCATTGCTGCCATAGAGAGATGAACAAATATACACAGTATTTGTCATTGATCAGCACTTTCCGTCGAATTAAGAGAAATTTGAAATTTCCCTCGGCAGCCTTGATCTCCCACACTCCACTTAACCTGGCATGGCACCTTGGTTGGGAATCAATGTTCTTTACAACATATACCTTAACTTGATCTGCTTTCTGTTTCCTCATTCTGTTCTGGCTGGTTCTAATCTTTCAGCTAAGGTATCTGGACAGCAGAGAGGATGAACAGATCAGAGGAATTACCATGAAGTCCAGCGCCATCTCACTTCATTACCAAGAGGGTAAGATTGAGAGATTCAGCATCAGTCAGGTGTGAAAAATCTTGCCCGTATTAGTTTTAGAACCTTTTGGATTCTGGTACATGTTGACCACAATTAGTTCGCCTTTCACTTTGAACACTTGTATGCCTCTGTTCAATTCAATTTCATGCAGTTGATGAATTTTCTAATTTAATAAAATCAAGATACCATGGTATCTAATCCATTTTTCTTTCCAACATCATCGAGTTGCCTAGAGTTTCCTAACAAGTGTATTGACTTTTTACAAAACAACAATTTCAGGACTTTCGGAATGAATTTGTCATTAATGATCGTACTGAGCCAGTGCGAGGTTAAGATGTTATTAATATTGCTGCCTCCGACAAATGCCTTGTCTATATTTGTCCTATTAATCGAAGTGAAGCCTTTGCTTTGTCGTGCTTGACCATCACAGCTCACTCTTTTTCTCGGTTTGCTGTGTGACAATGCAAGCCCTAGAGCAGTTGTGACGTCAAACAGCAGAGGACAGTACAGTATAGGCACGCCCCTGATATGGATGAAAATTGGTGAATTAATCTCTTTAATTCTCTTTCCATGAACCAAAATACTGGATTTGGATTAGTGGGGGAACATCAAGGAACATCTTTGTAATTTAGTTCCCCTGTAAGGTGACTTTAATGGCACCTTAATGTCGGCTCTGCATTTATATAATGTAACGTTACTCCTCCTCAACTAGATATTTTAGCTTTGACCCCATGTCCTGTCCTGAATATGCTGTTGCACTCCATTTCAATAAGCTTACTTCTGTCAGATTTGGCGAGTGACCACTGTAATTTTCTGCACTGCTGCTTCTGCACTCATGAATTCGCCACGTTGCTTTCAAAAACACTCGTTTATTGGAGACTGTCACAGCGCGGGGCCCTCTGCTGCATGACATAGAACAGGGATGCCCAACCTTTTTTGACCAAAGATCTACTTTTCAATCAACCAACCTCTTGTGATTGACCGCACATGCACGAATAACATACACCTACGCGCACGCACGCACACATGAATGTCATGATAAACAACAGCCATAACGTCCCTGAAAATGAACGAAAGAGAAAAATAAAGTAGATATAAAAGTTCGCGCGTTTGTGAAAAGGTCATCACTGCCGATCTTTGTTACGCTGTTGGCGGAACTCGAAGAAGTTGAATCCGTGACGACAAAGAGCAATATTTGTCATTTGCATTCTGGATGAGGAGAGAATCTGTAGTTTCCAAACTAACTCGCAAATGAGGAACATGGAAGGATTATTTGTTTATTTTATTTCACTTGAGCATGTAGAATGCATATGTTGTTTTCTAAGTCAGACATTCATGGAAGGGGAGCTTTCCTCTGGACTTTATGATGCCAGCTACAGACAACTGGACCTCAAAGCTACATATGGGGCAGGAAGTCCAAGATGTCCAGGCTTACCGTATTTTCACGACTATTCGACGCACCGTACGGTTGGGCGCAGTCTCATTAATGGGTGACATTTCTGTATTTTACACATAGACAGACCACACTGTACCAATGGGCGCAGTTTTACAGTGGTAAAACATACGCCAGCTTAAACATACGGCATGCATGCGCGCACGCTAACACGTTAGCTTGAAGCATACGGTAGCATGCCAAGACATACAGCTACAAGCTAAAAACACGTTTTTAAAAAGGCAACGAAAGCAGAACAGAGTTCGGGTGTATTTTATTTAGCCATCGTACAATGTTCTCACGTTTTTCGATCAATCATCACCCAGAAATCCATCAAAGTCCTCATCCTATCAGAAGCAGAGGGCTGCACATCCCAGTTGTCATTGAACGCATCACATGTTGGTGTGAGTTGCTACGCATTGCCGAGCGGAAAGAAGGAGCAGCAACAGCAAAGTCAACATTTCTCTCGTGTGAAGCTTTCCCACATTTGAAAGTAACGAACAGAGCGAAACATGGTGGCAGCATGTGTGTGTGTGTGGAAAAAAATGGAATAATTGTGCAAGTAGCGTAATCCATCAAAATCGCCACGTTCCCTCTCGTTGTTGCGTATTGTGGCGTAACTCGCCCAGCGCTGCCTCTCACTCTTTGTAAAGTTGTGTTTGCCATAGATCATCCATTGTTCCCATGCCGTTTGCAACTTTACTTTGAACACCCGGTTGATGCCAATGTCCAGCGGTTGGAGTTCTTTAGTCAAGCCTCCGGGAATAACGGCAAGCTCAGAGTTCAGTTGCTTGACTTGGTTTTTCACTGCTGCTGTGAGATGGGCACGCATGCCAAAAGCATAACCGGTGGCTTTAAGTTTGAACTGAGCTTCGTAGGCGTGTCTGTCGAATTTATTTTCAGGGTTTCTTAGAAACCAAAACCGGAGTTGTTTTGCAACAATGCACATTGCCACACTCTATACAGGTGTTGGTACCTGCTTGCGGCATCCCTTTAGCGTCCACTTACACGCCCACCCTTCACCATTGGCGGACTGCTCCCCAGCTTGCCTGTCCTTTCTCTCTCCCTCTCCATATTTGTATATATACACGCCCACCCTTCCCTGATTGGCCGACTTCTTTCCCGCATGCCCGGCCACAGTCACTTCCGCCTTTTCTCTATATAAACAGCGTGTCGGCTGTCAGTCAGATTTTGGAACTCAGCGCATATAAAGGACACTCCGCACCATAAGGTGTCCTGTCCATTTTGGAGAAAATTTAAGACTTTTAATGGCGCCTTATAGTCGTGAAAATACGGTAGGTTGTTTTATGTGTGGGAAGAAATGACCCACTGATTTAGATTGCGCAGCCACTCAATAAGCACAAACTTGAATATTAGTTCCAGACCGCAGTGATTGAAATGTGTTTTTCTTTAAGATGCAGCAACAAGATCTATAGTATTTTTTGAATACAAAAAAAAGGTATCATTATCGGTATTCCCCTCCGTGAATCGTCACCTCACCGTGGTGGAGGGGTTTGTGTGTCCCAATGATCCTAGAAGCTAAGTTGTCTGGGGCTTTATGCCCCTGGCAGGGTCACCCATGGCAAACAGGTTCTAGGTGAGGGGCCAGACAAAGCACGGCTCAAAAGACCCCAATGATGATAAAAATAAATGGATCTAGGTTTCCCTTGCCCGGACGCGGGTCACCGGGGCCCCCCTCTAGAGCCAGGCCTGGAGGTGGGGCTCGTTGGCAGGCGCCTGGTGGCCGGGCTTACACCCATGGGGCCCGGCCGGGCATAGCCCGAAGAGGCAACGTGGTTCCCCCTTCCCATGGGCTCACCACCCATGAGAGGGGCCAAAGGGGTCGGGTGCAATGTGAGCTGGGCGTCAGCCAAAGGCGGGGACCCTGGCGGTCCGATCCTCGGCTGCAGAAGCTAGCTCTTGGGACATGGAATGTCACCTCTCTGGCAGGGAAGGAGCCCGAGATGCTGTGTGAGGCAGAGAATTTCCGACTGGATATAGTCGGACTTGCCTCCACACACAGCCTGGGTTCTGGTACCAGTTCTCTCGAGAGGGGTTGGACTCTCTTCCACTCTGGAGTTGCTCACGGTGAGAGGCGCTGAGCAGGTGTGGGCATACTCATTGCCCCCCGGCTCAGTGCCTGTACATTGGGGTTCACACATGTAGACGAGAGGGTTGCCTCCCTCCGCCTTCGGGTGGGTGGATGGGTCCTGACTGTTGTTTGTGCATATGCACCAAACAGCAGGTCAGCATTCCCACCCTTTTTGGAGTCCTTGGAGGGTGTGCTGGAGAGTACTCCTGCTGGGGACTCCATTGTTCTGCTGGGGGACTTCAATGCTCACGTGGGCAATGACAGTGATACCTGGAGGGGCGTGATTGGGAGGAACGGCCCCCCCGATCAGAACCCGAGTGGTGTTTTGTTATTGGACTTCTGTGCTCGTCACGGATTGTCCATAACGAACACCTTGTTCAAACATAAGGGTGTCCATATGTGCACTTGGCACCAGGACACCCTAGGCCGCAGTTCGATGATCGACTTTGTAGTTGTATCATCGGATTTGCGGCCGCATGTTCTGGACACTCGGGTGAAGAGAGGGGCGGAGCTGTCAACTGATCACCACCTGGTGGTGAGTAGGCTCCGATGGTGGGGGAAGATGCCGGTCCGTCCTGGCAGACCCAAACGTATAGTGAGGGTTTGTTGGGAGCGTCTGGCGGAATCCCCTGTCAGAAGGAGTTTCAACTCCCACCTCCGACAGAGCTTTTCCCATGTTCCGGGGGAGGCGGGGGACATTGAGCCCGAGTGGACCATGTTCCGTGCCTCTATTGTTGAGGCGGCCAATCTGAGTTGTGGCCGTAAGGTGGTTGGTGCCTGTCGTGGCGGCAACCCCCGTACTCGCTGGTGGACACCAGCAGTAAGGGATGCCGTCAAGCTGAAGAAGGAGTCCTATCGAGCCTTTATGGCCTGTGGGACCCCAGAGACAGCTGACGGGTATCGACTGGCCAAGCGGACCGCGGCTTCGGTGGTCGCCGAGGCAAAAACCCGAGCGCGGGAAGAGTTCGGTGAGGCCATGGAAGCCGACTTCTGGACGGCTTCAAGGAAATTCTGGTCCACCATCCGACGTCTCAGGAGGGGGAAGCAGTGCACCACTAACACTGTGTACAGTGGGGATGGGGCGCTGCTGACTTCGACTCGGGACGTTGTGAACCGGTGGGCAGAGTACTTCGAAGACCTCCTCAACTCCACCAACACGCCTTCCTTGGAGGAAGCAGAGCCTGGGGACTCTGAGGTGGGCTCTCCTATCTCTGTGGTTGAAGTCACCGATGTGGTTAAAAAGCTCCTCGGTGGCAGGGCCCCAGGGGTGGATGAGATCCGCCCGGAGTTCCTCAAGGCTCTGGATGTTGTGGGGCTGTCCTGGTTGACACGCCTCTGCAACATCGCGTGGTCAACAGGGAGAGTGCCTCTGGATTGGCAGACCGGGGTGGTAGTCCCTCTTTTTAAAAAGGGGGACCGGAGGGTGTGTTCCAACTACAGAGGGATCACACTCCTCAGCCTCCCTGGTAAGGTCTATTCAGGGGTGCTGGAGAGGAGGGTCCGTCAGGAAGTCGAGCCTCAGATTGAGGAGGAGCAGTGTGGTTTTCATCCCGGCCGTGGAACAGTGGACCAGCTCTACACCCTTAGCAGGGTCCTTGAGGGTATGTGGGAATTCGCCCAACCAGTCTACATGTGTTTTGTGGACTTGGAGAAGGCGTTTGACCGTGTCCCTCGGGGAGTTCTGTGGGGGGTGCTTCGTGGGTATGGGGTACCGAACCCCCTGATACGGGCTGTTCGGTCACTATACCACCGATGTCAGAGTTTGGTTCGCATTGCCGACAGTAAGTCGGAATCGTTTCCAGTGGGGGTAGGACTCCGCCAAGGCTGCCCTTTGTCGCCGATTCTGTTCATAACCTTTATGGACAGAATTTCTAGGCGCAGCCGAAGCGTTGAGGGGGTCCGTTTTGGGGGCCTCAGTATTACATCCCTGCTTTATGCAGATGATGTGGTGCTGTTGGCTCCTTCAAACGGGGCTCTCCAACTCTCACTGGAGCGTTTCGCAGCCGAGTGTGAAGCGGTTGGGATGAAAATCAGCACCTCCAAATCTGAAACCATGGTCCTCAGTCGGAAAAGGGTGGAGTGCCCACTCCGGGTCGGGGAGGAGATCTTACCCCAAGTGGAGGAGTTCAAGTATCTTGGGGTCTTGTTCACGAGTGAGGTTAGGAGGGAGTGAGAGATTGACAGGCGGATTGGTGCAGCGTCTGCTGTGATGCGGACCTTGTATCGGTCTGTCGTGGTGAAGAAGGAGCTGAGCCAAAGGGCGAAGCTCTCAATTTACCGGTCGATCTACGTTCCAACCCTCACCTATGGTCACGAGCTATGGGTCGTGACCGAAAGAACGAGATCCCGGATACAAGCGGCTGAAATGAGTTTTCTCCGCAGGGTGTCCGGGCTCTCCCTTAGAGATAAGGTGAGAAGCTCAGTCATCCGGGAGGGGCTCCGAGTCGAGCCGCTTCTCCTCCACATCGAGAGGAGCCAGATGAGGTGGCTTGGACATCTGATTCGGATGCCTCCTGAACGCCTCCCTGGTGAGGTGTTCCGGTCATGTCCCACCGGGAGGAGACCCCGAGGAAGACCCAGGACACGCTGGAGAGACTATGTCACCCAGCTTGCCTGGGAATGACTCGGGATCCCCCGGGGAGAGCTGGAAGAAGTAACTAGGGAGAGGGAAGTCTGGGCTTCCCTGCTAAAGCTGATGCCCCCGCGACCCGGCCCCGGATAAGCGGTAGATGATGGATGGATGGATGGATTATCGGTATTGCTTTTTTTGAGAAGCATGAAGTAATCAGTTATTGGTATCGGTGGTTTAAAAAACAAAAAAAGAAAAAAAATAGTTATGGTGCATCCCGACAAATGCACATGAATTCATGGAACAAACTATTCACCACCACAATCCAGCAGGGGACAAGCATTAGTGAGGCAGGAATTGACCATTTGACTCATCGGCAAGCTGAGTGGCCTCTCAATTGCATTGAACAGACTTTACAGCTCCATTTTTTTTGTTCGTTTCTTAAATCATTTGCGTGCATGTAACACTCACAAGCATTTTTGTCCGATCTTGTCTCAAGCAAAAATGTGCACGTTATCAAAGCGCTATCTATGGCTCATCACACCAAATGAAATCATTTTGTCATCGTAATTGAAGAAAACGACACTGCCTGAAAATGGACTCTGATGGTGACTGGATCGTAATGACCTTTTTTTTCCCCCGCTAGGTGATAAAAATTTCTTACTGAATTTGATTGACTCTCCGGGGCACGTCGACTTCTCCTCTGAGGTTTCTACTGCTGTCCGTTTGTGTGATGGTGCTATTGTTGTTGTTGATGCTGTGGAGGGAGTCTGTCCACAGGTATGTTTTGTGGTGTCTTCCTTTTTCACATTTTCCCATGATCATTTGGAAGAAGGGGATACCATCACAAATAGACTGAAACTGCTAAATAGTTGTCCGATAAAATGATTATGAATCCAACCAACATAGACAGAAATTATTCTGCCTAACCAGTAGACAATCTTATAATGGATGGCTGAAGCCATGAGTTGTAGAAGGTCTTAAGGAGTGACCCCTGAACTCCAAAAGACCTCAGTTTCCTGAGTAGGAAGAGCCGGCCGGCTCTGTTCCTTCCTGATCAGGAAGTTGGTAGACCAGTCAAGTTTATTGTTGAGAGGAACACCCAGGTACTTGTAGGTGGTTACCCTGTGGGTGGATGTTCATCAGTGCAGGTGAGGACCGTTTCCTGCAGAAATCCAAGGAAACAGAAATCAGGCTGAGATATGATCGTATTCTCCTAATGGGGGATTTTAATATCCATGTATGTTGTCCGGAAAAAACGCTAGCAAAAGACTTCTTAAGACTTATCGACTCTTTTAATTTTGTGCAGTATGTGACCAGCCCGACACACGAACAAGGACATATTTTAGACCTTGTCCTTGCTCATGGTATAACGGTGTCAAATCTGGAAGTCCTTGAAAATGGAATTTCTGATCACATGGCAGTTTTATTTGACGTAGTCTTATCGCATGCTGCTGTGAAATCTGGCGCTCCTAGTTGTAAACGCCGAATTTTTAACCCTCACACTGCTAGTCGTTTCTCTGATGCCTTTAATAACCTTTGCGTACCCTCGTCTAACACAGAGGAACTCACCTCTTGGTTCGACTCGTCATGCCGGGCCATCCTGGATTTGGTGGCTCCTTCAAAAATTGTGCTGCCAAAGCCTAAACCCGAGCCATGGTTTAACGATATTACCCGCGCAGCTAGGCAGGAGTGTCGCAAAGCTGAACGCAAGTGGAAAAGAGACAAATTGCATGTCTCTTCTCAAATTTGGAAAGACAGCTGGCGTAACTACCAGCTCACAGTAAAAGAGGCCAAAAGAGAATATCTGTCGGACCTTATTCTAGCCAACCGTCACAACCCTCGTGCACTATTTAAAACGATAGATTCTGTACTCAAACCCCCTCTGCCTACTTGCTCGGATTCTTCAGCCGAGATGTGCAACAGATTCCTTCAGTTCTTTATTGATAAGGTCTCTACAGCTAGGATTCCGGTCCCAAATACCGCATCTGACCCCTCTGTCCATGTTCCATGTTCAGCTGTCCTAAATTCTTTTGATACTGTGTCCTTGGCGCTTTTGGAGGATGTAGTTCGCCAGACGAAGCCATCTGGCTCCCCTTGCGACTCTCTTCCCCCACGCTTCTTTCAGGAGGTTCTCCCGAGTGTTGGTGCATCGGTCTTGGATATCATCAACAGCAGCCTTTCTTCTGGTGTAGTTCCAAAACAGTTTAAACATGCTGTGGTCCAACCCTTGATCAAGAAACCTGGTCTTGATCCAGATGAGCTGTCAAGTTACAGACCCATTTCCAAACTGCCTTTCATTTCCAAAATTCTGGAAAAAGTGGTGCACATGCAGTTGAAACTTTTCTTGGATGAACATAACATCTTGGAGGTCTTCCAGTCAGGTTTCAAGACGATGCATAGCACGGAGTCAGCCCTGTTACGCGTTTCTAATGACATCCTCCTGGCAAATGACTCTGGAGACCACGTGTGTCTGGTTTTATTGGACTTAACTGCAGCATTTGATACAGTGGATCACGGTATTCTGCTGACTCGTTTGCAGCACTTGGTGGGCATTGGCGGGAGTGCTCTTGATTGGTTTAGGTCCTATCTAGCTGACAGGACCTTTTGTGTCAGCCTTGGCTGCTCTGAATCACGCACTGCTCCCCTGTCATGTGGTGTTCCACAGGGCTCAATTCTGGGGCCTCTGTTGTTCTCGCTGTATCTGCTCCCATTGGGTTCCATCTTAAGGAAACATGGTATTCCTTTCCACTGCTATGCAGATGACTGCCAGATCTATGTCCCACTGAGCAAGAAAGACACCTTCTCATTAAGGCCACTCCTATCCTGTCTGGAAGAAATCAAAACCTGGATGGCACAAAATTTCTTGAAGTTCAACGAAAAGAAGACAGAGGTGATATTGTTTGGCCCCAGTGGACCTTGTACATTCCATCCTGTAGACTTGGGCCCCCTATCTCCTTATCTGAAATCAACGGTCTCAAACTTGGGACTTAAACTGGACAGTGATTTCAAACTCGATCGGCAAATTGGTGCCGTTGTTAAATCCAGCTTCTTTCACCTTAGACAGCTGGCCAAAATAAAACCTTTCCTCTCACATGAACACTTTGAGACAGTAATTCATGCCTTTGTCACATCCCGGCTCGATTACTGCAACGCCCTGTACTTTGGAGTCAGCCAGTCCTCCATCAAGCGCCTTCAGCTGGTACAGAATGCCGCTGCTCGCCTCTTGACTGGTACTCGTAAGAGGGAGCATATAACTCCTACTTTGGCATCCCTTCACTGGCTCCCCATTCATTTTAGAATTATTTTTAAGATCCTCCTCTTTGTTTTCAAATCTCTGAATAATCTCGCGCCACCTTACCTCTCTGAGCTCATACGCCCCTACACCCCTGCCCGGCGCCTCAGGTCTGTGGACCAGTCTTTGCTAGACGTACCAAGAACTAAACTGAGGCTCAGAGGGGATCGAGCCTTTTCTGTTGCTGGTCCATCTCTCTGGAATGACCTCCCACTGAATATTCGGCAAGCCTCCTCGCTGCCCATCTTTAAAGCCCTCCTCAAAACTCACTTGTATTCTTTGGCGTTTGACTCAGCATGACTTAGATTTGCTCTTGATTTTACTGCTTGGTGCTTTCTACCGCCTTATTACTTATTACTTATTACTGATTCGTCTTACTGTTTATTGTATATGTTAAATCGCTCCATGTACAGCACTTTGTATGCAGCGATGGCTGTTTGAAAGTGCTCTATAAATACTGTTGACTTGACTTGACTTGACTTGAAACAATTGTGTGAAGTCCATGGCTTCCAGACTTAAGGCACTCATGGACTGGAAATGGTTTTCATCCAGATAGTAAAATTAATGCATATAGCCAGGGTTGTATATTACAATTTTGGTGTGGTGCTCAAAGGAGCACCAGAGGTTGTTCCGAGGTGCAATTTTTCTTTAGCCAATGACTCAACAACAACAACAGCAAAAAGAACAAGCCTTTTTCAACACTTAAAATTTATGAAAATAACACAAGCGGGGACTGACCGAGGGCCCAACCAATCTGGACTTTTTGAGGCCGATGATATTTTTGGCCTAAAAAAATGGCGATTACTGATTTATCAGCCTTTTATATCTATCTATATGTACAGTATAATATATATATATATATATATATATATAATATATATATATATATAAATATATAGCCCCAGGTCTGTCCAGCACCGACAGTCAATGGCGCCGACATTCTTCCCAATCAAAATCTGCTGGTACAGGCATGCTGCCGAGAAGGCGCAACCACCAAGCACAGATATTTCTCCTTTGACGAATGTCGTGGCCAAAAAATCCTGAAAACAGACCATATCAGGTCCACACGTTGAAACAACAAACAACATGCGACAAAACAAAAGACAAAAACAACAACAAAAAACAAAAAAGCAAGGCTCTTGAAGAGCACTTGCCGAAGGCTGCCTACTCGGGTGCCATTTCAAAACTTGTGTAATGAACAATAGCAGCAAAAAAACTGAAGGTTTTTAAAAATGAAAATATATGAAATGTCATACTTTTGAGGGAACATACAGGTTTATATATTGCTTGTGTTAGTTACTTTTCTTGTTCTAAAAATGTATTTGTTTCATCTGTCCTTGTCATAATAGACGCAGGTCGTGCTGCGGCAGGCTTGGTTGGAGAACATCAGGCCAGTTCTGGTTATTAATAAAATAGACAGACTTATCATGGAGCTGAAGTTTACCCCTCAGGAGGCTTATGCCCACTTGCAAAACATCATGGAACAGGTGAAGGTCAAGCAATTGTCTCACACACACCTTTGTAGCCTTTCGAATCATGTTTGCTTAATGGCTGTGATCCCATTATGCTGTTTTTGTTTGTGTGTTTGTTTGTTTTAGGTGAATGCGGTCACAGGAACTTTGTTCACATCCAGCGTGATGGAGGAGCAAGCAGAAAAAATAAAAGGGGACCAAGGGAGTGAGACACAGCATGGAGAGCAAGTGTATGATTGGAGTGCAGGCCTCGAGGAGGTTGATGACTCTCATCTCTACTTCTCTCCTGACCAAGGAAATGTGGTCTTTGCCAGTGCCCTTGACGGATGGGGCTTCAGGTGAGGATGATTAGTTTTCAAGAAATCCTTTTGTAGATTACCGTATTTTCACGACTATTCGGCGCACCGTACCAATGGCCGCAGTCTCATTAATGGGTGACATTTCTGTATTTTACACATATACAGGACGCACCGCACGAATAGGCGCAGTTTTAAAGTGGTAAAACATACGCTTAAACATACGGCATGCATGCATGCTAACACGTTCGCTAACACGTTAGCTTGAAGCACACACTGAAGCTCGAAGCTAAAACACGTTTTTAAAAAGGCAACGAAAGCAGAACTGAGTTTGGGTGTATTTTATTTACAAGGTACTCACGTTTTTTGCTCAAGCATCACTCAGAAAGCCATCAAAGTCGTCATCTTCTGTGTCCGAATTAAACAATTGTGCAAGTATCGGTAATCCATTCAAACCGCCGGGTTCCTCCTCGTTGTCAGAGTCACTCTCGTCGTCATGTGGCTCCACGGAAATGATGCCGGCTTTGCCAAAAGCTCGAACAACTGTACTAGGAGCAACGTTCGTCCAAGCAGCTGCAATCCATTCACAGATCTTGGCGTAACTAGCCCGGCGCTGCCTCCCACTCTTCGTGAAGCTGTGTTCGCCATCGATCATCCATTTTTCCCATGCCGCTCGCAACTTCACCTTGAACGCCCGGTTGATGCCGATGTCCAGCGGTTGGAGTTCTTTCGTCAAGCCTCCGGGAATGACGGCAAGCTCGGAGTTCATTTGCTTGACTTTGTCTTTCACCGCTGGTGTGAGATGGGCACGCATGGAGTCGCAAATCAAGAGTGACGGCGAGGCATGGAAAAAGCCATCCGGTCTCTTAACATACACCTCACTTAGCCACTCTCTCATTTTCTCCTCGTCCATCCAGCCCTTTTGGTTTGCTTTCACGATGACGCCGGCTGGAAACTTTTCTTTCGGCAGCGTCTTTCGCTTGAAAATCACCATAGGTGGCAGTTTCTGTCCGTTAGCATGACAAGCAAGAACGACAGTGAAAGCTGACTTCTCGTGCCCCGTTGTGCGTATCGCAACCGTGCTGGTCCCCTTCTTCTCCACAGTGTGGTTCACCGGGATGTCGAAAGTCAGCGGGACCTCGTCCATGTTGGTAATGTGGTTAGGCTGGATGCGTTTGTCGACAATCTTTTTACTGCAGTAGGTGCGGAAAACGGCCAGCTTTTCTTTGTAGTCCGCTGGAAGTTGCTGAGCCACGGTCGTCTTCACTCTCATAGATAGATGGCGCCGTTTCATAAAGCGAAAGCACCAAGACGGACCTCCTTGAAAATGTTCAATTTTCAATTCTTCGGCTAACGTTTTCGCCCTTAGTCGAATGGTGACCGTGGAGACGCTTCTGCCGGCTGCTCTTTGATCAAGAATCCACCGCTCCAGTTGGTCTTCCAACTCTGGCCACCTCGCCTTATTTCCACGGAAACTGCGCTTGGTCTTTTTGACTTGGCGAAGCTCGTTCTCCTGCTTCCTCCATTTGCGAACCATGGATTCGTTGATATTAAATTCTCTGGCGGCTGCTCGATTCCCGTGTTTCACTGCATAACCGATGGCTTGGAGCTTGAATTGCGCTTCGTAGGCGTGTCTCTTTGTGGAACTCATTTTCGGGGGTTCTTGAAAACCAAAACCGAAGTTGTTTTGCAATAATGCACACACTCACCTTTTATACATGTGCTGGTACCTGCTAGAGGCGTGCCTTACACGCCCACCCTTCACTCATTGCCGGACCCACCCCCTGCGTGCCTGTCCTCCCTCACGTCCACCTCTCTTCATATATGTAAATTATGGAGAGAGAGATATGTAAATATAAGTGCGCGGACGCACTTCACTGGTTGGCCGACCGATTCCCCGCACTTCACTGATGGCCGACCTCACTTCTGCCTTTTCTCTTTGTAAACAGCATGTCGGGTCTCAGCCAGATTTTGGAACTCGGCTCATAGAAAAGACGCATCGCATTATAAGGCGTACTGTCCATTTTGGAGAAAATTTTAGACTTTTAATAGCGCCTTATAGTCGTGAAAATACGGTACATATTTTGTATATTTGGGTGTGCGATTGCAGTACCTAATTTTTTTTATTTATCCTGCGCAAAAATCAAGAGGCAGCTCCATGGTAATTAATAAATAAATAAATAAATTATAAACTCAACATATATCGTCAGTATACCACACGTTATGATTAGGGATGCTCCGATCCACTGGATCATTATTGAGTCAGATGCAGGCCGAAATGACTGGATTGGTAATGGACTGCAGGGTTTACGCCACTGCTTAATAGGCCACACTGTGTGCCGCCAGCAGTGTCCGCGGTCCCCGTTCGTCACATCGCCAATGACGATTTGAAATGTGTCGTGGCATGGTAATAATTTCCATTATTCGGCACTGTGGCGAAGGGCCAATTCATCCGCCAAAACTCATATCAAGTGATTGATACAAAGTACAAATGCCTGTTTGTAAATAATCCCAGTTTTCTTTGCGGCTAGTTACACATATTACTGGTTAGTATTAGTACAACATTGCCAATTAAAGTTTCAGAAAACAACAACAAAAAAGACACCGCTGACGCAATGTGTACATATGCTGGTGGTGGTTAGTAGCGAGGGTTAGCAACCTAGCACGTTGCCTGGAACACAGAATAGAAGAATGCGCAACTATTTTGTTGGTTTCTGAACTAAATGTCATGAGCTGCGAGTTGTGCAAAACAACTTTGAATCCCCCCATCCCATGTCGGCCAGGGTCTGTGAGGGACGGTTTTCCTAAATAACAAAAATACTGAAGACCACAGGTATGCATTTTCTACCCATTTTAATTTGATTTCATGCATTGCCTTCAAATATTCACACGTATAAACTCTGGCACGATGTGCATAACATACAGCAAACCCTCTCAATGCATGCTGATTGACATCTTGGTGGTAATAGTAGATGCTGTATGGCATATGACAGTTGTACTCTATGTATTAATGCAGTAATCATGACATAATGTCAGTGTTGTAAACTGCATAATAAAATTGCATTTGGCGAATGTAAGAGTTTATAATTACCTGTACACAGACATTAAATTGCCAAAGTATCACAAAGTATGTCTGTAATAGTAATGTAGCATGCATTTAAAAAAAAATATCACCATGATACTGTATCACTGTACTGTATCACTCATTCAAATAACGCAGTGGTTCTCAAGCTGTTAACTGAAAGTATCACCCACCCACCACCCTAAAAAAATTATTTTCGTTTTACAAGTACCACCATTGTGACCATCATCAAAATACAGTAGCTGAAGGGCCAAACTTTTCATAACGATGAGGTAGAGGTTTTATTCCTCATATGTACCCTTCTTTGTTATTGTGATCCTTTGCAGCATCTAAATGTGTTTGGGGGAAAAGTGTTGAATAAAAAGCATGCTTTATTAAATCTTTAAAAACAGACACTTCTGAAACATTTAAGACTTTGGGAAGACATTTAGGCTTTTTTAAAATTTCAAAGTACGTTATTTTAAAACAATTGGCAACTTATTAAACCATACAATTTATGGTTTTATGACAACACATTATATTCACAAATGGCACAATTGAGTTTGCATGTTCGCCCTGGACAATTAAATTTATTGCCTGGCCCCTTTGAAAAATTAATTGCCAACCCTTGACTTTCAGCATGAGATTTGTCTCAGGGCAGCAGTCTGGTGCCTAACCTTTTTTATACCACGGACCACATTAACTTCAAGGCATATTTTGATGGACTGGCCAGAGATGAGCTTCTAATTGGCAGAATCCATTTGCCTGCCTGCACCTCGATCAAGTTCACCAGAAATCACGTTACACTCTCTGCACTAATACTTAGACCTGATTCCAGCGGCGTCAAGTTTAATGTACTTTCAGCAACCAAATTGTAGCAACAAGCACAAAAATCAAGATGCGGCAGCTTTAATGCTGGAACACACCTGTGCTGTCTACAAATATTGAGTACCGTATTTTCCGCACTATAGGGTGCACCAAAAAGTCTTCCATTTTCTTAACACACACACACTTTATTCATGGTTTTCACAGTCGAAACAGATACAGTTACGTCTTTGTCCATCTGCGTGCCTTCTTCCGTTGGACTCGAGAGGCGTTCATGACCGCCTTCGAAAAATGTAAATTAACTATTCCTTCAATGATACAGTGCACTCCGCTTAATAGAACACCATTGGGCCGAAGCGCTTCTGTTCTACTAAGCGGGGTTTCTATTAACCGGAGACACTTTATTAGGTACACCTTCAGACACGTCGACGACCAAGTTATGCACGCAGAAAACCCCCTGCTGACGAGTTAGAAGAGATATTTCGACTGTGGACGTCCATATCTTTAATCAAACAACAACTTTAATCAACTTCAGTCAAACATCTTAAATCACGAGAAAAATGTCGTTACTTTTGTCTGGAAACAGGAGTCCGTAATTTTGCGGTTGACTTCCCTCTCAATGCGCTGGATAAGAGGGAAGTCCTGGAAACCGCGGGCGTACCTTCTGAGAATCCGGCAATGCATCGTATCGTCTGAGTATGTCCTTCTTATCCGCAGGTGATAGCCCTCGTCTCTTGAATGATGTTGAAGCCATTGTGATGTGCGTGTGTCTATGTGTGGAGTGACGCGTGCTACCTGTTACTGTATACGGCTAGAACTACCGCGTTTTCTCGCGATAGTGGTACAGTATCACGATAGCTACACTTCGTCTCTCTCTCGTCTCTTGAATGAAGTTGAAGCCATTGTGACGTGCGTGTGTCTATGTGTGGAGTGACGCGTGCTACCTGTTACTGTATACGGCTAGAACTACCGCGTTTTCTCGCGATAGTGGTACAGTATCGCGATAGCTACACTTCGAAAACCACTAGTTTACAATGTTCATTGCTTACGGCCTGTTCTATTAAGCGGAGATCTGTTCTACTAAGCGGAGTATCTTTATAGTAAATTGCATTAGGCAAATCTGTTCCAGAGCCTTTTGCTCTATTAAGCGGATTACTCTATTAACCGATGTTCTATTAAGCGGAGTGCACTGTACTATGAAAATTGAAAATAATGCATCAAAACAGAAAATCAAGCGAGGAAATCATAAAATAAATTCTGTAGCCCCCCTACAGAATTTATTTTGTGATTTCCTCATTTGTGAATACACAACAATAGAATAAATAACAAAAACGTCTGAGACAGTCCAGTCTCCAACATTGAACTAACATCTGATCGTTCTGTTGGATCAAGGAAATGCCAGGGGGTGGGGGGATATAGAATTTGTTTTGTGATTTCCTCTCTTGATTTTGTGTTTTTATGCATTATTTTCAATTTTCGTATTGGTCATGAACGCCTCTTGAGTCGAAATGAGGGAGTGTAGCTCCATCTAGTGGATGCATTTTAGATTGTGTTTTATAATCCAGTGCGTGCTACATATGATTTTTTTTTTTTTAAATAGACCATTCATTGAAGGTGCGCCTCATTATCCAGTGCGCCTTTTAGTGTGGAAAATACGGTACCTAATGTATATTTGTGTTGGCAGTTGGAGTTTGGGTCGTCCAGGTAGTCCTCAACTGATGAATATAAATGGGGTCTGAGAGACTGTAAGTCGAGATATATTCAATTTTTGTTTAAAATGAAATTTTATTTAAGTAAAAAATTAGACAGTGCCATGAAAAAGCCCCCTTCCTGATTTCTGATTGCTGTTTGCATATTTATCACACACGAAGATTTCAATTCATCAAACCAATTTTAATATCATATGGAGACAACCCAAGGAAATACAAACCTTTGTATGTGATAAATAAGCCAAAGAACACAGAAATCAGGAATACTATTTCACGGCACTATACATACACACACACACATATATATATATATATATATATATATATATATATATATATATATATATTATATATATATAATATAAATTATAAATGATATGCACTTTATAGTGTATACACGTATACTGTCCATACATAAATTACATTTAGAAACTTTTATAGATTTTTTTTTTTTTTAAACGGTACAGAATGATTTATGTCCAGGGATCCTGACTGTCCCAAATTGTGGCATTTTGCTCCTAAAATTTGAGACATTGCATGTACATTTTTCATGGGCTTGACCTGTGCGACCAGTAAACTAGCTGATTTATAATTATTATTTTTAAATGATATTCTTGAATGTTTTTTTTTTCCTGACTAAATTCTGCTCCACAACACACATCAGTCAATTTATCAGTAATGTAATGAAAATGGGAGGGAGTAAGTATTTACTTTTCAAGTCAACTTAATATGTGCGTCCCTACATTTTCTACTTGCGGTCCTAACATTTCAGATTAGGAGCCACTATGCTCCTAGTCAAAAAAAAAGTTAGTCTGTAGCCCTGATCTCAAGTCACACCTTGCTGCTGTGGGATGTAAATACATAAATAAACTTCTAGCCTAAAAATGTCATTTGTTCAGACTAGATGAAGGACGTCAAAATTTATCAAACTGACAATTAAATACCGTAAATATTTCCCAAGAAATGTTCAGTGATAATGATTGTGAGAAGTCGTTCCTGTTTAAGCAAAATATGCAGTCCCACATGTTACTGTTTAATGCCCGTCATTATTCAAAGGTGAAATTATAGACATTAGTCTGCTCTCAGTAAACGTTTGTGTTCTGAAGGTTGGTGACCCTAGTCAAATACATATTGTTGCCATGCATTTTGGCCAGGGCTCTTTTGACTTCCAAATCTTTCTTTGTATTTTTGCAGCATCCAACATTTTGCCCTCATGTACAGTGAGAGGATGGGCATTAATCCAGAGGTGCTTCTCAAAACCCTTTGGGGGGATTTCTACCTTAATGCGAAAGCTAAGAAGATCATGAAGGGAGCTCAGGTAATGTCATGATGGTACAACATTCAGTTAACATAATTTAGTTTATTTTAAAAATGGTTATTAAATATTAATTCTTAAACCATGGGTGTACAACATAGTAATACTAAAGTAAACAATCGGCTAACATTTGCTGGTTTCAAATTGACCAAGGTATCAGGTCAGGCTGCTGAATAAAAATAAAATTACGTGAAAAACAAATGTAAATAGCACAAATTTGTAAGTGTCACTAATTATTGCACTTAATTAAAGTGTGTACATTGAAACAAACATTTATTTTGTGAATGCAAGTATTTTGTTTTTCTTCTTTCTACCCCACAATTTTGCTGCTGTAGACTGTAAATTTCCCAGTGTGGGACAAATAAAGGATATCTTATCTTAAGCTGGCTGTATAAAATACAGTGGAAATTCAGACAGTTAAAGGAACACCCACCGCTCATTACGCTGAATATCCAATGTCCAAAATTTTATGAAGCCGCTTCTATGAAAATAATGCACAAACTCACACGCATATTCACACAAACACGCACACTTAAACAAACACACACACACACGGCATGCGCACACATGTTCAATTTGGGTTTCATTTTCTGCATCCCTGCTACCAGTACTCCTACACTACAACTGGAACAAGCGCCAGTGCTAAGCATCTTGCAGCCAGGAACAATTACATAAAAATAATTACCGTATAGATTACCGTTTTAAAAAGTGTGTGATGAAGGCATGGGATAGCGTTAGTATTCCAGCATGTTAAGCAAAACAAAGATTGTAATCCAAACGCTTACAGTTCACAGCACCCTGCATCCCCCCTCCAAATCACCAGTTCATAAGAACCAATTGGAATTATTTATTTATTTATTTATTTGGTCGTCTGTTTTCATTCAGATATGAGATCCTACTACAATTTGACTATAATTGGAAATGTCTCGTCTGATAAGTATTATTACAGTGGAAAAATTAAAATAGGTGGGTACAAACCTGATGTTTCTGTCTCTGCTTTAAAGATAAGCCATCCTTGACCCTTTTTCTTTGGTTAAATAGCATTTCACACTTTGTTACATATTATTACATAGGAGGAAAAATATGTGGCCTGTAACTGGCGACACCTTTCATCTGAGAAGTTGATCACAACTTTTTGGGTGAAGGTAGCCGATCACCACGTTTCTCATCAAAACCCACTCCAGGTTCAACCACATCCTGGCTGCAGTTCTACTCTGTTCCATCGTTCTTCAGCTCCTTTGAATCTTTTGGAGTCAAATCGCCTGTAACATATATCACGAAATCCCACAGTCTCAATTTCATAGCCGCATGCGTCAAAAACAGGATCCCTCTTAAAAATTGTTGAAAAAGTCTTGAATTTTGATATTATGCTGTATGCAATTTGCCTAAATGAATAATAATGTAGCCTAAATTAACAGGTTGGAGGTCACGATATGTGGTCAAAATACAATGAAAGTTCAGTGAAGAGGGCTATAACACTACTACACAGATGATGATATTATTTATTTATTTATAATTTTTTTTAAATGTATGTACCGGTACACTGAGGCAGGAGCCACAATGGAATTCCTTAGTTAGGAAAGTTAAGAATTTAAAAAAAAAAAAAAAAAAACAGGCTTACATTGAAAATGTCATAGACGCATAGTTTCCTGCATTGTTGTTGTCGGACCTCATCCTGGCAGTTGGAATATGTTAGGAAATGTTCAGTGAATCTTTGCAACGTGTTTTATAATCACACTGCACATGATTGGCAGGCGGGAGGAGACAAGGAAAACGGTTTACTTTGAACTTTTTCCAGATGAACGTTACTCTGCAATTATGGACACCATTATTGTGGAGGAAGGTGCCACATTGGGAAACGGCAACATACCATTGCGATAACATTCCGAAGTGGAATATACATCTGCACCTCCCATCCCATCGCCAAAATGGTTGCTGGTCTCCAAAAACATGCACTCGTATGAACCAGTCTGTGGCAGAAAAAATGGTTGGGAATGATTGCCCTTATGTATTTTCGATCACCTTGTTTTTCCAGGTTAAAGGCAAGAAGCCACTCTTTGTGCAACTTGTCCTGGATAACATTTGGAGTTTATATGATGCTGTTGTTACTCGCAGGTGGGTCATAAAATGTAGTTGGAAATACTGAAAATGAACCGGCCTTACTTACTTTGTATTTGCATGTTGTACAGCTTATATTATCCGTGCCAAGCTTTCAGTCTTTTCATTAACAGAGACAAAGAGAAGGTTGAGAAGGTGCTGGCATCTCTTGACGTCAAGGTGATGGCCAGGGATTCTCGTCACTCTGACCCTAAAGTCCTCCTCTCTGCTATATGCAGCCAGTGGTTACCAGTGTCTCAGGCTGTCCTATGTATCCTTTTTACCAAATAATTTATTTAATTGTTGTTCATCTTGTAAATTATATTAGTTGAGATTTTCTTTGACACTGGCTATAGCAATGGTCTGTAATAAGCTTCCGAGTCCATTACACATAGCAGCAGAGAGGGTGGAGAAGTTGATGAGTGTTGGTGTGCGTCGATTTGACACCTTGCCTGAGAGGACGCAGGAACTGAAAAATGGTATGAATTGGAACATCTTGCGGGGGTTTTGTATTGTATTTTTTCTAACATGCGAGTATGCGACATAACATAACATAAAACATATACAGTAATAATTTGACGGAAAATAAAGTAGATAAAAAAGTAAAAAGAAAGAAATCATTCTTCATTCAACACAGTTATTATGTTCAAGGGAGTAGGAAGAAGTAAAAAACTTATCTAGTCCTACCCTGTTATGTGTTTATATCTACTAAATCATTTTTATATCAATCAGAAAAGAAAAAAGTAAGAAGAAAGAAGTCTCCATTAAGGCTCATACTTTACCCTTAACATCACACTCAGGGTGTTATTCAGTGGCGTTTCTAGAAAGTTTTATCAGGGCTAGCGGGAGGTTCCGTTTGGGTCTGGAGGTGGGGACGTCAGACGTTACTGGCAGCGAGCATGATGTTTGCTTCAAGATAGCGACTGGTCATCGATACTCTTTGCAATGTTTTCCTCTATATTTCATACTTTATCCATTGTTCGACAGCAGAAACAAAGTATGTAAAGGAGAAAACCCTCATTAGGAATTCAGCTCAATTAAAACCCTGTTATGTGCATAGAGACGAGAGTTGTGACTTTTCATGCAGTTTTTAGTTGGGGTTATCCCCCTGGGCTCATCAATTTGCCTGTGGCAGCGCCTTGGGTGCAAGCATGGGCTTTGGCCTCTCAAACTCATCAGCAACTCATTCATCAGTCAGCTGTATTCCATTGTCTTGATTCGTTTCACAATGAAAGTCATTTAAATGTCAACATCCAAGTAAGATAAGATACTGTATTGTCATTCGCACACAAATCCCTCTCTTGAATGGCTCTGCTGTGAACGATGAGAATTGATTTGCACTTGTGAGAGAGCCTTTTTATGGAGCCCATTTGGTATGGTATTTGCTAACATAGAAGCAATCTGGTTAAATGGTAGAAAATATCACTTCTCCAAAGCATGAGGATGGAATTTATTAGTGTATTAGTGAAAGGTAGCTGATGGGAAACGCCCCACAAAAGCTCTTGAAAAGTCCTGGAAAAGATCACTGTAAATGGTTAGTATTCAAAATATTAAATGTTAAAAAAAACAACAACAATGTGTTGATTTCATCATTTATTTCTGAAACTTGTGGCATCAGTGAACTATAGGTGCACTCACATAGCAGCCACCAAGCCACTGTTGTTGTGCAATCCTGTGTAGATATAATGGTTTATATTTGTTATGCTTCATTGGGTGTTTTTCAGCATTTCTCCAGTGCTCAAGCAATGAAAATGCTCCGGTTATAGTTTTTGTATCCAAGATGTTTGCTGTGGACACACAAGCCTTGCCTGAGAACAAACAAAGGTAAGTATGAATTGCAAGTGAAGTTACATTTGCATATGGTTTTTACCCATTCAAATGCAATGTGGAAAGGAAAAAAATGTGTTGCTTTTTTAATCCAAATTTCTACCACCCAACAACCACCACTCAAAAAAAAGAAGAAAAAATTGTAGATTGCTTCGAGAAAAATTATGGTCCCAATCCAGCGTCTCAGGAGGGGAAAGCAGTGCAGCCTCAAAATTGTTTTTAGTGAGGATGAGGCGCTGCTGTCCTTGATTCGGCATGTTGCTAAGCGGTGGGAGAATACTTTGAAGGGCTCCTAAATTCCACCAACACGCCTTCTCAAAAGGAAGCAGAGTCTGGAGACTCTGAGGTGGGCTCTCCTTTTCCAGGGGTTGAGGTTACCATGGTTGTTGAAAAGCTCCTCTGCGGCAACTCCAAGAAGGTGTATGAGAGCTGGACGGCTCTGAATGTTGTTGGGCTGTCCTAGCTGAGATGCCTCTACAAGGTCATGTAGACATCATGGACGGTGTCTGTGGATTGCTATACAGGACGATGGCCCCCCTTTTTAAGAATGAGGACTGGAGGTTTTGTTCCAAGTATAGGGGATCACACTCCTCAGCCTCCACGGTAAGGTATGTCTATGGGTGCTGGAGAGGAAGTCCATCAGAAGGTCAAATCTCAGATTCAGGAGGACCAATGTGGTTTTTGCCCTGGCCGTGGAGCAGTGGTACGGCTCTACAATCTCAACAGGGTCTTTGAGGGTTCATGGGACTTCGGCCAATCGGTTACATGTGTTTTGGGTACTTGGAGAAGGCATTTGGCTGTGTTCATTGGGGAGGTCTGTGGAGAGTGCTTCTGGATTATGGAGTACTAAACCCCCTGAGATGGGCTGTTTGGTCCCTGTATGACCAATGTCAGAGTTTGGTCTGCATTGCCGGCAGTAAATCAGATTTGAGGGCTAACTCCGCCAAGGTTGTTCTTTGTTATTGATCCATAAAGGTTATTAACACAATTTCTAGGCCCAGCCAAGGCATTGAGGGGTCCGATTTGGGCACCTCAGTATCACAACCCTGCTGTATTACCTGGCTTGATCAGATCTCAAACTGTGACTGGAACAGTTCGCTGCCGAGTGTGAAAATCGTATGGGGTGAAAATCAGCACCTACAAATTTGAGACCTTGGGGTCCTCAGTCGAAAAAGGGAGGAGTGCACTCTCCAGGTTGGGGATAAGACATGCATGCGCGCACGCTAACACGTTAGCTTGAAGCATACGGTAGCATGCCAAGACATACAGATAAGCTAAAAACACGTTTTTAAAAAGGCAACGAAAGCAGAACTGAGTTCGGGTGTATTTTATTTAGCCATTGTACAATGTTCTCACGTTTTTCGATCAATCATCACCCAGAAATCCATCAAAGTCCTCATCCTCTGTATCAGAAGCAGAGGACTGCACATCTCAGTTGTCATTGAATGCATCACATGTTAGTGTGAGTTGCTACGCATTGCCGAGTGGAAAGAAGGAGTAGCAACAGCAAAGTCAATATTTCTCTCGTGTGAAGCTTTCCTACATTTGAAAGTAAAGAACAGAGCGAAACATGGTGGCAGCGCGTGTGTGTGTAGAAAGAATTGAACAATTGTGCAAGTACCGTAATCCATCAAAAACGCCGCGTTCCCTCTCGTTGTTGCGTATTGTGGCGTAACTCGCCAAGCGCTGCCTCTCACTCTTTGTAAAGTTGTGTTTGCCACCGATCATCCATTGTTCCCATGCCGTTCACAACTTTACTTTGAACACCCGGTTGATGCCAATGTCCAGCGGTTGGAGTTCTTTAGTCAAGCCTCCGGGAATAACGGCAAGCTCAGAGTTCATTTGCTTGACTTGTTTTTTCACCGCTGCTGTGAGATGGGCACGCATGCCAAAAGCATAACCGGTGGCTTTAAGTTTGAACTGAGCTTCGTAGGCGTGTCTTTTTGTCGAGTTTATTTTCAGGGGTTCTTAGAAACCAAAACCGGAGTTGTTTTGCAACAATGCACATTGCCACACTCTATACAAGTGTTGGTACTGGCTTGAGGCGTCCCTTTAGCGTCCACTTACACACCCACCCTTCACCATTGGCGGACTAGCTTGCCTGTCCTCTCTCTCCCTCTCTCTCTCTCTCTCCCTCTCCATATATGTATATATACACGCCCACCCTTCCCTGATTGGCCGACTTCTTTCCCGCATGCCTGGCCACAGTCACTTCCGCCTTTTCTCTATATAAACAGCGTGTCGGCTGTCAGTCAGATTTTGGAACTCGGCGCTTATAAAGGACGCTCCGCACCATAAGGCGGTCCTGTCCATTTTGGAGAAAATTTAAGACTTTTAATGGCGCGTTATAGTCGTGAAAATACGGTAGTTAAAGTATCTTGGGTCTTGTTCACAAGTGAGGGCAGGAGGGAGCGAGAGATCGACAGGCGGATCGGTGCAGCGTCTGCTGTGATGCGGATTTTGTATCGGTCTGTCGTGGTAAAGAACAAGCTGAGCCAAAGGGCAAAGCGCTCAATTTACCGACCAATCTATATTCCTACCCTTTCCTATGGTCACAAGCTGTGGTTCGTGACTGAAAGCACAAGATCCTGGATACAAGCGGCGATCTTGCGCGGAAGTCTCTCTACGGTTTTGTGTAGACCTCATTTCAAATGACTACACTTGGTTCGATGACAACACTGGAGACGTTTTACTTTCGCTAGGTCGCTACCACCGTAGCTCACTGTCGGTGTCAGACAAACACAGAGAAGCTCCACCCACTCTATTTATATGGACACAGACCACTGTAACCTTCCACACAAAATAGTTCCAAACAAGTAACAATCACGTCAGTGGCATACATCGTATACCTGTATGATACAGAGAGAGAGAAGAACAGATAACTTTGGTCTCGTCACTGGAGCAATATGGCAACTATTTAAAAGTAAACTTTCCATTCATAAACTCCAAGTATCCCTTTTCGGTGTCTCGCACTGCCGTGGCTGGCAAATGGGCGTGGACTTCTGCAGCGCGCTTGTTGTTTTGTTTCTCGTGTATTTATAGAGCAACGTAACATCCGCTTGTGACGTGTGCCGTGTTAATCTCGCGAGAAAAAATTTAATCCCGTTAAAATTCATTTAAATTAATGCCAATAAAAACGCGCTAAACTGACAGCTCTAAAAATTAGTTACTTAACGGTTGGTTTACTACATACAGCGCATCTTAATTATACTACTTTTGTATTTTAATTCTTTTTTTTTTTTAATGGCCGTGTTTGTCCCTCCCCCAGCCCACCAAGTTTATTTGTGAGAGGAAGTTAGGATTATTTTCTTTTTACTGGCTGCAACTGCTCACTTGTTTAGTTACATTTATATTTATTTACAATAATTCTGTACTGTACTGAGTGTACTTCAGCCATGAAAAAATGTGCTTAAAAAAACAGAACAAATGGCTTGAATAGCCAAACCCTCCCCTTCATTAGTCCATTAAATCCATTAAATATATTGGAAAAGCCATCGATAAACGTGGGCGCAATAAACATTACAATAACTTTACTGATGTTGTACTTGGCTTTGAATACTCCGTTTGTGTCTCCATGTAGACCCTTGACTCAGGAAGAGATTGCCCAGCGCAGGGAACTCGCGAGGCAAAGACATGCGGAAAGGATGGCAGCTGAACAGATTGCGACTGTTGGACAGCAAAACCACTCAGTGAATAATCCTGTGGATATTCAGGCAAGAGGACAATACAAAGGCAAGTTGAACACCTTGTCCACCTTTTTACTTCAGTTTTTTTCTCCATTTCAATTTCTGTGATGTATTTTTGACCTTATTGATCATGCAAGTGTTTGTGGATGACCTTTTTAAATATGCAAGGCAAATGCTTTCTTTTAATCGATTATCCCCTCGACTACCTTAGCAATCCACCCCTACACTGGCAGAATTCAAATAGTTTTCCCCCCCATTAAATTGTTTGACAGTGATAACTACACATAGCACTTACGTTTACCAAGGTTGATGTCTATTAACATGATTCTCTCTTAAAGGTTAACAATTATTTCCAATTAATTTTCATATAAACCCGTCTGGTGCTGTGTTCGTTTTCTCTCTGAGTCAAGTGCCTCTCGTGGGCATTTAGGCTGCACCCATGGCCCAGAGCGGGCGCGAGGACTTAAAATTAATAGATAAATAATTTGATAAAAGATCTACTTGTGATCATGTTTTCTTGGCATTTATTTTGTGTTCACATTTACCACAATAATCAGATCACTTTACACTCCCTTTTATCAGTGTTCAGCAGTTAGCAATGAGACACAAGCAGGACACTGTGCTAAGCAATGTTAGCGACAATCCAGTAGAAGACGTGCAGTGATAATTTTACAGTTTACCACCACCGAGTCCCAGGGACTCAGAAAAGTACGAGTCCCATTATGCATTTCGAGAGTCCCAAATTTCGAATTCTGAAATGGTCTACTTATTCAATTCATATCATGTGATAATAACACAAACAACAACATATACATACAATTATAAATAAACGCTGCAAAAATGTCAATAATTCAGTAACAGGCCTGAGGATTTCGGAAATTCACAGGAACCGTTTTTCGGTTCGGTCGGATTACCCAATGGGAAACCACAGTAACTAATTTTGTGTGCCGTAAACGTTCATCATGGGAACCCATTTTTCTATTTTGACCAATATTCATAATCAAGAATTCTGATAATCAAAAGTATAATATTTAAAGGACAAATGTTTGAAAACTATGCATTAACAATGAACATTCCATCAGTAGCTGTGTAATGTAGGTTTATTCAATAAAATAAATGGATCAAAATATGTTGTACTCATATGGCATCACGAATACAACATACCACAAAATCAGTATTTTTTCCAATCTCACACTGCAAAGATTAATTTACTGGTAATCGTTAATACAGGTAAGCACTCTTAACTCATTGAATACCACCCCTTTTCACTGGAGCAACCCCCTCAATCCCTCACATTTTACTGAATTTCGACTGATTTGCAAGGCCCACAGAATTTTCTGTTCTATGTCTATATATACATGCCCGTCAAAAGAAAGGTGAGATTCTCTTCTTTCAGCAGAAAAAAAAGTTTGTTTCTATCTTTCTCCGTTCGTCGGCAATCAGCATTAGAAAACTGCTAAGTTTTATGGAAAAGGCCGATTTTCTGCAGAAATCCAGAGAAAATGAGCTTTTTGTAAAAGCATGCATTTCAAGCAGTATGTCAAGTTTGACACCATTTGTTGCTTTTGTGACAGCTCCAATACCACAATAATGTGTTCCTCCTACAAAACATTACAAAAAATGTTTTTATAGCAAAAGAATTTATTTGCACATAACAAAACTATTGAACTATAGATGAAAGTGCAAAATTGAACAATGAACTAAAGTACACATTGAACAATGAATAAAAGTGCAAATTGAACAACTAAGAAAAGTGCTAATTGAACAATGAATAAAAGTGCAAATTGAACAATGAATGAAAGTATAAGTGTTCAGTTAGTACGTGTGTGCATGCGTGTCCTCCACCCTACAAATTACATATATTTTTTGTGTGTGTGATAAACAATGAAACATTTTCCCTGATGCAAAGGCACACAAGTCTCACACCACCTTGTTGTCTCGCTGCATATCCCTTGGCGCATGCAAACGCGACATCTTTGAAGCCTCAATTTTATGGTGGTGGGCGGCAAATATTCAAGCTTGTGCTTTTGTAATTTTCCGAGCCGAATCGGTGGGTCCGTCCTGTAGGGGGCTCGACGACTTTTTCTTACAGACTGAATATCAAAATCTTGGCCTTCAACTGGTGGCTGTGAAGTCCAACTGTCTGCAGCTGCCATCATAAAATCCAAAAGAGAGAGCCTCTTTTCTGGCTGTATGGCTTTGAAAATAACAAAAGCATTGAACAAACGCAACTGAAATAAATAAGTAATAAACTTTTTGGGCCAGTTCAGGGACATCCACATGAAGTGGTAGTAGGGAGTGTTTTGATCTAAGCGAACTAAGTCCACCCCATTCATGCGTGAATTATAAACCACAACACTCCGGCTTCATCATGCTGATTTTTTCCTCTCCCCTTTTTTCCACACTTGTACTCTCCTGCATGGTGTGCTTGTGGCAGGTGGTCACCATTTTCACTGTTCTTTTGTCCTGCCATGCAAGCACCATCATGTTGCCGTTATGGCATGCAAGTGTTCCCTCTGGCCCCAACTTGCTCTTTGTGGCCTCCTTTATCATTTGAGGTTCTCCTCTGTTCTTTCTGAGTGCTCCACACACATGAGTTTTTGTTTCGAGCAGCTGGATGCACAAGGTCACAGAATTGTAAAAATTGTCCATATAGAGCAGTATGTCCAAAGTCCGGCCCGGGGGCCAAATCCGGCCCGCGGTCGAATTTCATCCGGCCCTCGGCCCCCGTCATAAAATCAGTGCCGTCTGGCCCGCAGTTTGGATGCAATGGAACACGTGTTGCATTGACTGAGGTCTCGTAGACTGGTGAGTGATGTTTCATAGAGTACTGCTTCCCTCTAGTGGCTAAATGAATAATAGCATTCACTAAATGAGTAATAGCATTTAGACACTAGAGGGCATCACTCACGAGTTAACAAGACATCACTCCGTGTTTATATTGACTGATATGTCATATTTCAAATGATCCTTGCAGTTGTGGGTATGTGTATTGCTTGTTTGCTTGTTGCATCATTTCCCTGTTGTTCGAGTCAAGGTTTTGTGACTATTGAAAAGTCATCGTGATACATTTTGTTTCAAATCAATCAATTTGCACTCAGGAGACTTCTGTTTAAGAAAAAGTCAAGTGAATAAGCAGTTGCATGTGATATACCCGTTTCAAATGAACCAAAAGAAATTCTTAAGATTGTTGAAATTAAAATAAAAATGGAAATGTGAAACAGACTGGCTTACTAAAATTTGTTGAACAATATTGTTGTTCAATGTAAAGAATGTCAGCCAAGGTCGGCCCCCCGACATTTTACCACATAAAATCTGGCCCCCTTGGCAAAAAGTTTGGACACCCCTGATATAGAGGGTATACCCTTGTCCAACGAGGCGGTCCAGAAGGCTGAAGACAATATTGTTTATTGTACAAGTTTCCCCTTTGTACGGCTGCAAATTGAAACAGTATCCTGTTTCAGAATCACACAATACATATGACTTGATGCCATATTTTACTGGCTTTTGTGGGTTATAAACCAGAAAGGAAAGCCGCCCCGCCACTTCATCATACCCTCATCTATGCAGATGTCTTTGTTTGGCTGGTACAATGTATTAAACTTGTCCAGAAGGTAATGCAGTACCTGTTTGACCCTGTAAATTTGATCATACTCTTCAAATTATGTGTCTGTGTTGAAATGGAGGAACCTCAAAATGTTTTGATACCTGTTCCTTCGCATCGTTTGACCAAAAATTGGATTTGTGTGTAAATGGTACATTGACCAGTACATTGATAGTTGTTTTTTTTCACAAACCCTGTCACAAAAATTAGTCCATAGAATCGTTTCAGTTCATCAACAGAAACTGGTCTCCACCGCAATTTCTTGCGATGAAGACACGACCCCTCGGTTTTAAATAAAAAAACCTGTCTGCGAAGAGATTGGTGGCATCCGCGATATGCTGGAGTAGCTCATCTGTTATGAACAGCTGGAGGAAGTCAACTGGCTCTTCACACTCCAGTTGTGCAGCAACATCCAAAGGCCCAGGGGTCGCCGTGAAGGGGATGTTTTTTGGCTTCCATCCAGTTTGCCGCCACATTGACTCATCCCCACCACGTCCAGTTGCACGACACTATAAACTATAGAACCATAAAAAGTTGCAAATATATATATTGCTGCAGAGTGAGATACAATACTTTTATTTACCTTTCCTTCCACCACCAAAACAAGGAGTCCTCGTCTTTTGTCATCTGTAATTTATAGAAGTGTATACAATTACCACACTTTTGTATACAGTATTTATTTTTTTATTGTTGCTATACACTTACATTTCCCCATCTCTCACACACGCATACCTGCTCGCACACTGCTATTTACACTATTCATTCCACATTGTTCAGCATCCAATTTGAAATGAAATGGAATATGAATTGAACACGAGTGGTTTTAGCAGAGCTGACCAAATGTGTCCTGTATTTTTGTTTTGTTTTAAACCTAGAATGGCGACACGCACATCAGCACATTTACGGCGCATATTTTCATCCACGTCTACGAGACGCATCAACCGTACATAAATAATTGGTGCTACTGGCAACTTTATAGTATAGTCGGGAATGTAGCGGTGCATAAAACTGATGAGAAAATGAACTGATGAAATTTTGAATGGGAACTTGCAACCTGGTCAGCACTTACCTCCGTGTTCCAGCGGCTCTGCCGAGGACTCTCGGCTGCTTTCAGTAATGTCAGAAGGCACGTATTCGTCCGACAGATCGAGATCGCTCTCAAATTCATAGTCTTTGCTGCCGTCATTACTCGATGTTTCCGGCGAGTAGCTGGCGTGTGTCCGGCGTCGGCTACGCGAAGCACATGCAGCCCCTTTGCCCTCATCGCTGCGAGTTGCCGGGGAGACAATTTGTGCGCGATGTGCGCCACGGCGGGGACGAGATGCTCTGCCACGCGATGGTCCGGGAAGAGGAGCATGTTCATCCTCGTCAGACGAAATCGCAACTCGGCGTGAGCTTTGTGGGCCACGTGTAGCACGCGATGTTCGCGGAGGCGGACTGTCGTTCGAAGGCTGCTGCTTTCGACTACGTGATCGAAGTAACGTATACTCTTTCACACGATCATAATTTCCTTTTTTGTCATGTTTTGAGGACACTTTTTTTACCCAAAAAATGCTTGAGTGTGAGTTGTTTTCTATTCTCCATGCTTGCTAATGTGCTAATTCCTATCCACACCTGCCACTCCGCCACTCCTCCACTATCATACCCGCCCCCACTACTTCTACTGCTGCATGATACTGGTTGCCTTTTACACCACTGCCACCTGATGGCCATTTTTTACTATTTAACATTGCAATAAAGCCTGCTCCTTTGATGGGGAGTTGCATCAGACTCTCTTGCACCCTCCCCCATGAAAAAACGTGATTGACGTATTAATACGTCATGGGGAGGGAGTGGCTATGCGCTAATTGACGTATTTATAGATTTATAAAAATCTGTCAATGATCAAAAACGTGATTGACGTATTAATACGTCATGGGGAGGGAGTGGCTATGCGCTAATTGACGTATTTATAGATTTATAAAAATCTGTCAATGATCGAAAATTGTCGGTGAATGTAACGTCTTCAGAAACAGAAATATAAAAGATGTAAATGTTTATACAGTCTTGTTTAACTTGGATTTTGTTCCAAAAGGCTTTGTTATCAGAAATCACCCCTCCTCCCGAGTTCTCACAAATAAAATATGAAATGTCGGGTTTGCTTGGGGCTCGGGCCTGCAAATCAAGCTAAGTGATTGGGCTCGGGCCGGGCTTAAATACCCTCGGGCCGGTTCGGGTCTGGCTCGATTTTTTTAGGACCGACCTTAGATCGTGTGTGTGTGTGTGTGTGTGTGTGTGTGTGTGTGTGTGTGTGTGTGTGTGTGTCGCAGTTTTTTTTTTGTTTTGACTGAGAAATTTCCATGCGTCCCAAAAACGCACATTACAATAATCCCTCGTTTATCGCGGTTAATGGGGACCAAAACCACCCACGATAAACGAAGATCCGCGAAGTAGCGACCATTTAACATACAGACGCTCCCCGACTTACGAACATCCGTGTTACGAACAACGGTACATACGAACATTTTTACGGGTATGTCGAAAAAGAAAAGAAAAAGTTAGATTTTGTATTGCGCACCTTTTTCCGAGTACAGGTACTGTCGTGCTTCTTTCCGCCGCTAATACCGACGTGAGGCGCTGTGAGAGCTCGCCCCACATGCACCCTGAATCCGGCTTCCTCTGCCCAGTTGTTAAATATCTCGTGCATCCATTATTCAATATGGTTGGTGAAAAGCAGCAAGACCCAAATATTGAATGTTGCACAAAGGTTGCAAATCAAATGAATGATGCCATTCAGTGCTACCACATCATTTATAATGCGAAAAAGAAGAAAACCGTGCAATCATCGTTAGATCGCTTCTTTCGGCCAGTTTCTACGACAACCTCCAAGGAAGATACTCGTCAACCCTCATCTTCTTCTCCTGGACCCTCAACTTCTTCCTTCATTGATGTTATGGAGGAGGAAGTAACTCTTGAAGCCCATTCCAGTGACTACGAAGACCCTCTCGTCCCCGTGATATAATATCCTCCTCTTCCTCCATCATCTCCTTAAGCCTTCGAGTACATCTCCATTTTATTTACAGTATCTCGTTACGTACATGTACATACTGTGTGTGTCCCTCTCTCTTCTCTCTCTATCTCTCTAACATGTAGTACTGTATTCTCTCCAGTTGTACTGTACATTTACATATCTTTATAGAGAATATTATTTTATTAAATGTTTATTTTTCAGTACAAACCAATACAGGTTACTCATACAAGCCTTAAACGTACTTATATAGACCTTAAACATACTCGTATAAGCCTTAAACATACATTCAATACAAAATATAGCACTGAAGCAACTTACGAACGAATTCACCTTACGAACGATCGTTCGGAATGTATCTCCTTTGTAAGCTGGGGAGCGTCTGTATACATTAAAAAAAATTGCCCCACGTGGGCCTTTGCGCTTGAGCAGAGCGCACTAACGTGCGCATGCACACACACACACACACACACACACACACACAGATCAGTTTTTCAAAAGTTTTAGTTGTCCAAGAGAGCAATCTGATTAGAAAACTAGAACGGTGCTTGATTGGGTTGTGTGTTTATGCGTTGGATTTACAAAAACGTCCTCTTTTCTGCTTTGAAGATAGCAGGCCAAAATACCTAACAACCAGTGCAGACGTGTGATTCATAATTAAAGAAATAATTTGATTGCAGCAAACCCTCAAAAATGGGTGCAAAAGTAGATTCAATAAAATATCAGTACATTTCAGCCTTCAGACATTTAGATGAGTGTCGGTGAGCAAAATGTGTCTTGCACCATTGGCCCGAGTGAGCTGTCTCTGGGCAGTTTTCCGTCATTTCAACTTTAAATTTGCGTTTGCTGTCATTGACACTTGAAAACTCTGATTGACAATTGGTTGTTGTTCGAGCGGAGCTTCATCTGGTCCAGCAAAGAAGTTCAAAATATTTGAGCCAAAGAACAGACTTGATGAACGGGATCCTTGAATTTGACAACATAATCAAGAAAGTTATTTCCCTCCGTATTGGATTTTGCTAGTTGCTCTATGACAATCTTAAAAGGAATTCTAAGTGATTGTCCAAACAAAATCAATTGGCAAAATCAAAAACCACCACTCCTAGCCAACAAGCAAGGACATGCTGTACATGCATTTCTCTTCTAAAACCTAAAAAAGCGGATTGTTCTTGAGACAATCAAAAGAACAGTGTGCAGTCGTACCTTCATTTATGAACTCCAAATCGTAGAATCGTCATTAACCAAATTTCCAATCTTGGTGCAGTTCATTTGGACAGTTGTGAAAGCAGCAAACTGCTGTGAACAATGTGAACCTGTCCGAAACCCCGTTGGTTGGCTATTTGGCTGGATTGTAAAAGGTGTGTATAGTGCACCGATGGTGTATTAGTCAGAATACAGGATACGTGTTCTGCTGAGTTTCTTTACTTAGACAGTTGTGAGATGACGGTTCACAGATGAAAAGACAACAGTTGATGTTGTCAATTATCCCGGTTTTAGCTGCAGCCAGGTGTCTACCACTTCATATTTCTCTTTCACACACTATATAAGGACATAAGAACTAACATAACAGCTATAAATGTGCATCCATCCATCCATTTACCGATCCGCTTATCCTCACAAGGGTCACAGGAGGTGGAGAGCCTTTCCCAGCCGTCTTCGGGCAGTAGGCGGGGGACACCCTGAACCGGATGCTAGCCAATCGCAGGGCACACAGAGACGAACAACCATCTACACTCACACTGAGGGGCAATTTCAAGTGTTCAATCAGCCTGCCATGCATGTTTTCGGAATGTGGGAGGAAAACTGAGTACCTGGAGAAAACCCACGCAGGCCTGGGGAGAACATTCAAACTCCACACAGGGAGGACGGAGCTGGAATTGAACCCTGCACCTGTGCACTGTTAGGTCGGCGCGCTAACCACTGGACTACCTGGCTGCATATAAAATGCAAAAAAGAACATATGTAAGCTTAATATTTTGTTCTAAACTCTCACCGCGAAACAAAACTGCTGTGGTGGGGAAAGGCACGGGTAATGCAAATATAACACAACAGCAAAATTTCTTGGACCCCTTTATACATTCCGTGTATGATGTGAAAGCCAGCAGACCAAAAACAAACTTCACATCAAAAGCACATATTTTATACTGAAGCGGGTCTACAGCAGATTTCTGCGACATTCTGATTTGTATTGCAGAATTTTATACTTTACAAATTTCCATTGTTCACGAATGAAAATGAAAATGATAGACACTTACGGAAGATTGGTTTTGCAAATAGTAATGTTATTTATCCTCTCATAGGGACACCTTGAGTATATGTTATCTCTTTTTTTTTTTTTTTTTCGCAGACGAGATGGAACCTCAGGTCCTGAAAGAATCCAAGTCAGAGGAGCAAATAGAGACCTTCATAGCATTTGCCAGGGTATACAGCGGGGTCGTGAAGAAAGGACAAAGAATATTTATCCTCGGCCCAAAGTATGATCCTGCCCAGGGCCTGAGCATGGTAAACAAAATATTTGTACAAAAGCAGTAATGATGGTCAAGAAAAAAGGAAAAACAACCAATGCAATGTTTCTTGAATTGTTAAAAAATAAATTATTGTTCATGTTGAAAAACAAATGTACCGGTAATCTGAAAATTGAAATATATCATCTTCCAACAATGGGTAAACAGACTGGTTAATAGGTGTTTATTAACCAGTCTAGTTACTTACCTTAGTGGTGCGAAACACTGGCTGGCCTAAGGATTTTTAGTAGTTGCTCAGCTATTCCACTTTGAAATATCTCGGGAATTGTTTTTTTTTAAATTTGACACAAACTGGCTTTACCTTCGGTCTCTTCAGTTGCACACATCGAGCCTGGCAAAAAATATATGTATTATTCTTATTATTGTTATTGTTGAAGTGTTTGTGTGTAAATGCACTGTGCAAAATACAAAAGAAATGGCTGACTGATGACCCTAACGAATATTTAACAAAACTGATCTATTCATCCCCTGAGTCTATGAAAATTGGGAGCCACAAGACCTCAAATAACGTCTCTTGGAGCCATACCCCGAACCAACCAGAAAGTCCGTTACTTTCAATTTCCTTTCAAAATGTATCTCGTTTTTTACCTTTTAAAAGAGGCCATACTTTATGGAACTCTTCAACGGAATTCAAATCTGATTTATGTCACACTTTGTTTGGCTGGTTTATCTAAAGTTAGTGAAAACGAAGTTACAGAAAGCGTTACATTTCATCAAACGCTGTTGTCATTGCGACACAAAAGAAAGTTTTTTAGAATGTCTAAAAATACACAAAAACCCGATGAAATTCCCAATAGGTTTTCTCTTCAAAAAGTGTTGAAAAGAATGGTGTTTCTTCGGTAGTTCTGAATCGAGGGACAAGTAATTTTGTTGTCAAGCTCTTGTGTCTTAAAAAAAAAGAAAAGAAAAATTCCATTGTGCCAGCCCTGAATGTGCCGGTTTCCCAATGTGCCAATACCTCAAAGTGGCCTGGTATGCAACTCCTTGCAGCTCTAGTCAAATCTGTAATGTCATTTTGTTGACCAATAACAACTCAATGCGTTAAAAAAAATAATGCTAAAATGTATCCTCATGTTGCCGACCAAAGTGAAACGTGACAAAATGTCCCAAATTTCACGAAACGTCATGTGTTAATTGTTTCCTGGGTCCCGAGGTATTTTGCTCAATCCCGACACGCCGTATTTGGATCAGAAGAATCCACTGGGGTAGAACTTGGTTTGCACAATTGAACACTGAGAAAGGGACCGACCAGCTGAGGATTGTCTTTGGAGAAGAAACAAAATTTGAATCCATTTTTGTGACATCAATGTGGAAAAGAAATCTGTCATGAGAAAACTAAAGATGCGGGAACGCAGCCACAACATCACAGGGAAAAAAACCCAAAACAATCTGAAGAGACATATCAAAGCAAGTGTTTTTGCTTGACACCTCCTGTTTGTGTACTTGAACCTTCTCGTGTGCCTTTCAGCTGCCTGAGCAATGCAGTCCTTCTGACAGTTTACCTGAGGTGCCTCATCTGTCCTGTTGTTTCATTGAAAACATTTACCTGCTCATGGGCAGAGAACTGGAAGAGCTAGAAGAGGTGCCCTCTGGCAATGTGCTAGGTACAGTAGACTAGTATATTACTTTTTATCACCTGTTGAATGATATGTGTACAAAACATTGCAAACAACACAATGATCGTATTTATATTTATGTAACAAACAAGTGCAGTGAAAGGACAGTCAAACTTTTTTTTTAACATTGACAGCAATCGAAATGAACGCTTTGAGGGACAGCGGCTACGACTGCGAACAACTTGTGATATCAGGTTACAGGGTGCATGAAAGGGTTAAACTGTCCTACAAGATTGCTAGACTTGTCTTGATAGAATCACATGACCGAAAATGATCAGATGATTTATTTGTTCGATTTTCTTCATTTGAAAGGGGAAGTCAAGTCAGTTCTTTACAGTATGATCTATTCACCTCCACTAATCGAAATACGGTGTTCTGATTAATGTTACGTTTATGGAAGGTAAATTAAGCAATAAAAAAAAAAAAAAGCAATAAAATAAAATAAAAAAAGCAATAAAAAAAAGCAATTAAAACAGTCCATCTTATCCATATCAGGAGTTGGCCAATTTACCACTTGCTGTTGACTAAAAATGCCAGGCACTTGGACACTGTGATGTCTTCTTTTCTGTCACTCCTGGCAATATAAAAAAAAAATTCACTGTTGCACACAAAAACTGTTCCGACATAAAAGGGATACAGATCCTCCTTTCCAGCGGCCGACAGATCCTGTGGTTAGTGCGTCGACCTCACAGTGCAGAGGTATCGGGTTCAATTCCAGCTGCGGCCTCCCTGTGTGGAGTTTGCATATTCTTTCCGGGCCCGCGTGGGTTTTCTCCGGGTACTCCGGTTTCTTCCCACATTCCATAAACACGCTTTGCCGGTTAATGGAACACTCTAAAGTCTAAATTGTCTCTAGGTGTGAGTGTAACCATGACTGGTTGTTCGTCTCTGTGTGCCCTGCGATTGGCTGGCAACCGGTTTAGGGTGTCCCCCGCCAAGTGCCTGAAGTTAGCTGGGATAGGCTACAGCACCACCGCGACCTTTGTGAGGATAAAGTGGATCGGAAAATGGATGGATGGATAATATGAAAGTATTTTTTACTCTACAGTTGCTTGCATGTTACTCATACATTCTCTTGGATGTCTCAGGAGATGATTCAACACCAGCAGCAACACCGGAATGATTGTCACTCGCTTGAATTATTGTCAAACGTTTTATTCTCAAACCATGGCTGGCAGAATGTGAGGTCCAGCAGAGCACTAAATTCCAAGATAACACAATCACACAATTTGTTGACAATTTTGTGGGGCATATGATTAAGAGATTTTGCGTGGCATGAAAAAGAATACAGTCGCACCCATTATCTTCACAACTGAACTTTCTGACAATTGTGATAGCGGATTATTCACCGGTGCAATTTGTTTTTCTCCGTATTTATTTTTGAAAAAATGTCTGTGTTTATTCATTAACGCCATGCTTTTATAGGTATTAAAGGTCTAGAAGACGTTGTTTTGAAGTCAGCTACCATTTCCACGACTCCTGCTTGCCCACCCTTCACCCCACTCAACTTTGAGGCATCTCCCATTTTACGAGTCGCCATAGAACCAAAACACCCAAGTACGTATGTTTAATTCATGTGTTCTTAAAAAAAATCTGCGTGTGTGTGTGTGTGTGTGTGCGCGCGTGTGTTGTAATTTCATTTTCATTATTTGACTGCCTACGATTGGCTGGCAACCGGTTCAGGGTGTCCCCCGCCTACTGCCCGAAGACAGTTGGGATAGTCTCCAGCACATCGCGCGACCCCCGTGAGGATAAAAGCGGTTCGGAAAATGAATGAATGAATGACTGCGTATTGGCTGTGTAGCACCTGTGTGTGACATGGAAATTAAGTTCCCGACGCTGATTGGCTGTCGCTGTTGAGGGACTGACTGGGCCTACGTGGGTCAGCTTGAAATACTGACAGAAAGACTGAACTGGACTGAAAAGCACCACACCTGATTAAGAGCCGCATGCTCAGGATTTATGAAGAAAAATAAATTTTGTAATTATATGCGCCGCAACATATTATAAGCCGCTGGCTAATAAGTAGGCGGGATTTGCTTCTGTGTCCCTGACGCCTGGAGCGCCCTCCGGGTGAGGCCGCGGACACGGTCCTCCGCTGAACCCCCGTAAAAAAAAACAAAAAAAACGCAAGATTTCTTAAGGTTAAAATGATCTCCATATTTTTATGAGCATGATAAATGCATTTGCACAACGAAATTACTCTGAAACACATAATAAGAGGCCAGACAAAGAGAGATCTTGATGCGCATTTGCGTAATTATGAGGAGAAATACTGCAGCCCACTAGGCTTTAAAGAGAATAATGCAAATCATGTAAATGGGAAAAGATACATGAAATTATTTCTATAGTTTTGTTTAAACGAAATTTAACAAACATTTTCGTGATCTGTAATTTGGTCTGAAAATGGAAAATCTAATGAAATGCGTGAAGAGCAAGAACAAAGAAATACAATAAATCTGCAATAAATAAAATAAATACAATACAATAAATAAAATATAAAGAATAACATTATTTATTTTGACGATATGAATACACAAAAACGGTTTTTGATTTGAACGGTGTTAGTTTTTTTTCCTTCTCTTTCTTCTTTCTACCTACATTCTTGCTGCTGGAGGCTATAAATTTCCCCAGTGTGGGACTAATAAAGGAAATCTTAAAAACAACATGCTTTAAGAATCATTGAAACAAAACGAATAGGAACATTTTCGTGAACACCTTTTGGAATTAAAAAAAAAATCGGACGATAGGCCCCTAGTATCTAAATAAGCAAGCTAAATACAATGTTACTAATTTCAATAATTAAGAACAAAATTGTGTGTTAAGAGTTGGGACCGTTATTAAAAAAAATGAAGAAACAAAGTTAAAAATGTGTAAAAATAAGCCTACTAATAATTACAAATAACTCAAACAAGAAAAAAAAGAAAAACACTATCGTGTTTAAATAAAATGCAAAAGCTTAGTGAATGTACAATACAATAAATGTCGAACATTAACAAGCCGCCTGGACGTCTGCACTGTAGTTAAATGGTAATTACATTACAGCGCCAGCTCTGTTTTATCCATATTTGTTAGTTTAGTATGCGCACATCGTTCTAGTATACAGTTTTTAAAACATATTTATTTATTTATTTTTTAAGTCGGCGTGAGAGAGAAGCCCGACTAAACCCGAAGCAATGATTGACGTTTGAGGTTGATTGGGCTCGGTGTCAAGATCTTAGTTCTACTTGGGACACACACGGGCCACAAGCGTTTACATACACGAAAAGACGCACTGGATTATGAGGCGCACCTTCAATGAATGGCTATTTTGTAAATTGTTTTCATACATTAGATGCTTCGCATTAAATTAAAAGGCTCCTCCACTAGATGGTGCTACGCTCCTTCCATTCAACTCGAGAGGCGTTCATGACCGCCTCTGAAAAGTGTAAATTAACTATTACTGTACTTAAATGAAACTACGAAAATTGAAAATAATTAGCTGATTAAAATATTTAATCTAATTAAAATATTGAATCTAATTAAAAATCCAACTGTCATGATTAACTCAAATGAACTAAAAAATTAATCATGATTACTCACACATTTTTTATCGTTTCTGAATTTCCTTTTACATTTTTTGTCCTATTTTTTCCCCCATTTTAATGCTCTCATCAACATGGAATCATGAATCAGTTTTTTATGTGCCAAATGCAAATATTTACTGAAATAACAATTTTGATTTTCAATTTTACATGAACATTTTTCACTTGGTGCAGTTATTCACACATAATCTCTCACACAATATTACTGTCCATCAACAACAGTGAAAAAAATATTTTGTCACAAAACAGCTGCTTTAACAGCTTTTTTTAATGAACTCAAAACAGAGCAATCTAACATTATAAAGTGCACATCTAAGGTAAACTAGTACTCAGCCTATAGTGGATTTAAACCATGGTTGCATACTTCGTTTTTCTCAAGTTTGCTTTGAACACAGCAGTCTGTTTCTGTATGTTTGTTGGAGAATAACGAGATCCCAGACACCAGTGTTGTGCCGCTGTATTCAAAACTGCCGGCCATACAAACAAGCGCAAGCACTTCCCCCGTGCTGCAGGGACAAACCATTCTGGAAGGGGGGGGGGGGGGTTCACTCCCCCTAACACAGTCAGGCTATGTTGATTATGTTGGTCCTTCTTGCGCGGAAGTCTCTCTACAGTTTTTGTGTAGACTGTGGCATACGTCGTATACCTGTATGATACAGGTAACTTTGGTCTTGTCAGTGGAGCAATCTGGCAACTTTTTAAAAGTAAACTCTCCATTCATAAACTCTTTAAGTATCCGTTTTCTGTGTCTCGCGCTGCCATGGCTGGCAAAACAGACATGGGCGTGGACTTCTGCAGCGCGCTTGTTGTTTTGTTTCTGGTGTATTTATAGAGCACCGTAACATCCGCTTGTGACGTGTGCCGCGTTAATCTCGCGAGAAATAATTTAATCCCGTTAAAATTCATTTAAATTAAGGCTAATAAAAATGCGCTACACTGACAGCTCTAAAAATAATGCATCAAAACAGAAAATCAAGCTAGGAAATCACAAAATAAATTCTATATCTGGCAAACCAAAATAAATTCTTTAGAGGGATATAGAATTTATTTTGTGATTTCCTCGCTTGATTTTCGTGGTTTAATTGAAGTAAGAAATAATTTACGTTTTTTGGAGCACGCAATGAACGCCTCTCGAGTGGAACGGAAGAAGGCACGGAGACGGACAAAGACGTACAGTACCTGTATTTGGTGGGACTGTGAAAACCATTAATAAAGTATGCGTTTAAAAAAATAATAAAACCACAACCACAGCTCTCCTTTTTTCAACAAATACAGGTGCGTCTTTGTCCGTCTCCTTCCCTTCTTTTCTTCACCTCGAGAGGCGTTCATGACCGCCTCCGAAAAACGCATTGGCATTTCCTTTATCGTAGCTCCAACAGTATGACCAGATAAGATAAGAAAACCTTTAATCTTCTCACAATGGAGAAATTCCCACTTCACAGCAGCAAAGTTCTGAGAGGAAGAAGTAGAAAAACAAAATAGGAGCTGCTGGAAAGGCAGCCACTCTCGCTGCGCCATCTTGAAGTCAAAATAACACAATAAGTTGTGTCGTAGTTATTTATTCCTTTGTTGTATATTCACAGATGATGAAATCACAATATAAATTCTGTAGGGGGGGCTATAGAATTTATTTTTTGATATCCTGGCTTGCTTTTCGGTTTTGATGTATTATTTTCAATTTTTGTAGTTTAATTGAAGTAATCGTTAGTTACGTTTTTCGGTGACGCCTCTCGAGTCGAATGGAAGAAGGCACGGAGATAGACAAAGACGTACCTGTATTTGTTGAGACTGTTTTAAAAAAATAACACCAAAGCTCTCTTTTTTTCGGAGCTGCAACACAGACTTATTTAATAAAGCAGCGACACAGTTCACTGAACCAACAGCAAGTTATAACATTGGAAGCATGTCTCCAGGAAGGAGCCATCTAGGAGTCGACGTATTACCGTATTGACCATACAAAAGACGCACCGGATTTTAAGGCGCTCGGTGAGCTTTTAAGAAAATGGAAGACTTTTTGGTGCGCCATATAGTGCGGAAAATACTGTAAAATGTGTTCTCTCGTGGCCGCTTGTTTTCAGTATGAAGGAGGAGTCACCTTTTTTCTTTACAGTCCAAGTGAGAGGCAAGTCAAATGTCTGAGGGACTTCGTCCATATCTATTATTTCATCTGGGCTGATGGAATTCTCCGCTATCTTTGTTCGTGTGAATGTGCAGAACGAAGCAAGTTCGTCCTCGTAATTGGGAGGGAGCTGCTGACACAACGTCATGTGTGCCCTCATAGACAGGCTTTTCCATTTCATAAATCCATAACACCACAACGCCCCACCTTTAAAACCTTCAATGTTCATCTCGGTTAACCCAGTCCACCAGAAAGTTTTCAAGCTCAGGCCATCTGCTATGGTTACCTCTGAAAGTTTTGGTTGTCTTTTTACACTGGCTCAGTTCTTCTTGCCAGAGCCTCCACCTTCGCACCATCGATTTATCTATGCCAAGATTACGGGCAGCAGCTCGATTTCCTTCTTTAACTGCCAGAGTGATCGATCGCTTTTAGTTTAAAAGCTGCATCATATGCTTTTCGTCTGGTATTCTCCATGTTGATAAGGGTTAGAAGAAAGACTGAAATAAGGAGGTTGTGATTACCAGTAATGACACAATTTCATTGGACCCCTGTGTACTACTCATTTATTTGCCGGGTAACACATTTTTCCCCGCTACAGCGAAAAGAGCGGAAATTGTGATTAGTCGTACAATCTCATTGGACCTCAGTGAACTATTCATTCATTTTATTGGTCCATGTTTTTCCCGCGATGGAAAAAAAATGTAAAAAAAAAAAAAAGCCGCTTCATATTACACACCGCAGTGTTGAAAGTGTGGGAAAAAAGTAGCGGTTTCTAATCCGGAATTTACGGTATATGAAAACTTAATTTTCTTTCCATTTATGCCTCAGGTGAGATGCCAAAACTGGTGCGTGGGATGCGTCTGTTGAACCAAGCAGACCCCTGTGCTGAAGTGCTAATCCAGGAGACAGGCGAACATGTTTTGGTCACTGCTGGAGAGGTTCATCTCCAACGCTGCCTGGATGACCTCAAAGACCGGTCAGTGTCAGACTGGGTGTCATCAGAAAGTATTGCTCAGTGGCATGTCTAAAACTGTTAATTGAGATAGTAGCTGTAGTATTTCCTTTACGTCTACTTCATCAAATTATTTTTAAATAGCTTATCTATCAGGACTTGTCCTTGGAGTGCTGAACAGTCACGGGTGAGAAAAACATTACAATGGCAATCAATTTAGCTACACAGCAGGAGTCTTCATTCTAACTTCTGTTACCATAGGGACACCCTTGAGGCAAGGTACATGTGAAAAGCGTCTTGACCAGTATTTTTGTTTGTCTATGAAATTGAGGTTGGTATACCACTGTAATGACTAACTGAACTCTGTTCATGATGGCATTGCATCACTTTGAGATCAGCAGAACTTTGGCATAAAAGATAAAGATAAGGCAGTGAATTTTGGCTTGTGGACGGCAGACAAGTTTAGCCTATTCACACTCAAAGCAGTGTACAGTTGTGACTTGAGATTCACATTAAATTTGGCCTTGACCATGCTCGTATACAAAACAGTCGTCTCAACTCATCTACCCCCTACTGAATGAATAGATCTTTTCAGCATCCCCCAAAATTTCCAAACCTTTGCGACATGGTTTTATTGAGAAAACTAGCACTCCATATAATATTATAATTTATAAAAACACAGTAATGACAAAAAATAGAATTAAATATTTTTTTTGTCACACCTCACTGAAAGATTTATGAATGGCAATTGTGTGAAGGTCGGTAGAGTAGGTGCTGACCTATGTTTGAGCAATATGTCCAGTTCATGTCTGAACGTTTACGCATGATGTGTGCACTCAATGTCGTAATGCGTCTTCTTGCACAAATTGAGGCCCTCACAGACTCAATGTGATCCCCACGGACGATGGTGCCCAGTGCACTGTGCGTACTCTGTGTAAAAGGGGCGGCAGTCTTTTTTCTTCTGGCCATGTTTCATGTTTCCTATCGCATCTTGAATCCTGTGACATTCTTCTTCATCGAGCCCATCACTTTTTCCTTTTACCCAACTTTTTATTCTACCCAATACAGTGTTGCCGTGAAATACCCTGATTTGGTACTATATGTTTTCAAGATCTGAGCTGTCACTTGACCAAATTTTAGTTGAGTTACCAACAAAATTTGAGCTCTAAGTGGACTTTTGACTCCTACAACTAGACGGAACACTTTGCAAAATCCGGCCACCATGTGTACAAATTGGTTTCCTTGCAGTCGAAGGCCATCATTTGGTAGTCGCAATGTGCCATAAAGCTGGGTTGTCAAAAGCCAATAAACCCCACAGATCAAGACCATGGAAAGACAATAAATTAGTTCAGTCGTGTTATATGCTGATGTATGCAGGTTTTGTGGGGAGGATTTTTTTATACAGTACAGTCCTGTTGAGTGCATTTTCCCCTGATGAAAAAACACGTTATAAAATAAATTGGGATGTTTTTGGAGGGTTTGGAAATGAGTTGTTACATTTTCATTCTTTTCAGTGGGGAAAGATGATTTGAAATAAACGTGTGGTCACAAGATGGCTGCTCACTCCTCCCGAGATGTCAGATGGTGGACCTGAATTTCCTAAAGCCCTCCGGAAGTCGGGTTCCAGTGCCTCACTGCACTCTTTGGTCTGTTTCCAATTAAAGGGGTCAAACGATTCCCATTTTTCTTTTCCAGAATTGTACACACAGTAGTATGGGTTTTGGTCCGGTTGTTTCTGGTAATTGGAGGGTGTGAACAATTAGAAGAAGAAGAAGAAGAAAAACCTTTATTAGTCTCACAATGGAGAAATTCCCAATTCACAGCAGCAAAGTTATGAAAGTAAGAAGTAGAACAACAAAATATAGGAGCTGCTGGAAAGGCAGCCACTCTCGCGGCGCCATTTTGAAGTCAAAATAACAAAAATAACACAAGACAACACATAGGACACAGACAGTCGTTCAATCTTCACCAATTTTCTGCATACACTTTGTTGTCTGAAGCAGTTATGATGAAAGAGGAGAGGATCAAAGTGTCCATTCTCCTGTGGATCAGAGACGTCATGCTGAAAATGTGCACACGTCTGCTACAAGCTAAGTTTTGAAAGCAAACACAAAGCTGTAGCATCCATTGACGAAAAGAGATTAGTTCACTTCTCCTTTATTTTATTTATTTATTTATCAGAATTATGTACATTCTGTAGATGGCCCACAAATGCAAGCCACTTTTCCTTCATTTCCTCCGGTGTGTGGGAGGAAAATGCACACCAAAACAAATGGCACTTCAAAATTTGTCCAGTTCAGCCCGGGAGCATGAAGATTCTAGAGATGACACTTGGCTTCCCACTTGAGATAGACTTTTATCACAAGCTATGTCTTTATCACAGTCTTCATCATCATTCTTATTGTCAATATTATCCGATGGATTTGACAGCCAAATCTTCGCACGAGCATCAAATTCATCAACCTGAAACTTTTTGGAATTTTAACCAAATATCCGTGTTATTGTCTATAGTCATCATTCAACAGTGGTTGTATTCTCCCACGAAGGCCTAATATTTTGACCTATTTCCTTTATTTCTATATTTGCCATATCCTTCATTACTTAAAGGATGTTTCTTCTTCGCATTAACTGCCCAAGCTTGACTTTTCTGCATAAACACATTTTGTTTGCCCCCAAAGCATTTGCCAAGGCTTCCTTGTTGTCGCCCTCTTGCTGCTGATTTTTATCCTCAAACTCATTTTAGTTGCAGGCCAATTTGGAGTTAGTTCTTCCCTCGGAGGGCCATTGTGACAGTGAAACCACAAAATTATTACTTAGTTCTTCCCTCGGAGGGCCATTGTGACAGTGAAACCACAAAATTATTACTTGTACACAACAAATTAATAGAGGACTTCTTTTGAATTCAGTCGAGTCAATTATAATAGCTTCTTCAGTTATTGTTCAAGTGAGTAACAAATTATTGCAAAATCTCAATGTTATTTATTGCACATTACAATTTGACATTTCGGTACAGATTTTAGCAAGGTACAGATCTAATTGAAAGCAAACAAACAGCCACTTCAGAAGCAGGCATTAACTTCCAAGACCCCTGGTCTATGTGCTTGAGTGTTTTGAAAGGTGAGTATAAATAAAATGTATTATTATTGTTCTTATTATTAGTAAAGTGTGTGCTTCCCAGCCAAAACTCCACTGCTTGAGTAAGACACTTTCTTCAAATGTAAATGACCTCCTCACTCAACCTGAAAAGTTTGTCATCAAAGGAAAAAATACTTCTACACACATATTAACTAAAATAAAAATAGTAAGTCGATCTACAGAACCAAAATGAGAAATTATTTACTAAGACACAAAAATTGTGATGTGTACTTTTGTATTTGAACCCTTCAGCTCATTAAAGTAAATATCAAACCTTCCGTTCATCTCCAAACTTCTAGAAAAAACAGTAGCTGCTCAACTTCACACCCATCTTTCCTCCAATAACCTCTACGAACAATTTCAATCTGGCTTTCGTCCCCTCCATAGTACCGAAACTGCCCTCCTCAAAATATGCAATGACCTTCTTCTCTCTGTTTGTTTGTTTGTTTTATTGAGCATATATAGTACACACAATAACAGGTTGACAAAGGTCAAACAAAAATTATAAAAAGAAAATTAGAAATAGTTAAAAGAAAAAAAACACACATCACAGTTGTATGCTCAAAGGAGTAGGAAGAAGTAAATAACTTATCTAGTCCTACCCCTTATTATGTAACTGAATTGTTCATTTTTCAAAACAAAGAAGAAATGAAAAACTACATATCATTAAATATTTTTACCCTTGTGTATACTATACTATTCTATTTCTACACCTTTTGGTTTGTATATATATAGTTATTCTTTCTTCTTTTGTATTTCAATTTTCTGATAGTCATTATAATTAGCACTCCTTGAATACAATTGTTAAGTTGATCAAAATCCAAAACAAGAACAAAGTTATATTACTATATTTTATAAGTATATCAAATTTATCTATTTTAATTCAGATTCATGTAGTTTTTTTGTACTAATCTTTTGAATTTGTTTTTGAACTCCTCCAACGATTTGCTCATTTTCAGATCCGTTTCAAGCTTATTCCATAGATTGACACCAATTACTGATACACACCTTTGCTTGATGTTTGTTCTTGTTCTGGATTTTTTGTATTGATTAGTGCCCCTTAGATGATAAAAGCTCTCTGTAATTTCAAAAAGCTGCTGGATATTTTGGTAAAGGAGGTTGTTATGTGCTTTATACATTAATTGAGTAATTTTGTAGTCAACCAGGTTGTAGAATTTCATTGTGTTTAATTTGATGAATATTGGATTGTTGACTCCAGTTCACTCGCCATCCTCCTCCTGCTTGACCTCAGTGCAGCCTTTGACAACATCTCTCACTCCATCCTCCTCGACAGACTCTCCTCCATTGGCATCACCAGCATTCCCCTCTCCTGGTTCCTCCCCTATCTTTCTGACCACACCCAGTTTATTCAGCTCAAATGTTTTAGATCCCTTTCCCCTCACTTCAGGTGTTCTGTCCTTGTCCCCTTGCTGTTTCTAATCTATCTTCTACCCCTTGGTAATATCTTCAGGAAACATCACATTCACTTTCATTGCTATGCGGATGACACCCACCTCTACATCTCTACCAAATCTAATACCATACTTCCACCTAACCAACTGCCTGCAGGAATTAAAATCTTGGTTCACTTCAAACTTCCTCAAACTGAATAGCAATAAAACTGAACTCCTCCTCATTGGCATCAAATCCACCCTAAACAAAATAAACAATTTCTCCATTCCCTTCGACGGCTCTTCCATCTCCCCCTCCCCTCAGGTCAAAAGTCTGGGTGTCATCCTTGATAGCACCCTCTCCTTCACCTCACATATCAACCACATCACTCGCTCTGCATATTATCATCTTCAAAACATCCACCGGCTCCGCTCTTCTCTCACTCCTCAGTCCACTGCTATACTTGTTCACACCCTTGTCACCTCGCGACTCGATTACTGTAATTCCCTCCTGCTCGGTCTCCCTCAAAAAACCCTCCATAAGCTTCAGCTGGTCCAAAATTTTTGGACACCGAAGAGGAGTGAGTTGCAGTAGTCAATACGGGAAGTGACGAGACTGTGAACAAGGATAGCGGTGGTGTGCGGAGTGAGTGTGGGACGGAGGGGGTTTATATTGCGAAGGTGGAAATGAGCGGACCGGGTAATGTTATTGATGTGGGAGTGAAAGGATAGTGAACTGTCAAGGATGACACCCAGACTCTTCACCTGGGGGGAAGGAGATATAGTGGCATTATCAATTGTGAGGGAGAAACTGCCGGCTTTGTTTAGAGTGGATTTGGTACCGACGAGTAGGAGTTCAGTTTTATTGCTGTTTAGCTTGAGGAAATTGTGGGTGAACCAAGATTTGATTTCTGAGAGACAGTGAGAGAGGGATGAGGGTGGGAGAGAAGCGTCGGGTTTGCTGGAGAGATAGAGCTGGGTGTCATCCGCAAAGCAGTGAAAGTGTAAGCCAAATTTGCGGAAAATGTTTCCGAGCGGAAGGAGGTAGACAATGAAGAGGAGCGGACCGAGGACAGAACCCTGAGGAACACCAGAAGAAACGGGGAGGGATTGTGATGTAAAAGAATCAAGTTGAATAAACTGAGAGCGGCCAGTGAGATATGAGTGGAACCAACGTAGAGGGGTGTTGGTGATGCCTATGGTAGAGAATCTATTGAGGAGGATGGGGTGAGAGATTGTGTCGAAGGCAATCTTTTGTTGTTATTTTCTATTTTATTTGATGTTGTTTTTAACATTGTATTCGTGATTTTAACTGCTTGTTGTAAGGTGTCCTTGAGTTTCTAGAAAGGCGCCCACAAATAAAATGTATTATTAATATTATTATTAAAGGTAGTTTGAGCAAATTCATTATTTCAAAAGTGAAAAGGAGTTGAATAGGTAGGTTAGGCAGAACAAATAAGCTGGGAAGGGTTCGCAGGTTTGCATGATAAAAGAGAGATGGAAACGTACAAAGAAGTGAGGAATTGGTGTTGAGGAGATGGAAGGAATACTTTGAGGAGTTGATTAATGAGAAAAAAAAAAGTTTGTTCAGCTGCCTCAACTATTGAGGCACAGAAGATGGCTCTGTTGGACACCATGTCCCCAGCATCCCCTGAGATGGGGTGAGAGTTCTTGGTTGAACGGGATGATGTAAGATGTTGCTAAGTGGCAGGCACATTTCTTTTGCAAGGGTTTGGCAGGGATGAGATTTTTCCACTTTTTGGCGGAATTCCGCTTTTTTTCCAGTCAAAATGGACCAATTTTATATTGTTTCAAATCCGTAAAAAAATCTTGGGGTGTGGGGGGGATCCGGACTTGTCTTCGGCAAATTTGGGGTTTGTAATGTTTACAACGTTTGCAAGCATCCATTTTTGAATCCTGTTTTTTAAGATTAAGATATCCTCTCCTCTTTCATCTGTAACTGCTTCAGACAACAAAGTGTATGCAGAAAAGTGGTGAAGATTGCACGACTGTCTCTGTCCTATGTGTTGTCTTGTGTTATTTTTGTTATTTTTGACTTCAAAATGGCGCCGCGACAGTGGCTGCCTTTCCAGCAGCTCCTATTTTTTTGTTGTTCTACTTCTTCCTTTCATAACTTTGCTGCTGTGAATCTGGAATTTCTCCATTGCGAGACTAATAAAGGTTTTCTTAATCTTAATCCTTTATTTGTCCCACACTTACAGCCTACAGCAGCAAGAATGTGGGTAGAAAGAAGAAAGAAGAAAAAAACAAACACCGTTCAATCAAGTGTAATATAAATACAAAATGGATAAATCGCAGTGCTATTTACAATTGTTTTTCACATCCTTTAATTATTATTGTTATTATTATTATTATTATTGTTATTTTTATTCAGCAGCCTGACAGCAGTCGGCAGGAACGAGCATCGGTATCTCTCCTTCTTGCAGCGCGGGTGTAACAGTCTCTGGCTGAAGGAGCTACCTAGTGCTGTCACGGTGGGCTGGAGGGGGTGGGAGGGACTGTCCATCATAGCTTTTAGCTTAGTTAGCATCCTTTTGTTGCCCACCTCCTCCAGAGTGTCAAGGGAGCAGCCCAGGACAGAACTGGCCTTCCTGACCAGTTGCTCCAGTCTCTTTCTGTCCTGGTCCGAGATGCTGCCTGACCAGCAGACAATGCCATAATGGATGGCCGAGGCCACCACTGAGATTTAGAAAGTCTTAAGGAGCGACCCCTGAACCGCAAAAGACCTCAGTTTCCTGAGTAGGAAGAGTCGCCTCTGTCCTTTCCTAATCACGTTGTCCGTGTTTGTAGACGAGTCCAGTTTGTTGTTCAGAAGAACGCCTAGGTAATTGTAGGAGGTCATCCCCTCTATGTCCATACCCTGGATGTTCATTGGTGCTGGTGAGGACTGTTTCCTGCAGAAATCCACAGCCAACTCCTTAGTTTTCCTAGGGTTGATCTGGAGGAGATTCTGCTGGCAGCAGTCCACAAAGTCCTTCGTCAATACCTTGTACTCCCGATCGTGCCCCTCTGGAATGAGGCCAACCATCGCAGAGTCATCGGAGAACTTCCGAAGGTGGCAGTTTGAAGTGGCGTGTCTGAAGTCCGAGGTGTAGAGGATGAACAGGAATGGAGCCAGAACAGTCCCCTGCGGCGTACCCTCGTCTCCTCCTCTTCTCCTCCTCTTCAACTCGCGTGGGATATCCGGTTTGTCACCGCCCAGTAGCCCGCTGTTAGCCCGCCATGCTAACAGCTGGTCCTTACTGTAAACAATGGAGTTGCATGTGCTATCGGGATCTCCGTTCACAGGATACGTAAAAAGATAAAAGGAAATAAAGGAGATGAGCAGAAATGAAGCTGCCCCCCCCCCCCCCAGGTTTGGGGTACAAAACCACGCAAAACAAATCAGAAGAAGAAATAAATAAAGTAAAAGGACAAAAAGAAACTCAAACAGGGATATGCGCTGCTGGAGAGGCAGCCACTCAGGGGGCGCCATCATTTAAAAAATAAAGTGTGTGTGTGTGTGTGTGTGTGTGTGTATAAAAAAAAAAATCCTCATCTCACCCCTCGGGTGGTGTCCGTCCCTCATTCAGCTCGGGTCCTCTACCAGAGGCCAGGAAGCTTGAGGGTTCTGCGCAGTATCCTTGCTGTTCCCAGCACTGCACATTTCTGGACTGAGATGTCCGATGTTGTTCCAGGGATCTGTTGCAACCACTCATCTAGTTTGGGGGTCACTGCCCCGAGTGCTCCGACCACCACAGGCACGACTGTCACCTTTGCCTTCCAGGCTCTCTCCAGCTCCTCTCTGAGCCCTTGATATTTCTCGAGTTTCTCATGTTCCTTCTTCCTGATGTTTCCATCACTTGGGACCGCTACATCCACTACAACGGCTTTCCTCTGCCCTTTATCTATAATCACGATATCTGGTTGGTTCGCCATTACCATCTTGTCAGTCTGGATCTGGAAGTCCCACAGGATCTTCGCTCTGGCATTCTCCACCACCTTTGGAGGTGTTTCCCATTTTGACCTTGGGGTTTCCAGTCCATACTCCGCACAGATGTTTTGGTAGACTATGCCAGCCACCTGGTTATGGCGTTCCATGTAGGCTTTTCCTGCCAGCATCTTACACTCTGCAGTTATGTGTTGGATCGTCTCAGGTGCCTCTTTGCACAACCTACACCTTGGGTCTTGTCTGGTGTGGTATATCTGGGCCTCTATGGCTCTGGTGCTCAAGGCCTGTTCCTGAGCAGCCAGGATGAGTGCCTCTGTGCTGTCCTTCAGGCCAGCCCTCTCTAGCCACTGATAGGACTTCTTGAGATCAGCCACTTCAGTTATGGTCCGGTGGTACATCCCGTGTAGGGGCTTGTCCTCCCATGATGGTCCCTCTTCCACCGCCTCATCTTCTGTTCCCCATTGTCTGAGACATTCTCTGAGTACGTCATCCATTGGAGCCTTCTCCTTGATGTATTCATGGAGCTTGGATGTTTCATCCTGGACAGTGGCTCTCACACTCACTAGTCCCCGACCTCCTTCCTTTCGCCTTGCGTACAGTCTCAGGGTGCTGGATTTGGGATGGAACCCTCCATGCATGGTTAGGAGCTTTCGGGTCTTAACGTCCGTGGTCTGAATCTCTTCCTTTGGCCACCTTATTATTCCTGCAGGGTATCTGATCACTGGCAAGGCATAGCTGTTTATTGCCCGGGTCTTATTCTTGCCATTGAGCTGGCTTCTTAGGACTTGCCTCACTCGCTGGAGGTATTTGGCCGTAGCCGCTTTCCTTGTTGCCAGTTCGAGGTTGCCATTGGCTTGTGGTATACCAAGGTACTTGTAGCTGTCCTCAATGTCTGCTATTGTTCCTTCTGGGAGTGAGACCCCTTCAGTGCGGACTACCTTTCCTCTCTGAGTCACCATCCGACTACATTTCTCAAGCCCGAATGACATCCCGATGTCGCTGTTGTAGATCCTGGTTGTGTGGATCAGGGAATCAATGTCCCTTTCGCTCTTAGCATACAGCTTTATGTCATCCATGTAGAGGAGGTGACTGATTGTAGCTCCGTTTCTGAGGCGGTATCCATAGCCTGTCTTGGTGATTACTTGGCTTAGGGGGTTCAGTCCTATGCAGAACAGCAGTGGGGAGAGTGCATCACCTTGGTATATGCCACATTTGATGGACACTTGGGTAAGTGGCTTGCCATTGGCTTCAAGTGTGGTTTTCCACATCCTCATCGAGTTCGCAACGAAGGCTCTTAGGGTCCTGTTCACCTTATACAACTCCAAGCATTCAATGATCCATGTATGTGGCATCGAGTCATAGGCTTTCTTGTAATCAATCCAAGCTGTGCACAGGTTGGTACGTCGAGACCTGCAGTCGTGTGCGACTGTTCTGTCAACCAGGAGTTGATGTTTGGCTCCTCTAGTATCTCTACCAATGCCCTTCTGTGCTTCGCTCATGTATTGATCCATGTGTCCACTTATCTTAGCCGCAATAATGCCTGACATGAGCTTCCATGTTGTGGAGAGACAGGTTATTGGCCGATAGTTGGATGGAACTGCACCCTTCGAGGGATCCTTCATGATCAGGATCGTTCGCCCTTCGGTTAGCCATTCTGGGTGAGTCCCATCCCTCAGCATCTGGTTCATTTGTACTGCTAGGCGCTCATGGAGTGCTGTGAGTTTCTTTAGCCAGTAGATGTGGACCATGTCCGGGCCTGGTGCTGTCCAGTTCTTCATATCTGAGACTCTTTCCTGTATGTCTGCCACTGTTATGGTAACTGCGTTCTGTTCAGGGAGGTTGCTGTGCTCCTCTCTCAGGGTCACCAGCCATTGTGCACTGCTGTTATGTGCAACCTCCTTCTCCCATATGCCTTTCCAGTACCTGTCAGTTTCCTGTCTTGGTGGGTCAGCTCTGTTGTTAGGACCCTGCCACTGAGCGTACACTTTCGCAGGTTGTGTTGCGAACAGCCTGTTTATTCGTCTGGCCTCATTCTCTTTCGTGTACCGCTTTAGGCGACTGGACAAGGCTTGGAGCCTTTGTTTGGCAGTTTCGAGTGCTTCAGGTATGGTCATCTGGATGTACCTCTCGGGTATCGGCCTTTTCATCACACCTCTCTGGGACTCCGTCAATTGACTCACATCTTTCCGGGCCGCCTTGATCTTAGACTCCAACCGTCTTTTCCATGGTGGGTAACGTATCTCATGGCTTCCATGGTTGCTCTTATAGCCCAGAGTCTCCAGGATCACTGATGCTGAAGCGTATATCAGCTCATTGGTTTCTGTGATCGTTACGGTAGGGATCACCCTCAGTGCTGCATTCACACTTTCTATGAGACTTTCAGATGGTACTTCACATAGCCATTGTAATCGGTTTCTAGGTTCCCCAGCTTTCATTCTCGCCATGATCTTAGCTTTCAGGTCAGTTGCTGCCTCGCTCAGCATTTCATTCATTGGGGCTGGCCACCCAATCTCATCATCTGCATTCATTGGGGCTTGCCTCCCAATCTCTTGTATGACCTCCTCCTCTGATCTGGCAGCCTGGGGCCCTTCGCCATGGAACCTGCGTTGTACCTCATCAATCTCAAGTTGTGACAGCAGTTGCCGTTTGTGGATGTTGGAACACTGAGCTACTAGTTGTTTCGTGGTCAACCGTTTCGAAGTAACCATTTAGCCCACATTCTCTGCATGTAACCCCTCTGACTAGGGTTGCTTGAGTAGTAGCATTCCAACAGAGCCATGTTATCGCCTCTCGTCCATCTCCGCTTTGTTCCAGTAGCCCATTTTTCATCAAGGTGCTCTGGTTCCCCAGCACCTGACGCAGACCTTGTTTGGCCGGGCGACGTCTGAGCCAGCATGTCATTCGTTTTATTGTCTCTCATCATTGTATGAGGTAGGCATTAGCGTGAAGGATCTTGCCCAAGGACCCACACTGGATGGTGTTATGTGCTCATTTTTGCCCCAAGCGGGATTCGAACCACCGTCTCCCGTATGCCAAACCGATGCCTTACCAACTGAGCTATCCAGCCGCTTATATATATATATATTTTTTTATTTTTTTTTTAATCGCGAAGCGTTAGTTTGTTGTTACTTTGTATATGGGCTAAAACCAATGTCTTGCTTGTTGTGATTGGTCGCTATATCAGCAAATGCAGAATCACAACCAATCTGTGTTCGCTTTCCTAAACCCCTTTCTTGCGAATGCCGAATGTTACCGACTCGTGACGAAGCTAAAGTGCGTCAGATAGATGCGGATCTGAAAAACACATTTCGATGGGACTGGTTGGATAGAAAGCTGACGGTGTCCGCAGTAAGAACCAGTAAAGAGGGTACCATTGTCTCTGCTTGTGTCGGATTTCGTGAAAACGCTCAATGTTGCCGGTAAAGCTCTGTGTACAGCAGTGTTTCTCAAATAGTAGGGCACACCCCCCGGGGGGGGGGGGGGGGGGTTCAAGGCTCCGTTAAGGGGGGCGCGTTTGACCGCGTGGAACATACTTTTTAAATTTTTTTACTGTCCTAAAATAACGTGCAGTTGCACCTCCACTGTGTTAGGGGGCAGTGACGCTCTTATGGGCAGTTTGCGCAGGGAGCATTCTCAGGGAGGAAATATGACGAGGCGTATGGAGTGCTTGGCTACAATGTGACTGCGGTGGCAGACGAGGAAAGATCGATGTGCTTACTGTGTCGAAAACTTTTGGTTGCGGACAGCATGAAGCCAAATAAATTAAGGTGTCACTTAAAGACATTACACCTCAATCACGCTGATAAGCTGCTTGAGTTTTTTTTCAGCTAAAACGTACCGAATATTGCCAACAATCATGCAGTCTGTGACTGCTACTTCAGTAAACTAAAATGCAGGTCCCGGCTACATATTGAGCAAGAGCCGAGAGTTGCTGTGTATTGCTTCAAACCTCGCTTCAAAAAGCTGTGCATTGCAAAACGTGCTCATTGTAGTCATTAATACAGACATCGTCTTTGATTTTTTTAAAAAAAGCACAAATTCTTTTATGTTTTTGTTTTGCTCGTTAAAGTTTTTTTTAATATTGTGCTCTGAGATAATATTGGTGATTAGATTGAATGATTTATTAGTTATAGATTTTATGTAATTTTATTTTTCAGGATCGTATGGTGGTCAGTCAAAAAATATTTGTTAAATTAAGGATTTAATGTAATTTTTGAATTTCAGATGCACTTTAAATATTTTCTCTTCCAGTTACTAAAGCTATTCTTTGTTGTAAGTTGGTCCATAAAGTTCGTCCATATTTCATTTTTTTTTTCTCTTATACGTTAATAATAGAGCTGTCATTTTAGCGCGTTTTTATTGGCATTAAATGAATTTTAACGGGATTAAATTTTCTCTCGCGAGATTAACGCGGCACACGTCACAAGCGGATGTTACGTTGTTCTATAAATACACCAGAAACAAAACAACAAGCGCGCTGCAGAAGTCCACGCCCATGTCTGTTTTGCCAGCCACGGCAGCGCGAGACGCCGAAAACGGATACTTAAAGAGTTTATGAATGGAAAGTTTACTTTTAAAAAGTTGCCATATTGCTCCAGTGACAAGACCAAAGTTATCTGTTCTTCTCTCTCTCTCTGTATCATACAGGTATACGATGTATGCCACTGACGCGATTGTTACTTGTTTGGAACTATTTTGTGTGGAAGGTTACAGTGTTCTGTGTCCATATAAATAGAGCGGGTGGAGCTTCTCTGTGTTCGTCTGACAGTGACAGTGCGCTACAGTGGTAGCGACCTAGCGAAAGTAAAACGTCTCCAGTGTTGTCATCGAACCAAGTGTAGTCATTCGAAATGAGGTCTATACAAAACCGTAGAGAGACTTCCGCGCAAGAAGGACCAACACAATCAACATAGCCTGACTGTGTTAGGGGGAGTGAACCCCCCCCCCCCTTTCAGAATGGTTTGCCCCTGCAGCACGGGGGAAGTGCGTGTGCTTGTTTGTACGGCAGGCAGTTTCCAATACAGCAGCACATAATGAACACTGGTGTCGGATGTCTCGTTATTCTTCAACAAACATACAGAAACAGACTGCTGTGTTGAAAGCAAACTTGAGAAAAATGAAGTATGCAACCATGGTTAAATCCACTATAGGCTGAGTACTAGTGTACCTTAGATGTGCACTTTATTATGTTATACTAGCTGGTTCGCCGCCCTCCGGGCGGCTCATCAGCTAGTTCCTGTGGAAGGCTGGTAAGGTGGTGGTTCGCCGCCCTCCGGGCGGCTCATCAGCTAGTCCCTGCTCAAGGCTGGTAAGGTAAGCAACAACACAAAAGTGTTGTTGCTTGGTTCAACTTTTTGTTCATCTTCATTGCTTATCGCGAAAATAAAGAGATGTTTAGCTCTACTAAATAACTAACAATTTCATTGCAATCCTTGTGGGTAGACAACATTTTTTCGCTAAGATGTCCGCGCGATCGTAGTGAGCCACTGCCTGAGCGGCGCAGTGGTGGCGCGCAGTGGCGGCGCGCAGCGGCACGGTGAAGTAGGTACGTTTTGAAAAGGGACAGACGGAAGGACAGACCGCGTGCGGGACGACGCGCAATATATATATAGAAGATTGCTCTGTTTTCATTTCATTAAAAAAAGCTGTTAAAGCAGCTGTTGTGTGACAAAAAAAAAATTTCACCGTTATTGATGGACAGTAATATTGTGTGAGAGATTGTGTGAATAACTGCACCAAGTGAAAAATGTTCATGTAAAATTGAAAATCAAAATTATTTCAGTAAATATTTGCATTTGGCACATAGAAAACTGATTCATGATTCCATGTTGATGAGAGCATTAAAATGGGGAAAAAATAGGACAAAAAATGTAAAAGGAAATTCAGAAACGATAAAAAATGTGTGAGTAATCACGATTAATTTTTTAGTTCATTTGAATTAATTTTGACAGTTGCATTTTTAATTAGATAAAATATTTTAATCGTTTGACAGCTCTAGTTAATAAGGATACAGTGTTATGCAAAGGTGTACTTATAATAATTTTATAGACAAATTATACTATTTATAGTCGTGCGGGGGGGGGGGGGATTAGAGCGTGAGATATTTTCCTCTTCCTTGGGGGGGGGCATGATAGAAAATAATTGAGAACCACTGGTGTACTGGTGTGTGACAATGTCATTTTATACGGATCGAGAGGATGGAAAGCTTTACAGAGTCATGCAACCTCGGTGAAACACCGAAAACAGACATTTCTACTGAAAAGTAACTAGATCTCAAGCGCTTTTCGACAGCCTGGAGCATGCGTAAAAACAAGAGGAGTTGGCTAAAGCGCTTTTCGATAGCCTGGAGCATGTGTAAAAACAAGAAGAGATGGCTAAAAAGAGAGTGAAAAAGACAGAGGATCAATAAGCTTTTAGTTGCTAAAATGCTTAAAATGAAGAGAAAATAAAGTATTCTACCTCATGAAACTGTATATTGTTGTATATACTGTCAACAGACATCCACTTTATATAATAAAATACATTCATAACCCATATATAGTAAAGAGTGTGGGACTTCACTAACTCTGTATGAAGTAAGAATCAACAGCTTCTTATCACATTTACACAACACTTTATGAATACAAGTAATGAACAAATCTTAAATATGGCAGAGAATGTGTTTCCATTTTTAGTTTTGATTTTGAGCAGCAAATTTGAAGGTACATCTTGGTGCTCACCAGGAATGCACAAGAAAAAGTGCACATTTGCACATTTCACTTGAAAGAATAGTGAACAATCTTGGGATTTTTTTCTGTTAAAGTTTCAAATGTGTGTGTGTTCAAGTGTGTAAATTGAATACACTTCATCTTCAGCATGTTTAGTGCCACTTTTGTAAGTGGCCCCGCTCCTGTCCCAACCACGCCCCCGTCCCGGCCACGCCCCCTTCCTATTTTTTCGTCACTAGCCACTCTCATCCCTGGTATGGACCATGGGGGCTCTACTGGTATATGAGAGGGCGGAAAATAATGATTGATTAGCATTGTTTCACCAACATTATAAATTGGTTCTCTGGTTTTTTTTAGCCGTGCCTTCTACCTCACCTTTGGAGCCTCCACACAACCAGGTAGTGATTGGTTGGCAACGCCGTTCCCCTTTTCACCCGAGTGGCTTACGATACGCGGCAACAAGTATTCATCTATCATTATTGTCAGTAATTAGCCTACTCATATCACAATATTTTAATTTGTTTTTGAAAGGTTTGCTAAAATTGAGATCAGCGCATCTGAGCCCATCATTCCTTTCCGAGAGACAGTGGTGCGCCCTCCAAAAGTGGACATGGTGAATGAAGATCTTGGCAAGCAGCAAAAAGTGGCCGTTATTCACCAGGTGGGTGAACCTCTCTGCTCTTCGACATAATCGTGGCTCATTTGGTACCTGGCCAGAAGACATGGTCTTTTGTTTTTTTTTTAACTATTTGGGGCAAAAGTGTCTTTTGTTGAAAACTGATCAAATTAATTCAGTCTGCAATTAATTTGATCAGTTTTTCAAACGTGTCATTTCTAAAATTCCTTAAAAAAATAAGGGAAGGAGGATAAAGCTCAGTTTTCCAAACTATTCTCAGAGAAAAAAATTTTTATGCTGCTTCATTTTTCTGACCCAGTTTTGCACTTATAAACATGTTTTAACGTTAAACAGAAATGGTCGGCTTTTTCTTCCAGTTCATGAAAATATTTTCTCATGAGCATTATTTGCTTCATCATGAAAATGTCATTCCATAATTGTCAGAATTGTAGAAAAGCTGTGCTGACAGCATGAAACAAGTACAAATCATCATGTTTGTTTTCATTTCCATGTTTGTTAGGTAAAAGAGGAAGGTTCTCATGGTCGTTCTTCGGAGACCCTTGATGTTGACAGCAGTGGTTTGGTCACACTCACCACTCCAAATAAACTAGCTACTGTCGGCGTGCGTGCAATCCCCTTGCCACAAGGTAAGACCAAAATGCGCACCAATTATTGAGTTTCCATAGCCCTCACTAATCGTCAACAAAGTGGGCACAATGTTTTCTTTTTAATTATGAGTATGCTCAAGCAAACTAGTCCTGTTGAACACATTTTTCTGTGTTGTGACTTTTAAATTAAATTTTCGATAGATATAATATCCTTCCTTCCATTGAATAGCCCATCTCTAAAATAGTCAGCTTCACCAACGTCTAAGTTCCCGGTTATCAATTTGCAATTACTGTAGATCTTTCTATATTTTTTACCTAGGTAGTATGATTGTCAAATTGGTTAGCACAAGGGATGTGCGAGTACACCAGTGCCTGTTTCTGTTCACCCATCTTCATGTTCTGTATCAATAGCTGGTCTTGGAGTAGGTGGAGCATCAACTAGGAGTGGATGTGGTTGAACCAGAAATGAGTTGGGGGCTTAAATCGGGACATCATTTTATAAGGGCCATGTCATGTCAAGTCAATATGTCCATCCATTATCTGAGCTGCTGATCCTCACAAGAGTCGTGGACATGCTGGAACCTATCCCAGCTGTTTTCAGGCAGTTGGCGGGGTACATACACCCTGAAGTGGTTGCCAGGTAATCGTAGGGCACACACAGACAAACAACCATCTGCGCTCACACTCACACCAAGAGAAGATTTAGTGTTCCATTAACCTGCCATGCATGTTTTTGGAATGTGGGAGGAAACCGGATTATCTGGAGCAAACCTACGCAAGCAGGAGAAAAACATTCAAACTCCACACACAAAGGCCATAGTCTTGAATCGAACTCAGATCTTTGCACTGTGCGCTACATTAAGTGAGGAGGGGAAAAAGACAAGAGCTCCTCCAGTGAAAAAGAGTCTCTTCCAGAATAGCCCAACAATTTTATTCAGATGTTTTTCTTTTGCCCATTTTCTGCAGCATGTATGTAGGGGGAACAAACCTTGGACTGCACTCACAAAATCTTGCTGCTCTGTGGCAAAGACAATGACTTTTATCTCTTTTTTTCCTTTTTTTAATTCAAGAAATGCTCCAGTATAATACAGTCTGTTAAAAAAAAATCCTCATCTACCCCCCCTCGGGTGGTGTCCGTCCCTCATTCAGCTCGGGTCCTCTACCAGACGCCAGGAAGCTTGAGAGTGCTGCGCAGTTCCTTGCTGTTCCCAGCACTGCACATTTCTGGACTGAGATGTCCGATTTTGTTCCCGGGATCTGTTGCAACCACTCATCTAGTTTGGGGGTCACTGCCCCGAGTGGTCCGACCACCACAGGCACGACTTCCAGGCTCTCTCCAGCTCCTCTCTGAGCCCTTGGTATTTCTCGAGTTTCTCGTGTTCCTTCTTTCTGATGTTTCCATCACTTGGGACCGCTACATCCACTACAAGGGCTTTCCTCTGCCCTTTATCTATAATCACGATATCACGATGAGGAGGGACCCAACCAAGCTACGAGGAGGGACCCAACCAAGCTACGATGAACTCAATGGAAAAATACCCCCAGGGGTGCCCGAGAGGGGGGGAGGATGAGCACCCCAGTCGGACGGACACAACGGCTACAGACCCAGGCAACGGACAATCGACTTTGAGTAAAACGTGTACATGCGGCAAAGTCTGCAAGAACATCCATGGCTTGAAGATCCACCGAGCGAGGATCAAGTGCCCGTTGGGAGCAGAAACAACACAACGCACAGGTGTTACACCTGGTGAGACGCAGGAGGTGCCAGGCCCGGAGTCACCCCACAGTGCCCAGAACCTCCACGTGTTGCAAACTAATCCCTCGAGCATCAAGTCTGAAACGAGGCGGATCAAATGGCCTGCAGCTAGCATGACCTCTCTCTGGAAGCAATTCGACGACGATGTCGACCAAATTCTGGAGGCTATGGCGAAGGGACACGCCGACGGGAAGCTACAAGCTATGACAGCAGTCATTGTCAGCTTCGCAGCAGAAAGGTTTGGCGAGGAGGAGAAGAAAAGTACAACGTACGCAAAGAATCAAAGAGCGGTAAGGATCCACAACATCAGGCAGGAGATGAAAACGCTGAAGTCCCAGTACAAGGCGGCAGGACAAGAGGAACGCACTGGCCTGGCCCAGCTAATGTGCATCCTACGGAAAAAGATTAGAGTTCTCCGCCGTGCAGAGTGGCACCGGAGGCGGCGACGGGAGAGGGCACGGAAGCGTGCTGCTTTCATCGCTAACCCCTTCAAGTTCACGAAGGATTTGCTGGGGCAGAAGCGGAGTGGCAATCTGGTCTCCTCGCAGGAAATCATAAACCAACATCTGAAGCAGACGTACAGCGACCCCGCAAGAGAGCAGGAGCTGGGAGAATGCAACATCCTCATAGACCCCCTGAACCTGAAGAGCAGTTCGACATGTCGGAGCTGCAGCTAAAGGAAGTCAGGGAGGTTGTCCGCAGAGCAAGGGCGAGCTCTGCTCCAGGACCGAGTGGCACTTCATACAAAGTGTACAAGAACTGTCCCAAACTCCTGCTGCGTCTGTGGACAATCCTGCGAGTCTTCTGGAGAAGGGGAAGGATCCCTGAACAATGGAGAATGGCTGAAGGGGTATGGATCCCGAAGGAGGAAAACTCCACTCAGCTAGACCAGTTCCGCATCATCTCCCTGCTGTGTGTTGAGGCAAAGGTTTTCTTCAGTGTTGTTTCCAAGCGGCTGTGTACCTACCTGGCAAAGAACTCCTACATCGATACATCTGTCCAGAAAGGTGGCATCTCAGGAATTTCAGGATGTTTGGAACATACCGGTGTGGTCACACAGCTTATTCGGGAGGCCAGAGAGAACAAAGGTAACCTATCAGTGCTGTGGCTTGACCTGGCAAATGCATTCGGCTCCATTCCACACAAGCTCGTCCAGCTCACTCTGATAAAGCATCATGTACCCAGCAGATGCAGAGATCTCATCGCTGATTATTACAGCAATTTCAGGATGAGGATCTCTTCAGGAGCAATGACATCCAGTTGGCACAAGGTGGAGATCGGCATCATCACAGGGTGTACTATCTCTGTGACACTGTTCTCGCGAGCCATGAACATGCTCACAAAATCTGCTGAGCCAGAGTGCAGAGGGCCCCGCACGAACTCCGGACAACGGCAACCACCCATCAGGGCATTCATGGATGACCTCACAGTCACGACAGAATCAGTCCCAGGCTGCCGGTGGATTCTGAAGGGTCTTGAAAAACTGGTGGCGTGGGCCCGGATGCGTTTCAAACCCGCCAAATCAAGATCTATGGTGCTAAGGAAAGGGAAGGTGGAAAACAAGTTCCGGTTCACCATCTCAGGCACAGCCATTCCATCAATCTCAGAGAAGCCGGTCAAGAGCCTAGGGAAGGTTTTCGACTGCTCTCTGAGAGACACAAAATCTATCCAGTCGACATGCACGGAGTTGGATGGCTGGCTGAAATCAGTGGACAAGTCAGGCCTACCGGGGAAGTTTAAAGCCTGGGTATACCAGCACGGCATTCTTCCCAGGATCCTGTGGCCCCTCCTGGTCTACTCCGTCCCCATCTCGACAGTTGAGACCTTAGAGAGGAAGGTCAGCAGCCACCTCCGGAGATGGCTAGGACTTCCAAAGAGCCTGAGCAGCATCGCTCTCTACGAAAACAGCAACAAACTGCAACTGCCCTTCAAATCCTTGGAGGAGGAATTTAAGGTCACCAGAGCCAGAGAAGTGGTTCAATACAGGGACTCAAGAGATCCGAAGGTGGCTAAGGCTGGGATCCAAGTGAGGACTGGCAGGAAATGGAGGGCAGAGGAAGCGGTTGAAGAGGCAGATGCAAGGCTCCGGCACAGGTGCTTGACTGGAGTGGTCACACGAGGTCGAGCTGGGCTAGGATCCTTTCCATCTCCCCAGCTGAACACCAAGGGGAAGGAGAGGCGACGTCTTGTCCAGGATGAGGTGAGAGCAGCAGTGGAGGACACAAGAACCTGCAAGGCTGTGGGAATGAAACAACAGGGTGCTTGGACAAGATGGGAGAACGCAGTTGAGAGGAAAGTGACCTGGGCAGAGCTTTGGAAAGCAGAGCCGCAACGCATTAAATTCCTCATCCAGGCAGTTTATGATGTGCTCCCAAGCCCATCAAATCTGCACACATGGGGCATAGCAGAGACACCGGCATGCCCACTGTGCTCCAAGCGAGGAACCCTGGAACACATCCTCAGTGGCTGCACAAGGGCACTTGGAGATGGACGGTACAGGTGGAGGCATGATCAAGTCCTTAAGACTATCGCGGAAGCCATTACCGCAGGGCTGGCATGGGCTAAACAGTTCCGCCCCTCCAACAAAACCATCGCCTTTGTCAGAGCTGGGGACAAGCCTACCGCGGCCAGCAGAACATCATCTGCAGGCATCCTGACATCTGCAAGAGACTGGCAGTTGTTGGTGGATCTTGAAAAAAAGCTGAAGTTCCCCAGCCATATTGCAGTTACCACCCTACGACCTGACATTGTCCTCGTATCGGAGTCCACCAAACAAGCAGTGCTGCTGGAGCTGACAGTGCCGTGGGAAGATCGCTTGGAAGAAGCCTTTGAGAGGAAGCTCTCCAAGTACGCAGGACTGGTCAGCGACTGCCAGCTGGCTGGTTGGAGAGCAAGGTGTTTCCCTGTGGAGGTTGGTTGCAGAGGATTCGCAGCCCGTTCCTTGGCCAGAGCCTACTGTAGCTTAGGCATCAATGGAGAGAGGAAAAGGAAAGCCATCCGGAATACCACTGAAGCGGCAGAAAGAGCCTCAAGATGGCTGTGGCTCAAAAGAGGAGATCCATGGAGTCATGGTAGCTAGCTAGCTGTCTGGACACAAGCCGGGACTTGATCAACCCCGGCTGGGTCACCTGGAGGAGGGCGTCTGATAGTTGAAAGACCCGAAACGTCCAGTGAATCCAGGAACATCACTGATGATGTGTCCAGACTAGGCATCAGTAGATGTATGTACACAGTATGATCACGATATCTGGTTGGTTCGCCATTATAATCTTGTCAGTCTGGATCTGGAAATCCCACAGGATCTTCGCTCTGGCATTCTCCACCACCTTTGGAGGTGTTTCCCATTTTGACCTTGGGGTTTCCAGTCCATACTCCGCACAGATGTTTCGGTAGACTGTGCCTGCCACCTGGTTATGGTGTTCCATGTAGGCTTTCCCTGCCAGCATCTTACACCCTTCAGTTATTTGTTGGATCATCTCAGGTGCCTCTTTGCACAACCTACACCTTGGGTCTTGTCTGGTGTGGTATATCTGGGCCTCAATGGCTCTGGTGCTCAGAGCCTGCTCCTGAGCAGCCAGGATGAGTGCCTCTGTGCTGTACTTCAGGCCAGCCCTCTCTAGCCATTGATAGGACTTCTTGAGATCAGCCACTTCAGTTATGGTCCGGTGGTACATCCCGTGTAGGGGCTTGTCCTCCCATGATGGTCCCTCTTCCAGCGCCTCATCTTCTGTTCCCCATTGTCTGAGACATTCTCTGAGTACGTCATCCGTTGGAGCCTTCTCCTTGATGTATTCATGGAGCTTGGATGTTTCATCCTGGACAGTGGCTCTCACGCTCACTAGTCCCCGGCCTCCTTCCTTTCGGCTTGCGTACAGTCTCAGGGTGCTGGATTTGGGATGGAACCCTCCATGCATGGTTAGGAGCTATCGGGTCTTAACGTCCGTGGTCTGAATCTCTTCCTTTGGCCAACTTATTATTCCAGCCGGGTATCTGATCACTGGCAGGGCATAGCTGTTTATTGCCCGGGTTGTTAGGACCCTGCCACTGAGCGCACACTTTTGCAGGTTGTGTTGCGAACAGCCTGTTTATTCGTCTGGCCTCATTCTCTTTCGTGTACCGCTTTAGGCGGCTGGACAAGGCTTGGAACCTTTGTTTGGCAGGTTCAAGTGCTTCAGGTATGGTCATCTGGATGTACCTCTCGGGTATCGGCCTTTTCATCACACCTCCTTGGGCCTCCGTCAATTGACTCACATCTTTCCGAGCCGCCTTGATCTTAGCCTCCAACCGTCTTTTCCATGGTGGGTAACATTTCTCATGGCTTCCATGGTTGCACTTAGAGCCAAGCATCTCAAGGATCACTGATGCTGAAGCGTATATCAGCTCATTGGTTTCCGTGATCATTACGGTAGGGATCGCCCTCAGTGCTGCATTCACACTTTCCATGAGACTCTCAGGTGGTAATTCACATAGCCGTTGTAATCGGTTTCTAGGTTGCTTTCATTCTCGCCCTGATCTTAGCTTTCAGGGCAGTTGCTACCTCGCTCAGCATTTTATTCATTGGGGCTTGCCTCCCAATCTCTGGTATGATCTCCTCCTCTGATCTGGCAGCCTGGTACTTTCACCATGGAACCTGCGTTGTACCCCATCATTCTCAAGTTGTGACAGCAGTTGCCATTTGTGTATGTTGGAACACTGAGTTACTAGTTGTTTCGTGGTCAACCGTGACTGTGGGTTTTGAAGTAACCATTCATCCCACATTCTCTGCATGTAACCCCTCTGACTAGGGTTGCTTGAATAGTAACATTCCAACAGATGTTATCGCATCTCGCCCATCTCCGCTTTGTTCCAGTAGCCCATTTTTCATTAAGGTGCTCTGGTTCCCTAGCACCTGACGCAGACCTTGTTTGGCTGGGCGACGTCATTCATTTTGTCACTCATCATTGTATGAGGTAGGCATTAGCGTGAAGGATCTTGCCCAAGGACCCACACTGGATGGTGTTATGTGCTCTTTTTTTTTTTGGCCCAAGCGAACCACCGTCTCCCATATGCCAAACCGATGCCTTACCAACTGAGCTCTCTCTCTCTCTCTCTCTCTCTCTCTCTCTCTCTCTCTCTCTCTATATATATATATATATATATATATATATATATATATATATATATATATATATATATATATATATATATATATATATATATATATATATATATATATATTCATTCATTCATCTTCCTAACCGCTTGATCCTCACTAGGGTCGCGGGGGGTGCTGGAGCCTATCCCAGCTGTCTCCGGGCAGTAGGCGGGGGACACCCTGAATCGGTCGCCAGCCAATCGCAGGGCACACAGAGACGAACAACCATTCGCACTCACACTCACACCTAGGGACAATTTAGAGTGTTCAATCAGCCTGCCATGCATATTTTTGGAATGTGGGAGGAAACCGGAGCACCCGGAGAAAACCCACACAGGCCCGGGGAGAACATGCAAACTCCACACAGGGAGGCCGGAGCTGGAATCGAACCCGGTACCTCTGCACTGTGAAGCCGACGTGCTAACCACTGGACTACCGGGCCGCCCCTATATATATATATGTGCTTGTCAAAAAATCTGAATATCATGAAAGATGTGTTTCAGTAAAACACCAGTTTCAGTTTTTGAATAGTAATACATACATCCATTCCATACAGACTGATACATTTCAAGTATTAATTCATTTTAATTTAGATGCACATGTGTGCATGAAAAGCTTCCAGTTGCAAACACGAGATGACAGCTTTCTGCCGTGCAGTGTTATGTGCCGTTTTGGTTCCTTTACAGCCAATCATAACCGTTGAATCATTTTGAGGTCTAATTTAGAGTTTAAAAAATAACAACAACAAAAAACAGCAATAATTATTGTAGTGAGTTGTGCAGAGAGCAAACGATCGTGTGAGAAGCACATCCATGCTGAGATTGTTCACTTGATGATACGTGGATATAACTAGAGGCATATTTTCTACAACAATTTTGTATGTAACTTGAAAAGTTCGTGAAAATGTGCTGTTATATATTTCTTTCTTTTTGTATTAACTGTGTATCTCTGGATTATTTTGTTGCCTTGTAGCCTTTAAAAGATAAATAAATAAAAATCCCAAACTCCTCCCGCCAACCCCCATTATAACTGGCTTAGGGTGATCGAGACAACTCCAATTTCTAATGATGTGATTGTTCAATATAAGCGGGGGAGTTCAAGTGTTCTTGTTCACGAGTGAGGGCAGGATGAAACGTGAGATCAACAGACATATCGGTGCAGCGTCTGCGGTGATGCGGACTATGTATCGGTCCATTGTGGTGAAGGAGCTGAGCCGAAAGGTGAAGCCTTTGATTTACCGGTCGATGCACATTCCTACTCACACCTTTTGTCACGACCTGGAGCTTGTGACTGAAAGAACGGCATCCTGAATACAAGCGGCCAAAATGTTGGTGTTTGGGCTCTCCCATAAAGATAGGGTGAGAAGCTCAGTCACCGTTGCTCCTCCGCATTGAAAGGAGCCAGATGAGGTGGTTCTGGCGTCTGGTTTGGGTCCCTTCTGGATGCCTCCCTAATAAGGAGTTCTGGGCATGTGCCACCGGTGGGAGGCGAAGTGATGACCCAGGACATGCTGAAGAGACTATGTCTGCCGACTGGCCCTGAAAGACATTTGGATCCCACGGACCAGTTGGAAAAAGGGGATGGGGAAAGGAAAGTATGGGCTTTCATATATTTGAGATGTATTGCACACCAACTGAAATATTTGAGGTCTTTCATTGTTTCAATACTAATTATTTTGGCATACAGCTCATGAAAACCCCAAATTCCTATCTCAAAAAATAAGCATATCATGAAAAGGTACTCTAAAGGAGCTATTAACCTAATCATCTGAATCAACACGTTAACTCAAAACACATACCATTCCTGAGGCTTCTAAAAACTCCCAGCCTGGTTCATGATTCATAACCGGAATCATGGGTAAGACTGCTGACCTGACTGCTGTCCAGGCCACCTTTGACACCCTCAAAAACAAGAGGGAAAGACACGGAAAAAAATCTCTGAGCGAATAGGCTGTTCCCAGAGTGCTGTATTATGGCACCTATGTAAGAAGGAAAAAGTGTGGCAGAAAACACTGCACAACCATAAGAGGTGATTGGACCCTGAGGAAGATTGTCGAGAAGGGCCGATTCCAGGCCTTAGGGGACCTGTGGAAGCAGTGGACTGAGTCTGGAATAGAAGCATCCAGAACCACCGTGCACAGGTATGTGCAGGAAATGGGTCAAGCCACTTTTGAACCAAAAACAGCGGCAGAAGCGGCTGACCTGGGCTACAGAGAAGCGGCACTGGACTGTGGCTCAGTGGTCCAAAGTACTTTTTTCGGATGAAAGCAAATCATTTGGAAATCAAGGTGCCAGCGTCTGGAGGAAGAGTGGGGAGAAGGAAATGCCAAAATGTCTGAGGTCTAGTGTCAAGTACCAACAGTCTGGGATGGTCTGGGGTGCAATGTCAGCTCCTGGTGTTGGTCCACTGTGTTTTATCAACCACAGGTTCAATGCAGCTAGCTATCGGGAGATTTAGGAACACTTCATGCTTCCATCTGCTGAAAGGCTTTATGGAGATGAATAGTTCATTTTTCAGCATGACCTGGCACCTGCTCACAGTGCCATAACCACTGTGGAATGGTTTCGTGACCATGGTATGACTGTGCTCAATTGGCCTGCCAACTCTCCTGACCTGAACCCCAAAGAAAATCTGTGAAGAAGTTGAGAGACATCAGACCCAACACTGTGGGTGAGCTTCAGGCCGCTATCGAAGCATCCTGGGCCTCCATAACACCTCAGCAGTGCCACAGGCGGATTGCCTCCATGCCACACCACATTAAATCAGTCATTTCTGGATTCCCGACCTAGTATTGAGTGCATAACTGAACATAATTATTTGACGGTTAACTTTTTTGTTTTAAAAACACTTTTTTTTATTGGTCGTATGAAATATGCTAGTTCTTTTAGAGGTATTTTGGGGTTTTCCTTTATTTAATTTTTTTTGCCATAATCATCAATATCAAAACAATAAAAGGCTTGAACTGCTTCAGTTGTGTGTAATGAATCTAAAATATATGAAAGTCTAATGTTTATCAATACATTACAGAAAATAATGAACTTTATCACAATATGCTAATCCGCGATTCACTGGAACCGTGAAGTAGCGAGGGATCACTGAGTACCAGTACTTTTTGTCATTATAATCACTGCTGTGTATCTCATCAAGTATGCCATCCTAACACCGAAGCATCTCTTTCAGAGGTGACTTGTCTTCTGGAAAACAGCTCAGCACTCATTCGAACTCTCGAACAAGTCAATATGTCCTTGAGGGAAGGGAGGAATCTAGACATTAGTGTTAAGACCTTGGAAGCCATTGCTGACCTCAAGGCCCAACTGGAAAGCATGCTCCAGGGAAGGAAGTGGAGGAACGCTGTGGAGCAGATATGGGCTTTCGGACCTCGCAGGTTTGGAAGAGAGAGTGTGTGTGTGTGTGCGTGTGTGTGGGTGTGGGTGTGTGTGTGTGAGCGTGTGCTTGCGTGCGTGTGTTTGTGTGAGAGAGAGATAAAAATGGGATTGCTTGTTGTCTTTGTGTGGTAAACTGTAAAAGCAGCTACGTACCTTTGTTTATTTTCTGGGGGCGGTTTTGAAATATGCCGTCACTCAAGCACTTTTACAAAGACACATGAAAACATCCCTCAAAAGATGCTCTTAACTGCCCCAATTTATCTACAATGTCGCCTTAAGATTCATGCACTTGTGCACATACAGTGCCATGAAAAAGTGTTTTCCCCCTTCCTGATTTCTGTTTTTTTTCTTGTTTTGTTTTTTGCACAAAGGTTTCAAATCAATCAATTGGATTTTCTTTGTGCCTTAAAATAAAACTGCATTTTGTATTTCCTTGGGTTGTCTCTGAGCGATATTGAAATTGGTTTGATGATTTGAAACATTTGTGTGTGATAAATACACAAAAACAAACAGGCGGGTGGCAAATACTTTTTCACGTCAGTGTAGCCATGTCTCTATGATATAAATGGCAAAAATTGAAGAATTTCATAATTTGGCCTTGAATGGGAATGTGATTGAACCTGGTGAACATCATTACAAATGTCACATATCACTGCATGCCATTTAAATTGAAGTACAGTACAATCCAGAATGAATGGTTTTATCCTGTAACCATGCCATGCATGTTTTTGGAATGTGGGAGGAAATCGGAGAACCCAGAGAAAACTCACGCAGGCATGAGGAGACCACGCAAACTTAACATAGGAAGGCCGGAGTCGTAATCGAAACCATGACCTTTGTACTGTTAGTGCTAACCAGTCACTCACCATGGAGCCCTAAGAACAACATATGCATAAGATGAATACAGTAAATTTATTAATAATGTAAATAGTTTCCAAATGTTTTAAATTGTTTTTCCAAAACTCCCCTTTAAAAAACCCTGATTGTGTTAGACAGATGTGCAATCATTTGTTGCTTTCAACTTGTGAATTGTATTTTTGCTGAAGGTGCGGCCCGAACATTCTGCTGAACAAGCTGGAGGGATATCATCGGCCATCTCTGTGGCAGTGTCTTTGTCGAGAAGATACATCTGGAAAAAATGGAGCACAGGCGAAAATGATACGAGAGTTTGATAACAGCATCGTCAGTGGCTTCCAGTTAGCAACCCTGTCAGGGCCGATGTGTGAAGAGCCGCTCATGGGGGTCTGCTTCTCCATTGAAAGATGGGATGTACAGTCTTCAAACTCACCACATCAAAATACCTTTGAAGAAAGTGGCACATTTCAAGAGGCCTTGGGAGGTAGTAAAGCCCCCGAAAGCATTAATTCATTGGAAGTGACTTCCAATGAGCCAAGTCAAACCAAACGCTGTCAAGAGGCCACCCCTGCAGAGTGCTACGGGCCCGTTTCAGGCCAGCTGATTGCCGCCATGAAGGAGGCATGCCGCCACGCTTTCCAGGCTCAGCCCCAGAGACTCATGGCTGCGATGTACACCTGTGAAATCATGGCTAGCGCAGAGGTTCTGGGTAAGAGACTGGTAACTCTTTAGTCCTGAAGATCTCTGAGATCTCCTAAAAAAAATGTGGACACCATTTTTTGGTTGTTGTCTTTGCCTGCGTTTTCTCCACATACAGGCAGAGTATATGGTGTTCTTGGAAAGCGTGAAGGCCGCATTCTCCATGAAGAAATGAAGGAAGGAACGGAAATATTCATCGTCAAGGCTGTCCTGCCCGTCGCTGAGAGTTTTGGCTTTGCAGATGAAATTCGCAAGAGGACTAGTGGGCTTGCCAGTCCACAAATGGTCTTCAGTCATTGGGAGGTAATTACTCAGCAAGCCCATATACAGTTGCCAGCAAAAAAGATTTGCACCCCGTAAATTGATCTTGATATCTGAGTACATTGGTCTAAAACAGCGGTGTTAAACTCATTTTTGTCACTGGCCACACTGTCGTGACCGTTCCCTTGGAGGGCCGTTATGACTGTGAAACCATATGAAGAAGTCAGGAATAATGGTTTATTCAACTATAGTTTAAGTTACTGTAATGAGGGGTTTGGTACCAAGAAAACTTATAATAGCTCTCTTATATATTACATATGAGCATTTGAAATTGTGGTACAGATTTTAGCAAGCATCATAGAAGTTGCCATGTGTGATTTGCTTTCGCGGGCCACATCAAATTATGTGGTGGGCCTGGCCCCTGGGGCCTTGAGTTTGACACCTGTGGTCTCAAAGGTGAGCTGATCTCTAATTTGATCATCATAACAATCATCAAAAAGTCTGCTGAAACTAATCCTTACACAATTATACAGTATGCTGTCATGTTTTTTTGGGGGGGGTACATGCCATATAAACCAGGGGTCACTGATGTGGTGCCATCTGGCACCCCTCCAATCACCACATGGGTAGCTCGTATGCCATCTCTAAAAACAGCTTACCAGTGGTGGGAAATTGTGATTGTCTAGGAAGATTTTGTGAATGTTGATTTACAATTAACACTGGCGGAGATTCAGAGAATGTGTTGCATATTAATATTTAGGTTTCCTCATTTAGAGTGACAAATTATAACATGATCAGTGTCTTCACCAGTGTTGGGGTAACACATTAAAAGACATTGTAGGTGTATATGATGTTTAGACAGAAATCAAGTCATTAGTAAATGCCTTACTCATTATATTTTTGTAATATTATTATAGTTACTGAGTCTGGGAACCCAATACAATCCCAGTTCTCACTCGTGATGCTGGGTTTTGATGTTAATGTCTTTGCGCTCTGCAGCAAGTGCAAAAAAGTAAAAATAAAAGAAATCTGAGTGCACTGCTGACTGCACGCTTCAGTGCCATGGTCGAAACTAGAACACAACAAGCCACGGAGGGACAAAGCAGAGCAGAGAGAAGGAATTAATGCCAGTGTTGGAGGAAAACTTGACATCGATGTAGAGGAGGAGCTGCCGGAGAACTTACGACTTGGGGAGATTGAATGGTACAGTATATCGGAGGCCTTCCGAAAGTTTTCGCTAAAACGGGAAAACTGTTCTCTGAAAGGAGAGACCACCTCAAGCCTGGAAAAGTGAGAGCACTTTGTCTTTCGCATGGTAATATGCCAGATTAGAAACCTGAGTGGCAGAAGAAAAGTACAACGGATATTACTTTATTGATTTCAGAGTTCATTGTTCTGTGCCAGATGTTTTCAGACCTCTATTTATCCTACCATGTGAAAACATTGACATTGAGGTTTTTAGAGAACCATAAAAAACATGAGAGACTTCTGAGCAGCTCTTCTAAGTGAACGGCTACTCAATGAGTGTCTTCTTTCAAAGAACCATCCTCGTTAATGCTGGTTTTCTCGAAAAATCAACATTTAACCGCGACATAAAATCTAACACATTTCATGAAAATAAGATTATCATCTTATTGATATAAGACAATTCCAGCTTCTTCACAAATTCACACCTCGCACTGCAAGACATTTGCAAGAAGATTTTAGAAAGCCTATGAAAACTAGCACGTATTCGGACCATCACACCAACAACAAAACAACAACTTTAATCAACTTCAGTCAAACATCTCAAATCACGAGAAACATTTAGTTACTTTTGTCTGGAAACAGGAGTCCGTAATTTTGCGGTTGACTTCCCTCTCAATGCGCTGGATAAGAGGGAAGTCCTGGAAACCGCGGGCGTACCTTCTGAGAATCCGGCAATGCATCGTATCGTCTGAGTATGTCCTTCTTATCCGCAGGTGGTAGCCCTCGTCTCTTGAATGAAGTTGAAGCCATTGTGACGTGCGTGTGTCTATGTGTGGAGTGACGCGTGCTACCTGTTACTGTATACGGCTAGAACTACCGCGTTTTCTCGCGATAGTGGTACTGTATCGCGATAGCTACACTTCGAAAACCACTAGTTTACAATGTTCATTGCTTACGGCCTGTTCTATTAAGCAGAGATCTGTTCTACTAAGCGGAGTATCTTTATAGGAAATTGCATTAGGCAAATCCGTTCCAGAGCCTTTTGCTCTATTAAGCGGATTACTCTATTAACCGGTGTTCTATTAAGCGGAGTGCACTGTAATACATCGACTCTAAGATGGCTCCTTCCTGGAGACATGCTTCCAATGTTATAACTTGGTGTTAGTTCAGTGAACTGTGTCGCTGCTTTATTAAATAAGTTTGTGTTGCAGCTCCGAAAAAAGGAGACAAACAGTCTCAACAAATACAGGTACGTCTTTGTCTGTCTCCGTGCCTTCTTCCGTTCGACTTGAGAGGCATTCAAGACCACCTCCGAAAAATTTAAACGAACGATTACTTCAATGAAACTAAAAAAATTGAAAATAATACACCAAAACTGAAAAGCAAGCAAGCACAAAATGAATTCTATAACCCCCAACCCCCCCCCCCCCCTCCTCAGGATTTTTATGTGATTTCATCATTTGTGAATACACAACAAAGTAATAAATAACTACGACTGACATCTGATCGTACTGTTGGAGCTACATCAAGGAAATGCGTTTTTCGGAGGCGGTCATGAATGCCTCTCGAGTTGACCAGAAGAAAAGAAGGCATGGAGACGGACAAAGACGCACCTGTATTTTTTGCAAAAATGAGAGTTGTGGTTGTGGTTTTATAATTTTTTTTAAACGCAGACTTTATTAATGGTTTTCACAGTCGCAACAAAAACAGGTACTGTACATATTTGTCCGTCTCTGTGCCTTCTCTTCCGTTCAACTCGAGAGGCGTTCATGGCCGCTTCAGAAAAACGTAAATTAATTATTACTTCAATGAAACCACAAAGAAAATCAAGGGAGGAAATCACAAAATAAATTCTGTAGGGTGATATAGAATTTATTTTGTGATTTCCTCACTTGATTTTCTGTTTTGATACCATCCATCCATCTTCTACCGCTTTACGCAAGAGCTTTAGCAGGGGAGCCCAGACTTCCCTCTCCCTAGCCACTTCTTCCAGCTCTCCCTGGGGATCCCGAGGCGTTCCCAGGCAAGCTGGGTGACATAGTCTCTCCAGCGTGTCCTGGGTTGTCTTCGGGGCCCAAGCCACCTCATCTGGCTTCTCTCGATATGGAGGAGAAGCGGCTCGACTCTGAGGCCCTCCCAGATGACCGAGCTTCTCACCTTAGCTCTAAGGGAGAGCCTGGACACCCTGCGGAGAAAACTCATTTCGGCCGCTTGTATCCGGGATCTCGTTCTTTCGGTCACGACCCATAGCTTGTGACCATAGATGAGGGTTGGGACGTACATCGACCGGTAAATTGAGAGCTTCGCCCTTTGGCTCAACTCCTTCTTTACCACGACAGTCCGATACAACGTCCGCATCACAGCAGACGCTGCACCGATCCGCCTGTTGATCTCTCGCCCCTTCCTGCCCTCACTCGTGAACAAGACCCCAAGATACTTAAACTCCTCCACTTGGGGCAAGATCTCCCCGACCCGGAGGGGGCACACCAGCCTTTTCCGACTGAGGACCATTGTTTCGGATTTGGTGGTGCTGATTTTCATCCCAACCGTTTCACACTCGGCTGCAAAACGCTCCAGTGAGAGTTGGAGATCCCTACTTGAAGGAGCCAACAGTACCACATCATCTGCAAAAAGCAGAGATGCAATACTGAGGCCACCAAAACGGACGCCCTCAACGCTTTGGCTACGTCTAGAAATTCTGTCCATAAAGCTTATGAACAGAATCAGCGACAAAGGGCAGCCTTGGCGGAGTGCTACCCTCACTGGAAACGATCCCGAATTACTGCCGGCAATGCGAACCAAACTCTGACATCGGTGGTATAGTGACCGAACAGCCAGTATCAGGGGGTTTGGTACCCCATACCCACGAAGCACCCCCCACAGAACTCCCTGAGGGACACGGTCAAACGCCTTCTCCAAGTTCACAAAACACATGTAGACTGGTTGGGCGTATTCCCACATACCCTCGAGGACCCAGATAAGGGTGTAGAGCTGGTCCACTGTTCCACGGCCGTGACGAAAACCACACTGCTCCTCCTCAATCTGAGGCTCGACTTCCTGACTGACCCTCCTCTCCAGCACCCCTGAATAGACCTTACCAGGGAGGCTGAGGAGTGTGATAGGTGAGGGTCCAGACAAAGCACGGCTCAAAAGACCCCTTATGAAGAATAAAACTAATGGACTTCAGTTTCCCTTGCCAAGACGCGGGTCACCGGGGCCTCCCTCTGGAGCCAGGCCTGGAGGTGGGGCTCATTGGCGAGCACCTGGTGGCCGGGCCTACACCCATGGGTCCCGGCCGGGCTTAGCCCGAAGAGACAACGTGGGTCCCCCTTCTCATGGGCTCACCACTCATGGAAGGGGCCAAAGGGGTCGGGTGCAGTATGTGTTGGGTGGCAGCCCAAGCCGGGGACCCTGGCGGTCCGATCCTCGGCTTCAGAAGCTAGCTCTAGGGACATGGAATGTCACCTCTCTTGTAGGGAAGGAGCCCGAGCTGGTGTGCAAGGTAGAGAAGTACTGACTGGATCTTGTCGATCTTACCTCCACACACAGCCTGGGTTCTGGTGCCAGTTCTCTTGAGAGGGGTTGGACTCTCTTCCACTCTGGAGTTGCCCACTGTGAGAGGCGCAGAGCAGGTGTGTGCATACTCATTGCCCCCCGGCTCAGTGCCTGTACATTGGGGTTCACACCGGTAGACGAGAGGGTTGCCTCCCTCTGCCTTCGGGTCGCGGGACGGATCCTGACTGTAATTTGTGTATGCACCCAACAGCAGTTCAGCGTGCCAACCCTTTTTGGAGTCCTTAGAGGGTGTTCTGGAGACTAATGCTACTGGAGACTCCCTTGTTCTGCTGGGCGACTTCAATGCTCACGTGGGCAATGACAGTGAAACCTGGAGGGGCGTGATTGGGAGGAACGGCCACCCTGAACTCGAGTGGTGTTACGTTATATATGCTCGCCACGGATTGTCCATAACGAACACCTTGTTTAAACATTAGGGTGTCCATATGTGCACTTCGCACCAGGACACCCTTGTCTGCAGTTCGATGATTGACTTTGTGGTTGTATCATAGGATTTGCGGCCGCATGCTTTGGACACCCTGGTGAAGAGCGGGGTGGAGCTGTCAACTGATCACCACCTGGTGGTGAGAGGGCTCCGATGGTGGGGGAAGATGCCGGTCCGACCTGGCAGACCCAAACGTATGTGTTTGTTGGGAGCGTCTGGCGGAATCCTCTGTCAGAAGGAGTTTCAACTCCCACCTCCGACAGAGCTTTTCCCATGTTCCGGAGGGAGGCGGGGGACATTCAGTCCGAGTGGACCATGTTCTGTGCCTCTATTGTTGAGGCGGCCAATCTGAGTTGTGGCCATAGGGTTGTTGGTGCCTGTCGTGGCGGCAATCCCCGCACTCGCTGGTGGACAGCAGCAGTAAGGGATGCCGTCAAGCTGAAGGAGTCCTATTGGGCCTTTATGGCCTGTGGGACCCCAGAGGCAGCTGACGGGTATCGACTGGCCAAGCGAGAGGCAGCTGATGGGTATCGACTGCCCAAGCGGAATGCAGCTTCGGTGGTTGCCGAGGCAAAAACTCGAGCGTGGGAAGAGTTCGGTGAGGCCATGGAAGGCCTCCTTCCGGACGGCTTCGAGGAAATTCTGGTCCACCATCCGACGTCTCAGGAGGGGGAAACAGTGCAGCACTAACACTGTGTACAGTGTTAGCGCTGTTGAACTCGACTCGGAACGTTGTGAGCCGGTGGGCAGAGTACTTCGAAGACCTCCAAATTCCACCAGCACGCCTTCCTTGGAGGAAGCAGAGTCTGGGGACTCTCAGGTGGGCTCTCCTATCTCTGTGGTCAAAGTCAATAATGTGGTTAAAAAGCTCCAAGGTGGCAAGGCCCCATGGTTGTGGATGAGATCCGCACGGAGTTCCTCAAGGCTCTGGATGTTGTGGGTCTGTCCTGGTTGACACGGCTCTACAACATTGCATGGTCAGCGGGGAGAGTGCCTCTGGATTGGTTGACCCCCCCGGTCAATCCAGTGGTTCCTCTTTTTTAAAAGGGGGACCGGAGGGTTTGTTCCAACTGTTTTGATGCATTATTTTCAATTTTCGTAATTTCATTTAAGTACAATAATAGTTAATTTACGTTTTTCAGACGCGGTCATGAACACCTCTCAAGTTGAACGGACGCCTCTCAAATTGAAGGAGCGCAGCACCATCTAGTGGAGGCATTGTAGATTGCGCCTTATAATGCGAAGCGTCCGATGTATGAAAAACATTTACAAAATAGCCATCTATTGAAGGTGCGCCTCATAATCCAGTGCGTCTTTTAGTGTGGAAAATATGGTAAACTAAAGTGCAATCAAATTCCGAAATGAATGGCTTCTGGTTTTTGAAATGTAAATTACAGTACAGGGCTGCCCGGTAGTCCAGTGGTTAGCACGTCGGCTTCACAGTGCAGAGGTACCGGGTTCGATTCCAGCTCCGGCCTCCCTGTGTGGAGTTTGCATGTTCTCCCCGGGCCTGCGTGGGTTTTCTCCGGGTGCTCCGGTTTCCTCCCACATTCCAAAAACATGCGTGGCAGGCTGATTGAACACTCTAAATTGTCCCTAGGTGTGAGTGTGAGTGCGTATGGTTGTTCGTTTCTGTGTGCCCTGCGATTGGCTGGCAACCGATTCAGGGTGTCCCCCGCCTACTGCCCGAAGACAGCTGGGATAGGCTCCAGCACCCCCCGCGACCCTAGTGAGGATCAAGCGGCTCGGAAGATGAATGAATGAATTACAGTACATCATAACTTCTCCTCAGCTGCTGGTTAACCTGCATGACTGGTCTGGCGAGTGTGCTGCCATGCAAGAACTAGAATGATTAAACTTTATTGTGTGCTGATCCTTGCAACATGAGGCCATGCATTCTCAAGCCACATTTGATAATGGTTGTGGATGAATAGCGCAACTAATCATCTCAGTGTAAAAGAGATTGTTGCATCATCTGAGGCAAATAGTGTTCATGTGGTAGTTTTTCTGAAAGTCTTTGATGTCTACTCCAACAAAGACTTCATTTCATGCGGAAGCTGAAGTCCTTCAATGTCTGTGACACAATCATTTTTATCATGCTTTCATTGACAACCTTTTAATGTTTTCTTTTACCCGCTGGTACAATGGGCTGTCTGTGAGAGACAAAAACTGCTTCAACAACATTGTTAAAGTGGGCTTCAAAATGATGGAGGGTTTCAGACACAATTTAGGATGAACGAGTCATAAAACAAATTATCAGCCAACAAGATCATATCCTATCTGAGGAATTGTCTCGAATGCCTTCGGCCAGATGTTACAATGTTCACCAAAGGAAAACTGACGTACTCTGAGTCCTTCATTTTGTCTGCTTCTAAACGCAGACCAGGCGTATTTCAATGATTTTATAGGAAAGAGTATTTTATTTCGAATATCATGACCATTCATTCATTGGCTTACCGCAGCAAGTATGGATGTAAACTGGGAAGCTACAAATGCAATTGCCTCTTGTGGGAGAAATATTTGCTTGACTTGGAATTAGGATTCCGAAATTTGTCTGCTGAAGGCCAGCATATTGAGAGAAGTTTCTTTATTATTGTACGAGAAGTTCTGTTGTTTGGTTTTGAATAACAATAGCATTCTGTTTTCATTCATGTCCAACACTGTTTGTGGAATCACACAATCTGCCTGCCTTCCCCAGGTCATCAGCAGCGATCCATCCTGGGTTCCGACCACTGAGGAAGAATATTTGCACTTTGGAGAAAAGGCCGACTCCACTAACCAGGCACTCAAGTACATGAATGCTGTCCGCCGCCGAAAGGGCCTCTATGTGGAAGAAAAGATAGTTGAACATGCAGAAAAACAACGAACCCTAAGTAAAAACAAATAGACAAACCAAATGGTCCTTTCTGCTCCACCATTTCATTTTTGCAGGAACCAAAACGCTAAATCTGTCTGATTTGAGCTCTGAGCCTATCCAATCTTTCATCGGGCATGACACCACAAATGTTGGATCTCACCTGACTGAAGCAATATTTTTATTGAACAACTACTTCCGTTTTTGTCAAAGGCAGAATTGAAAATAAATGAACTATTTTAAAATTCAATTTCTTTGTCTTGGTACTTTTTTTTTCAAGAAAGTCATAATTGAGAAGACTAATTTGAGCAGGGTAACCTACCTGCTTAAGCTTTCTCTTCAACCTCATACAACAGCGAACATTCATCATTCACTTAACCAGATTACAAGGAGGTTCGACAGTCCACTGCAAATATTTGACGTAAAAATATATTGTTGCTTTTCCAGCAGCTCCTATATTTTGTTCTTCGACTTCTTCCTCTCATAACTTTGCTGCTGTGAATTGGGAATTCCTCCAATGCAAGACTAATAAAGGATTTTTTATCTTAAATAGTATGGACTTGGAAATACAATGCTTAATATTCTGACAGAGAGTTGAGCATTCTTAAAATTTGGATAACAACAGAGAACTTTGTAGCTTGTTCATTGTCTGTGGAATTACATTTATAACTTGTAACAATAAATACATCAATAAATAAATAAAGTACAAATACCGCATTTTCCGCACTTGGGGGTATAAGGCACCCTCAATGAGTGGCCTATTTTAAAATTGTTTTTGTATATAGTAGGGATGTGAATCTCAGCACTGAGGACGATTCGATACACATCACGATCCACTGCCAGCGATGCGATACTTAAACGATACATGGAATTTTCTGGCGATACGATGCGATACGTTTCACCGTCGTCACGATGCGATACGATTCGATACACATTAAGTTCAAATCAATGCGATCCGATACGATACAATGCAATTTGTTGCGATATTGTGCAATTAAACATGATGCAAATAAGCAAAGAAAAAAAGCTTTTAAAAAGATGGAATTCAGTATGGTATTACAAAAAGGATGCCACTTTATTCCTTATAGAGTAGAACTTGTAAAACAACTTATTTAAGCCCTTTCACAATTGGGTTTTGTGCAAAGAAAATGTAAACAATTTGGCACCTGAGACTCACAGCTGTTGCTATAGTGTAAACACAGACTATTCTCACTGAGTGTCTTATATGAAATATAATAATAATATATATATATGTATATGAATCTATAGCGCAAGATGTCCACCCATCCACTGTAAGTGCAACTCTTTGCGCACTGTTCAGCGACACAGTAATCTCACTTCTCACTTTGTTGTACACATCGGGAATATGTTTGTAAGTGAACACAGACCTGTCTGGTATTTTATACCTGGGTTCCAAAACGTGCACGAGCTGTCTGAAACCCTCGTTGTCCACCACGCTAAGGCTGGAGGTCTTTGAATATGAAATAAGCAGCGGCCTTAGTTATAGCCATTGCGCGGTCACAGTGAGTTGCAAGGGGACTCCCAAAATAAGAGGCAATTTTTTTCTGATCCTGACCTGGTTTACCAAGAGTTTCTCCGGTGTCCGACGAGGAACTGGGCGGGGAAGCGGGAGGGAAACTTGTCGGTGATCTGGTGCCATCGGTTTAAGTGGGTCTGCATATTTGTGGTGCTGCCGTTGTATGGCTTCTTAGTGCGACATTCCTTGCAAATTACGGAGGTTTTATCAAGCTTTCCGTCTTTCTTTTCGAAGCCGTAGTATTTCCAAACATAAGATTTGAATGTTGCGGCTGCATTAAATATAGTAGTTTCCTTGCTGCTGCGTGCGCTAACTTCCATAATGTTTCGCTAGTTGTGTACTGGACTGTATGTGACGCACGGCTACCGTCCGTATTCAACACAAAACGCAAAGCAATGATGGTGCATTCATTGCGCCTAGGAAAGGGCAGATATGTGACGTTTAACATGAATAAAACGGCGCTTGAATCGGATTTTACCGATACCCATCAATGCATCGTGATGAATCGCGATTTCACCCGTCAATCGCGTCATACCCAGTGAATGAGCCGATGCACTCGGATCGCGCACGTGCGCATCGATGTATCGATTAATATCGATTATTTTCCACACCCTTAGTATATAGGGCGTACCGCATTACATGGCACATAGAATCAACGCTACAATAGTGGCTGTGCTTGTGTTATGCATCCACCAGATGGAGCTACATTAAAGGGAATACAGCACAATACAATACAGCTTTATTTGGGTAGATCCCTGGCTGTGGTTGTGTTATGCATACACTAGATGGCGCTACACTAAAAGGAATACAATATAAAACAATACTGCTTTATTTATGTAGAGTGTACACAACCGCTGCAGCTGTAACAAAGCGTAGAGAAAATTTAAAATACTATGTCCAAGAAATGAGAATATTGGATATATAATTTGATTAAAAAGGCGCACTGTCCGCTTTTGACAAAAGTGAATGCTTTTAGATGCGCCTTATAGTGCGGAAAATACAGTAATACAGATAATACATATCTAATTATCAATCAAATTTCCTCTCTATCCCCCATCCCCTCCTAAAATCTCACATGTGCTTAGCAGCTAGGCATGGTGAAATTTGCTTGCATTTTGCATATCATATTGTTAGCCACAAAGCATAAATGCCAAAGTTATATACAGTACAGCAGGGGTGGCCAACCCGTCAGAGACGAAGAGCCAATTTTTTTACTGAGTTACTGCAAAGAGCCACATCATAACCTTCCTCGCACACACGCGTGCACACACACTGTCATGTTTTGGTTTGTGACCAACAGGTGCCACTGTGGGGCTTTTCCCTACAGCTGCACACCTGTTGGTAGTTAGGTAATTAGTGGCATAAAAGGACTCCCGCCCGACCACTCATGGTCGGGTCATTGTTGCTGTTGGCTACTGTCATGTTTGTTTGTGGCTGTTTGTATGCTACTGTCATGTTTGTTTCAGTCAGGTTTTGGTCATTA